>NC_083226.1:68673423-69273423 GCF_032191835.1 Heteronotia binoei
GTCGCCCTTGGTGCCGAGACGGAGGGACCCAGAGCCTGGGGGCAAGCGAGCAAGAGCCAGGCGGGGCGGGGCGGGGAGCGGGCGGTGGAGGCGGCCCGGCTCTTCCCTCGGGGGGTGCTCGATCGCAGGCAAAGGCTCTCGCCGTCGTCTGCCGCCAGAGCGCTGATCCCTCCTAATCCCTGGCCCCTTGGAAACCTCGCCTGCCTCCAGCCAGGCCGGCACCACCTCCGCGAAGCTCTGCTGCCTCCTGCCAGGCTCTCTGCGCCGGCAGCCCCTTCCCTCTCGGGGACCTCATCCGGGCCAGCCGCGCGAGGGGGAGAGTGGTCCGGAGGGGATCTGGCGCTCCAGGGGGCTGGAGAAGGTGTCATTTGCTCAGCCCGCCCGCCCCCGCAACCCGAGAGGGGCTTGCAAGTGATGCCAAGGCGGCTGAGCCGCCCAGGAATTGCCTCGCCGGCTGCCAGCCGCAGGCCAGACGGACTCCCTTCTTCTTCGCGGGAGGCGAGGAGAGATGGCCACGGCCAGCATCCGCCAACAGCTTTACTTGGGACACTGGCGGATTTCGGAGGAGGCGGAATAGGGCGGTGTTTCCTGCTCCCACAGCGTGTCTAAGCTTATGGGACCCATCACCGCACCCCAATTTAGAACCAAGTAATAATGCTCCCTACTCTTTGGAATATAGTCACCCGGTTGGGTCACGACATTTCTACAAATGCCTCCAAGGAAGTGGCCATTTCACAAGTAGGTCGTGCACAGTTCTGCGAACATTTTAGGAATGTTAGATAAATATTGTAAAATATACGACAGAGACTGGGGGACTAAGTAGCAGTGAACAACACATTACTTTAACTAAATCACGAATGCATCTTAAATAAAAGAAGGATCAGAGAAACTTCCGAACAAAGTTTGAGACCAGTGGCACCTTTAAGACAAAACTTTCCTGCTCTCAAACGTCCTTCTGTTGCTTCAGAGCAACACGGCTACCTAGCTGAATCCATCTTCAGAGAAACGTCTAGTCTCACAAATGTCACCTGGCCCGTTGCCACATCAGCGGACGAATTTTATACCGACGTCCCCCCCTTTGGCTCATGTGCATTGCCATATTCCAGTCTATCCGTGGCAGAACTGCAAAAGAACAACAACAACAACAAAAGCAACACTCTGTCAGATCAGAAACAAGTAAGGTGACTGGAGAAAGATCGTGTAAAGCCCTAAAACCTGTGATGGAGATTCACACAGTTAAAATGAGTTTAGCTGTACATAGATTTTAACCATTTTTTCCTTCCTACACGCAATCACGAAACATTTTAATGGGGTGGAATGTTGTTCTATCCTATATTGTGAAACCCTAGGAAAAAATCAGAAAGTGGTGTTTATCTTAGAGTGCATTGACTTATTGTGCACCTGTTAGCATCTCACGAGACTGAATTTACCCAAACTTAAGCTTCTGTGTCTTTCTGCAGAATCAGGGCGTGTTCGTTGCCCAAAATATAGAATTCTTTATAACATGCACACTTCGCTCTCTAAACGCCAGATAGGGTCTTTCTTGGCTGTAGACAGGTGGGCAGTGTGCGGTTGGTTTATTATTTAAACGGTGACTCAGAGTTGGTTCTCAAGAAGACTGAAGTCTCCGAAGAAAATGTAATAAAGTGAATGAGAGGCACTGCATAAAGGGTGAGTCAAATACCAATTTCCCCCTCGTAGATGGGAGAAGTGCCTATATTTGCCTTGCAAAGGAAAATTGGTTTCTCCTTTTGACACGTTTATAATATCTCTTTCCCTGAACGCAAAAGACTACCTTCACTTGGATCACTTGGATCACGTGTGATGCGGAGTCCAATACAGGAGCGCCACAGCATTTAATTGCCAGGACCAATTCACTGGATGTCTCATTTAGTCTTCTATCACCATGCTTAGATCTCAGATATATCTCAGATGGTGGCCATATCTCTTTGCCTACTTTTTTTAAAAAGCACTTGATATTTTCCTAATACATCATATTCATATTTTCCTAATATGAATATGGTATATTATTTTCCTAATATTTCGAAATATTTTCACCTTCTCTGTTTCTTTCAAGAAGAAAGAAACAAATAGGCACAGTAAACATATCAGTAATGAACTTCAGTGGGTATCTGTGTGCTTGTATGTTGAAGAGAGTGTGTGGTGGAAAGATCGCTACAGCGATAGACCTACTTCTCCACACTGAGACTGCAGCAATGCGTGACTCAAGAGTGCTTTATACTGAGTTAGCCAAGGTAAGCATTGTCTTTTCTGATAGGGTCGCAGGTAGATGTATTCATCATTACCTCATCCTTTGGGGGGGGGGGGGGTTGGACTTGGGCTTTTCTGTGTGCCCTACTACCAATGCAGTCCCTTCAGGTTCGGCAGGTGTGAACTGTTCTCTGATCGCAGCTGGAAAGTTCATGTGGGGAAAGGTTTTCAACAGGAATACCCAGCACAGAACACAGCAATCCCAGTTCGAAGAGTACTCCATTCCACGTATTTGTAACTGGAACCCGGCTAGCTTGGTCTGCGTCAAATAGAACTGGCTTCCAACTCAGGGTTTCCAATAGGGTGCAATGTGGCATGCCTTGAAAGTCAGTTTTTTTCCTTAACAGGGTTGACTTCCAAGCCGACGCCGTCCTCATCCACCCAAGCCAATAAAATATGGATTACACTCTTACACCATCAAGCCCCACGGTCCGTATCCCCCTGCTGAGCAGGTCCGTATCCACAGCACACCGCTCTCAGCTTCAGCATTTCTAGGCAGAAATCTATCCGAGTCTGTTCATCGGCGTTTGAAAGGGCCGGGCTTTATACTGAATATTCTCCTAGCAGCGCATCCTATAGCAATACATCTTACCCATCGCTATATAGTGAACCGTGGACTCGTTTCTGGGATAGGAGTGGGGGGAGAACTGGTTTCTGCGGCTGGAGCGAAAGGAGCAGCAATGAAATTGCAATGACTGCGAGCGCCAGGCGCTTGGGAGTCTGAGGAACAGGGCAGCTTTCTTGCCTGCCAGCGGGAAAAACGTGATTTACACACACACACACACACACACACACACACCGATCTGCACGAGTCCCTGACCCCTCCTTGTCCGCTTAAGAAGGGAGGGAAGAAAGGCGGCGGGTAGCCTCTAGCATCCCCTAAGTCTCTGTCATGTGACGATAAAGAATCAGGAGGGGGTGTGGGCGGACGTCTCAGTATCCCGCGTCGGAATCGTCACAAAACTGAGCTGCCTAGCCACAAGACCCAGCTTCCGTGCCATCTTGCCATCCTATCTTTAACCACCTTCCCACTTGGCAGCCCGGCGCTTCAGCCTCTCCTAGGCTCCAGATGCGTGCTTGGACTTCCCTTGGACACTCTGCAGCTTAGAAAACATCCTTTCTCTAAGGCATCCTGGTCTGTCTCTCTCTGCCCGGCAGGAATCCCGTTCTCCATTAAAGCCCTTCGCAGAAACACCAGCCAAAAAAATGTTCGCTTGAAATCCCAGAAACTGTTTCCAGCCCTAATCTGGGCTCCAGAAGAAGACAGCTGGTGACTGTACTTTTGTTGATCTTTTCACAAGCCCTGGTGAGAAAAGTCCGAAGCTTTCCCGCGGCTGCTCAGGGGAGATCTGCTTCCTAAAAGTTTGTACTGAACTCTAGAAAAAAGTCCAGTTTAAACCGAGAGGGTATGTGTGACCGGACGCAGGGAAGGGCTGGAATTAAATTCTGTAATGAGGCTTGTTCCTGAATAAATATGTTTAGAACTGAGACAAGGGTGCCAGGAAGGCAGCAGTGATCTGTTTGGCTAGGTTACATATTTTTGATTGTTGGCACAGGTGGTTAGGAAAAAAAGAAAGAAAAACTTTTGCATTTGTCAAAGTTGCAGTTTTCTGCCTGATCAGAGGCTGAGTGAACAACCAGGCTGTGATTTTATACACTCTTGCTTGGCAGAATATTGCGTTGAAATGAACGGGGTTTGCTTTCAAGTGAATTCGTGTTGAATTGGAGTGCCAGTCGCGGGGAAAGAGGAACTATTGGGTGGGAATGTGGTTCATACAAGCTGTTTTAGGGAGCGGTGGGGCACAGATCTGATGAAGAGAGTTTGAGCTGAGAAGGGGGGGGGGGCAAGTTGAGAAGGGCTTTGGAAGTGTCTATTGTTTATTGCCTCAACTTAGCGGTTCGGGATGTCACTTTGAAACGCTGTAGAAATATATGAGAGCTGGAAGATGATGTGCTGTGAAAACGTGGACTCTTTTGTCGTCTTTGAGTACAACTGATGTTTATATCGTGAAACAGTGACAGCTCACGGGAGCCGATTAGGGGCGCAGAGGAAAGGATCCTTAGGATCTGGGTGTGTGTTCCTTCTAGACGGTGCAGCCGGAGTGGTATGTGACTATGTGCCATGCCTCGTCCGGGCAAGAGTTCATACAGTGACCAGAAGCCCCCTTACTCGTATATCTCGCTGACAGCGATGGCCATCCAGCACTCGGCTGAGAAAATGCTACCGCTGAGTGACATCTACAAGTTCATCATGGAGCGCTTTCCTTACTACCGCGAGCATACTCAGCGCTGGCAAAACTCACTGCGCCACAATCTCTCCTTCAATGACTGCTTCATCAAAATCCCGAGGCGGCCGGATCAGCCGGGCAAGGGTAGCTTCTGGGCTCTGCATCCGGACTGTGGGGACATGTTTGAGAATGGCAGCTTCCTTCGGCGTAGAAAGCGCTTCAAGGTGCCGCGGCCAGAGCCCCATATGCCAACGGCAGGAAAGACAGGGAGCGTGCTACACCCACACTTGAGCCATTATTTCCACCCTCATCACCAGCTACCTCCTCCTCCACAGCCTCCCGCGCCAGGCAAAGGGCATCCAGACTCCACAGTGGCTGCCGCCGCCGCTGCCGCTGCCGCCGCTGCCGCCGCTGCTGTGGGAAAGCTGCCCCAGTTCCAGCCCTACAGCCCTGCACCTGGCTTCAAGCACCCTTTCGCAATTGAGAACCTGATCGGGCGAGACTACAAGGGTGTGATCCAAAGCAGTGGATTGCCTTTGGCTTCTGTGATGCATCACCTGGGCTACCCGGTGGCGAGCCAGCAGATCAGCACCATGGTCAGCTCCGTCTGGCCCCACGTAGGCGTGATGGAGCCGGTGGGTGGTGTGCCCATCTCCCCAGGCGACTATGGACCTTTCAGCATGCCAATGAAGACCATCTGCCATCCATCCGCACAGACTCTGCCCGCCATTCCAGTGCCAATCAAGCCCACCCCGGCTCTCCCCCCAGTGTCCGGTATCCCTGCCCTGACTGTCAACCCGGGACCACAGCAGCAACTCTGCCCACCCACTTCACCCAGCTCCTCTTCCTCCCTCCTCGAGCAGACCCCACCAAACTCCTCTGATGGCAAAGGCTCCTTACATGCTGCCATGGTACATTCCTAGGAATAGGACTCAAGTAAAAGACTGACATTGCTTTCCCTCTGCTCTCCTAAGAGATAAATATATTAAAGGGAAAACACTGAGGAGTCTAGCGGGGAGGGAGGGGGTGATTTATTATAACTGTTCTAAAGTCCCTATTTCTATTGTTGTACAATCAGATTGTTGACAGCCAGGCTGAGGTAAGAGCTTCTGTGTTAACTCTTGTTTACCACTACAAAAATATGTTAATTGTATCAGATACCTTGGGAGCCAAACACTAGCAGCCCTATTCTGTTCACAAACTTTAAATGGTGTGGCAATAGACCCCAGTCCCTCAAGATCCACAACTAACATTTCAATCCTTAACATCCTTCCTTGGTAGCAAGTTAAGAAAAAAAAGGAAAATGATATAAACCTACCACATCTAGGTCATGTATTTGGAAGAAGTTCCCATCAAATAATTGCATTGCTTCAGATTTAAAATATCTATTACTAGGTGACAAATTATAACCCTAGACACATGTGGCCACCTCACTTGAAATTAGTAATACTTATTCCCAAATAAACATGCTTTAGAATGAAGGGTTATTGGAAGAAGAATATGTGCCATTTTTCAGAAAGCTCATAAGAAAGTATTTTAGGATGGCACTTTATGGGTACAGTGTTGATTATATGAGTGGCAGTGATGCTATAGGCTTCAGTAGGCCAATGAAATATCTATGGACATCTTAACAACTGCCTATTCCTAACTACTAAGAATGAAAATGATAACAGACAAGATGGACAAAGGACCACACAAAAAAGCAACCAGTATATAACTGAGGAAGAACTTGATCAGAACTAAATTAGGGTGGCATAAAATTAAGATCTAGATTAGCCCAAAAGATTAGTCTGGTACTGGATATTCATGTCACACTTTTGGGAATCATACCTTTGGAAATCTGACACAGTGAAACAGTACAATGAAATTTCTCACCAACAAATGCACTATCAAATTGAAATATGAATTATGGAAGGGTAAGACTACATGTGTACTTTGAATGTACTAGCCTTCTCTGGGACCTCAGTTTCTGCAACTTTTTCTGGAAAGGGGATCAAAGTTATTAGCATTGATGCACCAAACAACAAGGGATTAAACAGTAAACAGGGAGGCATTAGCAGATACTGAGAAAAGTGTTGTTTTTTGTTTAATTGGAGAGGTATCTTGTAACGTCATTTGAATGTACAGACAATGAAGCAAAACGTTTTATGCACAGCTCTTTAGTGAGGCCTATACATTTGATGTAATGCTGTTGCATAAATGTGTAAGCTTTATCTCATCAATTATGAGCCCATTTTTAATTCCTTGTTCTTGTGAGTAAAGCTTATTACAACCACTTTGTTGTCCCTACCTGCACATATAGATTCTTTATACATGTGGCTTTTATTGTGTATTTATTCTCTTGAGTTGTAAACAAAATATTGAGGAATGGAAAGCATCTCCAAAAGTTTTATTTAAAAAAAACAACATAATGAGCACTTTACACAGAAATTCTGTGAAAGAAGGAAGTTATCAAACAAACATGTCTAGATGTCACCTTTTGAACTTTGCTTTTGGTTTGATTATTGAGTCCCACCTGGTTTGTGCACTGCTGTTGAAGCTTTCTATCTGCCCAGCTGTATATCATCATTTTTATTAAAAAATATTTATTGGGTTATTTGTGCTGTTGAAGACGTTCAGGGACTTTTATTCTTTAAGAAATCTGTAGTTAACATAAGAAAAGTGTGTGCATTAGAAATCTTCTACCACAGCACTTTCAAGGGCATCTTCTCTTTAACTGAAGTGTAATGACCAACAAGTTGCCCGCTTTGAACAAAGTACTTGATTTTAATCTGTGTTGATTATAATAAAATCTTTTGAAGTCCCATTTAAATATTTTATTGAATGGCAGATTAAGCCATCAGTTTGATATTTGTGATGGAAAACCTACACCTTTGTGTGCGATTTTTTAAGCATCCCAGTGCTAAACATACCCCTTTTATTTATTTATCTATTTCACCAGTGCTGATGTTTCCTTAAATGTACGTATTTGGTATTGAGGTTTCGGCCAGTTCCAGAGTTCCTTAGCATTTATAACTTAGCTAATTATATGATGTTGTAGTGGCACATTCTATTAAAGGGATAAAATTCTGCATTCTTTATTTCTGAAGCTATAGGTTGGAAGAGTATGTGCACAAAAGCTAACCCTGTTTCTGTAATTCTCCAGAAGTAAATAATAGGTAATCTCCATTACAGCAAAAGGCTTTGTGGCCAACTATGTGGGTCTTTCATTGAAGAAACTTGGCCTATTTGGAAATTTGGTCAGGCCCAATAGTAATTATTTGGAAGCCTTCATTAGCTCCTGGCTAAAAACTCAAGCTATAGACCAAAACCTACAGTCTAATCTAGAAGTGAATTGCATGGTCCACAGTGGGATGTATGCCTGAAGCAAGTGTTCCAGTCAGGACATGTTTGGATAATTAGTTTTTGTACCAAACTACTGTTGCTTTGAATTGTTGTCTAATCATGCTCACAGATCTAGGACCATGACAAGAAATTCCCTTGCTCATAAGTAAGTTGTGTAGCAATCAGTGGACCTTACCTCTGAGTAAAGATATGTGAGAATAGGATCGTGGTAGAAAAATCGAAGTCCAAATACATGTAAATAAGCTTTATTAACATCCTTGGAAATTTTGAGATTCCATCCCTTGTACTGTTTTATAGAAAATTACAAATATCTTCATGACTCTTATTTCTCACAGAACTGTGCTTAGGACTGGAATAGTCAAACATGTTCTGCTTTCCATGGTTGCCTCGGCTAATATCTTGACACAATGTTTGTCCGGCCACTGTTGAGAAAGCAGGAATCTCTGCCATTACTTCAAAGTGACTATAGCCAGAATGTAATAAAGTGAACAAATAGCACACATCTTTAAAGCTGTATGGAGGAGGAAAGAGTATCTGAAAATTAATTAAGAACTGATAGTAATTTTTTCACTTGGCAAATAGGTTGGTTTACAATAAAGAAGTCATACCTATGCGGCTTATACATCCCATATAATTATATCTGCTGATGAACACAATTGACATTTTGATGACAAAAAGGTGCATTATTCATTCTTTATAAACCTTCAAACTGCTTTAAATAGTTCACTTTAAATCTAGCAGTTCACTTTAAGACTATGCATCTGTTGATTGACATGAACATTAGCCTTTATTTCACAGGCCTGAACCAAGTTTAGGGGATTTTGAGAGAAAGCAAGGGGGAAATATTTTCAATCCTTTCTTGATATTTAAATTAATTTTAAAACATTTATTTGGTTCAATGAGTTTCATTGTCATCCTAAAGAAAACTATACTCTGTTAGCCCAACTGAAGTCTTAGAAGACTACAGCCCTCCATAAGATTGCACAGGCCTAGCTTTCACTATATTGATGGCATCTGATTTTATAGTATTACATTTTATAGATTCATAGATAACATTATTAAAGTTATAACATTCCCTATAAGAGTAAGGAGGCTGGAGAAAATAACGTCTTTGAATTTATTGGATTTTATTCCACTGAAATCTTGTGTCCAGTAGTGTAACTAAAATGTAACTTTAGTATATAGTGTATCAATTGTAGTTTTATTGAAAACTGCTTTGAAAGATTGAACTGAGAAGCTGGATAAAAATCTAGAAGACCAAGAAGATGGCATAGTGGAGTCACCCATTTAGGGGTTCCAAGAACAGACCAGCAGAGGTGGTTTGTCATCACCTTCCTCTGTCTAGCAACACCACCGTTCCTTGGGGTTTTCCATCCAAGTACTAAGTAAAATCTAGATATTAAGTACATACAGAGGGATTGAATTTGGGACTTGTGCGTGTGTGTGTCCGTGCGTGCCTGCCTGCCTGCCGATCATGCATCCATTCACAGGACTGTAAAGATGCTCCATTCTGGGAATCTGCTCTAGTAATCCGGATACCAGTTTGCTGTGTTACCAGCAATCGTGATCCTGATTTTTTTTTCTTCACGTAAAGGAAGTGATTTTTCAAGCTTCCCTTGCTTTCAAGTTGACCAGGGGAACAGCTTTTACGATGGTGTTTGGTACAGCTGAGTAGTTTCAGCTCTATGGACTGAATTTTCAGTTATCGAAATAGGACTGAAAGCAGTCTTCTTCCTAGAAAGCCTGCTTGTTAATGGTCACTGCTGTAGTTAACCCAGTGATTTAAATGGGCGGCCGCCACGCAGAAACAAAGCAGAAGCGCAGGACTTGCTCCGGTGTTTCTGCGGGAAGCCAAGGCAAGTCGCGGAGTCGTTTCAGAATAAGGCAGCCCAGGCAGTACTTCCCCTGGCTGCTGCTTCTGCCGCAAAGCCCGGGCAAGGCTCACAGACTGGATCATGCGATTCGTAGCATCACCGTTCCTTGGGCCTGGTCGGTTGGCAACCCCAAAGGCTCCGGATAAGGAATGCTGGAAAGCCCGGCGCGCAGCGCACCAAAGGACAGCCCCAGGCGAGCCCTCGGCCCTGGCACGCCTGTGCCGCTTCCCTCTCTCGACGGGCCACGTGGTGGCACTCCCTTGCAGGGCGCAAGCCTTAGGTCCAGGGCCCTGATAGCGAGATCGTGGCGGGGAGCAAAGTTGCTCCCGGAGGCCAGTCTTGCTTTCGCCCTCGAGTCGCTGCTCGCCAACCAGCCAAACTTAATGGACAACAAGGCCGCGACCCAAAGCCCTCCCCCCCCACACACACACACACTTGAGCCGGTGAAACTGCACCCCGCCGGCAGGTGCCGTGCCTGCCATCCCGCGCCATGACCTGCCAAGCCGCCCGTGGAGAATACCCCCGGTCGGAGGGGGTGTTGCCTGTGTGTCCTTCCCCCACCAGGGAAGAGGGAACAGGACAGGCCTCGTCTCCCGTTCCCTCCAGGCCGCTAGCTGCAAGATCGGGATTCCTGCAAACCCCTCCCCCCCCCAGCTCCTCGCAGGGATGCAGAATTGCCCAAGGACACAGCTGGCGGCCGCTCCCCCCCCCCCCCGGTGTGCCCCTGCCTCTGCTGCCACTGGGAGGCAAGCGACCCCTGGCCTCGCTGGCTGGGAGCTGCCTTGCCCCGCAACAGACGGCGCCCTTCTGTTGCCCCCCCCCCCCCCCCGCAGCGGAAGCAGCAGCACAGGAGCCCGACCGGCCTCCACCCACCCGCGGGGCGTCGCCCTTGGTGCCGAGACGGAGGGACCCAGAGCCTGGGGGCAAGCGAGCAAGAGCCAGCCGGGGCGGGGCGGGGAGCGGGCGGTGGAGGCGGCCCGGCTCTTCCCTCGGGGGGTGCTCGATCGCAGGCAAAGGCTCTCGCCGTCGTCTGCCGCCAGAGCGCTGATCCCTCCTAATCCCTGGCCCCTTGGAAACCTCGCCTGCCTCCAGCCAGGCCGGCACCACCTCCGCGAAGCTCTGCTGCCTCCTGCCAGGCTCTCTGCGCCGGCAGCCCCTTCCCTCTCGGGGACCTCATCCGGGCCAGCCGCGCGAGGGGGAGAGTGGTCCGGAGGGGATCTGGCGCTCCAGGGGGCTGGAGAAGGTGTCATTTGCTCAGCCCGCCCGCCCCCGCAACCCGAGAGGGGCTTGCAAGTGATGCCAAGGCGGCTGAGCCGCCCAGGAATTGCCTCGCCGGCTGCCAGCCGCAGGCCAGACGTAGAGTGCACATGGCTCAGAGCCTCTAGCACCCCTTTGTCGCACTCTGAAGGCAGTGGAGTCCAGGGCAGCTCCGGCAGCCGTTCTCCAGCAACAAGCCGGTCGGACCCTCGCTCTACTGCAGAGCTTGACACCCTCGCTGGGAGCCTGCCGCCAGTCCCGACCTCGAGAGAGAGCCACCCTGCCCGCGGCAGCCGAGGGGGCGGGGGGAGGTGAAGGGTTCAAAGCCTGTAGTCAGGAGTGCTGGCTGCCGACTCAGACGCAAGCCTCTCGGTAGATTTACAGCGCTTGGGGCGTAAGATCAGGCAATGCAGGAAGGGTTTGACTCGTCCCCAGAGATTGCATCGCTTGTCCAAGTGAAGGGAAGCCACCCATTTAGGATTTAATGCTGCATTAGCTGAACTGCAAAGACAAGCAGAGGTCAGCGTTTGGATCACGGATGGCGTGGAGTCCTGGGCACCAACCCGCTCTTCGTTTGACAGCACTGACGTCTTGTTTATTTCTCCACATAGCTGTAGAGTGGCTGTCAGGTGGTGGCCACAGCTGCAGAACTGCGTTGGGGTGGGATTTTTGGTTTGTTGTTTAATCGTAGAAGTGTTTGCATACTCATTTCATATTTTCCCAAAGTCTTTCGATTTCTTTAGGAAATTTCAATTCATTGCCAGTGTACACACCGGTAATGAAATCCAGCGAGGGGAGAGTCTGTGTGGCGTGGGAGAGCGCAGCCTCCCTCTTGCCTCGGAGGGGCTAAGGCAAGGCAGCCCTCTCGCTTTCCCCACCCATAAGCCCAGGCTGGGAGACAGGCGGCTGCTTGTTCTCTTTTGTGTGAAAGTCTGCAACATCACAACCCTCACGAAGACTAACCCGATTGCTTCATTTGTATTAACACAACTGCTGAATGTGTACTTTGTGCTCGAGAGACTGCACCCCGCCCCTCCCCCCCAGTCGGCATATTTTGAACGAGACGTTAGTGGACATCTCCTGATTTCCCTGCAGCAGAGTTGCCGGCTCAAAGCAGGGGCCCATCTAGCCCAGCAGCCCTTTACACAGTGATGAAACGCCACATGCCCCAAGAAGGCCTATTAACCGGCAACAGTGGCCTCATGCCCCCCACCCCAGCACTGACATTCAAAGGATTGCGGTCTCTGGAGGCGAGGTTCCGTCTAGTCATCAGGGAACGGACCCTTTCCCATGAATTTTTTTAATGGTGGTGGAAACTGCCGTTAATTCGCAGCCAATTTATGGCGTCCTGTCGGTCTTGAAGGCAATTGAGGAACAGAGTTGGTTTTCTCTGTGGAGAAACCTCATCACATCTGCGCGGGCAATGAATCTCACAAGTGAATTAGTCTTTGAATTAAAAAAAACAATACTCCCTTTGGTCTGCTCTGTCCTGAATTTATTTGTCCATCAACTCCATTGGAGGTCAGCCAGGTCTAACATTATGTGAGAGGGAGCAAAAAAAAGAGTTCTCTCTGCACTTTTGACACTCCGTGCATCATTGCGCAAAGCAGTATCGCAGACACCTTCAGTCATCTTTCCTCCTAAATGAAATTCCTCAGCCTTCTCTCTGAGGGAAGCTGCACCACCCCCTTGTCTTTTGGGTCGCTCCTTGCTGCACCTGTTGTAGTGCTGCCATAACCTCCCTGAGACAGGACGCTAAGAATTGTACACACAATATCCCCAAATCGTAAAGGTAATCCCCTGTGCAAGTACCGGTCGTTTCCGACTCTGGGGTAACGTTGCTTTCACAGGGTTTTCATGGCAGACTTTTTTCCGGGGAGATTTGCCATTGCCCTCCCCAGTCATCTGCACTTTCCCCCCAGCAAGCTGGGAACTCATTTACCGACCTCGGAGGGATGGAAGGCTGAGTCAACCTCGAGCCGGCTACCTGAACCCAGCTTGGACTGCAGTACTGCAGCTTTATCACTCTGCGCCACAGGGCTCCTCTCCAAATCATAGAACCACAAAAATCTGCAAAGACAGGCTGGTAACAGCTGTTTTGAATTCAGCCCCCCTCCTAATCACCTCTAGCGCAGAATTGCCCACTTTTTCATCGCTGTATTAGGAGTTGGCATTTTAATTGAGCTCTCCGCCACGAGCACTAGGCCTTCAAATGTTCAAGGCAGTGCTCAGGTGGACCTATGGGCTCTCTTTTGCAGACTTGGTGTAATAGATTGGCCAATGGCTGGGGCTGATGGGAGTTGTAGGCAAAAAACATCTGGAGAGCTACCGCTGGCCACCCCTGCCGTAGGGTTTTCAAGGCAAGAGACTAACAAAGGTGGTTTTGCCATTGGCCACCTCTGCGCTGACTGTCTCCCATCCAAATAGTAAACCAGGGCCGAATCTGCTTAGCTTACGAGATCTAAAAATAGGGCTAGCCTGGGCTATGAACGTTTAGTTCCATAGCTATCAGCAAAACGCATTTAAATATTGACCATCATGACTGCATCTTTCTGGCACCTTGATCTCAGTTGGTTCAAATAACCCACCATGATCAGTAAACAGTCAATAGTCCCCACTAGTCCTTTATTCTTGTCTGCGATCTGTCCAGCATTTCTCCGCCATGGATCTTAACCATCGCCATGCAATGGAACAAAAGTGACTTCTCAGGCAGGGAAAGGGGGGAAATGAGCCATGCTCAGCTCAGGGGTAACGACTGAGTGTCCGGTGCTTGCAAGCCCGTGAAGTAGCCTTCTTGCAGGCTAATGGGAGAAGCAATGTAGCGCCCCCTCCCACTCTGACCTGCGCATAGAAATCGTGATTAAACTAACGTCAGGGTAGTGCTAATAGTATGGTAAAACCAGGGCCTTTTTTGTAGAAAAGCCCAGCAGGAATTCATTTTCATATTAGGCCACACTCCCTAATGTCAAGCCAACCGGAACTGCGTTCCTGTGCTTTCCTGGTCAAAAAGCCCTGGATAAAACTATTGTTAGTACTGCTTCCTCAGTTTCACAGATCTATTGGAGTGGAAGTGTTGAGACAGAGTTTAATGGTATCAGTTACTTCAACAGGAGTACATTGAAGACTGCCAGTGAAGATCGGTGGATCCTACCAACACAATTAATGATTATGTAACAGGAGAAAAACGTGTTTTCCTGCTACCCATTATAGACGTTAAGATCTTTGTAGTACATACTTTCATTGAATTATTCAGCAACAGTACAGCATCTTTGGGCTTCCAAGAATGCTTTAGATCAGGGGCCATTTTGTAGAAAAATAGGTGGCGGAGCTCATCCAGGGATTGTTATGCAGCTGCACCTACTATTCAAAGGACAAGGAGGTGGAACTCTCAGAAGGAGGAGGTGGAACACTCAGAAAGGTTCAGGAGCTGTGCTCCTGTGAGCTCCCACTGAATCTGAGGCCTGCTTCAGATACCTTTCACTGTCCATTTCAAACAATAGCAAAAACCAGCCTGCCTGATTAGTTATTGTGTGTGTAAAGTGCTGCTAAGTTCCTGTCCCAACTTGTAGGACCCTGTAGGGTTTTCAAGAGAAAAAACAGAGGTGGTTTGCCATTGCAAGAGCCCTGCTGGATCAGACCAATGGTCCATCTAGTCCAGCATCTTCTCTCACACAATGGCCAATCCGTTCCTCTGAATAGACAACAACAGGGAAATTCCTTGGGGGTCTCCCATCCAAATGCTACTAAACAGGACCAGCCACGCTCAGCTGCCCAGATATGACGGATTGAGCTAGCCTGGCCATCTAGGGAAGGGCAATTAGATATTAGTAACCCATAGACACCACCCAGTTGTACTCATTCACTATCTAGATGAGATCCTTCAGAGCAGAATGGCCTCAAACTGTCTTAATAGCCTTATTTTAAACACAACAGCTTCAAGTTCAATTTTGTTCATAGAAGCACATGATTCAACTTCAGTAAAGCTTTTCCAAAACTCTCGCCTGCTTTCAAAGCTTAAAAATATATATGAAAGGTCATAATACAAAGATACTAAAAGTACAAAGATACTAAAAAGATGCATAAGAAAAATTTGAAACACTGAGCAATAATATAACAGCATAAATAGTAAAAACAGCAATTAAAACTCCAGCACAATAGAATAAAATAATAATGAACCTAGCATTCTGCAGTAAATCCTTCAGTAGGGATCAGGTGGATTCAGCCATCACACTCTTTTGAAAGGCCTAGAAGAGAAGGGCCCGGGCAAGCCACCTTAGAGTAAGGATCAGTCTGTGGATCAAAACAAGCAATATTTGATAGTTTATGTACAAAACCTGAATGAACAAAGATAATGTTGTCATCTTTGTTTCCCAAAGGATTAAAGTGATCAATCTATCTAAAAATCAGGTGGAAATGCAGAATTATATGGGGAGAACATGCACATTTTAACCTGATTCAGAGTATAGAAACAAAAACTGAAGCTTCTGCACTGCTGCACTGTAATCATTTACTAGCTACAGAGCCTATATCCCATTTGCTATTTTAAGCCCCCAACATTTCAAGCAGGTTAAAGTATAGGTCACATAATGCAAAAGAAGCAAATAGATTTACCCATGTATAAAATGAGTCACATGCTACCTTAAAGGCTAACAGATAATAACATAAAAATGTAAGAGAAGCCATGTTGGATCAGGCCAATGACCCATCCAGTCCAACACTCTGTGTCACACAGTGGCCAAAAAGAAAAAAACCCAGGTGCCATCAGGAGATCCATCAATGGGGCCAGGACACTAGAAGCCCTCACACTGTTGCCCCTCCCAAGCACCAAGAATACAGAGCATCACTTGCCCCAGACAGAGAGTTCTAACAATACACTGTGGCCACCGATGGACCTCTGCTCCATATGTTTATCCAATCCCCGCTTGAAGCTGGCTATGCTTGTAGCCGCCACCTCCTGTGGCAGTGAATTCCATGTGTTAATCACCCTTTGGGTGAAGAAGTACTTATAGTGTCACAATAGTTTTCACAAACCCATTACACTAAGTATATTTGCAGTTGGCACATTTATAAACAATGTCAACTGCATGGTCTAACATCATGAAATGCAAAAAGTACTGAATGTAATTTTTGTTGTTGTTAAACACAAATGTATTCATGGCAAGCACAGTGACCATTCATAATGACAATGGAAAACTGTTGCTATGTATTGGGGTAACTTGAACAGGAGCTCTCTGTGGAGTGGTTCCAGCCTATATTTCTAGTTACATCCTATACCACCAGAGATGCATTACTGCCACATTTCCATGTTATTCAAGATGCCATCTAGCTTATAATACAAAGTTGTTTAACAATCACTTAGCAGAAGTGAACAGTTCCATCAAGCCTTATTAAACTCCATCCTCAAAGGCTGGCCTTCAGTTTGCTACCCTTAATGGAAAAAACTCTGCCTGAAGAAAACTGGCCACACTGAAGAACTGGTTGAAGAAAAGCAAACTCCCTAATCCAGTATTTCCTGCAGCAAATTTCTCCCCTTTTATAGCCAATCTATTTAGCATAGTATTCACAGCTGTTACTACTTGGTATTTACTTTCTCTGTTTAGTGAAGTACATTTAATACAATTCACTTTTGTGTTTAGTTAGCAAGTGGAAACTGGTGTGGGCTTGCAGGCCCTTCAAGACATTTTGCTGATGCTTTGGAATCTGTGTGTGAAGACTATGGCTGGCCCTAAACTGTCTGACACCCTAGGCAAGACTAACTTCTGGCATCCCCCCTGCACTGATAACATCACCAAGTCACATCAGGAGCACCCAATTCAGCGCACCCAGAAGGCCAGTGCCCTAGGCAATTGCCTAGTTTCCCTAGTGCCAGCCCCTGTGAAAACTCTAGATATGTGGTTGATAGGTAGTGATTTCAAGAGTTAAAAGCATGCCAGAGCATATGTTTAAAAGGGGTGGGGATATGGTACTTGCTGCAAGCATCATGTATTGTGTGGAGCAGAGATGGAATATATTTGGTTGCATTTGTGTATGGGTTGGTGCTGACACTGACAGCAGGAAGTTCATTTCCTTAGTTTGTGTGAAGAACAGGTTACTACAAAAGCTTGGCAGATTCCTTTGCTAGCATCCAAGCAGCAAGGGTATAGCTTGGTGGCTGAACAGGGCCGGCATGTGAGAGTTGGTGAACTAGGTGATGGCCTGGGGCACCAGCTCCCACAGGGGGTGTGGGTGGGGGGCAGGCACCCCCTCCCTGCTCACGCTGTCCCTTTCTCAGCTCTGAGGGGTTGGAAGAGCTCACCTGATCTCTCAGAGCCAAGAAAGAACATGGCTTCCTCTGCCCAGCACGCTCCAAACTCAGAGCACCCTGGGCAAGGGAAGGCACCCAGCAGCCCTGTCCCACTTTGTAGGGAGCTCAGCAGGGGCTGGGGGGAGGGGGTGTTGTTTCTTTGCTCAGAGCAATGCCCCCACAGCCCCTGCTCAGCTCATTATAAAGTGGGACAGGGCTGCTGGGCAGGGGGCACACCGCACACTGTTGCAATGATGTCACTTCTGGGTGACATCATTGCTACGGCGTGCACTTTGCATGCATGATTAGTCACTGTGGGGGGAGGCACCAGTGCAAGGTTCTGCCTTGGGTGGCAAAAACCCTAGCGCCAGGCCTGTGGCTGAGCACTATTTGGAAGATGGCAGAAGATTCCTAAGTGAAGCATCCCTATCTTGTATTGTAGACAGCCAGTGAGTTGGCGATGTGTCAAAACCTTGCCCTCAGTTGGGTACTATGAGGCAGTCTGGGATAGTCTTTGTGTGTCTAGTGAAGAGGTGAGGGAAACAACAACAATACTGTAGGCAAGATTTGCCAAGAGAAGCCAGGATTCAGTGATCACATGTGTGCCAAAGCCTATCACTATCCAATGGATTCATGTTATATTAGGACTAAATGTATAAAGTTACATTATACTTAAAGAGATTCCTTGAGATAATCTAAATAGTAGCAAATATGAATAACTTTATTTCATAATATTTGTTGGAAGAGCAAGAAGAATGCAAAAAAAAAAAACTGCTGGGGGGGGGGGGAGAAGACAAAGTAGCCTGAGATTTCTTGAAAGCCAGATTATTTAAAATTTATTTTCAATTTTTTTAAGAAGCTGAGGAAGCATTATTCTCTGTAGACACTGGGAAGCAGGGAAAAGAATATACCAATGAATACACATAATCTCATTAGTATTAAAGTCACTCCAAACAAACCAATAAAATATCGTTTATCTGCCTTCAGCATAACATCTATGTTGGTCATAATTAGATGCACGAGTGATAGAACTGGATATGTTCCTTGATTTGGTATTATTGCCAATACCTAGTTTCATAACTTGTTCCAACTATCTGCTGCAAAAGTGTGTGTATGTGGGGTGTTCTACAAGGGAAACAGCAGCTTTTTCTTCCATTTAATTTGACTTCCTCCAGGTGCCAGTGAAGATGGCTGATAATTCCTCTTGCCTTTTGATAATTACATAATGGGACCAGGGCCAGCTCTAGACTGTCTGGCATCCTAGTCAAGACTAACATCTGGTGCCCCCCCCCCCCCACACACTGATAATGTCACTGAGTCACATGAAGGCACCCAATTTGGCATCCCCAGAAGGCTGGTGCCTTAAGCAATCGCCTAGTTTGCTTAGTGGCAGGGCGAGCCCTACATGGGTCTTTCATTTCAGGAAACAGTCCATTCAACTATAACCCTAAATAAGGTAATAAGTTCCATTTATTTCAATAAGACTTACCACCAAGGACACATTTTTAAGATTTGACTGGAAGGGTAGTTGAAGAGAACTATATTTTAGGTCAAAATGAATAATGCTATTTACTTTTGTCTCGTAGGTATTTGCTTTTAGGTATTTAAATACTCTCACACATATAATTTTAACGACTGTCTGTTTAATTATATCAATGTAAATCTGTTGTGTTTCTTGAGGTCTCAGACACATATCGATGATGACATGCAGTTAAGAACATAAGAGAAGCCATGTTGGATCAGGCCAGTGGCCCATCCAGTCCAACACTCTGTGTCACACAGTGGCCAAGGAGGTTCACAAGTGGGGCTAGAAGTCCTTCCACTTTGCCCCCCCCCCAAAAAGCACCAAGAATACAGAGCATCACTGCCCCAGACAGTTCCAATAATATGCTGTTGCTAATAGCCACTGATGGACCTCTGCTCCATATTTTTACCCAACCCCCTCTTGAAGCTAGTTAGGCTTGTAGCCCACCACCTCCTGTGGCAGTGAATTCCACATGTTAATCACCCTTTGGGTGAAGAAGTACTTCCTTTTATCCATTCTAATCCTACTGCTCAGCAATTTCATTGAATGCCCACGAGTTCTTGCATTGTGAGAAAGGAAGAAAAGTACTTCTTTCTTTGCTTTCTCCATCCCATACATAATCTTGTAAACCTCTATCATGTCACTCCATAGTGGATGTTTCTCCAAGCTAAAGAGCCCCAAGCATTTTAACCTTTCTTCATAGGGAAGGTGTTCCAAACCTTTAATCGTTTTAGTTGCCCTTTTCTGGACTTTTTCCAATGCTATAATATCCTTTTTGAGGTATGGTGATCAGAATTGTACACAGTATTCCAAATGAGACCGCACCATCGATTTATACAGGGACATTATGATACTGGCTGATTTGTTTTCAATTCCCTTCCTAATAATTCCCAGCATGGTGTTGGCCTTTTTTTTTTTTTGCAAACACACACTATCTTGACATTTTCAGTGAGTTATCTACCATGACCCCAAGATCTCTCTCTTGGTCAGTCTCTGCCAGTTCACACCCCATCAACTTGTATTTGTAGCAGGGATTTTTGGCCCCAATGTGCATTACTTTGTGCATTACGTTCCAAAGTGCATTACCTTCCAAAGCTATGAATGATTTGAGGTTAAATAACACAGGAGGTAAGATGTGCCTTGTGGAACCCCACAGGACAACTCACACACTGAAGATAACTGATCTCCAACAGCAATCCTTTGACTCCAGTCTCTGAAGAATGATTTAAATCAGTCCATTTCTTATTCAGCATTTGCTACAAAATGTTTCTAGTTTTTGACAGATTTGGAAAGATGATAACATAAAAGCAACATCCACCCAGAAGCTGCTGTGAGACTGTGCTATAGTCTCTCTGTAGAAGTTCCAAGAACAGCATTCTGAAAGAACTGTTTAGGACGCAAATGGAAACAATAAGTAGGGTGGGACCACCCAGATCTCCAACTGCTACGAAGGACTTTCAAGGGCCTTTTGCTAGATTAAAGTTGTTCCGCTTTAAAGTCTTTCAGAAAATCTTCTGTAAGTGCTTTTCCAATGTCATCTACTGACAAAATCCTCTTTTTCTTGTTTGTAAGTAGTTCAATATAATTACCTTGTGATGTAGTAGTTCCAGCTCTCCCCTTAACCAGAAAACAGAAAGAAAAGGAAGCCTACCTATATGATTAAGTTCACAACACTGTTTAGTGCTAGCATTAAATCCATTTTAAAACATCCCTTTCACCATTTGAGAAGTTTTTCAAGTAAAGTAAAGTAAATTTATTTTTATATCCCGCCCTCCCCCGCCAAAGGCGGGCTCAAGTTTGAGCAAATATCCCTTTCAAGTTAGAGCAAATATCCCTTTTTTTGTCACTCACATGCATGGAGGAAACATTTATTATTACGTTATGTGGCAATTAATTTAGCAATATAAAATGGATGCCAACTCTCAGACTGTGATTCCACATGATGAGAATGTCAATATAACCATTACAGTTTTTTCATGGTTTACTGTATTTTAATTAAATGTTTTTAATGACTATAAAATTAGATTTTAAAACAATTGGATTGCAAAAATTAAAATTTAAAAAACCACAGGACATCAAACAATTTAATTTAAATTAAAAGCTTGCTTGAATAACACATTTGTAGCAGTCTTCTGGGAGACTAGGAGGGGAGTCTCACAGGAAAGAAGTTCCAATCTTGAAGCAACCATGGAGAACCATGGATAGAAGGCAGTGAATCAAGAAATCTCTCTTGCCTCACCATGCACTCGTGGAAAACCTCCCCCCACTCCCATTTTAAAGGTAAGTGCTGGTGACATAATCACTAGTTGGGTTGGAATTTTCCCCAGTCCAATTCATCATGTTTAATGTCTTCTCATAGTTGATACCACTAGATTTAGCCATAGCCTTTGACATAATAATTTATTCCCTTTTACTAGCCTAAAAAAAGCCCAAATTTGGAATTTTAGGCAGTGTTGCAGTCCCTTCTATCAAACATCTGACAGAAAGTTGGACTGTGATGATCCACAGGGTCCTGTTTTTTCTCCAGTTCTTTTGATGTATATGATGTAGTTTTGGAATTGTAACATCAATGTTCTGATTCCACTCAGCTCACTGTTTCTTTAATGTGACCACTGGATTCCGTAGTCTCTGTTATTAGTCAGTGCTTGCATAGGAGGTGGTGAAGTAAGAGTGAACATTGCATAATTGAATGCAGACAAGACAGAGGTGATGCTAGTAGAAAAGGTGGAGTCATTAGGGAGATGAGATCTATTCTTATTGGATGAAATAAAGTTATCCCTGTCATATCACAACAAAGAAATTAGGGATACTCTTTGATTCAGTTCTATCATTTTCATATGCCATATAAATTGCTTCTTCTATTAGACTTAGTTGTCCTCAGTATGTTAGTCCATGCATCTGCAGTCTCTTGCATGAAGATGGTACATGGGGATGCCCTTAAAGGTATCCCAGAAACTTCAATTAGTATAAAGTGTGATAGCAGATCTTTGTAGCCATGGCAACCACCCTCCAACCTGAGGTGGTCTTTCCTGAGAGCAGAGACACTCCAACACCCTGCAAAAACTTCACAGCAGTGCCACCATTACAGCCAGGAGTGGCATCAAAGGTGAGCCTGTAAGGAGCCACTGCTGGACCTGAGAGAGACACAGGTACCAAAGGCAGGGCTGGTTGCCACATTCCTCTCCCCCCCAATCTCCTCTCCTCCCTCCCAGATAAGCAATTACTATAAGCCAAAGATCCCTGCTTCCAGTCTGCTAAGAGGCTGACTATTGTCTGACAGCAAGCATAGACAAAGGATCATGCATCTAGTGATTCTAGCCCATCTTCGTTGGTATGACTGGATTATGACTGATACAATGTCAAAGCTGTCACTTTCCAGGTCCAGCAGAACCTATCCCCTCCAGCTAATCACATCTTTCCTGAAAGCTATTCTTCTAGTTGGTAGTCTTCATCTGCATTTCCTCTCCTCAGCTCCAGATTATTGAGAAAATAAGTAACATCTCTGTTTTTACCAAATAGCCATCCCTGGCCCTATTCTCTGAACAAACATAGAGCATTACACTTTTGTGTCTAGCACCTGGAAAGCATTCAACTCACCCTCACTACACAATGGGAATCCCATCAACCTATTGTATAAACCAGTTAACACACCCAGCAATACCTCCAAGATACGTTTTTAACTGTTTAAGGAGATACTCTGGACATGGTCAGTATGTCTCATCTTGCTAGAGTCTTGCACCGCCAAACTCTGTTTTGGGTCACTTTCCATATTCACATCCTCTGCTTCATGGACTCCTGGACTTCATCTGGAAAGGTAGTGTATAACCCCTAAATGTCTCTATTTTCACCTCTTATTTTCCTAGTCCTTGATTGTTAGTCTACTTTGATTGTTTAAGTATGAATAAACCAGCACATTTTCTAGTTAAATTCTTAAAAATCCTTTTAAATCTGGAGTTTTCTTACTGAACTCAACCTCCGTTTACAAAAGTGTGTGATCCATGTGCCCTTTTGGCCTTCCTGATCTCATAGCTAATCTTCCCAACATCAAGACAGGACCATTTCAGGTAACATCTTCTGATGGGAGCATCATGCCACAAGTACATTATGCTAGTATTAAAACAGTTTCACTGGCTGTCTTGCTGTTTTAAAATTCTTATCAAGGCCATACATGATTTAGGACCCACATACTTGAAGGACTCTCTCTCCCTCTGCATACCTGCTTGTCAACTTAGGTGGGTAAATAAATCTCTCTTGGTGCTTCTATCAATCCACCAAATATGACAGACTTTAGTAAAGCATCATTTCTTCTCAGTGATTGACCTTCACTTTAGAATAGCCTTCTGAAGAAAGTCCAGATAGCTTCCTCCCTTCTTGCATACTGGAAAATATGTACAAGCCTCTTAAAGTTAATAGACTGAAAACTATTGATTAGGCAATTCACTGTTCTCATAGGGCTGTACTTATTAAGGGATTTTGAATGCTGCGCCTAAAGGTGAATTGGGAGAGAACTTAAAGAATACAGAGAGAGAGAGCTGCCTTATACTGAACCAGACCATTGGTCCATCAAGGTCAGTATTGTCTACTTAGACTGCAGGGCTGGATCTCGAGGGAAGCAGAGGGGGCACTCGCCTGGGTGCCATCAGAGGGGGGTGCCAAATTGGGTATGGAGTCCATTCTATTCTATGGGCCCATAAGATAGAATGGGCCCATAAGGGGGTATCATTTTTTTAATTTTGCCCCCTCTCAAAAAACATGTAGATCCAGTCCTGTCAGACTGGAAGTGGCTCTCCAGGATTTCAGGTAGATTTTTCCCCCACATCACTTACTACCTGATCCTTAACTAGAGATGCTGGTGATTGAACCTGATACCTTCTGCATGCCAGACACATGCTCTACCACATGGCCCCTTCCCAAAGCATAGCCTGCTTTGGCATTGCTGCTAAATATGTTGCAAATGAAATCCCTTGGATCTGCTCAAATTTGGATGCCTCTTTAGATATTAGTGCAACCCTAAGAACATTTTCTTGGGAGTAAGCACCACTGAACAGGGTTAGCAGGATTCTGAGTAGATCTGCTTAGGTTTACTCTCAGTAGGAGTTTTGACTGACAGTTTTGAGTTTGGGCTATTACTTGTCCTAATTTAATTAATACTTTTCAGCTGTTATCTGAGGAAATGGCCAAGACCCTTGCAGAGGTGAGTTCAATAGCTTCTGACTCTGACCCCTACTGATTGCTTAAAGTGGCTTGGGGTGGGTCTGGATATATGGGTAATCAAGTTTATAAATGCTTCATTAACAGAAGCTCTGAGCTGAAAGAAACCCTGGTACATTAGTGGCACAAGTAGAATCTCACTAAACGATTCTGTTTGGAATAACTCCAGTTCAGTTCCTAGTATTCCATATTTGGACAAGATGATCAAGTGCTGAGAGGTTTCTCTCAACCACAGGACTTCCTAGAAGATATCGATCATCTTGACCCGTTTCAATTTACTTTTGACCAAGCTGGGTGCTGGAACAGCCTTGGTCAGCTTGGTGGATGGACTTTATGAAAAATGGAAAGAGGAACTGTGTCCCTATTCACTCATTTTGCTGTTTTCTACCACAGACTGTTATGGATTAACTACATGAGATTGGAAGGCACCATTTTTGAATTATTCTAGTCCTGATGCTGTTATTCTAGCCCTGATGCTCTGTCCTATGGTCTTTGATTTAGCACTAAACTACAAAGTTCCATATTTGGTCTTATTTTTCAATGTTTACATAAAAACTGCTGGGAAACATTGTTCAGAGTGTGAAGTGTCACATTGATTCCAAGAAGGTTGTGGATGCATTGAACCACTGTCTGGAGTCAGTAACGGGCTGTTTTGGGACAAACTAGCTAAGGAGTAATCCAAATTCTGTTGGTTAGAGAAACAGGCAATAGGTATCATTAGTGTTTGGCCAGCAGGGCCAGCTCTTTCACTAGGCAGCCCAGGCAGCTGCCTGAGGTGCAGCCCTGGCAAGGGCACAGGCGCGAGCCCTGGGAGAGCACTGGAATGGCCCTCCCACCCACCCTCACCTCCAGTGAAAGTGGCTGAGGGGTAGCCATGCGCCTGCACTGCAGAACATGCCACAGGGCTGCCCATCACTCTGCTGGCTGCATCAGATGCAGGGGCAGAACTAGGGCAGCCTCACAGCATGCTCAGTGGCAAAGGCACAGCTGCTTCCCGCTGCTTTTGGAGGGGGTACAGTGCTATGCCTAGGGCACTGTTCTGCCTTGAGCCACTGTTGTTGGCCAGCAATAGCAGTATAGAGTGGATGGGTTTGAGTCATTCAGATCTGTAGATGGGCTTACAGTTGAGGTTATACTGGCATGATGTTGCACTGACAATGCAGTGCTATGCTGCTAGCATATCTCTGTGTATTGGCAGGAGTTGCACTGTACTATGATTAGTAACTGTAGAAGGAGGATTGGTGGGGCAATATACACAGGAGGTGCAGTGAGCACAGGAAAATAGTTGCAGCAGTCACAGCTCAGAGTAGGTTCCCTTATTCCTTGTATTGTTACCCACTAGAGTACTAGGAGTTCCCCTTTGGCATTAGAATCCTGAGGTGGAGTAGAAGAAGAAGAAGAAGAAGATATTGGATTTATATCCTGCCCTCCACTCCGAAGAGTCTCAGAGCAGCTCACAATCTCCTTTACCTTCCTCCCCCACAACAGACACCCTGTGAGGTGGGTGGGGCTGAGAGGGCTCTCACAGCAGCTGCCCTTTCAAGGACAACCTCTGCCAGAGCTATGGCTGACCCAAGGCCATGCTAGCAGGTGTAAGTGGAGGAGTGGGGAATCAAACCCGGTTCTCCCAGATAAGAGTCCGCACACTTAACCACTACACCAAACTGGCTCTCCGTACTTGTAGAAGGTCCGAGCAGAACAGAATTATATGTTTGTCACAATATTTGTTTTCTCTCTTGGCTGTTTTTGCACCATGCTTTGTTGTTGTACAAAGTACCCTTCCCTAAGGTTCCTATCACCAAAGTTCCTCTGTGCATGCCATATGAGGTCAGAGTGATATAACTCATGCTCTTTGTGACATAATCATTTTGAGACATGGGTGTTCTGGCTGAGGTTTATATAATGTACCGGAGAGCAAATAGCTTCCCCTTCCAACCATTTCAGCTTGGAAACATGGCATGGGAGAAAAGGCTGAAGACCCTCCTTCTCTGGTTCTATGCATGGGAAGTTACTTCCCCGACATCTCATCAGACTAAAAAGATTCATGTTAGACATAGGGTTGCCAAGTCCCTCAGCTGAGTGGGTGGAGGATGAGGGGGGTGCAGTTAACAAAAGGGAGGAAAGAAGAAGCAGGAAATAAATGCAATAATTCCAGGTGACATAGGCATGTTGGGGACAATGCTCTGGTTTGTGGGCAAAACTCTATGATAGAATTAGCTTCAAACCATAGAGCTTTGTCCCAAACCCACTGATGTGCCTATGTCATTTCCAGGTGATATGGACATATCACGTCTACTTTCAGTTTCTTGCCTGTTCAGGAGGGTGGTAATTCCCCCCCCCCATTTCTGATAGCCCTGAACCAAGAGGAGAGGCCCCAAACTGGAGGATCCCCTACACACAACTGGGGACTGGCAACCCTAGCAGACATAACACCTAGTTTGGCCCTCGTGCCTTGGACTGGTAGGATGGGGGGCTGGGAAACTCACATTTTTACTTTCTCCTGTATTGTAGGGCACTGTTGAAAGATATAACAAGGCTATCTGCAGTGTAACTCCTGCACAACACAGGATAACAGGTATCAACCCAACTTCATTCCAACATGCCCAATGGTTCCCATTTCTACACAGGCACCATAGTTACATTAGTGTAGTGCCAAATTAGCTTCCATTTGTCCTGGCATAAGGTTAGTAACCTGTGAAGTCCCCTGGATCAGGGGCTTCTCCACCTAGACTCTTCTTCATTATCTAGCTTCTCCAATAAAAGGTAGACACCAGGAGAACCTTAAAAGCTGTGGTTTGTTGCACAATTTGTTCCAAATAACATAGAAGAAAAAAACTGCAGATTTATACCCTGCCCTTCTCTCTGAATCAGGGACTCAGAGCGGCTTACAATCTCCTATATCTTCTCCCACCACAACAGACACCTTGTGTGGCTGAGAGAGTTCTCCCAGAAGCCGTCCTTTCAAGGACAACTCCTGTGATAGCTGTGGCTAACCCAAGGCCATTCCAGCAGCTGTAAGTGGAGGAGCGGGGAATCAAACCCGGTTCTCCCAGATATGAGTCCGTACACTTAACCACTACACCAAACTGGCTCCTAGGTACACCTGCCAGATACAGCCTGCAGATCCTTATCCCTTACTGTCTTCATCTGCTTCTGTCAAGGCTTTAGGCCTAGGTACACCTGCCAGATTACAGCCTGCAGATCTACATCCCTTACTGTCTTCACCTTTAAGCGGGCTTTAAGCCCGCTCTCAGGATTTCTTGCTTGCTACATCAAGCAGTTACACCCTTATCACAGGGTTAGTCACTGAGATAGATCTAGGGTTACCCATCTCCAGATATCTGGAGATCTCCCAGAATTACAACTGATCCACATACTAGTGAGATCCGTGCCCTTGGATAAAATGGCTACTTTGGAGGGAGGACTCTATGGCATTATACTCCAGTGAGCTCCCTCCCCTTCCCAAGCCCTGCCACGGACAAGCTACACTCTCAAAATCTCTAGGAATTTCCCAAGCCAGAGTTGGCAGCCTGAGGTGGATCCAATAGCATGAATGCCAAGGAATTGGTCTCTTCTGTCCTTCAAGGTCCCAGGCCTGGCTATCTGGCTTCCTGCCCAGCTGGTTCCCCCTTCCTTCCTCTGATTCTAGCCTTTTATTTCTTCCACTCCTGCCATAACCACTCTCTTGTTCTCCTGGCCTACACATGATTAGGTTTTTACTCCCATAGAGGTATCTTCTCCCAAGACTGCCTTTACCCTCAAGGTAGCTAATACAGGCAATCTTTGACCCTTCCTGCCCTTTATGTGGTCGTGCAGCCCATTCCTGCTTTTCCCTCCTTGGTGACACCACAAGTTGAGACACCACGGGGCTCGACATCCCCCTTCTAAGCCATTCAGAGGCAGCACTTGAGGTAGATCTTTACATCATAATTTGGGTTGAAGCTTTTTAGTTCCCAGTTAAAGTAGTCAAGAATAGACTTATATGTACAATTCAAAATTTGTACAGCTCAACGGTCTTGGTTTTAGACTGCTAGTTACTAAATACTTTAAATGTAGCAAAACAGGGATTATTACTGACATTGCACTGAAGAACAACCCATGGTCCTCTCACTGTTGAAAGTATAACTCATGACATACTTATGTGCTATGTTATATAGATCTGTTTACCTCTAAAGTTTCTATTAGAAAATATCTTTTGGAGAAAATGTGCCTACTTACATAAAGTGAGCAAAGTGAAAATAATCTCAGTTCTCTGATAAGGACATTCAGCTTTTAGTATTGGACTTTTGTGAAAAGTTTTTTGGGGGTTTGCTGTTTTTTAAATGGTCAGCCTGAATTGTGAACTAGTCAATAGACATAGTTTGGAGCATAACAGGACAAGTACTTGAATACTGATTTACTGCTTAGTTGTAGAAAATCTCTATACATGCAATTGACTTTTAGTTTGCAAGGGTTACCAGAATTATATTGCCAACCACATGAGGTCATTAAACTAATCACATGATAAATGTAATATTTATGCCGTGCACTTTTTCTGAGGCAGAACATTATTTAAATCATCAATACATCAACAGAGTTTTAAAAATAAAATAAATAAATAAATAAATAATTTTTTAAAAAAGCTTGAATATGTTTAGATGCTCAGGACTTTTAACTATAATCAAGCTATGTTCTAATACAGATACCTTTCAAACCACTGTAAGAAGATTAATAAATGCTGTCTTATGAGACTTTAGTCTTTTATACTGCTTAATTAACCACTTTGAGTGCTGTTTTAGAAGAAAAGCATATATATTTTCTAAATAAATAACAGTACAATCCTAAATTCTAGTGGATTTAGAAGGCATAACTCTGCTTGGGACTGCTCTACAAATACACTAACAACTTTGTCAGGTATTCAGACCACCAAAACTAATTACAAAAATCTTTTATAAAAACATAGCACAAGCTAAATTCTTATTATAAAGTGTTCCCAGTATCTTCTGCATACAAGCAAATAACAACATATTAATCTGCAGCTCAAAAAGTGCATAAAAGGCATTTTTCTAGCATTTTAAGAAAAGTCTTCATTCTTCCCTACGATATCCCATGGCCTTTCTGTAGCATCACTTCTGCACCTGGACCCTGGCCTTTTCTACTTTAAGGAGGGCTTGGAGAGGGGAGGACTTTCATTACTTCAAACATGGACATTAATCAAGATTTTATCTCTTTACATAATCCTGCCTTTGATGTCAGTAGACTAAAGCCTCTCAAAATAGAATGAGAAAGCTGAAAAGAAGCCCAGTTAATTTATACATTTAAGTGCTGCTGTTCTAATTTGCCTGTGTAGCATTTTCATTGTTTTCTGCTTTGCATCCTAAAGGTAGGCTTACACCCAGCACTTATGAATGGCCTCTCTGAACAAATAATTGAAATTCAGAAGTAGTGGGATATACTTAAACAATGTCAGGGTTGGAGGTGTGATGTCAGACATAATTCAGGACATTATTAAATTCTACAATATCCTTTTCCTTTGACCTGAAGTAGGTATATTTGTCTCATATTAGCTTTATAGTAAAAACTGATCAGATAAGATACAGGATCAAAAGAGCAATCACAGAGTTCCATATTTCCCCTGTCTAAATACTAATATCATACTTCCTGACAGAAAGCTATGTATAAGAGCACTCTGCACATTGGTAGATATTTACAAGAGAAATTATTTAATTAATTAGATGCTTACAAAATTCTCCCCTGAGTTATGAATTACCAGAACTCAACGTTGTGATGTAAGTAATAGAGAGTGAACCCAACCAGCAGTGAAATAAGTAATTACAGTAAGCTTGCACAGGAAGGGAAAGTTCAAAGGAAAAAAATCAGAAGTAGAATCTTTCAAAATTATATTTAACTATTTAAAAATTTAGTCTGATTTTATGCAGTTGGCATAAAAGAACACAGAGGTAGAAACTGATAAGAACAGATACTACACTTGATCTTAGCAAAAGGGCCAAGAAGCGATTCTCACCCTCCAAAACTTGGCTTGTGTCACATATCGATTTTACAATATGCAGATAATGTGACAAAGAACATCTTACCATCAATTATGATAAGATCAAAGTTATGGCATTTGGTAGGCACCCCCAAAAAAGAGTATGGTCAATGAAGGGAAATAAATTGAGCAGGCCAATAAATTCATCTATCTTGGGGTAGTATTCCAGGAGACCAGATCTGCTACTGTACATTGTAAGCTAAGAGCAGAGAGTGCTGAGAGAACTATGTATGTGATATTAAGATTTTTTTTTTGTTCTAAGGGGGACCTTTATGTACCTGCTGTATTGAAGCTCTTTCAGGCTGAAGTAATTGCCCAACTTCTGTATGGCACTCTTACTGGTATTTTGGCCAAAAGCTTGAATTTATTTGAAAAGATACAATCAAAAAGCTTTCGTGCCATTTTACAGGTCCCTCCAGCTGTTCTTAACTCTCTTCTTCATCTAGAAATGGGTCAAATGAGGATTGAGGCAAGGGTCCACTTCCCAATGGCTTAAGATACATACTAATTCAAAAGGACTTCTTCCTGTTGTAATGCAAGATTCTTACCAACCGAGCTGGCTTCACAGGCTCAAGGGAAGTCTTGAAAGAATGGGCCTTTCACCTGGCACCCTTTTGTTGCAGACCATTGAGCAGGCCAAATTCACAATTAGGCAAAAGATTTGCAACATGGAATGCCAGCAAGACTTGATGAAATCTCTTGGCTTCAGAGCCCCTGAGAAGATGAAATATATAATGGCAATGATCCAATATCTCAAAACCTTAAATTTCCCCCCTTACACAACTTCAGGGTATTTACTACAAGAAGCTGAAAACCTGGAGTGATTTCATCCCATAGGGTTGGATCTAAAATAATTTTTTTGCTTTTGCAACAGCTTTTGTCCTAGTGAAAATGCAAGAAAAGACTATAGCTACTCACACTAAGTCAGATATTGTATCCCCACATATTTTTCCACTTGTGCAACGTATTATGCAACTGAGCCTGGGGTTTCTGGAAGTGAACATACCAGCTTCTTCATTCTCAAAATGGCTCCTAAGGCATTATATGGAAGAGGGAGGAGATTGCATGTATGTATGTATTCCATTGTATATATGCACAAAGTAGGCCAGGAGCAGGAGATGTTGCACTCAATTACAGACAACTTCTTCCACAAGCAGAGCTACAAGAAGTAGATTTCTTCTGTTTGCACATCACAGCATCCAACCCATTTGTTGTAATGATAACACGACATACGAACCAGCTAGCAGTGGTACAACTTTCTTCCTATAATGTCCTGTGTATCTCTTATTGTTGTAGTGTAGAGAGGGTCCTGCCTTCTCTCTGAGAATCAGGAAGATACTATCAACAAACTGGGAGGCAGATGGATGAAGAGGAAGGTAGCATAGACCTGACTCAATACTTATTTTCCAGGTACTTCTTGCTGTGGAACATACCATGAATCCTTGGTAACCTTAAGACTGTCAGCATGGGATGGGTAACTCGAATGGACTAATTTGTCAATCATATCAGTAAACTTCAGTGCATATGCATTTCCATCATGAGAATAAACTGTTAGATAAACTCATCAGATAAGGAGCAGTGTTGGCTGTACAGTGGCATAAAAACATTATTATTTATTTTAAACACTTTTATGCTGCCTTTCCAACTAATTTGGGGTCTCCAAGCTGGCAAACAATCAAAAACATTAAAACAAACTTTAACAACACACACATCAAATAATTAAACAAAACACATAAACAGGCAAGGAGAGGACACTCCAAAAAAAGCTTCTTCACTTGCTGGCAAATAACAATGATAGAGCAGGACAGATTAATCACCCTGTGGACAGAATGCCATAATTTTGATCCCACAACTGAAAAGGCCTTTTTTGTTTGCTTCCCCTCTTGCTTTAGATGGAGGGGCACCAGAAGCAGGACCTTTGAATTTTAATGGAGTGGTTGTCTTGGTTCATACGAGAGTAGGTGGTCCTTATGGTATGCTCCAAATATCAATGCCTTGAATTGGGCCTAGAAAAAAACTGGGAGCTGATATAGGTGGAACAAGACTGGAGAGATGTGATTCTTACAACCCATTCCAGTCAACATTCTGAATGCAGCATTCCTTACCAACTGCAGCTTTTGGACACTCTTGAAGAGCATCTCCTCTTACAACATGTTGTAGTAGTCTAATCTAGACATTACCATGGCAGACACCACTGTAGAAAGATCTCTTTTGCCCAGGAAAAGACACAGCTTTGGGTGGGTACTACTGGTCACTGCTGTCACCTGCTTATCCAACAGCAGGACCAGATCCAGCATGCAGCACCCCAAACCAACATACCTGGTCCTTTAGGTGGAGTCCAACTCAATCCAGAACAGGAGATACCTCAGTTATTGGGTTAGTCCTTACACTTACCAGTAGCAGCTTTGTCTCGCTGATATTAAAGGCGTTTTCACACTGACCTTAATCGGCAGCGACGTCCCTCTTCACTGCGCAGGATCTGCGCGGATTTCGCACCAATTGCTACGGAGCACCCGGAAGAGCCGCAAAGTCCCACGGCTTTTGCGGCGCAAATGGAAACTGGTTTTTGGCGGTTTCCATTTGCGCCGCAAAAGCCACGGGACTTTGAGGCTCTTCCGGGTGCTCCGCAGCAATTGGTGCGAAATCCGCGCAGATCCTGCGCGGTGAAGAGGGACGTCGCTGCCGATTAAGGTCAGTGCGAAAACGCCCTAAATGTAATCTTTAGCTCCCATCCATCCCAAAACTGCCTCTAGGCACTGGTTCAGTTTCCACGGCCTCCTTGGGACCAACTAAAAGTGCAAGCTAGAGCTCATCATTTACATATTGATGACAGCTGAGTCTACAGCTACACATACTTGTGCTCAGGGCTTTTTTTGTAGCAGGAACTCCATTGCATACTGGAGTTTACAGTAGAGCCTGTACTAAGAGCCTTGTAAGCGTTTGGAGGATTAGCTATATCAGGGGGATGTAAAGGAGTTCCTGCTTGTGCTGTACCTGAATATTTTTGTAACAATAGTTCTTTAGTCTGGAGACAAAACATGTTTGAGGGGTGACTATTTGTATAGTTATACCCAGTTTTTCTCCCCAATGGGGACCAAGCATAGTTTATAACACCATTCTTTGCTCAACCATTTTATCCTCACAACAACTCTATGAGGAAGGTTAGGCTGAGAGAGAATGACTGGCTCAATGTACACCCAGTGAGTTTTCATATATTTTTCTTATCAAGCTGTCAGTTGTGTTGATTTGTAGCAATCATAGGATTTCTAGTAAAATATTATTGATATAATTTATATTGTGATTATTTGCTAAACAGAAATTAATGTAAAAGGTAACAGGCCTTATTTTTATATGGTTCTTGATATATTTAAAACTTAAAAGATCAAAAAGAACATATTATGCAAAACAGCTTTAATTTACACAGCCTTGAGTTTGCTTATGGTCACTCCAAGTAGATACAATTTTTAAGTTACAGAAGTTAGACTTTTAAAAATTGCTCTGTAGTGGGAGGTTAACAAATTTAGACCCTCCTTTATGCATAATAAAGGTTAATATTTTTCTGTATTTGCAGGAAAACACTCACACCCAATCATGGCTCCCCCCTCCTAGAAATACTTCCGTTCTGCCTCACACAACTCAGTTGTTAGGACAGGTTCGCATGGCAGGAAGATCTGCCAGCGAGCTCCCAGCCATACAGACTTAGAGTGAGGGACAGGCAGGCACGTAGGTGACGGGTTTTGCACCGCATGGTTGCTTTGACAGTACCTTTGACTTACGAGAGGAAGAGAGAAGTCTCTCCCCTGGGGCTAACTTCTTTTGTTTCCAGGTCTCCACAGGTTCCAGGCTCCCGGAGGCTCTGCATGCAAAGACTGTTGCCCATGGATGGGTAAGTTCACTGGGTAATTTCCACTGTCCCCCTGTCCTCCCCCTCCGCTCTCAACTGCTTGATGTGCAAGCGTCTCTGGCACTTGAACCCGGCAGTGGGCTCCAGCAGGGGGCATTTGCTGAGCCCACTCCCCTGTGCTGCTGCCGGCTCCCTTCCCTTGGTTGGCCCTCTGCAGCATTCCCAACCCCTGGAAGGGCATGGGGGGTGGAGTGTGTGGCAGCTACCCCGATGCTGGGAGGTGGGTCAGAGACTGTCCCTTTAAGTGAGCACCCAGCTGAAATGCAGCCTGCTCTTCCAGCTGCCGCACCTGCAGGTGCTCTTGATCTCTGTCTCTGTTTTGCAGGTGTGACTCCAACACAGAGGCTTCCACATGTGTTGCTCCACTGCCGCCCCACTCCCTCAGCTGCTTCTGCCTGCCGCTCGGAATGGAGCCCCACTCATGGTGAGACTGCCCAGCGCACTCCAGGGAGACTGTTGCACTCTGTTCCAGAAAAATAAAGTCTGAGCTCCTGCTTGGCATCTGCTGCACGTTCCCATGGCAACCCCCCCATCAGTGGCCTCTCCGAGGGAATGCCTGGGAGGGTGTGCAGACTTGGTTCTTGGGGGGGGGAATGAGCTATGACAGGGGAGGGGGGTGCTGCCCCTCAGCCTGCTCGGGCTGATGGCCTACCCGACCACACAGGGCTGTTGTGCACTGGGCACTTGGGGGGGGGGGGGCGCTGAAGTGGATGCATGCCCAGTGGCTCACACTCTGAGTTCTGTGGCCCCACTGGAGGTGTTCCTTGCACAAAGCAGGGGGTGGCAGCAGGGCAACACTGGTGGGGGGGCTCCAGGGGGTGTCTTTCGGACTTGGTCTGGCTGCTCCCAGATACACATTCCAGCCACTGTCTAGGACAGTGAACTCCTGCACTTGGCACTTCCTGCTTGTCCGCACATGCCTCTGCCTGCCTGCCAGCCATTAGCAGAGTCTCTGACAGTGGAAGGGAGTGGGGGGATTGACAGCGTCTCAGGCACGGGCTTTCTGCCCCCTCGTCTAGTGACGTGCAACGGGCTGGTCAATCCCATGGTCCCGTGCAAGCCTGCGCCTCCCCCACCCCCACCTTGGCAGCGGACCAATGGCATGCACCTGGGCAGAATCACCATAGCAATGGATTCTCTCTCGCTCATTGGGCCACTCTTCCCCCTCCAAGTGTGGCATAACATCTCCCCCTTGGAAGCCAACAAGCGGTGCTGTAGATCCACTACGCCCAAGCAACCGGCCGCCACATGTGTCTGGATTGGGCTGTCTGAGCTTTTGTTACTGAGTTTGAGGTGATACTTTTGTAGGATTTGGCAGGTGTTGCAGACTTTTCTGGCTTTTTTCTGGTAAGGAGGTCTCAGAGTATGAGACAAGTCTTTCCAGGACCTTCTATGTATAAAGTTGCAGAATATAATCTTATCCCCTGCTCAATATATATCCAAACTACTACAGCAAAAAAAAAATGTTACAATAAACAAAGCATTTAAGTTCTATTTCTAAAGCTAAGGCAATCTGTCCTTGTCTGATGTCAGTATCATGCTACTTTGAGATCTTTTTAAAGGAAATGGGGGATATAACTGTAATCAAATTATTTATAAATCTGATAATTTAACTGAGAGAATACCAAAACAGTTGTAGAGTTCCTCAAGGAGGTAGTGTCATGACTTTGGACACAATCAGTAGACTCTTAGAAGAACTAGACACTGTCATAAATATGATAAAGGGTGACTCTCAAAAGGGCAGACCCATTAAGTCAGTGGTGGAGACTGCTGAATGAAATGAGTTGTAAATACCTCTTACACTTTTAAACATATGACCCTAAGTACCTATGGGAAAATATCATTAAAATGCACAATATGAAATCTTTTCCTAGATACGAAGAATGTTTATTTCATATTTAGGATAGATTTCAGTAATGAGTCCAATCCAATATTTGTTATAATGAAAATCTAGAGTCAGAAGAAGCGGGATTTTGAATTACAAAGATAATTAAAATATTTCATCTCATGAAAAGGTAACTGCATTGAAAAGAATTGTTTTGTAATTTTTAAAGGAATTTCCTTCCTGGCTTACATAGTGATGCACCATTTTTTATTAACTGAAATGCTTAACTTCAGAACAAGGAAAATCACACAGAATTTATGAGTAGACAAAGAGATATTTATTTCTTAGTGAAAAATCTGATTGCATTTTTCGTGTCAGTATCAAATATACATTTTAATATGTTTGGCAAATGCTGAAATAAATCTTTATGAAAACTTTGATTTAAAAATTATAGCTTGATACACCCTATTTACTAGCATTACTGTAAGAATAGTGTACATGAAATTACAAAACACAGCAAATGAATGTTCTTATGAAGTTCAAGATATGCACCTGACTACAGAGGTAACACCTCAAGAATCAGGTGTTATAAGTCACTATAACTATTCTTCCTCAGAGTGCCAGTCTCCAGGTTGGGACTGGAGATCTCCCAGAATGATGACTGATCTCCAGACTACAGACATCACATCAGTTCCTCTGAAGAAAATGGTTATTGGGGGGGGGGGGAGGTGAGCTCTAAAGTCCCTCTTCTCCAAACCTTGCCTTCCCAGGCTCCACCTGCAAACCTCTAGGAATTTCTGAACCCAGAGTTGAAAACCCTAACTTTCTTCAACTCACAATATGCTTTGCTTTCAGTTCATATATGCATTAACTCTTGCAAGTTGCTACATCACAACATTATAATCTGAAATGAAGTAATCTTTATTTCTGTAATACATTTTGGTGTGTGAGAGGTCCAGGTAAAATAAGACCAAAAGGAGTTGTTAAACAAACATAGATTTTGAAAATGAAGGATCTGCTGAAGAAGAAGAATTGCAGATTTATACCCTATCCTTCTCCCTGAATCAGAGACTCAGAGCAATTTACAATCTTCTATATCTTCTCTCCCCACAACAGACACCCTGTGAGGTGGTTGGGGCTGAGAGGGCTCTCACAGCAGCTGCCCTTTCAAGGACAACCTCTGCCAGAGCTATGGCTGACTCAAGGCCATTCCAGCAGGTGCAAGTGGAGGAGTAGGGAATCAAACCCAATTCTCCCAGATAAGAGTCCACACACTTAACCACTACACCAAACTTTTAAAAAATAAACTATTTGCATTGTGAGGATTAGGGTATACAATCTTTGTTGCAAAACAGAACTATCTATGGAAAGTGGTAATCAAATCGCTGAAATGTTTCTTTTTTACTGGATATCCAAGTAAGTTTTGTTCACAGGAATACAGAGGTAACTACAGCATGTCATGAATAAAATACATTTAAATTTTTAAAAAATCAATGTTACATTTTAGTACCCTGTTAAATATGAATGTTCAAATGAATAAAATATAAGCATATCAATAAATCACCCTGTTTTTATGAACTATGACTGTAATATAGAAGCTTGCATTTGTTCTCGATAGGTGAATGGCAATGGAATTCAAGATAAGGTATTAATCATAATTAGAGTGACTATGACAGGTCTGTAGCAAGAAATTCTTAACAATGAGAAATAATGCTTATCCATAATGAACAGTTTAATACATTAATTTCCTCATTAAAATGGGCCTTATTCTAATAGGTTCAAGACAAAGTTGATATAAGTTTATATTTATGTTCTCTATTTTTATCAATTTCCCTTTAAGTGGTATATTATTCAGAAAATTAAACAAATTATTAAAACATATAACGACATGCATATATTCATATAGTTAATTCCCCAAGCAATATTATAGTTATAAGTTGTCACTGTGCATATTAATTCATCATAGTGACTAAACCATGTTCATTTATTTTGTAGTAGCCCTTGGAAAAACACATTTAAAATACATGCTGCCCTCTTTTGAAAGTGCAAGAAGGGCAAGTATTATATTCCAATTGGTTCCCTACTGTTTATCAGGACTTGAAAATTACTAATTACTGTTCTAAGTGACTTAATATGTTTGTATGCATGATTATTTATGAATAATGCTAACTGCTTATAAAAGAGTACTTTGTACCACTAAGTACTTTTCATGTAGAAAACAAAAATAAATACAAATAAAAAAGAGTAAGAGCACCAGAACCTTAAAGATTAACAACATTTGTGGTAGCGTATGTGCTTTCATGAGTTACTGTTTGCTTCTTCAGATACAGCAAGAATGTGAGTCCATTCTCCCTATATATAGAAAATGGAGTAATTTCAGATGCCAAATGACATTAACAGGCAAATGACAATGGAAGGTGTGATTGGATTAGGTGTGATATGCAGAGACGTAATAGGCATGGAGAAATTAGCATTGGTGATGAGACAGGAAACTCAGTCTCGATTCCTAGCAAACACCCAGGAGAATAGAGTTAAAATTCAACAAGATCTGAATAATCTGGAGAATTGGGCAGTTGCAAACAGGATGCAATTCAAGAAAGATAAGTGCAAAGTCTTACATCTGGACCACAAAAATGTGAAGCACAAATACTGGATGAGGGATGCACTTTTGGGAAGTAGTATGTGTGAAAGAGATCTTTTTTTTTTTTTGATTTTAATTATTTTATTAAATCCAAAAACAATATAACAGCCAATAACAAAAACATTCCAAACAAACATGAAACTATCATAATCTTTGGCATATCATTCCTCCTTGCGGAGGATCGTCTGTGGCTTAAGTCAGTAATGGCAATATCACACTGATTGCATACAGAGTTCAAAAGTTAACTCTTTGCACTTAGAGTATAAAAATAACACATCAAATATTGAAAACAGAACAGCTTTGTATCACTAACATCTTGAACTTAACAGTTTATTGCCTTATTTTCCTCGTACCATTTATAAAATTTATCCCATTTCCTACTGGCTTCAGGTTTGGGCTCTCCCTTTAACATATTCGACAGTATATCCATTTCAGCAGCATTAAAAATTTTATCAACCACCTCGTTTATTTCAGGGCAGTTTCTTTGTCGCCAGTATTGGGCAAAGGCTATTCTTGCCGAGGCAAGAATGTATACCGTCATGTGCTCATCTTCCTGGGGCACTTCTTTTCTGACCAATGACAGCAACATCAGTTCTGGTTTAAACTGAATATCTGTTGAAAGAATTGTCTTTAATAATTCGTATACTCTTGTCCAAAACCTTTTAGACACCTTACAATTCCACCAAATGTGGTAAAAGGAACCTATTGTCAAGCCGCATTTCCAACACTTCGGTGAAATAGATTGGTTAATTTTAGATAATTGCAGGGGGGTGATATACCATCTATGGAATATTTTAAAAACATTTTCTCTATAGTTGATTGGTTTGATATACTTATAATTTTATCTCCAAAAAGTCGACCATTGTTCCAAGTCTATATTTTTTTGCAGATTTTGAGACCATTTTATCATTGACTCTTTTACTAACTCATCCTCCATTTTAATTTGTATCAAGTAATTATATGCTTTCTTGATTACTTTTTCTTCCTCTTTGAGTAGAAGTTTATCAAAGTCAAAGTTACTTTTAGTGAAACCCTTGGGTTTATCTATATTATATTTGGCTATTATCTGGTTCATAGTCCACCAATCGAGTTTTATCCCCCGGGATTCAAGATCATCCTTCCCTCTTAGCTTATCCTTCTCATCTAGTAAATCTAGATATCTGATCTTCCTATTGGGGTTCCATAACTGTGGCTGAATTGAAGCTTCATCAGGGGATAACCATCTAGGTGTTTTATTATAGATCATTCTTCTAATTTTTAGCCAAACGTCATAGATAGTTTTACGTATTAAATGGTTCTTAAAATAATTCTGCCCCTTACTAACATACCACCATGCCACCCTGCCTGGAGGTTAAAGCCTTCTAGAGCCAAAATTCGATTATTCTCTAGCGAGATCCAATCTTTCAACCACAATATAACACAGGCGAGGTAGTATGTTTCCCAATCCGGGAGCCCTAGACCCCCATTTTCCTTTTTGTCTTTTAAAATTTTCCATTGTGAAAGAGATCTTGAGGTACTAGTGGACTGTAAACTAAATATGAACAGTCAGTGTGATGCCATGGCAAAAGAGGCAAATTCAATCCTGGGTTGTATCAAAAAGATTATTACATCAAAATCACAGGAGGTCATAGCTCCGCTGTATACTGCCTTGGTCAAGCCACACCTGGAATACTGTGTGCAGTTCTGGAGGCCTCATTTCAAAAAAGATAAGGACAAAATTGAGCGTGTGCAGAAGAGAGCAATGAGGATGATCAAGGGCCTGGAGGAAGAACCCTATGAGGAAAGGCTGAAGGCCTTGGGGAATGTTCCGTCTGGAGAAGAGGAGATTGAGGGGGGACATGATTGCTCTCTTTAAATATGTGAAAGGCTGTAATTTAGAGGAGGGCAAGGAGCTGTTCCATTTGGCAGCCAAGGACAGGACCAGAAGCAATGGGCTCAAATTACAAGCAGAAAGGTACCAGCTGCATATTAGGGAAAAAAATAGTGAGAGTAGTTCAGAGGTGGAACCAGCTGCCTAGGAAGGTGGTGAGCTCCCCTTCATTTGTGGTCTTCGAAATGTGGCTGGATGATGATTTGTCGAAGATGCTTTAGGCTGATCCTGCATGGAACGGGGGTAGGACTAGATGGTCTTTATGGCCCCTTCCAACTCTATGATTCAGTCCTGATGGATTCATTGTCTGGTAGAATTGGAGTCTGTTTTTGTTTGATTCTTATCTCAGAACTCCAGTGGTACAACCAAGTTGGATTGAAACTGATGGTCAGATGCAGGAGCCTGGGAACCTGTTGGATTTGTATCAGCTAGGTCATTAGACTGGGTCATTGTGGAATCACAGTTTCAAGGCATTGTAAAAATTACTTTCTGAACCAGATGACTTGATAATAAGGAGCATGGAACACCATGAACTTTAAAAAGGCTTCTCACTCAAAGAAAGGTGGATTTACCAGACAGTTGTCTAGAATGTCTTTGCATAGCAATTGAACTAGAACTTCAGGCACACTCCATCTCCTCCTAATGTGACCCAAAGTTGAGGGAAAACATTGTAGGGCTGAGTAAGCATCTTCCGTTCCTATGATTTCTAGAATTTTCCATGGCTGGCTGGAGCAAGCACAGTTCTCATGTGGAACTGCAAGATACTAGAATGATGAGCTTAATACCTTTTGCCATGATTGCAGTGAAGGATAGTTTACTACCTGGTTGTACTTATTGCTATATTTGTTCCCATTGCCATATAATCTTTTGCAGACTATTTTTCCAACACTGCCAAATACTCTATATATATGATGTCTGCATTTCTAAGGATAACATGGTCTTTTTGTAAGCAAATATAAGGTAATTGCTTTCCTATTATGGCATATCACTACTTAAAAATCTTTAGGAGTGTTAGCCAAATTGCCCTAAAATTAGGTTCGGAGAATTAGTTTGGTGGGCAACTAGGCTCTAACGAGATCAGGATCTATGTATACAGAAGATGTCTCCTTTGGAAGTCACCCAATAACAAGGAGATGTTGTCTAATAATCAAGAGTGTTTATTATAAAATAAAGACAATTATCTGAGGGAATAAAATAATTCAACGTACATACAGGCCTAAGAAAACAGCATGAAAAAGACAGGGGTAACACAAAGGATGGACAAACAGGGCAATACAATTACCTATTGTAGTCTTCCAGGAAGGCTCCAATGGCGACGAAAAAGGGAGATTGGGGAGGGCCCCTCAACTGATCAGGTATCGGGGGTGTATCTAAACAGCAGGGTGGGGGTACTGTCAGATGCACAAGTGGGGGACACTGGGTCAGAGGTCATAAGGAATACTTTGAGCCCTTAGGGGTTAGGAGGTCCAAGGACCTATGACACGGGGTCAGATGGGACATGATGCTGCATCACATGGTACATTACCTCAGAAAAGGGGAGGTTCCAAAGTAACAGTTTGGGCAAGGCATGGGTGGAGAGGATTAAAACAAGCTACACAAACTTATCTAAAATGACAATAGAGGGCCGAATTGATATCTAAGGTGACACCAGATTTACACAATAGCTCTGGCTCTGGATTATGACTGGTCTTCCTCTTCTGGCTGGCCTGTCTTTTGTTGAACGTTCTGTTTGACAAAAGGTTTGGGCAGTCTTGCAGGATACATGCCTAAGATAAGCATACTGTCCTTATGCAGATGTCTGAAGCAATTGCTGGATATGTGCGGCTCCCATTTCTCCCTCATGGAGTCTGGAAGTGCAGGAAGATGGTCACTGGTGGTGCTAGCCTCGGAAATGGCTTTCATCGAGAAGAGCTGAAAAACTGCTTGACTGGAGAGCTCATGGCAGCGTGACTTCTTCCACCGCAATGGCTGAGATTGGACATGAACGGAGAGGCTGGGAGATTGCTTTACTTCTGGCTAGCACCCATTCAGAGATAGAGAGTGCTGCTGTAAAGATGAGGCTTTTAGTATACACATAAATCCGTTATGAAATGGCAGGCCAAAACCCAAGTCATAGCACAGAAGTGTGCAAGCTGAAACTCCAGGCATCCTGGCAACCAAACCAGTGATCACGATGTCCGCTTGTAAGTAAAAATAGGGGGTTCTTGCTCACAGGAGGAAATAACAGTTATGTGGTATGCCATTCTAATTAACATCATTTATATTTGCAGTGTTACTTGAGCCATATTTACTTGAAAGACTGTCAATGTATTTCTGTGAAGCTGATTTCCAACTCAGTGTATCTCAGAAGATAGTCTGAATAACTTTATAGGAGTATGCAGCTGAACTATGTAGAAAAAGATAGAAATATACACAAAAAGGTAGGAAAATACACCTGGAGATTAACAAGTAAAAACAGGTTGAGTTCAGTAGTGAGGACAGGGCAGAATTCATCTGGCCACACATAAGAGGGACTACAAATTGAAGTGGAAAATTTTTAAGTGAAATATTAGCTACTTTTCAACATAGTAATAAACTCTCAAATGTTTAAAGCAGAGAAAGTCCATAAATTGTCACTTTCTGCAAAACTGCAAAGCAGAAAAGACCTTGGAGAAAGTCCAGTGAAACCCAACATATTGCATATTTCATTTTAAAATACTGTCATTCCCATTATTTCTAGGACATGCCAACTTCAACATGAAAGTTTTACAAGCTAATGCCAACTAATTCCAATACTGAAAATAATGAGTAGTAAATTGAAAAGACAGTTAATTTTTTTTCAAATATTTCAAAGAATACTCTTACACTATTCCTCCAAAAAGTGCTAATTTGTTTGGAAGTATAGAGATATAATTATAAGAATGTAAGAAAAATCCTGCTGGATCAGATTAATGGCCCATCTATTCTATCATCCTTGTTCACTGCACTGACTACCAATATATCCCAGAAAACCCCCAAGCAGGAGCATAGAAGCTAAAACTTCTCCAGTTGTTGCTTGGGTATTCAGAGGCAAATTATTCTGAGCATGGAGGCTCCATTCACCCATTCTGGCTAAAAAAAACCCTGATGGACCTATTGTTCATGAATTCTCTTTTCAAATCACCTATATCAATACTTTACTGGCAGTAAATCATTGTGAGAGAGAGTTCTATCATCTGTCCTGAACCTGCAGTCCATCAACAATTTGGTGGCTGAGAGGTGGAAAGTAGTCCTCCCTACCATGCATAATTTTACAAACTTCTCTCATTTTCCATTTAGTCATATTTTTTTCTAAATTAAAACCCCCCCAATTTAGCCCAGAAGACAAGCAAGTTTTTGACCCAATGCCTCTGAAAACATGCCAGCAAATAAAGAGTAGGGGGGGGGATGACAGTTGGCTGGCACACTGAGAGAGGAAGCTAAGGATGGTGCTGCCAGCACCTGAGAGACCAAGAGGTCATGACAAGTGTAAGCTATCCCATCATCTTCTCCCACACTGCCAGCTCCAACAATCCTGCAAGCTTACTGGGGGCTCTCTATTTGCTTAGGTAGGTAATGAAGTGGTCATATGTGCTGAGCAAAATGTTACTGGTGGTTGGCAAAGAATTGCCCTATTTTAGCCTTTCCTTAGAGGAAAGGTATTCAGCCTGTTGTCTTTTGGTTGCCTTTGCTATAACTTTCCTACTTTTGGCTACCTCCCTCTCCAGCTGCTGCTGGATGGTTTCCACCTGGTGTGGCCCCAGCCATGAACAACATGTCTTTGGGAAGGAAGGGGGGCTTGACTGGGCCCATGATCAGACACAGAACCACCAGTCATTGCCCTTCACCCTGCCCATGCCAGAGTATGTAGCCAATGGGCAATGAGTGGGGGGCGGCATTAAGTAGTTGACCTGCAGGGTGAGAAGCATCCTCCCTGCCCTGATTTGGCACTGCTGAAAGAGGACATTCATCCTCAGTGGGACAGAGTGCAGTGGGTCAGGAGGCTCATTGCCTTCTGGTCAGGGCTGCAACCCCTCCATGGATGCCTTGGACCTGCTGCCAATCCTGGCCAAGGAGGGGCTTATCACCAGGCCCGTAGCTACGAGGGGGCCTGTGGCGGCACAGCCCCCCGGCTTCTGGGTGAGGCCTCCTGACTGGAGGCCCCAACGAGTCCCCGGGGCGTCTGCAATAGCTCTGGGGGCTGCCGCTGGCCACACGAGCAATTTGGACAGCCAGGGGCAGAAGCAGACTCAGCCTCCTCCTGGAGTTAAAGAGCCAGCAGATCAGCTGTTTTGCAGGCCCTTTAACTCCAGGGAGGAGTTGAGGGTTGCTTTTGCTGTGGCTTCACCAGCTATTTTAGTGGCGGGGAAGGAAGGGAGGGTTATGACCAGAGTGACAGGGAGGGAAAAGAAAGGTCTTCTCTTTCCTCCCTGCTGCTCTCACCGCTGCCCTCCCTTCCTCGCGATTAAAATAGCTGGGTCAGCGGGGCAGAAGCAGCCGCCCACCTACCTCCCAGTTAAAGGGCCCAATGACCAGCTGTTTTGTGGGCCCTTTAACTAGCAGAAAGGCTGGGGTTGCTTCTGCCCAAAAAGGGCCCAAAAGGAAATTTAACTATGGGAGTTTGTTATCGCCCACCAAATCAAAAGAGAGAGGACGATTATAATATGATGGAAGGCTTAAAGATAGCAGCTAAACGTAAAAACTGTGTCGTAATAGGTGGTTTTAACTACCCGCAGATTGATTGGGTCAATATGTGTTCTGGTCGAGAGAAAGAGATTGAGTTTCTTGATGCTCTCAATGACTGTGCTATGGAGCAGATGGTCTCAGAACCTACCAGGGGTGGGGCGATTTTGGATTTGGTCCTAAGTAATGCCCAAGACTTGGTGAGAGATGTAAAAGTGATTGCGCCACTTGGGAGCAGTGACCATAATGTTATTGATTTCACCGTTTGTATAAATAGGGAGTTGTCCAAAAAGACCGCCACAACCATGTTTAACTTTAAAAGGGGTAAATACACTGAGATGAGGAGGCATATGAGGAGGAAACTGAAAGGAAAGGTACATATGGTCAAAACCCTTGGGGAAGCTTGGATGCTATTTAAAACTATAATCCTAGAAGCTCAGATAAAATACATACCACAAGTTAGGAAAGGCACAAACAGGCATAAGAAAAGGCCTGCGTGGTTAACAAACAAAGTAATGGAAGCTGTAAAAGGTAAGAAGGACTCCTTTAAGCGGTGGAAAACCAGTCCAAGTGAGATTAGTAAAAGGGAACACAGGCTGTTGCAAATCAAATGCAAGACTGTTATCAGGCAGGCAAAAAGGGACTATGAGGAGCATATTGCAATAAAACATAAAGACCAACAATAAAACTTTCTTCAAATATATTAGAAGTAGGAAACCAGCCAGGGAGGCAGTGGGGCCCTTAGATGACCATGGGGTAAAAGGATTACTGAAGGAGGATAGGAAAATGGCTGAGAAGCTAAATGAATTTTTTGCCTCCGTCTTCACTGTGGAAGATGAAAACTTTTTGCCCGCCCCAGAACCACTAATTTTGGAAGGGGTGTTGAAAGACCTGAGTCAGATTGAGGTGATAAAAGAGGAGGTCCTACAACTGATAGACAAATTAAAAACTAATAAGTCACTGGGTCCGGATGGCATACATCCGAGAGTTCTGAAAGAACTCAAAGTTGAACTTGTGGATCTTCTAACAAAAATCTGTAATCTTTCATTGAAATCTGCCTCCGTTCCTGAGGACTGGAAGTAGCAAATGTCACCCCCATCTTTTAAAAAGGTTCCAGAGGAGACCCGGGAAATTACAGGCCTGTCAGTCTGACTTCAATACCGGGAAAGTTGGTAGAAACCATTATCAAGGACAGAATGAGTAGGCACATTGATGAACACGGGTTATTGAGGAAGACTCAGCATGGGTTCTGCAAGGGAAGATCTTGCCTCACTAACCTGTTACATTTCTTTGAGGGGGTGAACAAACATGTGGACAAAGGAGACCCAATAGATGTTGTTTACCTTGACTTCCAGAAAGCTTTTGATAAAGTTCCTCATCAAAGGCTCCTTAGAAAGCTTGAGAGTCATGGAGTAAAAGGACAGGTCCTCTTGTGGATCAAAAACTGGCTGAGTAATAGGAAGCAGAGAGTGAGTATAAATGGGCAGTCTTCGCAGAGGAGGACGGTAAGCAGTGGGGTGCCTCAGGGCTCGGTACTGGGTCCCATGCTCTTTAACTTGTTCATAAATGATTTAGAGTTGGGAGTGAGCAGTGAAGTGGCCAAGTTTGCGGATGACACTAAATTGTTCAGGGTGGTGAGAACCAGAGAGGATTGTGAGGAAGTCCAAAGGGATCTGTTGAGGCTGGGTGAGTGGGCGTCAACGTGGCAGATGCGGTTCAATGTGGCCAAGTGCAAAGTAATGCACATTGGGGCCAAGAATCCCAGCTACAAATACAAGTTGATGGGGTGTGAACTGGCAGAGACTGACCAAGAGAGAGATCTTGGGGTCGTGGTAGATAACTCACTGAAAATGTCAAGACAGTGTGCGTTTGCAATAAAAAAGGCCAACGCCATGCTGGGAAATATTAGGAAGGGAATTGAAAACAAATCAGCCAGTATCATAATGCCCCTGTATAAATCGATGGTGCGGTCTCATTTGGAGTACTGTGTGCAGTTCTGGTCGCCGCACCTCAAAAAGGATATTATAGCATTGGAGAAAGGCCAGAGAAGGGCAACTAGAATGATTAAAGGGCTGGAGCACTTTCCCTATGAAGAAAGGTTGAAACGCTTGGGACTCTTTAGCTTGGAGAAACGTCGACTGCAGGGTGACATGATAGAGGTTTACAAGATAATGCATGGGATGGAGAAAGTAGAGAAAGAAGTACTTTTCTCCCTTTCTCACAATACAAGAACTCGTGGGCATTCGATGAAATTGCTGAGCAGACAAGTTAAAACGGATAAAAGGAAGTACTTCTTCACCCAAAGGGTGATTAACATGTGGAATTCACTGCCACAGGAGGTGGTGGCGGCCACAAGTATAGCCACCTTCAAGAAGGGTTTAGATAAATATATGGAGCACAGGTCTATCAGTGGCTATTAGCCGCAGTGTATGTGTGTATATAAAATTTTTTGCCACTGTGTGACACAGAGTGTTGGACTTGATGGGCCGTTGGCCTGATCCAACATGGCTTCTCTTATGTTCTTATGCCTCCACACCACGCTATTTTAATGAAGGGGAAGGAAGGGAGGAGGTTGGCGAGGGGCACGCAACGAAGAGCTTCCCTTCCCTCCTCTTCCTGCTGATTTCCCTGCCACCACCCTTCTTTCCTTCGCAACCACTTGCCCCTTACCCTCCCACCTAGCCCCGATCGTAGCAGCTTCTCCTAGCCCCTTCCGTTCCCTCCCAGCCCCGATTGCCACTGCTTTTCCTTGCCCCTTCCCCTCCCTCCCAGCCACGATCGCAGCCACTACTCCTGCCCCTTCCCCTCCCACCCAGCCCTGATCCCCACAGCTTCTCCTAACCCCATCCCCTTCTCCCCCCAAGCCTCATCACAGCTGCTTCTCTTCACCTCCTCCGCTCCCACCTAGCCCTGATCACAGCCACTTGCTTGCGCCTTCTCCTCGCCCCTTCCCCTCTCTCCTAGCCTCAATCACCACTGCTTCTCCTCACTCCTTTCCCTCCCACCCAGGCTCAATCGCAGTCACATCTCCTGCCCCTTCCCCTCCCTCCCAGGCCCGATTGCAGCCACTTCTCCTGCCCCTTCCCCTCCCTCCAGGCCCGATCGCCACTGCTTCTCCTCGCCCCTATTCCTTCCACTCAGCCCCAATCGCAGTCCTGCCCTGTCCTCTCCCTTCCAGCCCCAATCGCTACTGCTTTTCCTGCCCCTTCCCCTCCTTCCCAGCCCTGATCCAAGCCACTTCTCCTGCCCCTTCTCCTCCCTCCCAGCCCCGATCGCAGCCATTTCTCTGGCTCCTTCCCCTCCCTCTCAGCCCCGATCCCCACTGCTTCTCCTCACCCGTTCCCCTCACTCCCAGCCCCGATCGCACCCACTTCTACTGCCCCTTCCCCTCCCTCCCAGCCCAGATCGCAGCCACTACTCCTGTCCCTTCCCCTCTCTACCAGCCCTGATCCCCATTGCTTCTCCTCACCCCTTCCCCTCCCTCCCAGCCCCAATTGCAGCCACTTCTCCTGCCCCTTCCCCTCCCTCTCAGCCCCGATCCCCACTGCTTCTCCTCACCCCTTACCCTCCCTCTCAGCCCGGATCGCAGCCACTTCTCCTGTCCCTTCCCATCCCTCCCAACCTCGATCCCCACTCGTCTCCTCACCCCTTTCCCTCCCTCCCAGCCCCAATTGCCACTGCTTCAACTGCCCCTTCCCCTCCCACCCAGGCCCGATTGCCACTGCTTCTCCTGCCCCTTCCACTCCTACCAGGCCCTGACCACAGTCACTTTTCCTACCTCTTCCCCTCCCTCCCAGTCCCAATCACCACTGCTTCTCTTGCCCCTTCCCCTCCCTCCCAGTCCCAATCCCCACTGCTTCTTCTCACCCAATCCCCTTCTCCCCCCAAGTCCCATCACAGCTGCTTCTCCTCACCTCTTCCCATCCCACCCAGCCCCAATCACAGGCACTTGCTTGCCTCTTCCCCTCCCTTCTATCCCCAATTGCAGCGGCTTCTTCTCGCCCCTTCCCCTCCCTCCCAGTCCCAATCACCACTGCTTCTCTTGCCCCTTCCCCTCCCTCCCAGCCCCAATCCCCACTGCTTCTTCTCACCCAATCCCCTTCTCCCCCCAAGTCCCATCACAGCTGCTTCTCCTCACCTCTTCCCATCCCACCCAGCCCCAATCACAGGCACTTGCTTGCCTCTTCCCCTCCCTTCTATCCCCAATTGCAGCGGCTTCTTCTCGCCCCTTCCTCTCCCTCCCAGCCCTGATCGCCACTGCTTCTCCTCGTCCTTTCCCCTCCCACCCAGCACCGATCGCAGCCACTTCTCCTGCCCCTTCCCCTCCCTCCCAGCCTCGATACCCACTGCTTCTCTGTAAGTATTATGTAGCCTGCTATGAAGCATGCTAGATCAAGGACTGTCAAGGTGACAGCTAATCACATGACAAGAGTCACAGGACTACTCAACCTGGCTGATGCAAGAACTGGCAATATCTGGATCTGTCCAGAGGAGACATCATGAGTAAGCAGTTTACCTGATTGGTGGGCAGTACTATATAAGCAGCAGAGTATGAGAGTGGTTTTTCTCACTTTGTATATGGGTTACTGGCTAAGCACTTTGCTACTCTGTGTCAGCCGATGTAACCTTGCTGAATAAAATGTTTGCCACTTCTGCCACTTTTTTTGGCAAAAAATCTAGAGGCTCTCACGGGGTGCCGAAAACTAACTGCCAACCAAACTGGTGTGTTGGCTCTTCATATCTACGTTCCTATTACTAAGGCAAGTTACTGCTTTGGTCTACCTGCACTCAGCGCACGCTCCTGCCGTCATTTTCACCCCATCCCCTTCTCCCTCCAAGCCCCATCACAGCTGCTTCTCCTCACCTCTTCCCATCCCACCCAGCCCCGATCACAGCCACTTGCTTGCCTCTTCCCCTCCCTCCCAGCGCCGATCACAGCGGATTCTCCTCACCCCTTCCTCTCCCTCCCAACCCGGATCACCACTGCTTCTACTCATCCCTTCCCCTCGCACCCAGCACTGATAGCAGCCACTTCTCCTTCCCCTTCTCCTCCCTCTCAGCCCCGATTATCACTGCTTCTCCTCGCCCCTTCCCTTCCCACACAGGCTCAATCGCAGCAACTTCTCCTGCCCCTTACCCTCCCTACCAGCCCTGATCACAGCCACTTGCTTGCCCCTTCCCCTCCCTCCCAGCCCCAATCGCCACTGCTTCTCCTCACCCCTTCCCCTCCCTCCCAGCGCCAATTACAGCCACTTCTCCTGTCCCTTCCCCTCCCTCCCAGCCCTGATCCCCACTACTTTTCTTCACCCCTTCCCCCCTCCCAGCCCTGATTGAAGCCATTATTCCTTCCCCTTCCCCTCCCTCCCATCCCTGATCCCCACTGCTTCTCCTCACCCTTTCCCCTTCTCCCACCAAGCCCCATCGCAGTGGCTTCTCCTTACCTCTTCCCCTCTCACCCAGCCCCAATCACAGCCACTTGCTTGCCCCTTCCCCTCCCTCCCAGCCCCGATCACAGCGGTTTCTCCTCGCCCTTCCCCTCCCTCCCAGCCCCGATCACCACTGCTTCTCCTCGCCCCTTCCCCTCCCACCCAGGCTCAATCACAGCCACTTCTCCTGCCCCTTCCCCTCCCTCCCAGCCCCGATCACCACTGCTTCTCCTCGCCCATTCCCCTCCCACCCAGGCTCAATCACAGCCACTTCTCCTGCCCCTTCCCCTCCCTCACAGCCCCAATCGTAGCCACTTTTCCTGCCCCTTCCGCTACCTCCCAGCCCCTGATCCCCACTGCTTCTTCTCACCCCTTCCCCTCCCTCCCAGCCCTGATCGCAGCCACTTTGACTGCCCCTTCCCCTACCTGCCAGCCCTGATCCCCACTGCTTCTCCTCACCCCTTTCCCTTCTCCCACCCAGCCCCATCGCAGCGGCTTCTCCTCGCCTCTTCACCTCCCACCCAGCCCCGATCACAGTCACTTGTTTGCCCCTTTCCATCCCTCCTAGCCCCAATTGCAGTGGCTTCTCCTCGCCCTTCCCCTCCCTCCCAACTCCGATCGCCACTTCTTCTCCTCGCCTCTGCTGCCTGCCTCTCCCCCCACCTGTTCCCATGCCTGCTGCCTACTCGGAGGGCTGCTCATGAGTAGGCAGCAGATTCGGTGACTGGGGCAGGGGATAGCTGTCCTGTCTAGCCAGAAGGGCTAGGGCCGGCCCTGCCTGTCACTAGAGGGAAGGTTGTATGGGGTGCTGGGGGGCATCAGTGCTGCCTGAAAAATGAAAATGCCCCCCAACCTTCCAAATTCTGGCTATGGCGCTGCTTATCACAATGACAGCTCTCACTCCTGCCACCAGCCCAGTAGGGCCTGCTGGCTCTGGTGAGCTGTGTTCCTTCACAGACCTTTTCACATCATTTATAAAGGGCTCTTCCAAGTTGGGACCCTGGGATGTGAAGCATATACTACAGAGGTGGATGTATCCCCAGGCTAATCCCTTGCATCTGTGGGGCATGGGTCTTAGGAGGAGGGGTGATATGGGGCAGAGAATTCAGAGGACAAACAGGCTTCATTGGGGTGCATGGCAATGGCAGCATCCTGGGTCCCCTGAGGCACTGTCCTGTGTCACTGTATATGCTGCCATATATATTTTGGATAAGCAATATAAGATAGCCACCAGAAGCAATAAAACTTTCCCGCTAAGCATGTAAATATGCGTTTTTAGTGAAGTTAAACAAAAATAGAACTAAGGAACACTGAACATTCTTGAAATTTTCCCCACAAAGTCTCTTAACTGTCACAAAGAATGATAGTCTCTTCAAATAGGACTTAAGAGCCGGTAGCAGCAAATTAGAGCATGCATGGATCCATGTTGTAAAGAGTAGAGCTGTGGCTCTGTGTAACATCAGGAGAAAGAGGCTGAGGAAGAACTAACTATTGAAACTGTGAGGACTCCTTTTAAAAGCACCACCATGAGTGGAACACTAAGAAATTAAAGACTTCGCCCACGTCTTCATTAAGTCCTATTTGATCCATATGGCAGCTTGGGAATCATGGACCCAGTTGCAGACCTGGAGAATGGGGATGGCCACAGTCCCTCCATGAGGCTCCCAGCAAGCTATTCTTCCACAGCTGAATTCCAGATTGTGAAGCAGGAGGAGATGGAGGTCAGCAATGGGGTCAGAGACTGATGAAGGCCAAATGTAGTCATGGACACAGAGCATAGCCCCCTCCTGCTTATTGCAGGGCTATGTCTTTGAGCAGGTGGGGACTGTGGACATGGCCTGTGCTGTCTGGGCCCATACCTAACCCTTACCTCAAGCTTCCCTATGGAATGGATCCTCATGGATGACACACTATGATTGATTCCCATCATCTGACTCACCCACATTTTTATGCCCCTGTGATGCCTTGTGCATGCAATGGCATGGTTGCTGAGAAAGTCAGTGTGGTCATGGCCAGTGTGGCCCAACTACTGGGGTGTTTGCCTGGTCTGCACCCTATGTGGTATCTTCTTAGGGGATGGCCCAGAAGCACTGCTACTGCACTAGCATTCAGATGCCTCTGCCAAGGCAGCTCTCAGTATTGGGCTGTGAATCTCTTAACAACTGCATTTTCAGATCTATTGTTAATAATCAAATCATGCTTGCTAATATGAAATCTAGATTTAATTTTCTAAAATTGAGTACAAAGCAACTTTAAAGAGGCAACAATTACTTGCACTCCAGAGAATACTTGTAAAGCATAAACTGCTCAGAAATTAACAAATAGATTCTTAAGTTTTGAGCTTCACAATATGACACACCGTCCGTCCCCCAAGCAATAAAACAGGTGTTGGGGAGGGCTATATAAAGTAATTATTAAATTCTTTAAGGCTGGGGTTCCAAAGTCAAAATCTGCTTTCAGAAACATTGTTGTGAAATATAGTGGAACACAAAACACTCCACAATCTTGCCCAGGGACTCCAAAACTGAATGTAGATTGGTGAGAGATGCTCTGGTGTGGTTAGAGGCAAGAACTCATAATTTATAAATATCTCAGGTATTTTCTGTAAATTGGAGGTCACTGCCATAAGATGTTAAGATAATAAATCTGGCTTATCAACATATTCTCTTGGTACTAAGAACATAGCCTCCTGAGATCATTTGTCTCCAGTTCATTATCTTGTCTGCATTATTCAGCAGCCCCACTCATGCTCAATTGGGTTTGAATAGCTTTTAGCTGTTGAAGTCTTCTCCAATTTTGACATAATCTTTTACTTGTTCTTAAATAAGAAGTTGAGATGTACTTTAATCACTAGCCAGATAATTGAACGGATGTCATTATTTATTGTTCCTTATTTATGAATCCCCTGTGTCATTGATAAACATTTAGTATTATCTTCAGGCTTCCAAAGCAAGTTTGCATTAAACTATTGCAACAGTGTGTGTGTGTGTGTTTGTATGTGTGTGTGCATTCATACGTCTATGTTACAATCATATATACAATCCTATAAAGGGAAAAGAGAATGATAGAAAGATAAATCTATCCTACTTAAAAGATAGGTTTCTTGGAAGAGTCACCTAAAAATAAGAAAGGAAAAAAGTTCAGCCCCAGGCATTCACCACCTAAATTTCAAAAGAGATTTTCAATAAATTTTGTGCTGAGGGGGTAGGGTGTATTGCACTTTTACTGAATGTGAACAAATATTGGACTTTGGAAACAATGATAACTGTATCCCCATATTTGAGGAGTTTTGAAATGGATTTCACAAATAGAAGGATTTAATACTCCTGAATCTGAAACTATAATAAAGTTTCCAAACAGCAGGGATATATTACCCCTAAAATCCCCATTCCAACGGAAGACAAAATCATTACTTTTTTCAGAAGGTGACAACGGTGATTTGAATATAAATATATGGAACGTTTCTTCCTGAATATCAATATTATTATTAATATCAATATTAGCAATCCTGCTCTGTTCTTAGGGCTTTTAATGTTAGAGGAAGAAATACCACATTTGGGAAAATAAACACTTGAAAACCATCAGAGGTATCAAAACCTACAAAAGTAATTTTCTGCAAAAATCCATTTAAAAATCTTAATTTCCCTTAATTTTGAAGTATAATATTTCAGTGAAAAATGTAATAGAAGTTCATTGCTTCTACCTATAGTATGGCATTTATTCACTTTGCTTGCAGTGGTAATTAAACTAATGAATTCAGCAGAGGACTGGTTTCATGGGAATCTGCAAAGGAAAATTATTGGGATCTGTGGCAGACATTGAAAATTAGCATCCCATCCCGAGTCATTGGTGAAAGATCTCAAAGTTGCCTGGGGCTCATTTTAGGGTTGTCTGGTAGGTAGCCACATGCAGGGCTTGAACAGGGCACCTTAAACATGCTATACCTATGTTGTTCCACAATGCTATTCCTTTCTCTAAAATAGAATAAAAGGCTGCTGTAAGGGTCAACAATGACTCCATCAAAGACTCTAATGTCAAAAATAAAATGCCTTTCAACATCCTATGGCAATACAGAAATTCTAATGGTTGCTTCATCATTATGGGCAACAGGCAGGCAACAGCTATTTAAAAATTAATTCTCACTTATATTCACATTGTTAGTCAATTTGTAGGCAGAGGTGCAGTAAAAATAACTTAATGAAATATGACATGGCAAAATGTATGATTTTCACTGATTATATTTAGTACTGGAATAATTCATTAGGGGTTTTTCCTGTTGATTTGGGCCGTGTGCATACCAATGCCCTGTCTGACTTCTGGAATGAGGAAATGACTCAGGTAGTCGACATGATCACTCCTAGGCACCCTCTGTCAAGTCATTGTTTTACAGAGGGGCTGTGGATAATGAAAAGACAATGGAGACAGCTAGAGTAGAGGAAGGCTCCTAATCAGGGATGACCCAAACCACAAATTCAACCATGCACCAATATGAACTGGGAGGTCAGTTTGTGAACCAAAGTGATCTGTAGTAGTTTGTGACCCTGCTTTCTGCTCCCCATTGCTTTTTGTGGGGAAATCCCTCATTTCTGCAGTCACATGTCACATTAAAAGCGGGCATGCAGCACTCAAATTTGAACTGCTGAATATTGATTCAATGCGAGGCCGATCAGATGAGTATTCAAGAATGAGATTCATCCCAATCTCATCCTGATCTCGTCCCGTTGTTGAACGATCAGACATTGAATGCTATCATGCTCTTTTCTTGCAGCATGAGCATAACTGATCAAGCAGATCCAAAATCATCTTGCTCTCATTCAGTTGCTGAGCAATCAGATGGTGATTCCTGCCATGGGGTTTTCATTGAACATGCGCCCAACCATTGGAAGGTGGAAAATCAAACGTTGCTTCAGAGGTGGGGATGGGGGAATTCTGGGAATTAACATTGCCGATTCAAACTAGGGGACTGCCAGGAACTACTTTCCTGGAACTGGGCAATGACAATGAAATCTGGAAAACTTCCACATTGAAAAAAGATTTTTTTTTCCTCCTGTTCTCCCATGGATCCTGTGTTAATCAGAGAAGCAGAAACCGCACCTCAAATTCTCGTTGATCTGGTCATGGGCATGTCTGCTGGGTCTTTTTTTTTTTAAAGGTGGGAGGGGTGGATGGCAGGTGCCAAACATCCCAAGGAGCAGTATCATGCATAAGCTGTCCAAACAGAAATAACCCAAATGTGTGCCGCTTCTGAGGAAAAGGGCTGGACTTTCTCCAGGGTCAAATAATGCCAACATCAAACTGGGGCAAGTCAGGGTGCTGACGTGTTGTATTCCATGTGGTTGTCTGGACATGCTCATAAAATCCGAATGGGAACTGTGGGTACGACGGAACTAAAGGAGCATGTGACCACACCCAGAGAGCAGAAAGCAGGGATTTAAATGGTTCTGAGCTATTAAACCCTTGCTTTTCTGCTCTTCAAGAACAAACTGCCTTAAAATTTGTGAAAGTTTATGGCAGCTCTTTAGTTCACAAACTTTCACTTGTGAACAATGAACCAGACCAAATTCGTCATAAACTTACATTCATGAGGCAGTTTATGCCCATCTTTACACCTAATGAATCTGAGTTGGCACAGGCTAGCACTTATTTTAAAGCCTGCTCTGCTACTGATGTCAGCAAAGAAACAGCATTTCTGTATTGCCATTTGCATCTGAACAATATAGACCTGTAGAAGTTTTCTGGATAGGGTTGCCAGATCCCCCAATGGAGATGGGGGTCCCCACTGCCAGGCCGCATTCTCCACCACCCATCAGCTGGCCAATGCGGTGACTTACCAGGAGAAAGAGGAAAGCTCTGGCTTAGTTGCCAGCAGCGTGACAACATCACCATGCACCAGAAGTGATGCCATCATGTTGGCAATGTTGGGACAATGATTTGGTATTTGGGCAAAAACTCTGTGGTAAAAGCCAATTTTACCATAGTGTTTTTGCCCAAATATCAGATTGTCACCCTGATGGGCAGGGCCGGTCTGAACCCTTCTGGTTCCCAAGGCAGCACAGTTGCGCCCCTGCCCCTGAGTCCTACGCCTGCCACTTACTTGTGAGTAGAACCACAGCTGTCGCCTACCCATGAGTAGACCCATGGCTGCCACCTACCCATGAGTAAACCCGTGGTTGCTGCCTACTTGCAAGTAGACCCACGGGACTGGGAGGGCAGGAAGGAAGGCAAGGAGAAACAGTGGCAATTGGGGCAGGGAGGGCGGGAAAGGAGGTGAGGAGAAGCAGCAGTGATTGGGACTGGGAGGACAGGAAAGGAGACGAGGAGAAACAGCAGCGATCGGGACTGGGAGGGCAGGAAAGGAGGTGAGGAGAAGCAACAGTAAATGCCTCCTTTGGGGGGTTGTTCCTGCTGTGACGTGGGCAGTGGTACATCCATTAATTTAAAAAAACTTATTCTGGAGCCAGGAGAGGTCAATGTATGATTCTTGAGTAAGGTAATTGAATGGCTGGTGGTCGAGCAACTTCAAGACTTCATGAATGAAGCTGGTTGTTTGGAACCATTCTAGTCTGGATTCATTCCACTGCAGTCAGGTATAGTCATGGATTGACATAGACTTGGTTGCCCTTGTGCTGGGAGATGGTGGGGAATGAGATCTTGTTGAATTTTCTGGACTTCTCAGTAGCTTTTGATAACATAACTCACACATCCTTCTAGACCAGGGCTGCACACCGGTACTGGGCCTCGGTCTGTTAGTAACCAGGCCACCAAGCCTTACCATCACCACCCCACGGCATCACACAGCCTCACTGCCCCCCTGCGGTGCCTCTCCCCCCACAGTGCCTCCTCCCTCCGTTTTTACAATGTTGGCTGGGGAAGGGGCTGTGAAGCACATTCTGGGCTCTGTAAAGGCCAACTCCCCCCCACCCGCTGATCAGTGGGGAAACTGGGGGGGGGGGGGGACCTCAGCAGCAGTGGCCAGCAGCCCGCTGAAAAAGCCATGCTGCCCTTGCCTCCTTCCAACTTCCTTCCTGGCCAGGTTCCCAGGAGGCAAGGGTAGTGAGGCTTTTTCAGCAGGCTGCTGCTGCCGTGATTTCATTGCAGTTTCTAGCTGATTGGTGGCGGGGAGGTCAGCCTTTACAGAGCCCAGAAGGTGCTTCACGGCCCCTTCGCCAGCCTTAACATTGTAAAAATGGAGGAAGGAGGAGGACGCGCTGCGAGGGGAGGGCGGGCAGTGAGGCTTCGCGGTGCCACAGGAGAGGAGGCGCCATGGGGGAGGGGCTTCATGGCATGGGGAGGTGGGGCAGCAAGGCCAAATTTGGTGTCCCCACCCTGCTGGGCCTGGTGCCACGATAGGCCAGCCAGTCCTGGGGCTGGTCCCTGGTGCCAAAAAGTTTGGGGACCACTGTTCTAGACCAGTTTTTAGGGTAGAACTGGGAGGCACTTTTCTGCAGTGGTTTTGATCATACTTCCAAGATAGGTTTCAGAATATAGTGCTGGGGGACTGCTGCTCATCCTCTTGACTTCTGTGTCACAGTGTCCTACAAGTTCCATCTTGTACCCCACACTTTTTAACATCCATAGGAAGCCACTGGGAGATTGGGCTGAATTGCCACCAGTATGCAGATGATACCCCACTTGCTATTCCAGCAATCCCAGGGAAGCTATAGAAATTGTGAACTAGGTTTTTTTGTAGAAAAAGTCCAGCAGAAACTTATTTGCATATTAGGCCACATCCCTGATGCCAAGCCAGCTGGAACTGCATTCCTGTTAAAAAAAACATTCTGCTCAAAGCAATTTAGGATATTTCCTGGTTTCTTTACTGGATAGGCTTGCACTCTCCTTAATGGAGTAGGTTTGCAGCTTGGTGGTACTGCTGGACCTGAGCTTCCTGTGGAATAAAAAGGTAGCAGCGGTGGCCAGGGGTGCCTTTCACCAGTTTCAGCTGGGCAGCCAGTTGCAGCCCTTCCTGGACAGAAAAACTGTTGCCACTGTGGTGCATGCCATGGTAATGCCTAGATTAGGTGGTTAGCTATCCAGATTAGATTAGACTAGACTAGATTACACTACTTGAAGACTGCTCAGAAACTACAGTTTGTACTGAATACTGTGGCCAGAAAGTTGACTGTTGTTGTCTGCCACTGGGCAATAGTTTCTTTATCTTCCTGGCATAAAAAAAAGGTAGTCCCTTGTGCAAGCGCCAGTCAATTCCAACTATGGGGTGACATCGCATCATAACATTTTCACAACAGATTTTTTAATGGGATGGTTTGCCATTGCCTTCCCCAGTCATCTACACTTTCCCCCCAGCAAACTGGGTACTCATTTTACCAACCTCGGAAGGATGGAAGGCTGAGTCAACCTTGAGCTGCCTACCTGAACCCATACAAAATTATAAAAGTTCCCATGAAAAGAATCTCATAAGAGAAATGAAGTCCAGCTTTTTACGAACATGAACATTCATCATCAACTTTCATCTACATGGCAGCTGATACTCCATTGTGATAAATGGAGGTTATGTGATCTATTTACATATGTACATGTTATTTACATATGTATCTATTTACATATGTACGCACTGAGACCCACCAAAGAAAGTGAGAAACAGCGGTGGTTTGCCATTGCCTCCCTCTGCAGAGTCTTCCCTGGTGGTATCCGTTTCAAGTATCAGCCCTACTTAGCTTCCTATTTATTGATTTAATACTAAATTTATACCTCACCTATCCATTCTCATCAGGGCCACCAAGCTAATTTAATAGATTAAAAACATACGTAATGAAAACACATCTTAAAAGTTATTAAAATTAAACAAAACCATATAATTATAACAAATAACATCGAAGATAAAATACACATACAAAAACATAAACAACAATTAAAACATAGGGGAAGGGGCATAACTAGGAGAACTTGTATTAGACTCTGCTTTGCTAATTCTTAACCATTATTGCTGCAAAAGAATACTAGAGTACCTTCTTTTTCTTAAATAATCACAGTAGTAGTTTAGCATATGATAATGATGAAAGTCTAAGACTGAAGCAGCTGCACTGATAAAAATACAATTGCATAAAGTGTTATCAGCTTTCTGAATTGAGGAGTCTTGACACTACTTGACATTCATTCTCAATTACCAAGTTCAGGTTTCACTACTTCACTGAAAAGCACTATAGAATACCTCAGAAAATGAGTGGGTGCTACGCACTCATGGCCATGTAAGCAGCATGCTCTACCTCTTGGAAGAACTTGGGTCAGGAGAAAGGGCTATTAGGAATATAACTTGCTGTTATTTTTCCTGATATTTACCAGTAGAGAGAGCAATCATTGTTTTATTTATTAATTAAGTCTAATAATTTATATTAAAAGACTCCTATATTATAAACAATAGAAGCAGATAATGTTAGGTATTTTCCAATTAAGGACAGACTTGTGTAGTTTTCTGTTGCTATGGTAGCTGCTGATGGCTTCCACACAGCAAGTTTCTCCACAGTTTTCCTGCCCAATCCCCAGCAGTGGCCATCCCCATTTCCCTCCATGTCACTATCATTTCATTTTTTTAAAAGTGACTGAATATTGTTATAACTATTTAACAGATCTATGTATGAGGTTCTGTTCCATTTAAAAGAAAAAGGAAGTCTCTGGTCACTTTTGTTGCAGAGATATGCCTTTCCTCATAGATTTCTGGAGTGAAAGAAACTAGACTTTTTTTTTTAAAAAAAGTTGGGAATTCAGAAAACCAAACATAGAGATTGTTATGTGGTCATAAATACACTAGGAATAAGGCCCATTGTGAAGAAAAATACAATGGGCTCTAGAAAGCGGCTCTGGGCAAGTGCCCCCCCCCCCGCTATCTTCCCACCCATCCAAATGAAGGCATTCACCCCCCATGCCTCAAGGGGAGCTGATCTTTGCCATCTGGAGAGCAGCTATAATTCTGAGTGATCTCCAGTCATCACCTGAAGAATGGCAACAGTGGTTCCCAATGAGGAAATGGCTGGTTTGTAGGGTGTATGGCATTGTACCTGTCAGAGATTCCACCCCTCCTCAAATCCACCCTTTCCAGGCTCCACCCCTCAAATCTACAGGAATGTCACAATTTGAAGTTGGTGATTGCTAAGTCACACTAGCTGTCATAGGGCGGCTGCTGCTGAACAGTTAAGTCAGGTCAGCCAGAAGGATAATTGGGCTACCTTTATTGACAGAGGCAACTTTGGTGGCCTAGCAACAGCCTCTGGCTAGCAGCTTGCCCAGTGGCCCAATCCTCATCTGTCCTGGGGTAAGGCTGAGGGAAGGAGAGAGGGAGGGAGTGACAGGAAAGAGGTGGCAGCCATGGCCTCTGAAGAAATGCTCTTGGTGGGGCCAAGCCTTGGCACCTGGTCACATTATGGTGGAGCAAGCTCCCTGGCTATTTCAATGGCCAAAGGAGCAGGGTTGCCAAGTCTAACTCAGAGCATATCTGGGGACTTTGGGGTGGAGCCAGGAGACTTTCACATTCCCTAAAATAAATAAGTAAAAATACAACAGTGCAGTTCTCCTGAATACAGTCTTCATTTCCTTATCCCCAACCAGCTGCATTCTCTCTCACACACACAAACACACACACAGGGCTATTTTTCAAAAGGAGCTCTTCTGCATATTAGGCCACACACCCCTGATGTAGCCAATCCTCCAAGAGCTTAAAGGGCTCTTAGTACAGAGCCTACTGTAAACTCCAGAAGGATTGGCTACATCAGGGGGACGTGGCCTAATATGCAGAAGAGCTCCTGCTAGAAAAAGAGTCCTGCTCACACACACACACACACACACACACACAGCAGCTCAAATAAACAGTTTGCAATCCTATACTTGTGTGGTCTCATTGCGACAATTTACTCTCAAGCTGCTGAAGTTCTAGGTTCTTCAAACTAACAAGGAAATCAAAGGTTCTAGTCTACTCTTTACTATCCAAACGACTTCTGAAAAGATTGTAAAACAAACGGAGGGTCTAGGCTGCTTTTGTTACCAGATAAAATATACAGGGTCTACCCCTATATAACAAAAAGGGGATCTTTATTCAAATACTCTGGGAAGAACACCCCTCAGGAAAAAGGACACCAGACTTCAAGCTCTGAAATATATGGAGAATTTGTTGAAATCTTAGTCCATACATGCATTTAAAAAGATTAGGGATAATATATGATCCCAAGGTTACATGATTACATGGCTATAGCCTTTCCTATACTCAGGTTCCCTAGCCTATTGCATTTAGTAAAAGCAAAGCCATTGTATAGATAGCAAAGAGCATTTCATCCTCACCTCTCCTATGGCTTCAGGTGGTTGTCTATGCAGAAACGGAGGGGTCAGGCTTCTCAGGAGGCTTAGTATTACTGCTACCCCAAATTAGATCCTCCTCCCAATTTATACTCTTCTCTAAGATGTCTGCCCCTTTTCTTTGACCAATCAGAAACAAGAAAGCTAAGTTTGGTCGCCTTTTGGCTGGGAAGCACCAAAACCCCCTGTTACATAAGGAAACAACCTATTGTTGCCAAATATCAGCTCTGAGAATTGGTACCAGAGAGGTCAATGAACTCTAAAAGAAAATCTCCATCTGATACCCTGGATCCAAATTCTCCTAATCTGGGACCACAGATTCTCCATGGGTGCTTGAGAACCCAATCTAATAATAATAATAATAATAATAATAATAATAATAATAATAATAATAATAATAATAATAAATTTTATTTATATCCCGCCCTCCCCGCCTAGGCAGGCTCAGGGCGGCTAACAACAGTTCAATAAAATTATACAATATAAGGTAAATTAAACAACAATTAAATTATACAGTAGTTTAAAAACAACAATCTAAAACCAGTTCCAGTTGTCTGGGTCGTTCCATAATTCTGATCATATTTATCTAACCCATTCTGATCATATTTATCAATACATACATATCATAACAAAGCATGCAGTCAATATATTTATGCATATAGAGATATAGAGTTCAGAGATATATCTTCCCTCCCCCCCATATGTAAATATGTGTAAAGAGGAAAAGGTTATGTGTGTATACACAAAGTCCTATATAATCCCACAAAGATTCTATGTAAGCAACTGTGCTTACTCTTCATTTCAACCTTATGATTTACTAACCATCAGATCCACTATAGTTCCCTAACCCCATCTATAATTTCCTAAAGCATCATGCTATTATATCTATAAAGAAAATCTAACAAGCCCTATACAAATCCATTTAATAAAAATCCCTTCTCTGTATCTATGTTTAGATTCTGACAGGCCTTCCCCACTTGGCAATCTCTCTCTCTCTTTCATTCCCCCTCCTTTCCTCTATTCCATTATGGCATTGAATAATTCCCTACAAAAACTCCTTAACTTGGAAGAAATAATTTCTTCCGGTCCTTTATCCTTCTCATCTTTCCTCCAACAGGGTATATGCAAATATCCATACATTATTCCAAAAGATTCAGGCTGTTTGGCAATATTTCTCCATGCCGGACCCATTTTCCATACAAGGGCATTGTCAAAGTTCTCTTCCTTGATAAGATTAATAGACTTGTTTACCAGATCTCTCCTATTACACAACAGATCACTTCCAGATGTGTTGAGGACACATTATCAAAGTTCTCTATTTTATCACTTCCAGATGTTTTAAGAACAAGTTGTTTTCGCCAATATCTCGCAGTTATACAACACGGAATGACCTCCAAATGTGCTTTGTCAATAGGTTACCTTCAATCAACCTTCGGTTAAAATGTATTCTCAGGCCCAGATATTCTTTACTGAGGAAATCCAGGCCCTTTCACATAAACAGTCATATAGAAACACCATATATATAAATCCAACACTTTCCCTTCACTTCTTAGTTTCACAGTTCAGTGGGAGCAGCCATGTTGTTCTGCCGGCTCACCCCGCTCCCATTCAGCCTGGCTCCTACATATTTAAAGGCATATATACATAAGAGAAGCCATGTTGGATCAGGCCAATGGCCCATCCAGTCCAACACTCTGTGTCACACAGTGGCCAAAATTTATTTATATATATATATACACACACACACACACACTGTGGCTAATAGCCGCTGATGGACCTCTGCTCCATATTTTTATCTAAACCCCTCTTGAAGGTGGCCATGCTTGTGGCCGCCATCACCTCCTGTGGCAGTGAATTCCACATGTTAATCACCCTTTGGGTGAAGAAGTACTTCCTTTTATCCGTTTTAACCTGTCTGCTCAGCAATTTCATCGAATGTCCATGAGTTCTTGTATTGTGAGAAAGGGAGAAAAGTACCTCTTTCTCTACTTTCTCCATCCCATGCATTATCTGGTAAACCTCTATCATGTCACCCCACAGTCGACGTTTCTCCAAGCTAAAGAGTCCAAAGCGTTTCAACCTTTCTTCATAGAGAAAGTGTTCCAGTCCTTTAATCATTCTAGTTGCCCTTTTCTGGACTTTCTCCAATGCTATAATATCCTTTTTGAGGTGCGGCAACCAGAACTGCACACAGTACTCCAAATGAGACCGCACCATCGATTTATACAGGGGCATTATGATACTGGCTGATTTGTTTTCAATTCCCTTCCTAATAATTCCCAGCATGGCGTTGGCCTTTTTTATTGCAAACGCACACTGTCTTGACATTTTCAGTGAGTTATCTACCATGACCCCAAGATCTTTCTCTTGGTCAGTCTCTGCCAGTTCACACCCCATCAACTTGTATTTGTAGCTGGGATTCTTGGCCCCAATGTGCATTACTTTACACTTGGCCACACTGAACTGCATCTGCCACGTTGATGCCCACTCACTCAGCCTCAACAGGTCCCTTTGGGGTTCCTCACAATCCTCTCTGGTTCTTACCACCCTGAACAATTTATTGTCATCCGCAAACTTGGCCACTTCACTGCTCACTCCCAACTCTAAATCATTTATGAACAAGTTAAAGAGCATGGGACCCAGTACCGAGCCCTGCGGCACCCCACTGCTTACCGTCCTCCATTGCAAAGACTGCCCATTTATACTCACTCTCTGCTTCCTATTACTCAGCCAGTTTTTGATCCACAAAAGGACCTGTCCTTTTACTCCATGACTCTCAAGCTTTCTAAGGAGCCTTTGATGAGGAACTTTATCAAAAGCTTTCTGGAAGTCAAGGTAAACAACATCTATCGGGTCTCCTTTGTCCACATGTTTGTTCACCCCCTCAAAGAAATGTAACAGGTTAGTGAGGCAAGATCTTCCCTTACAGAACCCATGCTGAGTCTTCCTCAATAATCCGTGTATATCAATGTGCCTACTCATTCTGTCCTTGATAATGGTTTCTACCAACTTTCCCGGTATTGAAGTCAGACTGACTGGCCTGTAATTTCCCGGATCTCCTCTGGAACCCTTTTTAAAGATGGGGGTGACATTTGCTACCTTCCAGTCCTCAGGAACGGAGGCAGATTTCAATGAAAGATTACAGATTTTTGTCAAAAGATCCACAAGTTCAACTTTGAGTTCTTTCAGAACTCTCAGACGTATGCCATCTGGACCCAGTGACTTATTAGTTTTTAATTTATCTATCACCATCTAAAAAGTGATACACACCATCTAAAAACCATACACACCTTCTAAAAAGCAAGACTTTTCAAGCATGTTCTTAAGCCTTCCAAAGTAAAGAAGGCACATGGTGGCTGTGGGGACAGGGCTTCTGCCTGGCAGTCAGCTGACTAGAGGTGGGAAGGAGCCTGCAAAACCAGGATATCCCCTGATGGGATCTGGGGATTGGCAAGCCTACTTTAGAGCCTGCATGTGCTGGGAGGCTGTTTATATGGGCCATTGATGGGGCAGCAGAGGTCTGTTGCCAGCAGCAGCCGCAATGCCTTTCATCAGGCTGCAGTAGAGTGGCAGCCCTTCCTGAGCTCAGTTGACAGACAGGAGACAAAGAAGCATCGGATATGTGTGTCTTTGAGGTAAGACTGTTTTGGTGGTCTGCTCAACATTCCTGGCCCTGAAGTAGGCAGGTACAGGGGAGTCAGCCAATGGGAGGCCAGAGACACTGAGTAAGCTGTGATGGGTCAATTATTTATTGATTGCATGGAATGCAGCTGGTAAGGCAATGGGAGAGCTCCATTTGGCCACCACCATAGGGGAATTATATACAGAGATAATGATACTCAGTTGCTGATTTTTTTATTTTATTTTTTAAAAGCTTTCTGGTTGTGGAGGAAGGAAATGGACACCATGGGGACAGAGAAAATGGCTGCTGCATGGATGGGACCAGGCTAAGCCAACCTTTCACACCCACACAGTAGTCATCCAAGCTTTTCTGAAATCTCTTCCAGAACTTCACAGCAAAGCAGGTTGGGGAAAGATCAAGGAAAACTGGAAAAAATCTGACAGGTGCTGTTCCATTTCAAAGCACAAAATTAGAGATAAATTATAAATATGTAACTGAATCAAGCACTTTTCACTCACAAACTAGATGACCTGAGAATGATAGTCATGCATAGTTGCATAGTATTTCACATGCATGGTGCCCTAGGCAGACTCACGGCCTGCCACCCCCTCTGCAGTGCCCTGCCACCCCCTCTCCATGCCTCCTCCTCCCTCCCTTCCCCACCAGGTCTATTTCAATGCTGCTGGCCTGCCCCCTATATGCAGCACTGGCAGTGAGCGCACAGGAAGGCCAACATAGAAGCCAGGAGCCTCCAGCACAGTTTTACCCACCAATCAGCTGATCGGCAGGGGGGCATCTTTAGAAAGCCCAGGAGCTTGGCACTCGACCACCCATTCCCAGGCATTGAAATAGACCTGGCTGGGAAGAGAGGGAGGAGGACTCTGGGGAGCAGGCAAACTAGGCATTTGCCCAAGGGGGAAGGCTGAATTCGTTGCCCCTGCCCTGCTGGCACCCTAGGCAACCGCATAGTTTGCCTAGTGGGCGAGCTGACCCTTCTTACATATAGCACATCAATTACAACAGCCCTACATTTATGTTAATAGAATGGAATAATTGATGCATGTAGGTTTTGTCCAGATCTTCATACCAACATTTGAGGTTAGAGGAAATACATGGGGCACCTCTCCCTACCATTCAGATATTCACAGCTATCAAAAATTATATTAATGGGGGCTAACATGCTAATCCAATGGGTAATTTTTAAAATGTTAAATTTTTGGTGTAGTGGTTAAGTGTGCGGACTCTTATCTGGGAGAACTGGGTTTGATTCCCCACTCCTCCACTTGCTCCTGCTGGCATGGCCTTGGGTCAGCCATAGCTCTGGCAGAGGTTGTCCTTGAAAGGGCAGCTGCTGTGAGAGCCCTCTCCAGCCCCACCCACCTCACAGGGTGTCTGTTGTGGAGGAGGAAGGTAAAGGAGATTGTGAGCCGCTCTGAGACTCTTCAGAGTGGAGGGCGAGATATAATCCAATTTCTTCTTCTTCTTCATGCCCTATGCATGTATTGAAACTTATTACAGCATCTGTCCTGAAAACACAAGCTGGCTTCCTAAGTTTGTATGTGTCAAGAATCTGGATGTGTGCCTTTATAATGGAATGGGACTGTAGTCTACTGCAATCATTAGTGTAGGTATCAACTTGCTTTTGCTCCATTATCTTTTACCTTGTAATTTCACTTTTGTACTGTTTATGACAGGGTCCCCCAATTCTTTTGAGCCTGCAGACACCTTTGGATTTCCAACACAGGGCAGTGTGAGCAACCACAAAATGGCATAAGCTGCCATGGGAGCTAGAGTTACTTCCAAAATATCTAGGAGTGAAGAAGAAGATATGGGATTTACATCCTGCCCTATACTCTGAATCTCAGAGTCTCAGAATCTGCTTTACCTTCCCCCTCCCCACAACAGACACCCTGTGAGGTAGGTGGGGTTGAGAGAGCTCTTACAGCAGCTGCCCTTTCAAGGACAACTCCTATGAAAGCTACGGCTGACCCAAGGCCATTCCAGCACGTGCAAGTGGAGGAGTGGGGAATCAAACCCAGTTCTCCCAGATAAGAGCCTGCGCACTTAACCACTACACTAAACTGGCTCTCGTGTGTGAAGCTGTATGATAGTAAGTCTTCAACATTTCAGACAGAAGCTCTGTTTAATTGGATAACTTTTAAAATTAACATATTTTCTTGCAGTCACACATTGAGCTAAGAAACCCTCAATTGACAGTATCTGTCTTTATTGTGCAAGTATTCAATGCACTCATGGAAAAGGGGGAAATGCTTCTTTGCCTGGCTATCCATTCACATAAGCCCAACAGTTTTTAACCTGAACTATTACTTGTTACAGTGATAGCTGGTGCTTAAAGAGCTGGTGAGAGCCCCTTGAACAAGCACACAGTAAAAGAGAGATTCTGCTCAGGTTTTGACAGGAACATAAATAATTACTGAAAAGTTAACAAAATCTAATGTACCTGCAGGGGTCATTTTGTAGAAAAATAGGTGGTGGAGCTCATTAGCATATGCCACCCCCCACCAGCCAAAAGCAACCTGATGCAAGAAAGGAGAGCCCTGGGCGAGCGAGGCCTGCTTGAGCTGGCTAGAGATCCAGCCAGACCAATCAGGCCTTGCTCACCTGGGGTTCTCCTTGGCCATCCATCCACCCCCAGTCAAAAGACCAGCAAGCCACCCGCCATCCAAAATCACTTGAGAAAGGGTGGCATAGGGCTTCTCTAGGGGTTAATGAGGGCTGCTGGGGCGCGGAAAAGCTCCTGGTGGATGGATGGCTGCGTGCTCTCATAATCCAGGGATTGTTATGCAGCTGCACCTACTATTCAATAGACAAGGTAGTTGGGGAGGAGGAGGTGGAACCCTCAGAAAGGTTCAGAAGCTGTGTGCCTGTGAGCTCCTGTTGAATTCAAGGACTGTGTACTGATATACATCCTCATAGAAACTAGGAAGATCCAATGACTTCAATAGAAGTTTGATGTATTAAGCATTTTACTTGTGCAGTCCTACTGTTTTTAATCAGAATCAAGACCCACTGTGTTTTTTGAATATCACTTCACTATTTGCACAGGTAGTGTACTGTACATAAAGCCACTATCAGTATTATACCATAAACATATAAGGTCTATCAGTATTATACTATAAACATCAAAAACTCAAAAGCCTTACCTGGCCCCACCCACTTGGCAGAAACACTTGGCAGGTGTCATCGAGTATCATAGCACCCATGGGCACTATGCTGAAGACCACTAGTTTATTGTATACTTCACTTAGGCGGGTTGTTGTTTGCACTGTTTTCTACTTTTGTAACTCTAGTCCTAGGGCATTTTTCACTAGATGTTTTACGCTGTATGATTTATTATTATTATTATTTTGTAATCTTTCTTGAGTATCCAAGAGAAAGGCAGATTATAAAGAAAATAAAATTTAAAAATTAAAATTCTAAAAATTGAAATTGATAATTTTTAAGAACAGTGTACATTAAAGACAGTTAGGTGTTGTTGTTGTTCAGTCGCACAGTCGAGTCCAACTTTTTGCGACCCCAAGGACAAAGTCAAGCCAGACTCTCCTGTCTTCCACCATCCTCCAAAGTCTGCTCAAATTTGTGTTTGTTACATCAGTAATGCTGTCCAGCCATCTCATCTTTTGCCGTCCCCTTCTTCTTTGGCCTTCTTTCTTTCCCAGCATCAGGATCTTTTCCAGTGAGTGCTCTCTTCTCATTTGGTGGCCAAAGTATTTGAGCTTCAGCTTCAGCATCTGATCTTCCAGTGAACAGTCTGGGTTGATTTCTCTTAGGACTGACTGATTTGATCTTCTTGCAGTCCAAGGGACTCTCAAGATTCTTCTCCAGCACCACAGCTCAAAAGCATCTATTCTTCTGCACTCGGCCTTCCTTGTGGTCCAGCTCTCACAGCCATACATTACTACTGGGAATACCATCGCTTTGACTATATGGACTTTTGTTGGCAGGGTGATGTCTCTACTTTTTATTATACTGCCCAGGTTCACCATAGCTGTCCTCCCAAGGAGCAAACGTCTTTTAATTTCATGGTTACAGTCACCATCTGCAGTAATCTTGGATCCCAGAAAAGTGAAGTCTGTCACTACTTCCATGTCTTCCCCTTCTATTTGCCAAGCTGTGACGGGGCCAGATGCCATGATCTTAGTTTTTTTGATGTTGAGTTTCAAGCCTATTTTTGTGCTCTCCTTTTTATTCTCAACAAGAGGTTCTTTAGGTCCTCCTCACTTTCTGCCATTAGAGTGGTGTCATCTGCATATCTGAGGTTGTTGATGTTTTTCCCAGCAATCTTAATTCCGGCTTCTGCTTCATCCAGGTCAGCATTCCGCATGATGTACTTGGCAAATAAATTAAATAAGCAGGGTGACAATATACATCCTTGTCAAACTCCTTTTCCTATTCTAAACCAATCAGTTGTTCTATATCCTGTTCTGACAGTTGCTTCTTGACCCTTATACAGGTTTCTCAGGAGACATGTGAGGTGGTCTGGTACTCCCATCTCTTTAAGGACTTGCCACAGTTTGTTGTGATCCACAAAAATCAAAGGCTTTAGCATAGTCAATGAAACCAAAATAAACATTTTTCAGATACTCCTGTGTTTTCTCCATGATCCATCGAATGTTGGCAATCTGATCTCTAGTTCCTCTACCTCTTCAAAACCCAACTTGAACGCTGGTAGTTCTCAATCTACATACTGCTGAAGCCTAGCTTGTAGGATCTTTAACATGATCTTGCTGGCATGTGAAATGAGTGCAATGGTACGATAGTTTGAACATTCTTTGGCGTTACCCTTCTTTGGGATTGGAATATAAACTGATCTTTCCAATCCTGTGGCCACTGTTGCATTTTCCAAATTTGTTGACATAATGTGTGCATCACTTTAACAGCATCATCTTTTAGGACTTTGAATAGCTCAACTGGGATACCGTCATCTCCGCTCGCTTTGTTGTTAGTAATGCTTTCTAAGGCCCATTTGACTTCACATTCCAGGATGTCTGGCTCAAGGTCAGCGATTTCACGGTCATGGTTGTCAAGGAGATTGAGATCCTTCTTGTATAATTCATCTGTGTATCCTTGCCACCTCTTCCTGATCTCCTCTGCTTCTGTTAGGTCCCTACCATTTCTGTCCTTTATCATAGCCATCTTTGCACAAAATGTTCCCTTGATTTCTCCAATTTCCTTGAAGAGATATCTTGTCCTTCCCATTCTATTATTTTCCTCTATTGCTTTGCATTGTTCCTTTAGGAAGGCCTCCTTATCTCTCCTTGCTGTTCTCTGGAAATCTGCATTCAGTTGGATGAATCTTTCCTTTTCACCTTTTCCTTTCACTTTCCTTTTTTCCTATTTGTAAAGCCTCATCAGACAGCCACTTTGCTTTCTTGCATTTCTTTTTCTTTGGTTCTTTCTTTGCTGATTGCTGCCTTCTGTACAATGTCACAAACCTCTGTCCATAGTTCTTCAGGCACTCTTTCTATCAACTCTAGTTCCTTAAACCTTCACCTCCACTGTATATTCATAAGGGATGTGATCAAGGTCAAACCTGAATAGCCTAATGGCTTCCCCAGTTTTCTTCAGTTTAAGCTTGAACTTTGCAATGAGTAGCTGATGATCTGAGCCGCAGTCAGCTCCAGGTCTTGCTTTTGCTGACTGTAAGGAGCTTCTCCATCTTTGACTGCAGAGTATATAATCAATCTGATTTCTGTGTTGCCCATCAGGTGATGTCCACGTGTAGAGTCGCCTTTTAGGTTGTTGGAAGACGGTGTTTGCTATGACCAGTTTGTTCTCTTGACAAAACTCTATTAGCCTTTGCCCGACTTAATTTTGTTCTCCAAGGCCAAACTTTTCAGTTGTTCTGGTTACCTTTTGCCTTCCTACTTTGGCATTCCAGTCCCCTATGATGAGGACATCTTTTTTTGGTGTGAATTTTAGAAGGTGTTGTAGATCTTCATAGAACTGGTCCACTTCAGCCTCTTCTGCATCAGTGGTTGGGGCATAGAGTTATGTGTAGAGAATTTTAAATATTGTGACATGGCAGTAGTTACTATGTGGTAGAATGCTTCTATACAGTGGAATGTCATGCAGACTGAACACTGTTCTCCACAAGACTCAGAAAAGATTACCATGTGTTTTGGTACTTCTGCCTTCTGTCTTACAAAGGACTGGTACATTCTGCTTAGTACTAGAAGTGCTAGAGACAGATATAGATTACTGCTGGCTTTTACATTTCCAAAGGATGAAAATTCATATCTTGGTTTTCTGTTCCAATGAATCTGAAATCCCATAATTGCAATTTGTTTGGCCACAGGTACATTTGGCTGTTCAGGCTCCGCCCCCAAATATCCAGGTGTTACCTAACTTCTATCCATCTGTGGTGGCAAAGAAATCACTGAGCTAACCCAATGCACATAGCCACCAGGTGTACCAAATTAAACTATACTCCAGATACTTTTCTACTGGTATCTGGAAAATATTCAGTCATTAATTAATTACAAATTTGTAATACATACCTGTGGCTTTGCATCATTGTGTTCATTTGATCCTGTTGACTGGCTGTGCACTATTTATTTTTTTTTAAAATCCTACTGACATTTTATTATAATTTCTGCAAATAGATAAATAGACCAGCCTTTCATTTTTCTAGGTATGGATGATACTACTGATACAAACTGAAACCATTTGTTTTTTGTTAACCTCAAGATTCAAAGCAAATACTTGCATTCCAAAGGGTAGTCTTTTGCTCTGATTGTGTTAAGTGTCCCAAAGATGAATATCATTCAATGCTTACTGCCATCTCCTGGTCATAAAAAATAGTACAGGTATTTTATTTTTTAAATCCACAATGGTATTTTTCTTAGAACAAAGTATAAAGAGAGGAATTACCATGATGAATTAATAAAAGCTATTGCCAATTCAGATACAGTAGAATTTTTTAAAGTACTATAATTCTTTATTTTATTAAGTTTTCATCTGCTATTATAAATAATATAAATGAACAGAAGATTGTTCAACACAAATAATAGCTGTTTAAACTACATAAGTTTCTATTGCTGTTGAAACCTGTTTTCAAGCATTATGATCAGGGATCATATGCCTACAATAACATTATCTACAGTTACAGTCTACAGTAACATTATCTGCCATTCATCATGTATTCATATTTACTGCTACAGCAATAAATGTGTTTTATTTTGTTCTATCTTTGTCATCTTTAAACTCGATTTAGATTTCAACTCTAAAGACACTTACTTTCCTTACTGGGTCTTCTGAATACATCTGCTTAACATTGCTCTCTTAGCTTTTCATTTCCCTGACCTGATGCACAAAAACATGTATACCACAGATACAGACACATAAAATAATATTTTTGTAACCTGCCCATTGTATTGTGGTAGGCTGTTAACTTGAGAGTTCACACCAAAATAAGTCAATAGTTTCCTTTATTTACTCATCCTCTGAGAGACAATTTACACAATCACTTGTCACAGCCACATTTGCCTATTATCAGTATACTATGTTAATTGGATGAAAATGGTAATTGATCTGTGTTAAACATCCTACACAACCAAATTGTCTCCTAATGATGGTAGACATCTGGGAAAACTGGTTGTGAAAAACTGATCACTATAACAGAACCAGCCCAAATTCAGGTAGTAGTACTTCCCCCACCCACCCCAAAGAGTTAAATAATCAGCATTAACTATCACCCCAAATCTGCCATCTGAAGTGGTCATTTTGCTTTCCCTTTGGTTTTACAAGAGGAACATAATTCTTAAATGGAGACAAAAATCAATAACTATCTATGTGCTAATAGTGAAGCTGGCCAAATCTGAGGATACTTAAATCTGGGGAGTGGAGCTGTGAACAGGCAAGACAGATCTTTGTACAATCCTGAAAAGGGACCCAGGTTTGCAGATATCTTAAATCTTTTTTGTTAAAAAACGCCAAAATGATAAAAGGAGCACCTGTAGCTTTAAGAAACAGAAGCCCTCAGTGGCCATTGCTAGGCAATCACAGCTTTCCAGGCTGGGTAGCTGTGAGTTAAAAGGCACGGGACAGGGGCAGGGTCCTTTCGAGGGCTGTTTGGGCCTTTGAGGGAGGCCTTATCAGGGCCAGGCCTGACTAGGGTTGACAGCTCCAGTTTGGGAAATTCCTGGAGATTTTGGAGTGGAGCCTGGGAAGAGGAGGAAACTAAGCAGTAGATAATTTCATAGAGTCCACCCTCCAAAGCAGTCGTTTTTATGCAGGGAGACATATCTCCGTTGACTGGAAATCAGTTGTAATTACAGGAGATCTCTACATGGAAGTTGGCACCCTATGCCTGGCAACAGCCACTGGATGACTTGATATCCCCTGATTAACATGACTCAACTAGTCTTAGCTGCTTGTTATAGTTCAACAGCAGCCACTCTAAGAAAGCCACTGTGGTGTAGCTGTTAGAGCTTCAGAGTAGAATATGGAAGAATCAGATCTGAATTCCACCTTGCTGTGAAACTGACTGGATGTTTTTGGGCAAGTGACAAACTTTCACCCTACCCTACTTCACAGTGTTGTGAGGATATAAAGGAGAGGAGAATAATGCAAATGCTTTGGTCCCCTCTGTGGAGAAAGAGTAGAAATGAAGTAAATAAATAATGAAATAAATAGGTGGAGTAGAAATGAAGTAAATAAATAATAAATATAACAGGAGATGGAAGGCTGTTAAAAGATAGGCTAGTGAATGGTTGAGTAGTATAGACTGAGGCAGAGAAAAGGCAGGGGATATGGGAATTACCAGGTGGAGGGAAAGGGCAAATAATGTTGAGAAAGTGGAAATAATGTAGGGATAATGGGAAAGTGACTTGAAGGCTCCCTGTCAAGCAACAGGGCCTGACCCAATGGCTGGTACCACACAACTGGGCAGAAGCTGGATAGTAGCTGCTGGGGGAGGGATTGAAAGCTGAAAATAGGGGCAGGGCAGATAAGGGTAGGTTGGCTGTTGGGTGAGAAGGAGAGAAAGAAGAAGGGAAAGGGGCTTCAGGGAAGAGAAAGAGAAAATAGTAGTGGAAGGGCAAAAGATATGCCTCCCGCAAGTGCTTGTGGGTTCCCCCTTCTAAAGTTTCTAATTGCTATCCGACAACTTTCAAAACTACAGGGCAGGGATTTTGGAAACAACATCCACAGAAGTATCTGCTTTAGCTTCTTGATGGAAAAACAAATTTAGGAATATTTTATAGTTAGCAATAACAGCTATCATTTTTTCCTAGCCCCAAATTACATTTTTATCATAGGAAATAATTCCTAATGATGGTGGCCAAATGGAGCACTTCCATTGGCTGATGGGTGCACTCAACAAACCATTGGCCCATCATGCATCAGTCACCACCTCTGGGTTCCCATTGGCTCACTCTCCTGTCCCTTGCCTACTGCAGGTCCAGGAACACTGAACAAACTGCCAAAACAGTCTTACCTCAGAGACAAACACTTCTCAGTTTCAAACAATTTTTTATTAGTAACATATGGCAATATATTCAATTTCTTATATCATTATAACTACTTTTTTAAAATACCATATATTACTTTCTACCTACCTCTTCCCCCTTTACTTGACCCCCACCGGCGTACTAAATTCAAAACATCATTTTAAAAGCTACCCCTAATTAATAAAAACCAAAGTTCATATCTTCCCCCCACTTATACTTAATCATTATCAAAGATTGTCCAATGTCCTTTTATTTTCCATTCCTTTTCTACGTATCTTCTGAACTTCTTCCATTCCATCTCAAATACTTCTAAATCATAGTCTCTTAAAGTTCTTGTTAACTTATTCATTTCACTCCGTGTCATAACTTTAACAATCCAATCCCATTTCTCTGGTATTTTTTCTTGCTTCCACAACTGCTCATACAATGTCCTAGCAGCTGAGAACAAGTACCAGATTAAAGTTCTGTCTTCTTTTGGAAATTTTTCCATTTGTAATCCTAACAGAAAAGTCTCTGCAACTTTGTTAAATTCATATCCCAAGATCTTAGAAATCTCTTGCTGAATCATCTGCCAAAACATTTTAGCTCTTTCACAAGTCCACCACATGTGGTAGAAAGAACCTTCATGCTTTTTACATTTTCAACATCTGTCTGGCATCTTGTTATTCATCTTTGCCAATTTTTTAGGAATTATATACCATCTGTACATCATCTTAAAACAATTTTCTTTGATATTCTGGCATGTTGAGAGTTTCATAGAGTTCTTCCACAAATATTCCCAAGTTTCCATCTGTATTTCTTTATTTACATTAATTGCCCATTTAATCATTTGAGATTTTACTACTTCATCTTCTATAGACCATTATAAAAGTAATTTATATACTTTTGAAATTAATTTATCATTGTCTCCAAGCAGAACTTTTTCCATTTCTGTTTGCTCCTTCCTTATTCCTTCAGTTTTAATATCATTCTCCACCAAGCTCTTTATTTGTTGCATTTGAAACCAATCATATTTATTATTCAATTCTTCAGCAGTTTTCAGTTCTATTTTGCCAATTTATATTTTTAACAGTTGACTTTATGACAACCACTTCCCCTATCTCAGCTGTTATTTTTATTACTTCCGCTGGTACTATCCATAACGGTCTTCTCTCATCTCCATACTTCTTATATTTCATCCATGTACTTAACAAATTATTTCTTATATAATGGTGAGAGAAAAAACTGTCCATCTTTTTTTTCCATAATACAAATATGCGTGCCAGCCAAATTTATTTCCGTGACCTTCCAACACTAAAAGTTTTCTGTTTAACAGCATTATCCATTCTTTTAGCCACATTAAGCAAACTGCTTCCCGATATAATCTTAAATTCGGTAGTTGAAATCCACCTCTCTCTTTTGCATCTGTCAAAATTTTCATTTTAATCCTTGGTTTCTTCCCGGCCCACACAAATTCTGAAATTTTTCTTCGCCATTTATCAAATTGTTTACTATCCTTCAGAATAGGAATAGTTTGAAACAAATACATTATTCTTGGTAGAATATTCATTTTAATTGCAGCTATTCTACTCAACAATGACAAATTAAGCTTGTCCCATTTTAACATGTCTTCGTCCATTTTACGCCATAAATTCTCATAATTATTTTTGAACAGATCAATATTCTTCATTGTTATCTCCACCCGCAGATATTTTACCTTGGAGATGACTTCGCAGCCCATTAGTTTCTGCAATTCTTGTTGTTTATTTATCTGCATATTTTTACACAGAATTTTTGATTTTTCTCCAACTCCCCATATTCTTGTATTTTAGCTAACAACAAAGGTGTAACTTGTATGGGGTTTTCATTTATAAACATATCATCAGCAAAAGCACTGTATTTATAAGTAAATCCTTTTATTCTTAATCCTTCTATATCTTTTTCTTCTTGTATCTGCATCAATAATATTCCAAGAGTCATTATAAACAACAATGGTGAAAGTGGACAACCTTGTCTAGTACCTTTGCTGATTTTCATAACTTCTGTAAGATCTGCATTTATACATAACCTTGCGCTTTGTTCAGAATATATTGCTTTTATCATTCTTATAAAGCTTTCTCCAAGCTCCATTTTTTCCATTACTGCAAACATAAAGTCCCAGTTTAAATTGTCAAATGCTTTCTCTGCATCTGCAAAGAATAATGCTACTTCTTTTTCTGGATGTCTCTCATAATATTCTACAATATTTACAACAGTTCTAATATTGTCTCTTATTTGCCTTTTGCCTTGATCTTCCTTTATAAAATTTATCAAATGCTGTTTAAGCCGTTCTGCCAGGATTCTTGTATAAATATTATAGTCATTATTTAATAGCAAAATTGGTCTATAATTTTTTACATTTGTGACATCTCTATCTTCCTTAGGTATCAACGAAATAACAGCTTCCTTCCATGTTTTTGGTATTTTCCCTTTCATTCTTATCATATTCATCAACTTCTGCAACTTTGGTATTAATTCCTCTTTGAAGATTTTAAAAAATTTAGTTGTATATCCATCTGGCCCAGGTGCTTTTCCATTTTTCATTGCGTTGATTGCTGCTTCAATTTCTATTTTTTCAATTGGATCATTCAAAACTTTTCACATATTTTCAATTAAGGGCTCTATTTTTATCTTTTGTAAATATTCATCCTCCTCCTTTATTTTAACACCTTTAAATAATTTGGCATAATACTTAAAAATTTCTCTTTTTATTCCCTCTTGGGTAACCACTTCTCTTCCATCTACCACAATTTTATTAATAATTTTACTTTCCCTCTTTTTTTTCAATTGCCAAGAAAAATACTTTTCCGGTTTATTTGCTCCCTTTTCTGCTGCAATCTTTCAAACTCCATTCCACTTCTTTATTTAACAAATGTCTAATTTGAGTTTGTAATATTGTAATTTCCCTTATAATTTTCTTTTCCCTGGCCTTTTTCTCAACTCCCCTTCTTTTTTCTTTATCTCATTTTGAATGTCCAACATCTGTTTCTCTTTTACTCTTTTGTCCTTATTATTCAAAGTAATCAACATTCCTCTCATTACTGCTTTATAAGCATCCCAGACTGTCTGGAAATCTATGTCCTCTTTGTCATTCATTTGGAAAAAGGCTTTAGTTTCATTTTCTAGGTATGTCACTGTTTCTTTATTCTATAGCAAATCTTCATTCAATCGCCATCTTCTCAACTTCTTGGACAATTTTGTAATCCACATTATTGGGTCATGGTCAGTCCCAATCTTAGGTAAAAATCTCTATTTTCCTTGTTATAAGACCTAAATTGTTAGTTCCCCACAACATGTCAATTCTAGAAAAAGTTTTATGTCTTGCTGAAAAAAAGTATAGTCCCGAACTTCAGGGTTAAATTTCCTCCATATATTCTAGATTTTCTTGTTTAACCAATTCAAAAAAAGACTTTGGCAGTTTTCCTTCTTTACTGTTGTTTTTCCTCTCTCCAGACCTGTCCAATGAGTTCTTAACTGTTCCATTAAAATTTCCCATTATCAAAACTTGATCATAGGTCAGTTCATCAAGCTATTGTATAATGTCTTTTTTAAAAGCATCCTTTGCACCATTAGGCACATACAGTCCCAATAGCAACGTTTTCTTTCCATTTAATATTGTTTCTACTGCTACAAATCTCCCATCTTTATTTTTAAACACTAATTTTGACTCCAATTCTTGTTTAATATAAAAAATTACTTCCCTTTTCTTCTGTTCAGCCAATGAAAAAAATTCTAGTCCCAATTGTTTATTCCATAAAAATTTGTAATCCTTTTGTTTAATATGCACTTATTGTAAACAAATTATATTACAGTTATGTTTCTTAAGCCAATGAAATGTTGCCCTTCTTTTTTATGGTGAATTTAGTCCATTTACATTCCAAGACAATAATTTGTAATCCATCATAATGCAAATTCTTTATTTTCTTCATAAAATCTATGCATTTCCTGTGCATTTGTAATTGTGATTTTTTTTCCCTGAAGTTCAAAGCTCAGACCTTCAGGTATTATCCATCTAAATCTTATTCCATTATCTCTTAATTTTTCTGTCAAATTTTATATGTTCTATCATTCATCACTTGCCTTGGCAACTCCTTCATAATTCTTACTCTACTGCCTCCCACTATCAATGTCTTTTCAAAGTTTTTATTCATGATCCTTCCCACCATTTCCTTTGTCATAAATCTTATAACAACATCTCTTGGTAAGTTATTTTTCTTGGCATAAAGTGAGTTCACTCTATACATATAGTCATACATGTTTTTAGTCTCTTCAGGATCTTTCTCTAAAAAATCTGCAATTATTTTTATTATATATTCTTTTAGATCACCATCTTCCTTTTCGGGTACTCCTCTCAGACGTATCTGAGTCTCCATCAGTTTGCAGTCATGGATTGTCACTTTTTCTTGCATTTTCAACAAGGTGGAATCATATACTTTCATTCTGCCTTCTACCTCCTGCACTTTCTTAGATGTTTCCTCAGTTTCCTTTCTGAGATCCTCCTTATCTTTTTTAATCTCTTCAATAATTTCTTTTTTCGATTCAGTTATCATCTCTCTCATACCTCTCATCATTCTGGCCTCCATTGCTTCTAATTGGTCCTGCATTTTTTCTAATGAAGTAGGCCTTGTACGGGGTTGTTTGTGTTCTGACATTTAAAAAACAGCGAAAATTTAGACCTCACCAAATTCAAATTTAACTATCAGATTCAAAAGAATAGGACTTGCCTTTTATAATAAGCCTAATTCCGTCATCCTCTAAGCTCCCAAAATCAAGATATTTATTTTTAAAGTCTTTAAATGTTTCAAAATGGCAGTTGCGACTTTTTGCTGCTCCTTACAATTTTTTTTCCCTTTTAAAAATTTCTAAAGTCCACACACATAATATGTCCAATAATACTTATCTTCTTGTCCTGTTCTGAGTTAATTCCAACAATTTTTAATGTCCCAAACACTTTAAAAACCTTATTTTAATTTTGACCTCCAAGCAATGGTCGCCGCTATTTCTCAATGGTGTTGTATTCCTAGAGTAGGTTTTCCATCCACTACTTCCTGGTTTACTTGCCGCGAAGTCTCATTCACACTAGTAAGGAGATCTCACGATACTTGATGTACTTCCTGTTTTGCTTGAATATGCTGCAGGTCTGTGACAATGGTGCTCTTTTTTCAAAACCACAAGTAGACCAAACAATACATTCCTTTCCACTTTTTAGCACTGTCCTTTATATTTACGAAGTCCAAATTTCACCTCTTTCTCCCTTCTTCTTCCAAGCTTTCTAGATTTTCATTTCCCACCTTTTAAATTTACTCCATTACTCCATTAATGGTAAATAGTCCCAGAGTGAAAGATAGTAATCTGTACCTTCTCTTCCAATTATCCAAGTTCCCACCAGTCTTGCGTAGCTTTAGATGTTTAGCAATGTCCAAGAAGGTTAGGATTCTGTCGAGCTTATGTCAAATAAATGACTCTGAAAACTTCTACAGATGATGAAAATGCAACTCTTGCCAGAGACCCCTCAAAGCCTCAAAGGAGCCCTCCCCGGGACTCCCTTTTATGGGATGTAAAAGGAAGATACAAATGATCTTAAGGGACCCTTCACATCCGGGCCACTTGCTATTTGAGATCTTACTGTCAGGTAGGCAATATAGAGTGTTGAAGGCTAAGACAAATAGATTCAAGGGCAGCTTCTATCCAAGTGCCGTGGTTAGGCTAAATGCAGGGTTATTAATGGTTATTTGTTTTTAGATGCATTTAAATGGTCTATGTATATGTCCTTTTTGGGGGGTGTTGATGTGTTGGTATGTTTGTGGAAGAGCACCTCATTTCGTTGCTCTCATTTTCTTTTTTGAGAACAATGACAATAAATTTATCTATCTATCTATCTATCTATCTATCTATCTATCTATCTATCTATCTATCTATCTATCTATCTTTTAGCCAAGGTAAATCTCCTCAAAGTATCCTGTGCATATCTTGGACTAATCTCTGACTGAGAAAAGTAGGCAGTAGGCATTAATTTGCCTTCCACTACCCTGAACAGAAGTTCCAGCCCACTCCCGTTATGAGAAGCAGCTCAGCTCGACATTTTCCTCCCCCGGAAGTCCCCTGAGACAAACATTTCTCAGACACTTCTCTGTGTCCTCTCCATCAATCAGCCTCAGAAAGGGCTGCTGCTCTACTGTGACCTTGCAAAGCATTTCTTTACAGGCCATGGCAGCCACCTCTTTTCTTTCGCCCCCTCCCTCCCTCCTCCCCTCAGACTCGCCACAGGACAGTTGAGGACTGGGCTGCTGGGGAAGCTGCTAGCCAGAAGCTGTTGCTGGGCAACCAAGGTTTTCCTGTTAGTATAGGGAGAGGCTAGGGCTTTTTTTTTGAGCAGGAACACACAGGAAGCAGTTCCAGTGGGTGTGGACTAATATGCAAATGAGCATCTGCTGGGCTTTTTTGACAAAAAAAAAAGCCCTGGAGAGGCCTAGCTGAATATAATAACATAGAATCCACCCTCCAAAGCAATTATTTTCTCCAGGATGGAGAGAGAGAACTGTTGTCGAGTTCAGTTGTGATCCGAGGAGATCTTAAGGCTCCATCTGGAGGTTGGTTACCCTAGGCATGGCACCACCCTCTGGGTGACTTGATGCCACATGACTGGCATGACTTAACTAGGCCTACCTGCTTGCTCCTATTCAGCAACAGCCCCGCATTACAGCCAGTGAGACTTAGCAGTTGCCAACTCCAGGTTGGGAGATTCCTGAAGGTTTGAGGAGTGAGTCTGGAGACAATGAGTTTTAGGAGGGGTGAGAACTCAGGTACAAAGTCATAAACTCCACCCTTGAAACTAGCCATTTCTTCCTGGGGAACCATTGTTGCCAATCTCTAGATGAGGGCTGGAGAACAGAATTGCAACTGTTCTCCAGATGGCAGAAATAAGCTCCCTTGAAGAAAATGACTGCTTCGCTGAGGTTGCTTCCCTCCTGCTTTGGTCCCCACTGCGGAGAAAGACTGTATTTAGAGGATGCAGGGAGAGGGGGCGGGGGAGGAGATGGAAAGCTGAAGTCAGATCCGTTCCCCTACAGAAAACGAGGCACATACTCTATGGTATACCATAACACAACCAAGCCAGGCCAAAAAAAACAGATTACGTCACAAGAGCATGCTGATGCTAAATGCCACAAGGCTGAACATGACAGGAAAAGCTGGCAACAATGCACTGCAAACAAAAGGAGTGCTGAACTTCAGCATCTGACTGTTGTTATGCCCCCCACACCCCATAATTATTCTTCTGATTGGCATGACATAACTAAGCCTTACCGCTTGCTCCTGTTCAGCAACAGCCCCTCCCTCATGACAGCCAGTGTGACTTAGCAGTTGCCAACTCCAGGTTGGGAAATTCCTGGAGATTTGATGCTACCTGACTGGCATGACTTAACTAGGGTAGGGTTTGAGAAGGGGTAGGACTTCAGGCAGGTACAATGCCATAACACCACCATCCAAATCAGCTATTTACTCCTGGGGAACCACTGTTGCCAATTTCCAGGTGGGGGCTGGGATCACTCAGAATTACAACTGCTCTCCAGATGGCAGAGATCAGCTCCCTTGAGGTAGAGGGGTAGTGAATGCCTTCACTTGGGAGGGTGGGAAGACAGCAAGTGGGGGGGGGGCTCACCCAGAGACTCTTTCTAGAGCCCACTGTATTTTTCTTCACGGTGGGCCTTATTCCTCATTTGAAAGTAAATTCTACAGATTTCAGTGGAATTAATATCCCAGTAAATTTGTAAAGGATTTCTTCCTAAACAACATCATGCTTATTTCAAATATCCAGTAATAACTGCCACAGATATTGCAGAAATCTCCACTTTACACAGTTTTGTGCAAGCTAAATAAAAGGTATTACATGCTCTCCAGATTTAGAGAGTAAAATTCCAACAGAATATGCATGCTGTTTGAGCTTGTAGGACCTGGAATAAGTAAAACATTAAGGCTTTGTTTTCCACCAAGATAAATTAGTTCACTGGAGAGAATAATTATTATAGCCAGCCTAGTATAAGCACCACTTTGTTTGGAGGGCGCAGGTGGTTTTAGAAGCAAAATCCAGTGGCAAGGGATAATGCTCAAACAAGCTGTGCATCTAATCCTTGCTCCTTGTAGGTGGGTGGGCCTCTGGTGCAACATTTTTCTTCACTACATTTCCCTCATGATCTTTGACATATTTCATCTCTCATATCAGTGAAGACAGGCATCATGCCCCTTTGGTATTTATAGCAATTTCTTCCTACCCCACTATTTCCTTTAAAAAAAATTCTCTGTGTTGTTCTCACATGGGCTGTGTATGTTGCGTCTTTGTAGTTATGATAAAAATCACTGTTACACACTCATAATTCCTGGGTGAGTAATTTTTAGGCAAGGTGAGTTGCTTTGCCATGTGAGTTTTAATTACACAGATCTATCACTTTATTGTACTGGGGAACAATTGCCCATCTGCTCTACTCCTGTGCTTTGCCAATGAAATAAATGAATGAATAAGCCGTATTATAGTGTACACAACAGTCCTTTAACCATTTGCTCCTGAATTGTCTCAGTTACCTCTGGAATAAATTACAAGGAATAATGGTCACAGCCCTAGGATCCACAGAACCAGACATGTATGATTTGTAATAATTTATTCAAATAGATACCCTGCATAAGGAATGCATACATAACAATAAACAGAGAAAGAATCTAAGGTAGTTGATGCAGAACCTTGTCTTCTACCCATGCTGGTTAGCATGTAATACGCTGCTCATAACAACATAGTCATTGATGACATTTTAAAGTAGAATATCTGGAATCACCTCAACAATTGAAGACATGTACAGAATCCAATGTGGCCACATGAAAAGATAAATGATGAGCTGAAAGTCAAAAGGAACATGTATAAGAAATGGAAGGGAAGTCAGATTACTAGTGTTCTCTACATATGAATAGACAAATTTGTAGGGATGGCATCAAGAAAGCCAAAGCTCAAAATGAACACAGACTGGCAATAGATGTTTAAAAATGCCTGAGATCCCCTCAAATATACTCATGCTCAACATATGCCTAGTTTGTGTTACTCCTTTAAGTGACAGGGACTAGGAAAGAAGTCAGGTAGAATTACCTCTTGGTCTCCATAAAAGGTGAAGTTCACCTTTAGAATGAAGGATAATTGCATTCTGAATATGACTTAATCTTCATGAAACATGCACAGCTCCTTTCAAACAGAGCCCCTACTTCCTCTGATTCTGACAGATATTAGTATAATTTTAAACACACACATATGACTTTCCATGGGAGCTTCCTCAGAGGCTCAAAGGGAGGGGGAGACTGTGCCCTAAGGATTAGCATTAGGTCCCAAGTGGAGAATCTGGTGGTGGCACAGCTACAAAGTTTCCTGGATGATGCTTCCATACTGGACCCATTCCAGTCTGGCTTTCGTCCAGATCACAGGATGGTTCTGGTCACCCTCATGGATGACCTCCTACAACATCTGGATTAAGGTGGCTCAGCAGTGCTGTTGTTGTTAGATCTGTTGGCTGCATTTGACACCATCGACCATCAGCTACTGTCTAGATACGTTGCTGATGTGGGGATTCAGGGGTCTGCCTTACAATGGCTCTCCTCTTTTCTCCAGGATCGGGGACCAAAAGTGGTGATAGGGGAACAATTGTCCAAGAGGCACCCACTTACATGTGGTGTGCTGCAAGAGGCGGTTCTTTCCCCAATGTTATTTAACATCTACATGTGCCCCCTTGCCCAGATTGTCAGGAGGTATGGGCTGGGATGTCATCAATATGCAGATGACACTTAGCTCTATCTATTGTTGGGTGACTGGTCCGACTGTGCCCTGAACAATCTGGACCTGGCACTACAGGACATGGTTTCATGGTTCATGCTGAGTTGACTGAAGTTGAATCTGGCAAAGATGGAGGTTCTCTATCTAAGTCACAGAGGCCAGGGTAGGGAGATCCCCTTGCCAGCTTGTCACGGGTCACAGCTGATAATGGTGCCAAAAGGAAAAAACCTGGGAGTGCTCCTGGAGGTCCAAGTAGCAGCCACTGCCAAATCTACCTTTTTTCACCTTTGGCAGATGCAGCAGTTGGTCCCTTACCTTGAGCACAGTGACTTTGCAATGGTGATCCATGCTACAGTCACCTTGAGGATAGATTACTGCAATACCCTCTACATGGGGCTTCCTTTGACTTAGCTCCAGAAGCTACAGCTGGTGCAGAATGCTGCAGCAAGGTTGTTAATGGTGCTTCCTTGTCAGTAGCACATTCAACCTGTGCTAAAAGCACAGCACTGGCTGCCTACTGCATTCTAAATCCAGTACAAAGTGCTGGTATTGACCTTTAAAGCCCCGTATGGTCAGGGGCCTGCCTGTCTATGGGACCGCTTTTCCCCACATGTTCCCCAGAGAGCACTGTGTTTGAGAAGTCAAAATCTTCTTTCTATTCCTGAACCAGATTTTGAGGCCAGGCTGAGTTCTTCCAGGGCCATGGCCTTCTTGGTGGCAGCACCAGCGCTTTGGAATACTTTCTTGGAGGCTATAAGGGCCCTGCAGGACCTCTCTCAATTCCACAGGGTCTGTAAGACAGAACTATTTCGATTGGCCTGCAACACCTGATACGGGAGAAAGCTGCCACATCCTACAAGAACGGAGCAATACCATCTACTGTAAACTGTCTAACATCTGAAAGAGGCAGTGGTCCGCCCCCTCCTGAAAAAAGCTACATCAGACCCGGCCGAATTGGCTCATTACCGGCCAGTCTCAAACTTGCCTTTTTGGGGCAAAGTTATAGAGAGGGCTGTGGCGTTGCAGTTACAGAGCTTCCTGGATGACGCTTCCACTTTGGATCCATTCCAGTCCGGCTTCCGCCCGGGCCATGGGACAGAGATGGTTCTGGTCGCCCTCATGGATGATCTCTGGCGACATCTGGACCGAGGCGGTGCGGCGGTATTGCTGTTGTTAGACCTTTCGGCTGCGTTCGATATGGTCGACCACCGGCTGCTGATTCGCCGCCTCGCCGACGCAGGGATTCAGGGGCTAGCCTTGCAGTGGCTTTCTTCTTTCCTGGAGGATCGGGGACAAAGGGTGGCAATTGGGGGGGAGCTGTCCCAGAGGCACCTACTTAATTGTGGGGTGCCTCAGGGAGCAGTTCTCTCCCCAATGTTATTTAACATCTACATGCGCCCCCTTGCCCAGATTGCCCGGAGATATGGGCTGGGTTGTCACCAGTACGCGGATGACACCCAGCTCTATCTATTGATGGGCTGCCGGGCTGCCGATGTTCCTATAAATCTGGACCGGGCGCTGCAAGCCGTGGCAAATTGGATTAGGTCGAGTGGGCTGAAATTGAACCCAGCGAAAACAGAGGTCCTTTGCCTAGGGCGTGGTGGTCCGGAGGGAGGGATCTCCCTTCCAGCTTTTGACGATGCGTAACTGGTACCAGTGCGCAGGGTCAGGAGCTTGGGAGTGCTACTGGAGTCTTCCTTGACAATGAAGGCCCAGATAGCACCACTGCCAAATCCACCTTTTTTCATCTTAGGCGGGCGAGGCAGTTGGCTCCCTTCCTGGAACGCAATGACCTGGCAACAGTGATCCATACAATGGTCATCTCAAGGCTAGATTACTGTAATGCCCTCTACATGGGGCTGCCCCTGTGCCGAACTCGGAAACTGCAGCTTGTGCAGAATGCAGGAGCCAGACTGCTATTGGGCCTACCTCGGTGGAAACATGTGCGGGCTAGGCTGCGGGAGCTGCATTGGCAGCCAATTGTTTACCAAGTTCGTTACAAGGTGCTGGTTATTACCTTTAAAGCCCTAAATGGCCGAGGGCCTGTTTACCTTAGGGACCGCCTCTCTCCATATGTTCCCCAGAGAGCACTGCGATCCAGCTCACAAAACCTGGAAGTACCTGGGCCAAAGGAGGCCAAACTAAAAATAACTAGAGAACAAGCCTTCTCTATAAAAGCACCCCAATGGTAGAACCAGCTGCCGGAAGAGATGCGGGCCCTATGGGACATTAGCCAATTCCGTAGGGCGTGCAAAACCGCCCTCTTCCAGCTAGCCTTCCAAGATGGAGCCTGAAATAAACATCACACCATCATTAACATTAATATAACTGAGATAGCAATTAGATGAGACTGTCATGGGTGCTGGGGGCCCTGCAGAAGAAGCCTAGCCTGCAGAAGAAACTGTGCTCCTGCCACCTGCACCAGTGCCCCTGCCTCCTGCTGGAGAAGATCCAAGCCCCCCTGCCTCGCCTTCTCGGGTGGCTCGTGTGCGTGACCGCCTTCGTCAGGACCTCAGGGATCGGAGGAGGGCGGCACGCTCACGAGCAAGACGCTCCCTGAGCCCTGAGTTTTGAAAGGATTCTGGCCCTTCTAGGAGTGAGGGTGCTTGAGTCTCAGCAGGATCCTGGCTGCCCTCTGAGTCAGCAATTAGCCCAAATGGGCAACAGACAGCAGAGGGCTATATAGCTGTGGGCTTTGAGAGAAGGCTTTGTGGAAGCAACTAGTTACTTACCTGATGTTCTAGCAGCCACTTCGGCGTCTGACTTCGGCTTCTGGACCCCCTGACTCTGGCATTGACTTCTGGACCCCCTGACTTTGGCTTCTGAACCTCTGACCTACGATACCTGGACTGTGATTCGGTTTTGGCGCTTTGGACCCTCCTTGCTACCCAGCTACAGACCTTGGACTGCCCCTGGACTTCGCCTGGCCTGGCCCCAGCCCGTGACAGAGACTATTTTAGACTGATTTTAGACTGTTTTAGATTATGTAAAAATTTAATGGTAAATTGTAATTGTATTGAATTGTTTTATTGTTCAACATGGCTTTTGCCATACCTTGTAAGCCGCCCTGAGCCTGCCTCGGCGGGGAGCGTGGGGTATAAATAATTTATTATTATTATTATTATTATTATTATTATTATTATTATTATTATTATTATTATTATCTTAAGGACCACCAATGGTGATAACGAAACTGTGAAGAACTAATTTAAAAGAAGTAATTCTGAAATTGCATAGCCTGCTGAGGAATGTAATGAAATCCACAATTAATTAGGTAGCACCACTGTGTGATTGTATTTTAATAATCTTAGTAGTTTTAGGGTTGTATTGTTTTAAAATAATATTTGACTGTTAGCCTCCCTGAGTCTGCTTGTGGAGAGGATGGGATATAAATATAAAGTAAATAAATAAATAAATAAAAATTCTTTCTAACGGACAAAAAACTCCCTATTGCATTTTGCTCTGGTTGTAAAAGACACCACACAGCAAGCCTGCCTAAGCCTTGCCCCTCCCCAGGTCAGCTTGTGGCAAGCCACTGGGGAGCATGTAAAAAAATGATAAAATTGAACTTCTTGTGAGAGGAATCACTGTGGGCCCAGGGGCAAGTAAGGAGTGAGAGAGAAGGACAAATCAAGACAAACCACTTTGTGCAAAGGAAAAATGGGCAGAGCTTTTATTGTATACAAATGAAAATAAAGTTACAGAATTTAATATCAATTGTGCTTGCTACAATAATTGTGAATGCTGACCACTTTTTTGGTGCAAAAATCATGACATCCCTGTTTTATATATTTTTTCTATCTTACTATTAGTATACTGAAGTTTATTTGATTTTTTAAAAAAATCTATTTTACACTCAAAGTCAATCCACCTAGTGCCCTTACTAAGAATTTCTGGGGACAGATTATCACCTCCCAAGAAGGGTTTGACAGCCATAACAATCTGATGAAAGGTATCAGATATACTAGTGGATGACTCATTTACTTAAAGACTGCCTCTAAATTTCACAAAATGTATTGATCACAACATTTCTTGGATATTAGTATATAGTATTATATTTTAGAATTCTGTAACTTGTCAGGCCTATCAAATATGCCATATCCTTGCCTCTTTACTTGTATAGCCTTAAAATCAACTCCTAAGAGTAAGACTCTGATTCTCAAGCAAAGATTATAGGGCTTATTTACTCTTTACTTTTTAATTCACCCACAACTGAGAACAAAACATTGAATTTACTTGAAGATTTCTTCTCTTCAGTGGGGCAAAGTCAGCCATACTGGTTACGTCATGCCTTCTCTTACTCCAGGCAGGGCTTTGCAAATTTTGTGTGATTCTCTGGGACAGTGCAAGGCTGCCCTTCCAGTCATCAAATAGCCCAGCTCCAAAGATACCTTCCTTACAAAAATTCCTCCTTATTTTTTGGAGTGATGGGAAAGATGGATCACTTTGCTGCACTGAAGAGATGAAATCTTCAAGTAAGTCCAATGTTTTGTTCTCCTTCAGTGGGGTAAGTAATCCAAACTTGTTGCGTAAAGGGTGGGAAATCTATAAAGTTCTCTCAGTACAATATCTGTTGAGGGGCTCTCCTCCCAAAGGTGGCTCCAATGGAGTTCAGCTGGTTGCCCTGACCTGGATAGCCCAGGCAAGCTTGATCTCATCAGATCTTGGAAACTAAGCAGGGTTGACTGTGGTTAATACTTGGATGGGAAACTTTCATGAAATACCCAGTTGAAAGGGCTAGGGCAGGCTCTATTCAGCCATCTCTCTGAATATCCTCCAGGCTCCCAGAGGGCCAGTCATCAGAGGCTGACATGACTTCCAGGTGCGCGTGCGCACACATACATACCCCTAAAACATACAAAAATACAGAAATAATAAAGTTCAGCTGGTCAGTATCTCAGGTGAACCAGAACCAAAATTTTACCCATCAGAAACAAAATAATGGCACTGGTAGCATTTATATAACAAAAACAGAATATAATTTATTTTAAACAGATTGGCTGGGAAGGGGAAAAAAAGGTACAGAGGTTTGTAGGATTAGAAGCTGTGGGCAGGCAGAAAAACAAACTTAAATACAGGAACACCTTTTGTAGGCAAGTTGTTATTTCATAAGACAAAGTGTTTCCCTCAGCTGGATAACATTCCTTAAAATAAACCTCACTGGTAAAGGTTTTGATTTTTAGATATTCACACTAACTTTCCCTGAAGAAAGACTGCTCACCCACTTGTTCACCCGCTTTGCTGGTGCCCAGCTGGCTGGTGCAGTGTGACTTAAATATTAATAAATATTTGAAAAATATTTTCTTGCAGCAGGATTTGTGGCTGTTGAGTGAGGGCATGGCCCCAAATGCCCCACCTTAGCTATGGGCCTGAAACACATATTCCCAACCTGATGTCTATCTAAAGTTTTTGCAGATTCTGCCCTTTGAGCCATTAAAATCTATAGATAAAGTTTCTGTTGTGGAAAGTTGCCTTTTTTATTGGTGTAACCTCTGCTAGATGAAATGTCAGGAAGGAGTTGTGAACATTTAATAAAGATTCCGTGGTACTGAAGAATAGATCTGTCCTTTATACCAAACGTTAATTCAGCTTACCATTTAAATCAGCAGCTAGTCCTTCCTTCATTCTGCCCCACACCATCACCTCCTAAAGAGAAATAGTGGCATAAACTAGATGTACACAAGGCTCTCTCTGTGTATGTGTGTGTGTATATATTTTAGATATATATACAGAACTGCATTTTTCAGACTAACAGATGTGCTTTTTATGTCACACAGCATGGATAACCGGGGTACAAAAGTGTCAAACTCAACTATTGCTCTTTGGGTTAAACTCTGCATTCATAAGGTGTATGAAATTCTTGGACCCTCAGGATGCCTTAAAACATTACTGTACATTCCACCAGAGCAGCAGCATCAGCCACTTTTTCTACCAGATCTGCAGAGAAGAAGAAAGGCCAAAGGTATTGATAGTGTTGATCCAGGAATTAGAAGCACAGGAACTGTTTGGTGTACTGATGGATGGGGATGTGCAGGTAAGCCAAACAGACTGTTGTATAATTTGGAGTATAGACTGGAAGGACTCCATACAAAACTTCTGTTTCTTTACACGCAGGGTTAAGTCTCTTAAGCTGAGGATTGCTCTCAGTCATTCAATTTCTTGAGAACAACAAAAAGTATGAAGTCAACTCCCTAAAAAAGTGGATGAGACGGAACTTGTTCAGTTGCTCCAATAGCAAAAAGATGCTGAATTGCTTCCTGTAGTTAGAGTTGTTTTTGGAATTGGAAATGGTATGAAATAGTGAGGAAGGAGGGACAAAAATTCTGGTTTGTAGTCCTGTTCTACAATCAAAAGAAACCAATGGTTGGTAGTTGCCATCTTCCAGATATGGGCAAAGTCCTGTAGACTGCTTCCTATCTTTTAGTCAAGCTGTAGGCTTTCCCCCCAGAAACATTCTGATCTTACTTGTTAGCTGGGAACTGTCCATGCTGGAATCTGAAGCAGTACTCAAAGGGACAATTACTTCTGAAGTCACTGCCTTCTCTGTCTCTTGTGGAATTTCTTTAGGAGTCCCTTTCTTTTGTGGAAGAAGTGAAGGGCATCACCTTCCCCCCACTTTGGTTTCCACCAGAACCTTGTCTAAGACTCTTTCCCCAAAGAGCAATCTTCCTGAAAAAATTTCTGCAGATAAATTAGATTTGGATAGAGGATCTGCCTTCCAGTGCTTCAGCCACAGCTCTCTTCTGACTACATTTGTGGAGTGATGCATCCGAAGTTAATTCAGCTACTCTTTTATTCTTAAAACCTCTTTAGAGTCAGAGGATTGGGCTCCATATCTTGTAGGAGGTTATCTGCCCAAATTATGATTGCGCAAGTAAAATTGGAATGAACTGCAGAAGCCCTAATTGCCAGTTAAGCTGCTTCATGTAATTTTTAAAAGCCTGTCTCATTTTTCCTGTCAACCAGATCCTTTACGAAATTGTCTATATCCTCAGAAAGAATAGCTCCAGAATGGAGAGTGACCACAGGGGCATCAACTAAAGGAACCCTGAGATCTTCCATTGGTATTTGTTTTTAAACCTCCTGTATAACACAGCAGAAGGAAGCACATTAAAACGGGCACATTAAAAAATACCATTCCTTGATAGGCTATGTCCCTGTGGGTTGAAGGAAACCAAAGGAACAGGCCATGTGCTTTTGTCCTGTAGATTCTACTGTGATTTACAGGCATCTTATCTGAATTCTATATTGCAATCCCTGGAGGGTAAATCTGATGAAAGCAAGATAGTAAGCTTACTAGCCTCAAATAAGGTTGAAACCATCAAAGTGGTGGCAAACTTCCTTTACTGTGCTTATAAGAGAAGTCTGTTTGGAATGTTTAATTAACCACCTTTTTTTCCTGCTTCCTTGATTTGATACTGTTGTTGTTATGCCAATAAAGGTTCTGTGACTGTGAGATCTTCCATTGTTCCTTCAGGCAAAGCATATAAATTTTTACCAATAGTGTTTAAGAAATTGCTTTTGCCCAGGTCAGCCAACTCTGCTGTTAAGACATCATCAAAGAATTCAAGGATGGGGCGGACAGATTCTGGTGTGGTTTTTAAGAACCTCTTCCATCAGATTGGCGTATGTTGAAGAATAGGGGTTTGCAGAAGCCTCCACTTGGTAGCTAAGGTAGTCATGACTTTGGTAATGCTCAGATTGGAATAGTCTAGACCAAGGGTGTCAAACTCATTTGCTATGATGGATGGATCTGACATAAATGAAACCTTGTTGGGCCATGCCATGTCAAGCTGTGCCATGTGTGTACCTATTTAAGATTAGGTAACAGAGATATAAACTTTATAAAGGAAACAGACAAACACAATTAATTTTTTTAAAAAAAACTTAAAATAAAACATCTTAAAACATTAACACTTGTTCTTAAAGGCGCATTCTTTGTATCTCTCTCATGGGATCCAGGGAGCTGGGCAAAGGAAGCTCTGGCTCTTTCCTTCCTTTCCCAGAGAACCAGGAGGGGGAGGAGCCTCAGCCAATAGAAGGAAGAGAGGCTTGGCTCAGTAGCTCTGCTGTGCGACAGAGAGAGCCTGGCAAAGCAAGCTATTCCTCCCCCCCCTTCCTCTCCAAGGAAGGAGCCTCAGTCAATGGAGAAAATAGAAGTTTTTGCTCTATAGCTCCTGTGCAATTGAGCCTGGCAAAGTAAGCTGTGATGTAGAAGGAAGCAAGGGAGTGGGAAAAGGAAGCAGATGACAGCCAGTTGCTCGGGAGCCTGATAGTAGCCCTTCAAGGGCCTGAGTCGACCCCCAGGCTGCATGTATGACACCCCTGGTCTAGACAAACTGTCCTTAGAGTCAGCCTCTCTGACCATTCCCCTTCCTCTTTATCAGAGTTAGCCACCAAAGAGGTGTTGATGGAGTGTACTTCCTCCACTTCAAATTCTGGAGTACGTCCTCCACTTCAAATTCTGGATCAGAATCTACTACAGAGAGAGGATTTTTTTTTTTGTATGGCTCTGGTAACCTACCTAGCAAGAGCTCTTGACAAGGACAAAAACTGTCCTCCTCCTTCTCCCATCTATGCTATCAGTGACTTTTACTTAGGGGCTTTTGGGGGCATTGCAGTCTAGGGTGTAAATTTTCCTCCAAGGAGGATGATCCAGGTGAAGGAGTAGATAGATTGCCTCACCCCTCTCTTCATCTTTCGTATCCCCATCAGTCAGGCTCTGAGTGTTCCCAGTGCCATCCTCTACACACTCTGTTGCTCCTGATAACAGCAGACCCTGCATGCCTGTGAATAGGAAAGCTACTAGGGGTGGAACCATCCAGGCCAATCTCCAGGACTTCAGCATCCAGTCTGCTGTGACCTGGTTGAAAAAGGCAGAAAAAATGGCACACCTGCCATATTTTGAGGTCTTGCACCCAATGCATAGCTGGGAATGGCTGAAGGGGCCAGTTGAAAGGGAAAGGGCTGCCTGGCTTGATGATCCAGTGAGTGATCATGACCTTGGGTCAGTCACGGTTCTTGAAAGAGCTGCTTTCTCAACAGCAGTTCTTGAAAGAGTTCCACCTACGTCACAGGGTGTCCGTTGTGGGGAGAGGAAGGGAAAGGAGATTTTAAGCCACTCTGAAACTCTAAGTGAAGCATGGGGTAGAAATCCAATCTCCTCCTTCTTCCTGATTTCTGACCTGGCAAAATTGCATCCTGGGGCTCCTTGGGCAGGGGTAAGCTAACCTGCAAGGTCTGCATTTAAGTTCCCTGTATTTACATCTCCAAGTTGGCATGGTGGGGATCGGCAGTTGCAATCTACATGTGACCCATAGAAGCCTGATTAGGTCTCAGGGTGGCCTTCACTGCCAGCCATAATAGGGCTGAGGAGAACTCCTCAACCTTGGACCTTCCTGCCTTTTTAAGTCACTGCTATGACATTTCCTGCTTGGGACTGCCTTTTTCCAATGCCCAAAGCCTCAGATAAGAAGAGCTATTCTTTGAGGTGATCCTTCTTTCAGCAGCCCTGAAACCTTGGATATTCCTGGATTTATATCTTCCATGTTATACTCAGAGTGAGTATGAAGGTAAGATTTTCCCTCCTGTACATTTGTTTAGACTGGTAGCCAAAGAAGTAGAGCTAGGCTCAAGCATCTTGCTGGAGCTTCAGGGTATCAAAACTGAAAGGGCAGCTTCCCTCTGTCCCAGGAGAGTCCTACAAAATTTGTTTAGCTTTGTCTGGAGCAAGAGGAGGCATGACATTTTCATATTTTGCTATATATGACATAACCAGTTTGTCTCACTTCCCCAGTGAAGGAGAACCAAGAGGTCACAAGGTGCAGGTGGAACTGGAACAACTTCCAAAATCTCTACAGCTCTGCATTGTATGATCATGAAAGCTGCAGCAACTGAGATCTCTGAACTACTGGATCAAAAATTTAATTACTCACATAAGTGACCTATTTTAATTCAGCAAAACCTTTTAGGGACTGTTCTCTTATAGCAAAATATGAAAATATATGTCTACCAGAAGGTGTTATTTCAATCAACCAACACAATAGGCTAGAGCTTGATGAAGAGTTCTTCTAAAGCTTGAAAGTATGCACAGTTTGTGTTATTTTGGTTGGTTCTAATAAAAGGTATCACATGATTTTTGGGAAAAATAAATATACATGGATGTACATTCATTTGAAAAGAACACAGAAATCTCCAGAGAAAGATTTTATGTGAACACATTATCTATTTGACTCTCTAGGTAGACTTTTTTTTTTAAAAAAAGCACAAATGTCATAGAGACAAATATAGAGACAAATATAAAGAATTATAATGTCTTCTCTTTGCTTTTTTCCAGGTACAAATAAGACCTGTGCCCTCAGTTCTCCATGAGAGAAGAAACTTCAAGTTATTAATAGTAAGAGTGAACCACGGCACGTAGTGGTTAAAGGCTTGGCTCTGGGAAATTCAATTTCAAATCCGCACTCTATCATGAAAATTTTCTGTATGACTGCAGGCCTATACTTACCATGATGCAGACAACTTTGCTCAATGGACAGGCAGAGGAAGAGTTTTTGCCATAGATATTGGGAAGTTTCCAAGAATGTCATGTGATGCAGTCTCCTCTTGCCAGCAACTCTAATTAGGCCACTCACTTTCTCTCAGCCCAACCTACCTCACAGGGTTGCTATTGTAAAGATAAGAAAGTTGCTTGCAGGGGGGAATGAAATATAACTATCTAAATAAAAATAGTTTTAAAAGTCAGACTAAAATAGTTTTAAAGGTCAGACTAATGTAACTTACTACTTTAGACATTTTGTTTTAACTAGGTATCCATGAAAGTGTAGACTCAAATCGCTTGATCTCTTATGATCAGGAAAAGCTGGAGCTAGTACGTTTAAAAAATTTTTCACTTCTCTCTGCCAAATATAAAAATAGCATGCAGAAAGCATAGGACATGTTTTCTGTGGAAGTGGATATCACTGGTTCTTTTCTATAAATAGGTACAGACTTATGGATATTGTAAGCATCAGTCTTATAAGAGCATTGACTTCTCCAGGACCTAGAGTGAACATCAGTGTATATGCCTTTCAAGCAAAACCATGTAGTCTGCTAGACTTTAACAGCTATGTTTTTTAGGTCTCATAAAATAGGTACACATAAAAACACCATTAAATATAATGGAAAACATATATAATTGTCCCACTTCACTAGTATTTTATCTGATGCAGTCTAATCTAGTGACATTTGAGTGTGCTCAGATGCACAAATGGAACCTCACCACTCATTTCAAAGGCAGAAATTAATACATGTATGAAATTACCCTCTCCAATGAAATTAATGAAGATGCTGTTTTCAGCAGGAAATCTCCATGTGTTCACTAAAGCACTCACATCTGGAATAAGCTTCTCAGTTCAAATTGTGACATGCTATCCTTCCAGACAACCACATAAAGTGAAATACAGATCATTCTTGTTTTCAGTCAGCCCATTTATTTATTGCATGCTTGTTCAAAGGAAGCTAGAATACAGGTACAAGTATCTGCTTATGAACATCCAAACATATAACAAGAGCAGGGTGACAGCCCTACATCATCCTTCCCCCATGAACCCAGAAGTAAGCATGGTTATTTCAGAAGTAACATGGAACAGGCAACATGGAACATGCAACTCACCTTCTGCCCAAGCACTGTATATATAATACTATATATTACTATTCCACATTGGTTCCATACTGCACTTTGGATTGATTTCCTTGAACAAAATCAGGAAGGTACAGATTCAGAAAATACCATTCAGGAAAAATGTACCTGACTTAGACAAAAGGTGAATTCAATTGATGCCTCACTAATATATTTCTGCCTTAAGCCACTGATATTAATGTACAATTCCAACTTGGTCCTATATTGATTTATCATTGTCATATTTTCCCCCAATGTTTGGAGCCTTTGTATAATTGTTATGCTTGACCACTGAAGGCCATATGGCTGAAACATGTCTGGTCAGGGGCACATAAGGTCAGGCCTCATTTTGAGCAGGAGCTGACAGGAGCAGAGCTCCTGAAACTCTTTTATTGTGTTCTTTCTCTCTCTCTCTCCCCCCCCCCCTCCTCCATACTTGCTTTTGGGCTCCATTGTTCAAACCCCCTGTGAGAATTTTGCTGAACTCCAAGATTGGACAAACTTTTAAATATTTTTTTCCTTACAAAAAATGGGAAAATAGCCAAAACATATAAAGCAGACAGACAGAAATCTTCATCATGCTACTGTGGCCTCATTTTAAAAGTATGATGGGAGTAAAGTTTTATCATGACAATTATAATTTAAGAAGCATTTGAAGGTAGATGCTGAGTTAATATAATTTAGTATACCTTCCAGAAATGTCATGGGTGTGTGGCATATGCAAATGAATTATGTAAATGAGTTTTGCTAATGAGCTCTGGCACCTCTTTTTCTACAAAATGACCCCTGCATAAGGTCCTTGTTTGAGTGTACTGTATGTTTTTAATTTGAGGCTATATTAGGGCCTTTAAAAATATCTTGTAAATAATGGTATTTTGTGTAACTGATCTATATTATATTTTATATATTCATTTCCTTTAACATTAGGCCTGATAATTTGAATTCATTTAACCTTTCAGCTTCCTTCTGAGCCAATACAATCTACACAAATTTGCATAGCCCTGACTGGAGCAAGAGGAGGCATAACTTAACCAGTTTTGTTAGCCCAAGCCCCCTCCTCCATCTTTAATAGACTATGCTCACCCTGGCCCTGGGGCCAGACTCCCTGGACCACCTTTTTCACCATGTATGGCCCTAGTTTACTCTGGCCTAGTGTCAGAGATGCAGGACTCTTATTGTTATGAGCTTACAGTATGAACTTATATTGTGTGAACACAGGCAAACTGCTTCTATGAACATTCAGTGATAAGCAGAAAACATTGGGTATAAGAACTAACCCAATATGGACATTAATACCCCATATCCACTTGCCTACTGTATATAGGCAGTGAATTCCTGCTTAATCTTAAGCATTTGTGCCAACTTCCATATGGACATTTTACTCTGTCCAAGCAGCAAGCACTCCAGCCAAGCTAAGGAGGTCTCCCTGCCTCTTCCTGCCATTGCAATGACTGTACATCCCCCTGCATAGAAGGACTCCAGAACAGGCTTCTCTCAGAGCCTGCCAAGCCACGTAGAACATGAACTGTGATCCTGTCAACAGAAGACAGTGCCCAAGAGCAGCTTTTACCAGAAGCCATGATAGAAGAAATCTTGTATCCATCTTGTTCCTGCTCAGCTGCCATGAAGGAAAAACAAGAGCACCACATTCTCCAGGTGTATCAATGCAGATGCAAATGTGAAGACGCTAAAGTGGATCATGGACTCATTAATTTCATCTTCTCGTCTGGACAAAAGATTGTTCCTGCCAGACAGCCAAAGCAGTTACATACACAATACAATTTCAGCCAGGACAAAGACCAGTTCCAGCCATGGAGACCGTCCCCATTGTGTTTAGCTTTGGTGTCACAATAGGAAGCAATTCGGCCTGATTATCTCATCATGTTCTTTGTTTAGGTTAGGTAAACCCATCATGACTCATTAATCTTGTCAATCTCCTGGGAGCCTGCCCCTTTTGGTGACATCAGGGGTCACATGTACGGGGGTTATGTAGCGTCATAAGTCACCTGACTTATGTCATGGGTCACCTGATACCACTGCCTGGGGATAGGAATTAGGGTATAAAAAGCCATGTGCTTGACCACTTAGTTGTGTCTCTACAGTATCCCCCACTTTGCTGTCTAACCATCCCCAATTACCTATTTGGGCCCTATTATGGCTAGTGATGCTGGTCATCTCTAGTTCCCACTCCCCTTATTGTTTTTTGCTACTGAACCATAAGAAGAAGAACATAAGAGAAGCCATGTTGGATCAGGCCAATGGCCCATCCAGTCCAACACTCTGTGTCACACAGTGGCCAAAAAATTTATATTTATACACACACACACACACACACTGTGGCTAATAGCCACTGATGGACCTCTGCTCCATATTTTTATCTAAACCCCTCTTGAAGATGGCAATGCTTGTGGCCGCCACCACCTCCTGTGGCAGTGAATTCCACATGTTAATCACCCTTTGGGTGAAGAAGTACTTCCTTTTATCCGTTCTAACCTGTCTGCTCAGCAATTTCATCGAATGCCCACGAGTTCTTGTATTGTGAGAAAGGGAGAAAAGTACCTCTTTCTCTACTTTCTCCATCCCATGCATTATCTTGTAAACCTCTATCATGTCACCCCGCAGTCGACGTTTCTCCAAGCTAAAGAGTCCCAAGCGTTTCAACCTTTCTTCATAGGGAAAGAGTTCCAGCCCTTTAATCATTCTAGTTGCCCTTTTCTGGACTTTCTCCAATGCTATAATATCCTTTTTGAGGTGCGGCGACCAGAACTGCACACAGTACTCCAAATGAGACCGCACCATCGATTTATACAGGGGCATTATGATACTGGCTGATTTGTTTTCAATTCCCTTCCTAATAATTCCCAGCATGGTGTTGGCCTTTTTTATTGCAAACGCACACTGTCTTGACATTTTCAGTGAGTTATCTACCACGACCCGAAGATCTTTCTTTTGGTCAGTCTCTGCCAGTTAACACCCCATCAACTTGTATTTGTAGCTGGGATTCTTGGCCCCAATGTGCATTACTTTGCACTTGGCCACACTGAACTGCTTCTGCCACGCTGACGCCCACTCACCCAGCCTCAACAGGTCCCTTTGGAGTTCCTCACAATCCTCTCTGGTTCTCACTACCCTGAACAATTTATTGTCATCCGCAAACTTGGCCACTTCACTGCTCACTCCCACCTCCAAATCATTTATGAACAAGTTAAAGAGCATGGGACCCAGTACCGAGCCCTGCGGCAACCCACTGCTTACCGTCCTCCATTGCAAAGACTGCCCATTTATACTCACTCTCTGCTTCCTATTACTCAGCCAGTTTTTGATCCACAAGAGGACCTGTCCTTTTACTCAATGACTCTCAAGCTTTCTAAGGAGCCTTTGATGAGGAACTTTATCAAAAGCTTTCTGGAAGTCAAGGTAAACAACATCTATCGGGTCTCCTTTGTCCACATGTTTGTTCACCCCCTCAAAGAAATGTAACAGGTTAGTGAGGCAAGATCTTCCCTTACAGAACCCATGCTGAGTCTTCCTCAATAACCCATGTTCATCAATGTGCCTACTCATTCTGTCCTTGATAATGCTTTCTACCAACTTTCCCAGTATTGAAGTCAGACTGACTGGCCTGTAATTTCCCAGATCTCCTCCGGAACCCTTTTTAAAGATGGGGGTGACATTTGCCACCTTCCAGTCCTCAGGAACGGAGGCAGATTTCAATGAAAGATTACAGATTTTTGTCAGAAGATCCACAAGTTCAACTTGGAGTTCTTTCAGAACTCTCGAATGTATGCCATCCGGACTCGGTGACTTATTAGTTTTTAATTTGTCTATCAGTTGTAGGACCTCCTCTTTTGTCACCTCAATCTGACTCATGTCTTTCAACACCCCTTCCAAAATTAGTGGTTCTGGGGCGGGCAAAAAGTTCTCATCTTCCACACTGAAGACGGAGGCAAAAAATGCATTCAGCTTCTCAGCCATTTCCCTATCCTCCTTCAGTAATCCTTTTACCCCATGGTCATCCAAGGGCCCACTGCCTCCCTGGCTGTTTCCTGCTTCTAATATATTTGAAGAAATTTTTATTGTTGGTCTTTATGTTTTATTGCAATATGCTCCTCATAGTCCCTTTTTTGCCTGCCTGATCACAGTCTTGCATTTGATTTGCCACAGCCTGTGTTCGTTTTTACTAATCTCACTTGGGCTGGTTTTTCACCACTTAAAGGAGTCCTTCTTACCTTTTACAGCTTCCATGACTTTGTTTATTAACCATGCAGGCCTTTTCTTATGCCTGTTTGTGCCTTTCCTAACTTGTGGTATGTATTTTATCTGAGCTTCCAGGATTATAGTTTTAAATAGTCTCCAAGCTTCCCCAAGGGTTTTGACCGTATTTACCTTTCCTTTCAGTTTCCTCCTCATATGCCTCCTCACCTCTGAGAATTTACCCCTTTTAAAGTTAAACGAGGTTGTGGCAGTCTTTTTGGGCAACTCCCTATTTATACAAACGGTGAAATCAATAACATTATGGTCACTGCTCCCAAGCGACGCAATTACTTTTACATCTCTCACCAAGTCTTGGGCATTACTTAGGACCAAATCCAGGATCGCCCCACCCCTGGTAGGTTCTGAGACCATCTGCTCCATAGCACAGTCATTGAGAGCATCAAGAAACTCAATCTCTTTCTCTCGACCAGAACACATATTGATCCAATCAATCTGCAGGTAGTTAAAATCACTTATAAGGACACAGTTTTTACGTTTAGCTGCTATCTTTAAGCCTTCCATCATATTATAATCATCCTCTCTCTTTTGATTTGGTGGGCGATAACAAACTCCCATAATTAAATTTCCTTTTGGGCCCTCTATTTCAACCCAAAGCATTCCTAAAAGGGAATCTAATTCTCTGACCTCAGTCTTACTGGATTGTATATCCTCTTTGACATACAGGGCCACCTCACCTCCAACCCTTCCCTCCCTATCCTTCCGATATAACTTATATCCAGGAATCACCATGTCCCACTGATTCTCCTCATTCCACCAAGTTTCTGAAATTCCCACAATGTCTATGTTTTCTCCCAACACTAAGCATTCAAATTCACCAATTTTACTTTGAACACCTCTAGCATTTGCATACAAACATCTATAATTTCCCAGGCAAGCTAGGCTCGCCACCTTCCTCCTGCCGCCTCGAGACTCTGGCAGACAGTCCATACTGCTTGTCACCATCACAGTGGACAACTCTGATCCGTTACCCGGTAGAAAAATAGCAGCCAACCCTTCATCTATTAGAGATGAGTCCTCCCGAACCAGAGACATTTAATCTCCTGTTAGCTTTCCCCCAAAATTTAGTTTAAAAACTACTCTGCCACCTTTTTGATTTTAAGCGCCAGCAGCCTGGTTCCATCCGGGGACAAGTGAAGACTGTCTCTTTTGTACAGCTCCCACTTGTTCCAGAAAGCATCCCAGTGCCTAACAAACTTAAACCCTTCCTCCTTACACCATCGTCTTATCCACACATTGAGATTTCTAATTCGTGCCTGTCTCTCCTGCCCTGCACGTGGAACAGGTAGGACTTCCGAGAAGGCTACCTTGGAGGTCCTGGCCTTAAGTCTCCCACCTAGCAGCCTAAATTTTTCCTCTAGGACCTCACGACTGCATTTCCCCACATCGTTGGTGCCAACATGCACCACAACCACAGGCTTCTCCCCAGCACTGTCTATCAGCTTATCTACTACACGCGTAATGTCCGCTACCTTCGCACCAGGCAGGCAAGTCACCATACAGTCAGTACGCGGTTTCGCCACCCAGCTGCCTACTTGCCTAAGGATCGAATCACCAACTACCAAAATCCCCCCTCTCCCCCTGCCCAGAGATGGTTCCCTGGCGCGAAAGGATTCCCGCTCACCAACCGAAGAAGAGGTCCCTTCTGAGGGCGCATTCCCCTTATCCTCAGCACGGTGCCATTCCCTCTCAACCCTCACGCTCTCTGGCAGCAACGGGGCTGCTATGTTCAGAGCAGGGCTCATCTAATATGCCCCCAAGAGTCTTCCCCAAGTGCTTAACTAACCGTCTCTGCTTCCCCAGGGCAGTCACCTCAGCCTCAAGGGTACTAACTCGTTCCCTGAGGACCAGGAGCTCCTTGCATCGAGCACACACCCAAGACCTCTGTCCTTTGGGCAGATAGTCGTACATGTGACACTCAGTGCAAAACACTGGAAATCCCCGGTTCCTGGTCCTTAGAGAGCCCCTAGGCCAACCATTTATTCTGCATCCTTCAAGATAGGTAAACTATGTACCTTGTCTGTGTTTTATCCCTGTGTTACCCTCATATCAATTCCAAATATCTATTTTTCTTAGGGACTGTGTGATTGCTATATGAATTATTTACCTTGAGTTAATGATTTCTTAATAAATATACTTTTAATTTAACAAAAATCTCATTATTAAAAAGAAATTCTTGGGAGACTACCTCCTCTGGCCCCACTTAAGCTGGCCATCTTTGCCCAATAGAATAATTCCCCAACCTCTGAGGGCAATTTGGCTTACAGTTTGAATGATTTCCCCTACTGAAAGAGAAACAGATTTTTCTCCCCAAAGTCTGAAATCTATGTACAGTATATAGCTTAATGTGTGTCTTTGAAATAATCCACCAGTTATGTGCCAAAATGTAATGAACAAGAACTGGTACTTGCACTCCAAGTTCCAGATCAATGTACTATAAATGAAAATCAATCTCCTAATAATCTTATGAGTATCTTAATAGATACTTAAATTAGTTGAGTCTTAAAGATCTATATACAATTTTAAAATCAATGCTCAATAACTTGACTCTGCAAACTGCGTATCTTTTATCTTTTACTTTGGACACATTATAGTCATTTCTTTAATGATTTTGGCAAAATGCCTTTTGAATACAGAGAACTTGGAAACTTCAGCACAGTTCTATTGTGTGTCTTGTCAAATTCTGACATTTTCCACACAGGTTATTTCAAGCTGCTGAAAAACAGGGTCTCCCCCCCACCTGCCCCTTCTTCCCCAAAGGATCATGTACTTCTCAGGTGTTCCATGCTTTTTTTGATCTTTCCCAAATCTATTTTGTGTCAAAGTTTTATGAAAGATCACTGCAAAACTTGGATGGTTGCTGCATGGGTGGTAATGTTCAGATTTTCCTAGTCCTGCCCACTCAGCAGGCATTTCCCCTTCCTCAGCAGTGGCCATTTGCTGCCATTGGGGGCTTGTTTAAAAGAAATTGACAATTTAAATATGTTATAACATCAGGTTGAGCTTGTACGATTTCTCTGGTGCTGATGCAGCTGCTAATACAATGCAGTGGCAATGTGCTACCACATCAGGTTCTCTAATTTCCCTCCACTAGTCCGCAGCAGTAACTATGAGCTTTTTCACACAGCCTAAGTATTCCGGTATAGCAGCTGGCCAGTTACTGAACAGTAACGGGTTTCTGCTGGCATTTCAGACAGACCCGATTCAGTAACTGGCTGCTACCGGAATACTCTCACCTTTTCACACACTCCCGCGGCTGTCCCGGTAGTGAGGCGTGCCTGAGTCGTCACAAACAAAGAGCAGCTTCTTCCACTTTTCAACCCCTCCTCCCGGGTTGAAATCGCTATGGGGTGCTGTGTGAAATGTCCAGTATTTAACCCGGGAGCAGTTTTCGCGCCGTTTTTCGCCCGCCGGCGCGCGCGATCTCCGGCTTTTTTTTTTTTTTGGAACGTCAGTTTAGATCGATATAGCGATATATCGCTATATCGACCTGTCAAAACAGCACCACCATAGGGATGGCTAGGCTCCGTTGAGATCCCTATGGTGGTGCTGTTTTGATAGGTCGATATAGCGATATATCGCTATATCGATCTAAACTGACGTTCCCAAAAAAAAAAAAAAGCCGGAGATCGCGCGCGCCGGTGGGCGAAAAACGGCGTGAAACCGGCTGGCGCTGGTGGAAGCGAGATAAGAGCGGAACAGTGTGAAATGGCTCGCTTCAATCACGCTTCAATCATGGAACCCTACCAGGGAAAAAAAACATGTGTATGAAAACTCCCATCGCTGTCTCGGATTACTGCAAGCGGCACAATACCGACTCCCTTCCGGTTTCCACCGGTAAGTGTGAAAAGGCCCTATCCCTCCATCCTGGAGACAATAAGGCTTTTTCACTTTTTAAAAAACAAGGTCAACTATATAGTGTTAAATCAGTAGAACATGATGGCTTCTGGTTTTGGAGTCATGGAGGGTTGACGTGCTTCTCAATAGAGGAGCAGACCAGAGCCTCTGTTCTGGGCAGAGAAGGTGATTTAAATGCCTGCTGCCTACATCTTCTAGGCAAGGAGATGGCCAAGACATGCTTATAAAATTTTGAGGGAATTTACATTGGCTGACAAGGTGTCCCAGTGGGGTTCCTTTTTGGCTTTGAAGAGTCCTTGGAGAAGAACTGATTCCAGAGGATATCTGGGTTCATTAAATCGCCTCATCATGATCCAAGGCTTCTTTGGGACTAATTAACTTCTACTTTGGAAAAGAACGGTGCTCAAAGGATCATGTTCTTTAAAGATAAAGATCTTTATCTATCACTCCAGGACTAAAATAAGGTTTATTTGGAGAAAAAACAAAGGTCTGAACTTATCTATATAATCTTAAAGTAAAGAAGAAGAAGGAGGGGGTAAATTTGGGACTAAGAAAATTAGAGAACAAGGTTAAAAAAAGAATTAATATTGTCTGCAATACCTGCGGCTGGGCAGCCCCCTCCAAAATAGAACAGAACTGCAGATCAACAAGACGTCACAGGAAGTGGCGTCATTGAAGTAATGCGAGACTTCTCAACTATAGAAAACGAGACTTCGTGGCAAGAAAGGAAGGAAGCGGCAATTAAGAGAAGGGAAAATTGCTAGCCTCCTAGCCCTCTCTAGGACTATAACCATAGATCGGCGGCCATTGAAAGAAGGTCAAAAGTTTAAAAATTATTAAAAAGAAAACGGGACTTTAAAAATTAGCTGAGTCAGCAGATATCATCGTTAGAAGCTTAAATTTATTGGACTATGTGATTTGAACTAATTTTGGAGCACTCTAGAAGAAAAATTCTTTTTAAAAGGGGCAGAAAAGCCTCGGGTGCCATTTTGGAAAAAATAAAACTTTAAAAAAATAATATCTCAACCTAGGAACTTCTGGGAATGGCGATTTTGGGCTCATCTGAAAAGGCATGCTCCAATCTATAAGACTGTATAATTAAAAGTCGATTTGGTGAGGTCAACTTTAAAGGCTATTTTTACAATGGGAAGGCAGTGATGTTTATCCATTAACCAGGTGAAAAGCAGATTCATACGAGGGCTAAGACACTGGAGGAAGCAAAAAGGTCTAAAATGCAAGACCAAATAGATGCCATGGAGGCAAGATTGGTTAAAGTGATTAAAGAGTCAATAACTGAATGCAAGAAGGAGCTAAAAAAGATATAGAAGTTCTCAGAAAAGACTCTCAAGCAGTGTTAAAGAAAATTCAGGAGGTTGAAGAAAAAGTGAAAGACCATTATGTAAGAATTAATACAGTGGATTCCACTATTTAAAAAACGCAGGAGAAAGCAGTACTACAAGATTGCAAATTAATGGAAAACCAGATACGTCTGGGAGGGGTGCCTGAATCTGAGGGAACTGATTTAAGGACATATATAATAAAAATCATTGCTGAATTTCTGGGAGATGACCCTGATGAAACTTGTTATTTTTATTACTATATTTATAGGGTTAACTCAAACTATGTAAGGATAAATAAACTACCACGGGATGTGGTAGTGAGATTTGTGACAAGAGACTTGGTGGGCATGATTTTAAGTAAACAATTTGAGAAAAAACTGGAGGTGGATGGCAGTAATGTCAGAATTATGAAAGAATTGCCAAGGAAAGTTATAAGTGACAGAAGACTGTATAAAAAATTGACTGACAAGTTGAGAGAAAGTGAAATGAGATACAGATGGATACTTCCAGAGGGCTTGGGTTTTGAATATAAAGGGAAGAGATTCACCATCACAAGTACACAAGATATGACAAAGTTTTTGGAGGAACATAAAGAATTTGGGGGTACAGATTAAAATCAGAAAACCATGATGGATTACAAATTAATATCTTGGAATGTAAACGGACTTAATTCACCACAAAAAAGGGCAATTTTTCATTGGATTGGGAAGCAAAAATGTAATATAATTTGCCTACAAGAAGTACACATCAAACAAATGGATGATAAATTTTTATGGAATAAGCAACTTGGTGTGGAATTTTGCTCATTGGCTAAAGAGAAAAAAGGGGTGTGGTTTTTTATGTGAAGCAAGAACTAGACCCTAAACTGATGATGATGGTAGATTTATTGCAGTGGAAGCGATGTTGAATCATAAAAGAACTTTGTTATTGAGATTGTATGCCCCAAATGGAGCAAAAGACTCTTTTTTTAAGGACATTATGCAAAAATTAGATCAAGTGACATATGAGCAAATTATGTTAATGGGAGATTTTAATGGAATGGTTAAGAATATTTTGGATAGATTTGGGGAAAAAAACAATGAAGAAAAACTTCCAAAGTCTTTTTTTGAACTAGTTAAACAAGAAAGTCTGGAGGACATATGGAAGAAATTCAACCCCAAAGAATGGGATTACAGTTTCTTTTCAGCAAGACATAATTCTTTCTCAAGAATTGATATGTTATGGACAACAAAACATTTGGGACTTATAACAAAAAAAAATAGAGATTCTTCCTAAAATAGGGGCAGACCACAATCCATTAATGTGGTCTGCAAAACCCACAAAAAAAGACTTTAAGATGGCGGATAAATGAAGATTTGCTGCAGAAAAAGGTAGTAGTAGAGTCTCTGGGAAAGGAGACTAAATCTTTCTTTCAAATAAATGAAAACGAGGACATTCAATTTCAAACGGTATGGGATGCATATAAAGTGGTAATGAGGAGCATTCCAATTACGCTGAACAATAAAGATAAAACAGCCAAGGAGAAACAAATGATAGACTTACAAAAAGAGATTGGAAAGAAGGAGAAAGAGCTTAAAAAGAGGCTTGGAAAAAAGAAAATTATAAGGGAGATAACAATACTACAAAATCAATTAAGACATTTGTTAAACAAAGAAGTGGAATGGAATCTAAAAAGGCTTCAACAAAAATCTTTTGAAGGAGCGAATAAGCTTGGAAAATACCTGGCCTGGCAAATGAAAAGAAAAAGGGAGAATAAAATTATTAATAAAATTATTTCTAGAGGCAAGGAAATTGTTGATCAGGAAGGAATCAAAAGAGAATTTTATAAATATTATGCCAAGTTGTTTAAAGGTCATGGGTTGGAAAATGAAAAGATTGATGTATATTTGCAGAAAATTAACGTAAATTCCTTAACTGAAAATATGGAGAAGGTATTAAATGAACCAATTGGAAAGGAGGAAGTAGAGGCGGCAATTAAATCAATGAAAGTGGGAAAAGCACCCAGACCGGATGGTTTCACAGCAAAATTTTATAAAGTCCTCATGGAGGCTTTACTACCAAAACTTCAGAAGTTGATGAATACTATAAGAAAAGATGGGAAAATACCTAATACTTGGAAAGAAGCAGTAATTTCGTTGATACTGAAAGAAGATAGAGACGCCATGAACGTAAAAAATTACAGACCAATTTCATTACTTAACAATGACTACAAAATATATGCTAGAATATTAGCAGAATGCCTGAAGCAGCATTTGAATAATTTTATTAAAGAAGAGGAAGCAGGATTTCTTGGTAATAGATATTATTGAATATTATGAGAAACATCCTGAAAAAGAAGTAGCGCTATTTTATTCAGTTCAGTTTATCCTTTTTTGCTTCTATCCTCAGTCATTATTTATCTTGGAAAATTCTCAAAAAATTCTATTCTGGCAAGGTACCAAAACTAATTCAAAGTAAATTGTTTGAAAACTATTGTCAATTACTATAATTTTCCATTATTTTGATAATTATGGACATTTGATCCAATGAGCCCTTCATGACCATGTTAACCTATATAAACATATGGAAGCTAAAAGTACAGAATAAGTGAGATATTGTTATTGAATAAATATAAGCCCTCTAGTTACTTGTAACTCTTCTTATTTATTTATTTACTAATATTTATATCCCGCCCTCCCAGCAAGCAGGCTCAAGGTGGCTAACAAACCAAAATGGCATCTAAAAGCACAAGTTATAAAACATTAAAGTATTAGTGCATTAAACATTAAAACACAATGGTGCTATAAATCAAGTAGAAAAGTAAAGTATGGAGAAGCAAGGCAGTGTTCCTGCAGTTCGCTTCAGCATTAAACAATATCAGTCACTGGTCCTCAGAGGGTACAACTTTGATTATATTAAGCAGCAATCAGTTCCAGGCAGTTCTGCAGCCCTCTCCCATCTTAGTTGTTATATACTAGATGAAACAATTCAGTTTTTTTTATTTAACTTTCTTTATTACAACAATACTTAAAAAAAGCAAGACAACATAAATGACAAAAATGACAAAAAAACACAATATACATAATAAAAACATAAAAGTGCAATCAACCTCCCACCACCATTCAGTCACCCTCCCAATCACCCACTGAGCGTTCAGAGTTTATCACATCACCATTTCTATTATTCCAAAACCAATCCTTTACTTTTCACCCAATAATAAACAGGATCCCAAGCCTCTTTACATTTTTGCAAATTGCCATCTTGTAACTTTGTGGTCAATATATCTAATTCCATGACTTCTAATAATTTAGAAATAAATTCCTCTCTACTAGGTATTTTGGACATCTTCCAATATTTAGCATATAATATTCTTGCAACCGTGACAATATGCAATAATACTTTCATCACTGTTTTGGATACGTTCTCTCTACAAATATTTAAAAGATATAATTCTGGTGAGTGGTGTACTTTAATTGTTAAGATTTTTTGAGTCCACGTATTAATCAGAGCCCAATACTTTTTGGCATATTTGCATTGCCACCATATATGAAATAGCGATCCCTTATTTTTCTTACACTTCCAACATTTATTGGAATAATTGGGGTAAATTCTTGCTAGCCGATCTGGTGTAAGGTACCAGCGATACATCATTTTGTATAAGTTTTCCTAGAAAAGGGCTGACTTGGTTAATTTTAAATTCTGCTTCCCCACTTTTTCCCAATCCTCTAAATCAATGTTAAAGCCAAAGTCTCTTAACCATCTTATCCATGAATCTTTCACCACTTCTTCTTGCATTTTATTTCGCAGTAGCCAATCATACACTTTGGAAATAAGTTTCTGATCTGTCTGAATAATTAAGTCCAAATCATTTAACTTTCTGGAAAAGCCTCTTTCTTTATCTGTTTGATATCGCGATTTGACTTGACATTTTAGCCACCAATCTGATTGAACAATTCCTTCTAATTGCAAATTATTTTGCCTATCTAACAAATCTTCATAGCAAACTTGGTTATCCCAATCATAGAGATTAGGATGTGTGGAGGCCTCTACCGGTGATAACCATAATGGTGTGTATGAATAATTGTTTCTAATCTCCAGCCATACTCTATATAGAGATTTCCTTATTTCGTGTCTCAAAAACGAACTATTTTGAGGAGGATTATGATACCAGAGATAGCTATGCCATCCTTTCCCCAATCCTGCTCCCTCAATAACCAATAGTCTTTTGTTCTCCAGCGTAAACCATTCTTTTAACCATGCTATACGGCAGGCCTTATGGTACAAATTCCATTCTGGCAGTGCAAATCCCCCTCTAAATTTGCTGTCCTGAAGCACTTTTAATCTAATTCTCGGTTTTTTGCCCTGCCAGATAAATGACGAAATCATCCTATTAAGCTGCTGGAAGAAAGATTTGGGGAGTATAATTGGGGCCATCTGGAAAAAAAAACAATATCCTTGGCAACACATTCATTTTTATCATTGCGACTCTTCCCAAAAGTGAAATATGTAAGCCTTCCCATCTAGTTATGTCGTTTCGGATTTCTTGCAATATTTTTTCATAGTTATCCCGATAGAGGTCCTTCAGATCGTTTGTCAACTGAATTCCTAGATATCTTACTTTTTCCCCATATATGAATCCAGATTTGGCCTCTAATTGTACAATTTGTTCTTTATTCATGTTCTTTGTCAAAAATTTTGTTTTCCGTACATTAATTTTAAATCCCGATATATCTCCATATTGCTTTAGTCTTTCTTTCAAGTATTCGATGGATGAATTTGGATCTTCCAAAATACACAGTAAATCATCTGCAAAGGCTTGTATTTTTAGTTCCTCCTTCTTAATTTTAGTACCTTTAATCCTAATATCATCTCTTATTTTTTAGGTTAGAAATTCTAATGTTAAGATGAAGAGTAGCGGAGACAGAGGACATCCTTGTCTAGTGCCCTGCCTTATTGCAATCAAATCTGTTATGGTTCCGTTAAAATTTATCCTTGCCTTTTGTTCTGTATAAATGGATTCTACTAATCTGCAAAAATTTTCTCCACAGCCCACCGCTTCTAAAGACTTTAAAATGAAGTTCCAGTTGACATTATCAAAAGCTTTTTCTGCATCAACCAATACAGCAGCCAATTGTTTCTCAGCCTGTACCCTTGGACAATCTGGGCAAGGGGGTGCATGTAGATGTTAAATAACTGTGGGGAGAGAACCATCCCTTGGGGCACACCACATATAAGTGGGTGTCTCTGGGACAATTAATTCCCTATCACCAGGTGTAAAAGTAAAAATAATATTTAAGCATTGATGTTACTACTGTATTACTACTGTATTAGTAAGTGCAATCTAACAGTGGGATTCATAAATTGTTATCCAAATGGCAAGCTTTACTTAAATGTATGTGGAATTACAAGGCACCTAGGATCACTTTTAAGGCATTAAGAAGCCAATAGAATCAGGAGGCTTGTCAATTCCAGATATTAAAACTTATTATGCGGCCATTATCCTCACAAATATACTTAAATATAGATTGGGATATGTTTTGTTGTTCAGTCGCATAGTCGATTCTGACTCTTTGAGACCTCCTGTCTTCCACCATCCTCCGAAGTCTTCTCAAATTTGTGTTTGTTACTAGGGGTGTGCATTCGGTTCGGCTGAATCAAAGAAACCCCTGAATCACCCCTGATTCGGAAGTATATGGCGCCATATACTTCCAAATCCATTTTGAAGCCATTATTCAGAAGTATACGGAACTCCATGGAAAAGGCGGGAAAGGAGCTTCTGCAGCCTCAGGGAAGCTGCTTGCCTCCTTTCCTGCCTTTGGAAGCCTTTTCCTGCCTCTCCCATAGCTTCCCTGGGATCAGGGAGGGAGGGGGAGGGGGAGAGGAGCCGCAGCAGCCAATCCAAAGCATGCATTTGCAAAATGCATTACAAATGCATGCTTTGCAGAGCTGTTGTGTAGCTGATGTCTGGGCAAATCCCCCAGCCATCAGCAACATTGTTGTTCATTTGTTTACTTGGGTATCCAAGTAAACAGTGTTCTCTGGCTAATCACAGAGCAGTGGTATTTTTTGAAACTGCTCTGTGTAGGGCCAGAGAACTTTTTAAAGGAGCCTGGCTGGACTCCATTCCATTGCTGCTGACTTCACATTCCAGGATGTCTGACTCAAAGTCAATGATTTCATTTCATGGTTGTTAAGGAGATTGAGATCCTTCTTGTATAATTCTTCTGTGTATTCTTGCCACCTCTTCCTAATCTCTTCTGCTTCTGTAAGGTCCCTACCATTTCTGTCCTTTATCATGGCCATCTTTGCACAAAATGTTCCCTTGATTTCTCCAATTTTCTTGAAGAGATCTCTTGTCCTTTCCATTCTATTATTTTCCACTATTGCTTTGCATTGTTCCTTCAGGAAGGCCTCCTTATCCCTCCTTGCTGTTCTCTGGAAATCTGCATTCAGTTGGGTGAATCTTTCCTTTTCACCTTTGCCTTTCACTTTCATTCTTTCCTCAGCTATTTGTAAAGCCTCATCAGACAGCCACTTTGCTTTCTTGCATTTCTTTTTCTTTGGGATGGTGTTGATGCTGCCTTCTGTACAACGTCACAAACTTCCGTCCATAGTTCTTCAGGCACTCTGTCTATCAACTCTAGTTCCTTAAACCTATTCTTCACCTCCACTGTATATTCATAAGCGATGTGATCAAGGTCAAACCTGAATGGCCTAATGGCTTCCCCAGTTTTCTTCAGCTTAAGCCTGAATTTTGCAATGAGTAGCTGATGCTCTGAGCCGCAGTTAGCTCCAGGTCTTGTTTTTGCTTACTGTGTTTTTGCTTACTTTGACTGCAGAGTATATAATCAATCTGATTTCTGTGTTGCCCATCAGGTGATGTCCACGTGTAGAGTCGCCTTGTAGGTTGTTGGAAGAGGGCGTTTGCAATGACCAGTTTGTTCTCTTGACATAACTCTATTAGCCTTTGCCCGACTTGATTTTGTTCTCCAAGGGCAAACTTGTCAGTTGTTCCAGTCACCTTTTGACTCCCTACTTTGGCATTCCAGTCCCCTATGATGAGGATGACATCTTTTTTTGGTGTTAATTTTAGAAGGTGTTGTAGATCTTCATAGAACTGGTTCACTTCAGCCTCTTCTGCATCAGTGGTTGGGGCATAGACTTGGATTACTGTGATATTGAATGGTTTGCCTTGGATACAGACCGAGATCATTCTGTCATTTTTGAGATTGTATCCCATTACTGCCTTCCTCACTCTCTTGTTAACTATAAAGGCCACACCATTTCTTCTACGGGACTCTTGGCCACAATAATAGATGTAGTGATCCTCTGAGTTAAATTCACCCATTCCCGTCCATTTTAGTTTACTGATTCCCAAGATGATGATGTTCAGTCTTGCCATCTATTTTGTGGGTACCAAATAGTCAGCGACCAATGTTAACTAATGTAACTTTATATTTAGGGACCACCCTGAAGGTGTGGAATAATTTCAGGATAAGATATTTATCAAGGGTGTCCTCTTACTCTTGCTTCACCAATCAGTTGTGGTTCCCTCCTGCACAAGGTAGAACTTCCGATATGCTTTGGGAAAAAACTAAATAACATTAAGATTTATTCATACTGTTAAAAATGGAATAATATGTAGTAAATTGCAATTAGAATCTAAAATTCCCTGAATAGAATATTTCCAATTACAGCAGTTATGTAATACACTAGAGATTAAGAAAGATTTGTTAAAACCTCTTACTCCCTTTGAAAAATTACTAAGTATTCAATTAACTTTCTCGAAAAGTTTGATTTTGAAAATTTATCTTAATTAGCTATGGTAGGTCTACTTCGTTGTCTTTCCATAAAGCCTGGATGCATGATTGTGATAATTCTCTAACTGACAATTTTTTTGGGGGGGGGGGGATGGGTCTTCTCATTCTCTACATTTTAGTTCTTAAATTCTGTGTACCAGTCATATAAATTTATCACCCAATGGTATTCTACACCTACTAAAATAGCACATATAAATTCAAGTTCTCATTGTTCTCATTGTTGACGAGGATGTGGAGAGGAAGGAACTTATGTTCATTGGTGGTTTTGTCCAATTGTTCTTAAGTTTTGGGAAGATATTGTGCAGGAAATAAATTATATAACTGGTCATAGCATTCCTTTTATGATACAATCAATATTGTTGAATGTTTGGCCTGACTTAGATATTCCTGACATACAAAAAAATTAATTGAAACATTATTATTGGTAGCAAAGAAAGTAATTGTCTCCCTTTGGAAGGCTTCCAAGTTGCCTGAAGTAAAGGAGTGGCATATGCATTTATGGAATTATATACTTTTTAACAAAATAGTGTCTGTTAAGAGGTTAAATGGCTACCCTATCTGAATCAAACTTTCTGAGTAAATGATACTTGGTTCTGGAAAAAACTTTTAAATAATGTAGATTCTCTGTATTCTTTTAGTAATCATTATTATTTTAAAATTTTGCTAATGTAGTAATTAAGATCTGTAAAGGATAACAATGGTAAGTTAAACTCTTTTGTTGTGTTATTGTTGATGTGTTGTTACTAAAAACTACTGCTAAAAACAGTAGGATTAATAAAGAACAGCTATACAGTGGGATTCATAAAGAACTATATTCATAAAGAACAATAGCGAAGCCTACACACAACCAAGCAGAAATCCAAAGTGATACCTCTCAAGAAAACTTGCATACAATTGTGCATATCTGACAATATACGAAAAGCACTTTCCCCTGCTTTCCCTGTTACAGCCAGCAGTGGCAACGTTTGAACCCAGGACCACCACAAAGGAGCAAAATAGAAAAAAGAATCTTTGCAAGTACTACTGTAGTCTTGTACCTCCCTTCTTCCTTTAACCTTACCATTTAGCCTCAGAAAAACTGAAAACAAAAGGAATGGGCAGCATGAATGATTCAGATGGCTGCAGCTGCCTGACTGCTCAGTAAAGAAAAAAGATAGTGCTGGTGAATTATACCAGTCCTACAGTATTATGAGTGCTGGTGGATTATCCCAACCCTACAGTATTGTTGTTTAAGTTTATTACAATTCTCAGTGCCAGGAAGATAGATTCAGATGGGTAGCCTGAAGCAACAGAACACAGTTTGAGTCCAGTAGCACCTTTAAGACCAACAACATTCTTTACTTTTATGATATAGTGGGTTCAATGCAAGGAAGAGACGAGGTGGTAGTGATCATAGCTCTTTATTGCAGAGAGCCAGTTTGGTGTAGTATAAATCCAATATCTTCTTCTTCTTCTTCTTCTTATAGGGCTGCACTCTAAGTCTGGAGAACTGGGCCAATTCAACTGGACCATTCAAACCAGCGGGGGCCCGTGATTGGATCAGGGCAGCAGGGATTTGGATCCTACTGTCCATTGTCCCTGAGTCCCCAAACTCAGTCAGTGAGCCAGGCAGGAACGCCATTAAATATACACATTCCAGTTCACATACACAACAACTTTCAACAGTGGATGGCCCATTTTTGGACAACATTTGCCAGCCTTAGGCCCTGCTCTACCACCATTGTTTCTAAAGTCTGTCAATTTCCCTCAATGTGCTAATGCAAAACATTCATCCGGCCTGATCAATCAGACTGGTCATCCGGCCTGATCAATCAGACTGGTCATGAAATAGATGCAACTTTCAAGAGACTTTCCAGTAGCCTCCATTACTTTAATCACGCCGTTGCTAGTCCCCACACTTTTGAATTATATTGCCACATAGATGGAAGGATCCAAGCAAAGTCACTAAGAGAACTCCGCTTTTACTGCCATCAAGTCACAGCTGACTTATAGCGACACTATGAAGAAGAAGATATTGGATTTATATCCCGCCCTACACTCCGAAGAGTCTCAGAGCGGCTCACAATCTCCTTTATCTTCCTCCCCCACAACAGATGCCCTGTGAGGTGGGTGGGGCTGGAGAGGGCTCTCACAGCAGCTGCCCTTTCAAGGACAACCTCTGCCAGAGCTATGGGTGACCCAAGGCCATTCCAGCAGGTGCAAGTGGAGGAGTGGGGAATCAAACCTGGTTCTCCCAGATAAGAGTCCGCACACTTAACCACTACACCAAGACCAATTCAAGAAATATCTGGGCACTTTGGGGTGGAGCCAGGAGACATTGGGGGTGGAGTCAGAAGTAAGGTTGTAACAAGCATAATTGAACTCTGAAGGGAATTCTGGCCATCACATTTAAAGAAACTGCACACCTTTCAAACACCTTCCCACCAGCAGAGATGTAGGATAGGGGCACCTTTTTGGGGGGCTTATAGAATTGGACTCCCTGGTCCAATCTTTTTGAAACCTGAGGGATGTTTTGAGGAGAGGAACATGATGCTATGCTGAAATTTTGGTGCCTCTACCTCAAAAAACAGCCCCTCCAGAGCCCCAGATACCCGTGGATCAATTCTCCATTATTCCCTATGGGAATCGGTTTCCATAGGGAATAATGGAGGGCCCAGCAGACATTTCCCTCCCCCCCCTGCTTTCTGATGACCCTGAAGGGGGGGGGAGGCCTCCAAACCGGGGGGGGGATCCCCTGCCCCCACCTGGGGATTGGCAACCCTAAGCGACACCCTAGGGTCTTCGAGGCAAGAGACGTTCAGAGGTGGTTTGATATTGCCTTCCTCTGCAGAGGGACCCTGGTATTCGTGGGTGGTCTCCCATCCAAAAGGGTCGACCCTGCAAAGTTTCCGAAATCTGACAAGCTCGGACTAGCGTTTTACATGTTTTATATTCTGCGCCGTTCCTTATTTATGGCGGTATAACAGAGGTAGAGACAACCCTGTTACTGGAAGAACTGAGCTGTAAGGCTTGAAGAGTGTATGTCGACTGGGACCCACGTCTCACACTGTTGTAAGAGTAAAAGAACTTCATCACATCATGTAGCCATTTTAAGATTAGGCAGAAAGATACAGAGACAACGACATACAAAGCTAGTGACGAAAACCCCCTTGCCTCATTCAAATGCAAGGCCGCCTCTCGCTGAGGTGAAGTAGCGGGAGGGACAGTTTAACCGACGTTACACTCTCGCGCGACAAAGAACTGAGCCGTAGTCCCACTCCTGCACGCACGCGCTGTCGATGCATGTAAAGCCCTCTAGCGCCACTTTCTTGCGAGGGAAGCGGCAGAGGCTGCAACAGGATCTGTAGCGCTCGAGCACGCCTAGTGCGCCTGCGCGAAAGGGCGGGCGAGTCTGGGGCTGACACACCGAGATAGCAGGCGTCGAGCCGCCACCGCCCTATTCGGCGCCGCGCAGCACAGCAAAAGGCGGCTGGGCAAGGGAGGCTTCCTCTTGGGAAGCCTAGTAGCTGTTCGAATCGCGGCCAGGCAAAGCGTGGCATGGGCCAGCGGAGGCGGTGAAGATGGTGTTCGAGTCGCTGGTCGTGGACGTTCTGAACCGGTTCCTGGGAGATTATGTAGTGAATCTGGACACTTCTCAGCTTTCTCTCGGCATCTGGGGAGGTAACGAGACGCCAGACAGGCGATCTAGCCCACTTCGCCCTTCGCGAACCCCCCCCCCCCCCGACAGACCCGCTTTTTAGGAGGTGGCTGCCCGGCTCCTCCCTCTTCTCGTGTCGCTGGCCCCCCGTGTGTCTGTGTGAGGGCTGGGGAATAAGTGTTCGCACGTGAGAGACATTGAGTAAACCAGCCTTTTCCGCTGGAATATTAGGAGGGCGGGGAGACCTGTGCTTTGCAAGCTGGTTTTCTTCCTTGGGGGGCCCTCTACCCCAGCCGGTTCGCTCGCTGGCTTGCACTTGTGTCTCCTCCTGACTACGCCTGGCCCTGTCACGTGGGCAGCGCTTTGAATTCCTTGCCATCTCACCTGCTGCTGCTGCCGCCCTTGGGAAGTTATATTGGAGAAGGCACCCCCACTTGTAGGGTGAAGTAGAAACATTTCCGTGACTCAGCTTACTCTTTCTAATCCCCCCCCAGGAGTTTTATTAGGCACGTATGTCCCTCTTCTCCGGGGAGTGAAAATGCGTATAATAAACTTCTGTGCTTTTGCCGTCGGCGTCATACCAACATACAAACGCATATTTTGGCACCCATGTTGTGGAATGAACTCATTTGGTTGGTAAAAAACACATTTATTTCTTTCCCAGCCCTTTCAGTTTGTAATGTGATCCTAAAAAAAACACTTCCCACAGAGCAAATCTTATCGAATATACTTGAATAGGATTACGAGTAGACGGGCTCAGGATTGTTCTCCTAGTCTTTGAGAGTTATGTCATTTATTTGGTGCACGAATATAGCTTTTATTGTTTGGAGATTTTGGTTGTTGTGCAGTTTTTTGCTAGAAACCAGAAGTGTTATTTTGTGTTCTAATTCCCTGTCATTTTCAGTTGGTTGATTATGCCTCAAGTTAGTGACAAGTTTGGTTTTTACTTTGGGCCTTTGCTTTACTTCACGTTTGGCTTTCTAGGCCTAAAATTATATATAGAAAGAATAGAAGGCAGAAAGGTCATGTTTATAATTGGAGGATCCAAAATTACTAAAAGCCACTTTCTTATGTTAGCAAATACATGGTGAAGTCTGTTGTGCAGCCATCAAAATATAACTTTTGATGGAGCTTTACACAGATTTAAAAACTGGATGTACACAAGATAGAGGCAGAGGGCTATCAGTAGTCATACCTATCAAATAAATGTGTGGTTCCTTAGATGTTGCAGTTTTAGTGGATGTGTGCTGAAGGTCTGAATTGTGTAAAGCAGGCCAGTAAACAGTAGACCACATAAAAGGGTTTCTCCTCTCTGCATTTCCTTGATTTATGTTTTTTCACAAGAAATTTGTTTTGTTAAAACAAAAATCAACAAGTATTTAGCACAGCTCTAGAAATTTAAGCCAGTCAAATTCTAGAGGCTGCATTGTTGTGAAACAGAACTGTCTACATTAACTATGCAGTCCTAAAGGGGTGGCCAAACTGTGGCTCTTACATACAAATTGTGCGGCTCTCCAAGCCCCCACCACCTTGCCTGCAGGTTTGGAGAAGGCATATTTTTCTTTAAATCACTTCTTGAAGCCAAGCCAGCTGGCAGCTTGGAGAATACATTTAAATTTAAAGTTGTTTTCTTTCCACCCCTCCCTCCCCCCTCTATTTTCCTTCCTTCTTTCTCTCAAACATCTGACATTTGTGTCTTCTGGCTCTCTAACATCTGACATTTATTCTATGTGGCTCTTACATGAAGCAAGTTTGGCCACCCCTGACTTAGACCCTTGGAAGTCAAAGGGATTAGAAGGGTGTAACTCTGTTTAGGATTGTACTTATAATGTTTAAACCTAAATCAAATATTTAAATCAGGAGGCAGCTTGAAATATAATTAGACTGATCTTGAGTATGTAGCTTGTATCAGGTGGAGTTCCACCGAGCTTGTTAGACAGTTGTGTGTGTTCAAGTGTTTGTAAAATTATGATTGCAGCACTTATAATGAAACAGATGATAAAATGAAACTAAAGACTGAGATCTCACATTTATCAAGAGGACATATGTCTTTTCTAATACTTCAATAACAGCTTCATAAATTCTGCCTATTTGTTTTTGAATACAATTTAATTTTGTTTTAAGATGGTACTGTAAATAGTATTCAAAAGCATTTAGTGTTCAAGCTACAGGTTTTTGGCAAAAGGCAATAAAATAGCCTAAGAGTTAAGGGGAAAGAACTGGTGGAAAGCAGTTCTACTCTTGACAGAGGTTGGAATTAAATTTAAGTTTAAAAACTAGTAACATAAAATTGATTCGGGTGGATAGCCGTGTTGGTCTGAAACAAAGTTTTGGTCCAGTAGCACCTTTAAGACCAACAACATTTTATTCAAGGTATGAGGTTTTGTGTGCATGCAGGCTTCCTCAGATACAGTATCTTTTTTCTTATTCCCTAATATTTCCCAGCTTAGTTTATGGGCTTCTAATATTTCCATATAAAACATGTATTTGATTTCCTTCTCGAAGCACCTTCTGCTCCACATCTAACTCTAAGCTCTTTAAGCTGTTTTTCCTGACAATCTCTTAGTGTTAAGCTTTCGCTGTTCCTCATCTGTATTATCAGACTAGTTAACTCAACTTCCCTTACTGAATCCCAGACTGGATGCCATCCAGTTGCAGTCAGCTTTCCCTCAGCAGTTAGTTTAAGAGGTGCTTTGCACTTTTTTGATATGAAATGTTAGCAGTCCAATTCCATTTCAGTTGAAATTGAGCTCATCTCTTAGGATTACTTTGACCCAAACTGTTCCACATTAACAAATCTAAACCACCATATAATCCACACTTTGAAATACTTAATTTATACCTGTGTAGCAGGTCCTGCACATGGAATGGGCAACATTTCTGAATACGATCTTGAAAGTCTTGCATTTAAACCTCCTACCTAGCAACCTAATTTTTTTCTATCCAAGGCCACATGACTACACTTTTCGGTGTCAGTGATGCTGTCATACATTACAACCAGCAACTTCTTTACTTCCCGTCACCTTCTGTTGACAGTTTATGATATTGGTAATCTTTACCATAGGAGAGTAAGTTACCATTCTGTCAAAAAACACATCACAGAACTCTTTGCTTGGACACCCTTTGCTGTTATGAGAAACCTCTATCTCTCTAGGGATATCTGGAGTAGGGAAACCAGCCTCCAGGCAGGATTTGGTGATCCCCTGGAATTACAATTTATCTCCAAACTACAGATATCTGTTCCTCTGGAGAAAATGAATGTACCCCACTGAGGTCCTTCTAAGGTTCCATACCCAAATCTCCAGAAGTTTCCCAACCTGGATCTGGCAACCCTAATCCAAAGTGGAAAGGGATTTTGTTTTATTGTGTCAGAGACTGAGCTATAGAATATATTCCAGTTAGGAGAGATCTGCCTGGCACTTGCCTGTCACTTTTTGAGGAAAAGGGCTATAGCTGTTGAGATAGAGCAGCTATTTGTAATGCAGAAGGTTCCGGGTTCAGTCCTCAGCATCTCCAGTTAAAGGTTCTTACAGCAGATGATATAAAAGACCTCTGTGAATCCCTGGAAAGCTGCTGTCAGTGAGTTGACAACACTGATTTTGGTGGACAAAAGGTCTGGTTCAATATAAGGCAGTTTAAGAACATAAGCCATGTTGGATCAGGCCAATGGTCCATCCAGTCCAACATTCTGTGTCACGCAGTGGCCCAAAAAAATTATATATATGTATATATGTATGTATATACATACACTGTGGCTAATAGCCACTGATAGACCTCTGCTCCATATTTTTATCTAATCCCCTCTAGAAGCTGGCTGTACTTGTAGCCTCCACCACCTCCTGTGGCAGTGAATTCCACATGTTAATCACCCTTTGGATGAAGAAGTACTTCCTTTTATCCGTTTTAACCTGACTGCTCAGCAATTTCATTGAATGCCCACGAGTTCTTGTATTGTGAGAAAGGGAGAAAAGTACTTCTTTCTCTGCTTTCTCCATCCCATGCATAATCTTGTAAACCTCTATCATGTCACCCTGCAGTCGACGTTTCTCCAAGCTAAAGAGCCCCAAGCGTTTTAACCTTTCTTCATAGGGAAAGTGTTCCAAACCTTTAATCATTCTAGTTGCCCTTTTCTGGACTTTTTCCAGTGCTATAATATCCTTTTTGAGGTGCAGTGACCAGAATTGTACACAGTATTCCAAATGAGACCGCACCATCAATTTATACAGGGGCATTATGATACTGGCTGATTTGTTTTCAATTCCCTTCCTAATAATTCCCAGCATGGCGTTGGCCTTTTTTATTGCAATCACACACTTGACATTCTCAGTGAGTTGTCTTACACGACCCCAAGATCTCTCTCTTGGTCAGTCTCTGCCAGTTCACAACCCATTAACTTGTATTTGTAGCTGGGATTCTGGGCCCCAATGTGCATTACTTTGCACTTGGCCACATTGAACCTCATCTGCCATGTTGACGCCCACTCACCCAGCCTCAACAGATCCCTTTGGAATGCCTCACAATCCTCGCTGGTTCTCACCACCCTGAACAATTTAGTGTCATCTGCAAACTTGGCCACTTCACTGATTACTCTGAATTCCAAATCATTAACGAACAAGTTAAAGAGCATGGGACCCGGTACTGAGCCCTGCGGCACCCCACTGCTTACCGTCCTCCACTGCGAAGACTGCTCATTTATACTTACTCTCTGCTTCCTATTAATTAGCCAGTTTTTGATCCACAAGAGGATCTGTCCTTTTACTCTATGGGCGTTTTCGCACTGACCTTCAAGTGGCGCGACCACCCTCTTCACACTGGAGGATCTGCGCGGATTTCGCACAAGAAGCGCCGGAGCACCCAAAAGAGCCGGCGACTTCCGTCGCGAAACCCACTCAAACGGAAACCGCCAAGAAGCAGGAAAACGTTTGAGCGGGTTTCGCGACGGAAGTCGCCGGCTCTTTTGGGTGCTCCGGCGCTTCTTGTGTGAAATCCGCGCAGATCCTCCGGTGTGAAGAGGGTGGTCGCGCCACTTGAAGGTCAGTGCAAAAACGCGCTATGACTCTCAAACTTACTAAGGAGTCTGATGAGGAACTTTATCAAAAGCTTTCTGGAAGTCAAGGTAAACAACATCTATTGGGTCCCCTTTGTCTACATGTTTGTTCACCCCCTCAAAGAACTGTAACAGGTTAGTGAAGCAAGATCTTCCCTTAGAGAACCCATGATGAGTCCTCCTCAATAACTTGTGTTCATCAATGTGCCTACTTATTCTGTCCTTGATAATGGTTTCCCGGTATTGAAGTCAGAATGACTGGCCTGTAATTTCCCGGATCTCTCTGGAACCCTTTTTAAACATGGGGGTGGCATTTGCTGCCTTCCAGTCCTCAAGAACGGAGGCAGATTTCAATGAAAGATTACATATTTTTGTCAGAAGATCCACAAGTTCAACTTTGAGTTCTTTCAGAACTCTTGGACGTATGCCATCCGGACCTGGTGACTTATTAGCTTTTAATTTGTCTATCAGTTGTAGGACCTCCTCTCTTGTCACCTCAGTCTGACTCAGGTCTTTCAACACCCCTTCCAAAATTAGTGGTTCTGGAGCGGGCAAACACTTCTCATCTTCCACAGTGAAGACGGAGGCAAAAAATGTATCCAGCTTCTCAGCCATTTCCCTATCCTCCTTCTGAACTCCTTTTACCCCCTTGGTCATCCAAAGACCCACTTCCTCCCTGGCTGGTTTCCTGCTTCTAATATATTTGAAGAAATATTTATTGTTTTTATTGTCTTTGTTTTTTGTTTTTATTGTCTTTATGTTTTTTGCAATATGCTCCTCATAGTCCCTTTTTTCGTGCCGGATCACAGTCTTGCATTTGATTTGCCACAGCCTGTGTTCCCTTTTAATAACCTCGCATGGACTAGTTTTCCATCGTTTAAAGGAATCCTTCTTACCTTTTACAGCTTTCATTATTTTGTTTGTTAACCATGCAGGCCTTTTCTTATACCTGTTTGTGCCTTTCCTAACTTGTGGTATATATTTTATCTGAGCTTCTAGGATTGTAGTTTTAAATAGCCTCCAAGCTTCCCCAAGGGTTTTGACTGTATTTACCTTTCCTTTCAGTTTCCTTTTCACATGCCTCCTCATCTCAGAGAATTTACCCCTTTTAAAGTTAAACGTGGTTGTGCTGGTCTTTTGGGGCAACTTCCTATTTATACAAATGGTGAAATCAATAACATTATGGTCACTGTTCCTAAGCGGTGCGATCACTTTTACATCTCTCACCAAGTCTTGGGCATTACTTAGGACCAAATCCAGGATCGCCCCACCCCTGGTAGGTTCTGTGACCATCTGCTTCATAGATAGTCATTGAGAGCATCAAGAAACTCAGTCTCTTTCTCTCGACCTAACCACATATTGACCCAATCAATCTCTCTCGACCTGAACACACATTGACCCAGTCAAGCTTCTTGTGTTTCCCCTTCCCCAACCTGACATTTTCTTCTCTAACACCTGCATCCTTCTTAACAGAAGAATTGTCATTGTGGCAATAGGACAGCAGGTCTCTGAAAGTCCCATGTATGTATTGCTGTCTGTCTCACCTTTTCTCAAGGATATGACCTCATTGCACTAAGTACGTACCTACAGCTTCTGCCCAGTAAGCAGATGGTCGGTCATTCATTCATTCATTCATTCATTTATTCATTCATTCACCTGTATAAATTATTGTATGGGTATGTTGGTGGCCACCCTTGCTCTTCTAGTACTGCGAGGTGGTATTATGTACTTATTCAACAGATGAAAATATGTCAAGGAAATAGTTCGTTTCAAGTTGCAGGGAGATTAGCAATAACATCATAGTCTATAGCAAAGCTATCAGTCACAGACAGGACCAGCTCTACATGTTTTTTGAGGGGGGGCAAAATTAAAAAATGACGCCCCCTTATGGGCCATTCTATCTTATGGACTCATAGAATACAATGTACTCCATATCCAATTCAACTCATATTCAACTCCAATTCAACTCCATATTCATTCAACTCATGCCCGCAACACACTGTGGATATAATTAGATTTTCTTTAAAAATGTGTGTGCCTGAAGTTTTTGTCATTGCTTGTCCCATATTTATATGCTAAAGTTATGAGAAAATTTGAAGGGTTTATGATACAGCTGCTAGGCCTTCCATTATGGTGGCAGATCTCCCAGTAGCAGCCCTTTTGCCCACCAAGTGACAGGGAAAAAAACCCTCAGCAGTGTTGCTAAACTTCTAGGGAAAATCTAAAAGTGACATAGGGTAGCTGTAGGAATTACCAGAAACATCAGAGAATCTTAAGAGTCTTGGTTATCTAACCAGGCATAGAATTTCATCCAATATTTTCTTACTTTTGCTTTAGATTTCCCAGCTAACAGCTGGGACAAGAAGTCCAACTCTGCTGTTTCCAGAACTTTTCCCACCAAATCCATTTTCGTGGGAATTTCCTGAGTTTGCCATCTCTGTGCCAAAAGGACCCTAGCTGCTGTATTAAAATGGGCCAACAAATGTCTCATCTCTTTAGAATAGTCCTCCGGAAATATATTCAATAAAAATAGTTCTGGTTTGAAATGAATCTGTGTCTTCCTGATCTTCTGTAACATTTCATGCACCATTTTCCAATAGACTTTCACAATCTCACATGTCCACTACATATGGTAAAAGGAACCAGTCTGTTTAGTACATTTCCAACACTTGTTGGACATATTAGTATAAATCTTACAGAGTTTCTCTGGGGTCAGGTACCATCTATAAAACATCTTATATAGATTTTCTTTGAAAGTTACTGACCTAGTTAATTTAACATTAAGTTTCCATAGGCTCTCCCAGTCTTCTAATGCTATATTGTAGCCAAAGTTTTTTGCCCATTGAACCATACAGTCCTTTACAACTTCATCTTGTGTCTTCATTTGAAGTAGGTATGCATATATTTGGAAATTAACTTTTCTTGTGGACCCAGCAAAATTTTGTCAAATACATGTTGCTCTGTAATAAAACCTGTCACCTTACCTTTGACATATCTAGATTCAATTTGCAGTCTCAAATTCATTTTAATATCCACATTTTCCAATTCTTCTTTGGTTTTCAGTTGAATATCTTTTCCCAACAAGTCTTCATATCAATAATTCTGATTTGGTTTTAGAAGTTTTGGATGAGTAAATGCTTCTCTTGGAGAAACCCATCTTGGAATTTTTTGGTAAATTTTTGTCTTTAACCATGACTACGTATGATACAAAGATTTTCGAAACCAATGATTTCTAAAATAGGAATGGCCTTCCGAGTCTTTGATACCACAAATATGCGTGCCATCCCATAGTCAAATCATGTCCTTCTAATAGCATTTGTCTCTTGTCATTCAAAAGTATCCAGTCTCTTACCCATAAAAGTATAGATGCTTTGTAGTATAGCTGCCAATCAGGTAGGCCCATGCCTGCTCTTAATTTAGACTCCTGCAATGTCTTTAGTTTGATTCTAGGTTTTTTGCCTTGCCAAACATATTTAGCAACCATCCTGTTCAGTTCTTGAAAAAATCCACTATTTAAAAGTATTGGAATAGTTTGAAATAGAAATAATAATCTCAGTAGAATATTCATCTTTATTAGGGCTATTCTTCCCATTAAAGATAAGTTTAAATCATGCCATTTTCCCAAATCTTTTTTAATTTCTTTGAATAGTTTATCATAGTTGTCTGCTTTTAGGTTGCTGGATCTATTTGAAATAACCACACCTAAATATTTAATTTTTTTTTCATTAAAAAATCCTGATTTCTGCTGGAAGGCTTGAACTTGTTCCATCGTCATATTCTTTTCAAAAATTTTATTTTGTAATAATGAATCTTTAATCCTGCATAATGACCAAATTGTTTAATCTTGTTTATAAGGCAGTCGATTGAGTCTATTGGTTGTTCTAATATAAAAACTAAATCATCAGCAAAAGCTCTCAGTTTATATTGTTCATCTTTTATCACAGCTCCCTTTATGTTTGGATCTTCCCTTATTTGGTTATTCAACATTTCTAAAGATAAAATGAAAGTAGAGGTGACAATGGACAGCCTTGTCTTGTACATTTTTAAATTTTAATAGCATCTGTTAATTCGCCATTCACTGGCACCCTTGCATTTTGTGAATAGTATATTGCTTCTACTGCTGTCAAAAACTTTTCACCACACTCCATGCCTTTCAATGGTTGTATCATAAAAAGCCAACGAACATTATCAAATGCTTTCTCGGCATCTAGACAAATTAAGGCCAATTGCTTCTCTGGATGTGTCTCATAATATTCCAGAATATTACAAACTGTTCTGACATTATCTTTCAAATATCGTTTAGGAAGAAATCCCGCTTGATCGTAGTGTATTGTAGATTGTAAAACTTTCTTCAGGCATTGCGCCAATATTGCAGCAAAAGTTTTATAATCCACATTTAAAAGGGAAATTGGTTGATAGTTTTTAATAGCTTTCAAATCATTATTTTCTTTTGGGATCAATGATATTGTGGCTTCTTGCCATGAGGCTGGTATTTGACCTTCATCTTGGATCTTTTTAGTGAGACGTTTGAATGGTAGAAGCAAAGGGTCTTCATGAGCTTTATAAAATTCTGCAGGTAAACCATCTGGTCCAGGAGTTTTGCCATTCTTTTGAGATGTCATTGCCATTCCAAGTTCCCTTATTGTTATTGGCTCATTTAAATTTTTTTGTTGTTCCTCTGTGAATTTGTTAAGGTTGTTTTGATTAATATATTTTCTAACTCTGTTTTCTGAACTTGCTTCTCTTCATATAATTTTTTATAGAACTGCTCCACAATTTGCCATATTTCTTGTTTTTGGCTTTTCTCTTTATTGTTCTCCTCTTTCAGTGTTGTAATTGTTCTTTTAGCTTTCTCTTTTCTCATCCTATATGCCAACCACCTTCCAGGCTTGTTAGCATGTTCAAAAAAGTTTTGTCTAGCATACCTTAGTTTAATTTCCAACTCTTCCATAAGAATTAAATTTAGTTTATGTTGCATTTCTTTCACCTTTTTTTGGAATTCAGATTTTGTTGGTTGTTTTTTAAGATTCTTTTCAGCTTCTCATATGAAAAGCTTCTTTTCAGTGTCATATGGTTTGTGTCTGTTGCTGTGACTTATAATAGTCAGAAGAGTGATCATTGATGAGTCTTTAGTGAGGCTGATTCAGAGAAGGAAAGCTGCATTTTGAAAATTGTGCAAAACCAATAATACATAGCCTAGAAGTTGTGTGTATGCATGCGCACATGTGCAGGAAATGGGCACAGTTTAGTGGGGATCAGAAGACCCATCCCAAGCTGCAAGCCTATTGGAACATATTTCAGAAGTAAAATTGATTTTTCTCTCATAACTCATGATATTTTGTGTCTCTGTGTTTGGACTATTGTCTGTTTCAGTTTATTTCAGTTTATATCCCGCCCTTCCCACCGGAGCGGCTCAGGGCGGCTTATAACATATAAAATCTAACAAAGTTTGGTTTTAAAATACATCAGTTTGCAACAATTTAAAACAATAAAATAGTAAAACATATAGACATTGTCTGTGTCTTGCAAGGTTTACCAAGGTCACAGAAATTATGCTTGGCCCTAGTTAGTTGAGGCTGCCAGTGATAATATCAGATCCAGTAAAAATTGAATTCAAAAAGAGAGATAATGCATGAAAAGAGTCCTTACATTCCTGGAACAAAGTGTGGTTTAGTCTGGAAAATCTTTGACCTTAAACAAGTTCCAGAGAATTACAAATAATACAATGCAGGGAGAATATTTCTCTGAAGTGTGTAAATTAAAATTGTTATATGAAACTTTAAATATCTTTTTCATAACAGGAGCTGTAGCACTTAAGAATCTTGAAATAAAAGAAAATGCACTGGTAAGTTCAAAACAAGCAAAATAAAATGTAAATATTGTTAGTATTTATTTGTTTAGCTTATTTATAGCTTGTCTTTCTCGTTGAGACTCAAGGCTGATTATAGTACAGAAATAGGGGGAAATGCAATCATACAGTACAGGATATTGATTGAAAAAAGCAATAGAACTAGGAATGCAAAATTAAAAGACAGTGTGAACAGCAAACTGCCAAGACTGACATAGCACAAACAGTGCAGAATGTAGGATTACAAACATATAAGGCAATGCAGTATGAACTCCATACTGAACTCCATACAAGGCTGGCATAGTATAAGCAGCGCAGAATGTAGGATTACTTTCTGCAATTTATAACAACCAGCAAATTCAGAACAACCAGCAAATTCCACAGAACAATCAGCACAGTCAACAACCATCTTCCTTATCTTCAAACCCCTTCCAGCCTTCCCAGCAATTAACACAGAACAATGGTCACATTCAACAGCCAGTTTCCTTATCACTACCCTTCCAGGAAGCCCCACCAAACAATGGGCACATCCACAAACCAATTGCCCTTTCATCACACCCCCTCCAGCCTACAAATAGCAGCTCTCCAGCAGCCCTGGCCCCACTCAATGCACAGCAGCCAAGAAGGTCTGAGCGCCTGCTCCGGCTGCAACGCCACTGAGGATGTTCTCCGCAACTGAGAACGAAACGTCTGGAAGGAAAACTTTCTCCAGTAGAACACGACACTTGATCCCGAAAGATTCTACAAACCCTAATGATGTTACCAGCCGTGAAAACCTGAAATCTTTGATAAGAATTAAGATGTTTGTGCATGTGTAAAGTGTTGTACTGAAATTAATCACTAATTAATTGCTGAAATGAATTTTCTTTACAGTATCAGTTTGATGTACCATTTAAAGTTAAAGCTGGTCACATTGGTAAGTTTTTTTTAACAGTCTTTTGATACTAGTATCCAATTTCAAGCAGAACATATGTTCTTAAATGACTGGAGTGATAAATCTCATCCAAAGGTTGTACAAGAAACTCTTTCCATTCTCTTACATGTTGCCGAAAGTGTAGTAGCTTCACATCAAGCCCATTAATTCAGCTATGGTATAAAAAGTTATGTTGCTTATATGTTATAGCTAAAATAACCAACAGTCTTTCTGATGTAGAATCTCATACTCCCACTGTCAACTTTGAAGCTGTTTGGTTCCCTGTATTAGAATATTTGACTGCAAAGGATGAAATTCCAAAAGAACTAGACACATTATGTTTGTGGTAAACTTACAACTGATATAGCTTCTATCTTGTTTGATGGATCTTTTTGTTTGTTTGTTTATGCTCATCACTGTATTTTCAATCCTCTTTCAATAAATATCTTTTCGGTAAAAAAAGTCTTTTGGTACAACTGCTTCCCTTTATACACAGGCTTTAAAATCTTGTTCTAAATGCTGGGAGCTGGATTGGATCTGGTTTCTTCTAGTTTATAATTTCTTCTAGTTTTATAACCTAGTGTTTTGGAGGCTTTATATTTAATTCTGTGTTATTGCAAGCAGCCTTGAAGGTTTTCTAGAAACCTAATTAGGATTTCAACTTTTAGTTGATTGTTACATATTTTGCTTAAAAAAGGACTCAGTCTACAGGATGGCAGCAGCAAAGAATTGATTTTAATGCAAGTAGATCTATAGTTTTATAAGAGGCATTTTCTCATGGGAGGAAACACCTCTTCTTAAGATTACACTTGCAACAACATATGTAGGCATTATTTGAAATTAATGTCCTTTTTTAGAATGATAGTTTTTTGCAATAATTTATGTAGATTTAATGAAATAAAAACTACAGTTTCTTTATTGACAGCCTGTAATCATCCCACTTTTTCATTAACTGGTTCCTGTTTTGATCAACACAGAGGGGGCTGTCCACAGTTGAGAAAAGGGTTTCAGTATGCTTGGTATGTACAAAAATATGACGGAATCCAAAATAACCTGATGAGAATGAAGTATGCTTCAGGAGGAGTTGTTCAGAGCAGTTAAATAGTGAAAGGTGTGGAGAGGGGAATCCCAAGTTGAAGCTACTGATACCTCTTAGGCATGCTGGTATAGGTATACCCTTGACCAAAGAATGGCACACTCCTCCTATCTGGTATGGTCGTTGTCTTCCACCGAGTGCGCAGCTTCAGGAGGAATGCACATGGAGTGATGAGAGAGGTAGGGGATACCTGCCTAGCCAGTCAGATCAGCCAAATCAACCCTGATAATCAGTAGGGTGACAGATGTCACAGCCAGATCACCCTCACATTCATTCTGGAGAGAAGATTATTCTCCTCCCTGCCATACCATGTCATCTCTTAGCTTATTCTAAGAGTAAAGTGCTTGGCTTCAGTACTCCAAGGCATCAAAAAAGTCTGGCCATAACCATGAGGGAGTTTATGTATACTTAAGGCAAAGCTCTAGCCTTAACATGGATATCCCATCCTAGACTTATTTTGTCAGATCTCAGAAGCTAAGCAGGACCAGTCTTGGTTAGTTTTTGGATAAGAGACCATCAAGGAAGTCCAGGGTAGTGATGCAGAAGCAAGCAGTAGCAAACCACCTGAATCACTTGCCTTGAAAATCCTGCAGCTGCAGCTTGATGGCACTATCCACCAGGGCAAATTTCAGAAATCTGGAAGAATATTAATTCCTCTCCCCTACTCTGAATGAAAACAGCACATGTATCTGTCCTCTTTGTTGCAGTGGAACCTTGAGATCATAAAGAAGAGCTCAGCCACAAGCCTGTGCCTGTGCCTTTTGTTGAATGGAGGCAAGAGGTGCATCTCACCATTTTCTTCCACACAGCATAAAGACTGTTGATGTGATGGGAGAGGGAGGAGATTTATCCTCTTCTCCCCTCAAGATTTCTAGCTAGCCCCAGATTATCCATATACTATCAGCCTCCAATCTGCAGATAACTAAAACCTAGTATTGGGATCACATGTAGGCTAAATTGATTTGTCAGCAAAATTGGAACATAAGAGAAGCCATGTTGGATCAGGCCAATGGTCCATCCAGTCCAACACCCTGTGTCACACAGTGGCCAAAAAACCCAGATGCCATCAGGAGGTCCATCAGTGGGGCCAGGACACTAGAAGTCCTCACATTGCTGCCCCTCCCAAGCATCAAGAATACAGAGCATCATTTCCCCAGACAAAGTTTTCCAAAAATACGCTTTGGCTAATAGCCACTGATGGACCTCTGCTCCATATGTGTATCCAATCCCCTCTTGAAGCTGGCTATGCCTGTAGCCGCCACCACCTCCTGTGGCTGTGAATTCCACGTGTTACTCACCCTTTGTGTGAAGAATTACTTCCTTTTATCCGTTCTAACCCAACTGCTCAGCAATTTCATTGAATGTCCATGAGTTCTTGTATTGTGAGAAAGGGAGAAAAATACTTCTTTCTCTACCTTCTCTATCCCGTGCAAAATCTTGTAAACCTCTATCATGTCACCCCGCAGTCGACGTTTCTCCAAGCTAAAGAGCCCCAAGCATTTTAACCTTTCTTCATAGGGAAAGTATTCCAACCCTTTAATCATTCTAGTTGCCCTATTCTGCACTTTTTCCAATGCTATAATATCTTTTTTGAGGTGTGGTGACCAGAATTTTACACAGCACTCCAAAATAAAGCCGCACCATCGATTTATTCAGGGGCATTATGATACTGGCTGATTTGTTTTCATTTCCCTTCCTAATAATTCCCAGCATGGTGTTGGTCTTTTTTATTACTGTCACACATGTCTTGACATTTTCAGTGAGTTATCTTTCTCTTAGTCAGTCTCTGCCAGTTCACACCTCATCAACTTGTATTTATAGTTAGAATTTCTTGCCCCGGTGTGCATTTCCTTGCATTTGGCCACGTTGAACTTCATTTGCCATGTTGATGCCCACTCACCAAACCTCAACAGATCCCTTTGGAGTAACTCACAATCCTCTCTGGTTCTCACTGCCTGGAACAATTTAGTGTCATCTGCAAACTTAGCCACTTCACTGCTTACTCCCAACTCCAAATAATTAATGAACAAGTTAAAAAGCATTGGACCTAGTACTGAGACCTGCAGCACCCCACTACTAACCACCCTCCACTGAGAAAATTGCCCATTTATACTCACTCTCTGTTTCCTACTAATTAGCCAGTTTTTGATCCACAAGAGGACTTGTCCTTTTGCCCCATGACTCTTAAGCTTTTTTAGGAGCCTTTGATGAGGAACTTTATCAAAAGCTTTCTGGAAGTCAAGGTAAACAACATCTGTTGGATCCCCATCGTCCACATGTGTGTTCACCCCCTCAAAGAACACTAACAGGTTAGTAAGACAAAATTACAGAACCCATGCTGAGTCTTCCTCAGCAGCTTGTGTTCATCAATGTGCCTACTCATTCTGTCCTTGATAATGGTTTCTACCAACTTTCCTGGTATTGAAGTCAGATTGACTGGCCTGTAATTTCCCGGATCTCCTCTGGAACTCTTTTTAAAGATGGGGGTGACATTAGCTACCTTCCAGCCCTCAGGAACAAAGGCAGATTTCAATGAAAGATTACATATTTTTGTCAGGAGATCCACAATTTCACTTTTGAGTTCTTTCATAAATCTTGAATGTATATCCGGGCCTGGTGACTTATCAATTTTTAAATTGTCTATCAGAAAGACCTCATCATCTCAGGTCTTTCAGCACCCCGCCTGAAATCAGCGGTTCTGGAGTGGGCAAACACTTCTCATCTTCCACAGTGAAGACGGAGGCAAAAATGCATTCAGCTTCTCAGCCATTTCCCTATCACCCTTCAGTAATCCTTTTACCTCTTGGTCATCCAAGGGCCCCACTGCCTTCCTGGCTGGTTTCCTGCTTCTAATGTATTTGAAGAAATTTTTATTCTTGGTCTTTGTGTTTTTTGCAATATGCTCCTCATAGTTCCTTTTTGCCTGCCTGAGCACAGTCTTGCATTTGATTTGCCACAGCCTGTGTTCCCTTTTATTAACCTCACTTGGACTAGCTTTCCACCACTTAAAGGAATCCTTCTTAAATTTTACAGCTTCCATTACAACTTTGTTTGTTAACCATGCAGGTCTTTTTCTATACCTATTTGTACCTTTAAATAAATAAGATGTATTTTTAGAACAACTGTCTCTCTTTCTTGATGCAGTTGGGAAACCAGCTTCTCTCCCTCCCCAAGTGAACACAATATGTGCAAGGGTTTCTGCATCCCCCATTTCTTCAACAGAGAACTACACAGACTTGGTGCAGTTTGTAGAAAACAGTGGAGAATCAATTTAAGTGATGGGGGAAAGAAAAGAAAATGAATTGGGGATATTGCCCAAGGCAAGCCCTATGTATAGGAGGGTTAGGTTAGGAATGATTTCCCAGTTGCTTCTTGCCTTTCCCAGTGATTCCTGTTGAATTCTAAGATCATAAGCTATTTATAGCAACTTTAGCATGCAGAGGAAGTTCAAGTCTTCATTAGTAGTAAATCTGCAAATACCTCATTTTTCTTTCTTTCTTTTTAAATTAACACTATAGCCTTCACATTCAGATTTTATTGCTGGATAAACACATTGCTTGATTGTGAGGTTACCTGTCTTACCAACTAATTTATTTTGTCAGGCCAAAAAAAAGTATAGAAATTTAAAAATGTCACATTTTTTTCCTTCACTTAAAATTATTCTTTCCAGAAAAATGAGGTTTTTCTGCATTGTCCTATTTTTTAGGCAAATTGCAGTGGCTCTGATACATAGAATGAGAATGGGTGGTCTTGTTTTTCTTATGTCGTGTTTTAAATCTTTGAGATTCATTTTTATTGGAGTTTCATAACATTTTATTGCATTCTGATCCAAATAGCAAGGTTATTGGTATACTTGTGAATTTTTTTCATGCTTTCTTCATTTACTGCATTTTTGTATATATTACAATATTTGTGGAAGGGAAGTAGAGGTAGAAAGAAAGCAGCTTTAAATTTAAATGCATTCCCCAAGCTGCTGGCTGGCTTAGCTCAAAGAAGTGATTTAAAGAGAAATGCCTTCTCCATGCCAGCCAACAGGGTGGTGGGGGCTTTGGGAGCCACACAATGTGTGTGAAAGAGCCACATGTTGCTCCTGAGCCACAATTTGGCCACCCCTGCTTTAGAATATGCCATACTTATCTTTTTAGATTAAATTCTGAAATTGTAACATAAATCCATAAACCGTTGTCTAGTGCACTTTCTGCCAAAATCAGAGACATGTATTAGATTGCAGCCTTGAGTCTTCCTAGAAACAGCTCTGTTAGCAAGCAGATCTCATTGTTTATGGCTGTTCCATGAAATGGCTGTTCCATCTGCCCCGTCATGAAAATCTGCCAGTGTTCATTTGGCACAAAGAACTGTTGAATGAAAGTCTGTGTTTATTATCAGCTTGTTGTTTTGTAATATAAAGTTTGCTAATTGTTGGCATGTCCTTAGATAGCCATAAATTGTTAGCTAATGTTTGTCAGTGTATCAGCCCTTTGTAGGAATTCAACATTTAAGAATATTGAGATTGGAAGCACTGGCTGCATGAAAGGAAACAAACTTGCTTTGTCTATGAGCAAATTAATTATACATCTTCTATGGACCAAAAGACAGACATTTTATTACTGGTGAAGCAAAAAATACCATAACTTGTAAAACTGTTTCATGTGAGCTCTGAGGTATCTGGAGGATACATGTTTGTGGTTCCTAATTGTGATTTTAAATTGTGGTATTTGCATTTTATATAATTGTTGTTTTATTTATATTATAAACTTCCTTGAGTTCTGCAAAATAGAAAGCTAGCTAATAAGTGTTTTAAATAAATAAAATACTGAAACTAATTTATTTTCAACTTTATTCTCTGAGATATTCTGAATAAAGTTCACCACATGTGTTTTGTGTGTTCTTCCATTTGGAAAGAACCCTATGGATGTGTCAGAGGTAGTAACGAAAAAAACCCACTGAAAAAAATACCTCAACATCATAAATGCCAACATGGAAAAAAGCCCACATGGAAAGCTGCTTACATGGAAAAATACCATGTAAAGCACCATAGATATTTGTAATTGTGGATAACGATTTACCTCCATTTATGAGAATGAACAGGTATTACCTATATTTTATGTTGTTATGTTAGGATTAAAATATGTCATATTCACATGCAAGAATTTGTGTTGTGATTTTATCTAGTATATTTAAATAATAATTTGGCTTTGTTATGAATATATTTGATGGACTGCAGAGGGACATGGCTTGCTACAAGCTAGAACTGGCTAATGTACAGGCAGGTCGCCTAGAGGTGAAAAAGAGGAAATATGAGGCACTAGATTTAGGGTTGCCAAGTCCAATTCAAGAAATATCTGGGGACTTTGAGGGTAGAGCCAGGAGACTTTGGGGGTGGAGCCAGGAGACATTGGGGACGGAGCCAGGAGCAAGGGTGTGACGAGCATAATGGAACTCCAAGGGAGTTCTGGCCATCACATTTAAAGGGATAGCACACCTTTTTAAATGCCTTCCTTCCATAGGAAATAATGGATAGGGATACCTTCTTTTGGGGCTCATAGAATTGGACCCCCTGGTCCAATCGTTTTGAAACTTGGGGGGTATTTTTGGGAGAGGCTCTAGACGCTATACTGAAAATTTGGTGCCTCTACCTCAAAAAACAGCCCCCCCAGAGCTCCCAATACCCACAGATCAATTCCCCATTATTCCCTATGGGAATCGTAGATATTTCCCTTCCCCCCCTCCACCGCTTTCTGATGACCTTAAAGCGGGGGGGGGGTGCTCCAAACCTGGGGATACATACACCCAGTAAGTGTGTGAGTGTGTGTGAGAGAGAGGTTGCCTCTCTCTCACACACAGTCACATACTTACTGGGTGTATGGTTCTTCCACAAGGACATCTGACAAGAACAGGGGCTCCGCTGCTCACTCCCTCTCCCTCCCCCCCCCCTCTCTCTCTCTCACACACACACACACACACACACACACACACAGAGTTGCTCTGAAATGAAAGCAAAACAAGCCGAGAAATTGTGTTGCTGACCCTTCCCATGAAGTACTTCCTGCTCAACTTTAAAGGCACAGAGACATACACATTTTGAAATGAACCTGTTTGCAGGTTTCTAAACCTGCCTAAGACCTAGAGCTGCATGGTGGCTGAGGGGGCAGGGCTTCCCCCGCTGACCAGCTGGCTGGTGGCAGGGGGAAGCCTGTAAAACCGGGGGATCCCCCGCTGGGACCTGGGTATTGGGAAGCCTAACTAGATTACATGGTTGCCACAAGATGAATTTAATTACTTAAAGAGACTGGCTAATTTGCAATGAAGAATTATGAGTTGTTATTATTGTTTTAAAATAATTATTGCTTTTACTATTAGGGTTAGGTACTCTTTTGTTGTGGTCACTGGGTTAGGGCTAGGGTTATCTTATGTTGTGGTCACTGGGTTAGGGTTAGGTTATCTTAGGGTTAGGGTTTGGGCTATCTTATGGTTTTAATTTTTAGTAACAAAATAAGTAATATTAATTTTTTGAAAAAAATTAAGTCATATAGTTGTTCAAAAGCTGTGAATACTAGACAGTACTTTATAAATTACTCCATACCAACATTAAAAAGGTTGACAAATTGTAAATTAATAAAATATTTAATTTAATTTAAATTTAATTTCTGTTATTTTTTTTTCCTTCTTAATAAAGTTCATTGATAACAAACTGGTCACTTTTATTTCCTGTATTTTCCCTCCAAACCTTTACACTCAAGAGCATTAAAGCCCTCTTCATACAGGCCACTTTTGTATAGTAATGAATTAATATACTAACAACACAGCCAAATTATTATTTAATTATACTTGATAAAATCACAACATAAATTATTGCATGTGAATATGACATATTTTAATCCTAACATAACAACATAAAATATAGATAATACCTGTTCATTCTCATAAATGAAAGTAAATAGTTATCCACAATTATAAATATCTATGGTACTTTACATGGTATTTTTCCTGTGTGGGCTTTTTTTCGTATAGGCTTTTTTCTGGTGAGCAGTTATGATCGTGGGTTTTTTCTGTGCACTTTTTTCCTTTGGGCTTTTTTCATGGAACCATCAGAGGCCTTAGCATTCTATACCATGAGAACATGCCTTCTTTTTAACATGAATTACATCCAGAATGATGACTAGAAATGCAGCAGCAAAAAAGAAGTGGTTGAAGACCTGCCGCTGTTGCCAGGAGCTGTTAAGATTTTCTGCTTACTTTAACTCTGAAAATGAAAACAAATAAGTTGCTGGAATTTGTTCCAGATAACTGATCACATAAAAACTCTTGTAGGATTAGTAGACTTTTATATTCCTTAACCATTTAAATGTATGTTGGAAACATTCCAATTAAAAAACCTGATTGACGCAACAAGATGTTGAATGTTTTCAGTATTGTTTTTCTTCTGTACTTATAGGTCAGCTGAATTTGCAGATTCCATGGCAGAACCTTTATACTCAACCAGTTGAAGCTGTTCTTGATGGTGTTTACTTGCTTATAGTGCCTACAGCCAGTAAGTGTGTCTGTGTTCACTTTCATTTAGCAGCTGCTGGGGAACAGCCAGTAAGTGTGGACAGACGTATGCCTTTAACGTAACTCTCAGTGCAATCCAAAGCAGAGTTACACCCTTCTAGCTCCATTGAACCCAATATAGACTGAGTGCATTATAGTAGTCTAGTCTGGATGTTACCAGTAAATAACTGCAAGCCACCCTGAGCCTGCTTTGGTGGGGAGGGCAGGGTATAAACTAAATAACTAAATAGATTAATATTTTGGCTACTGACATTTACACTTTGTGTATGGCTGTGTTCACTTTCATTTAGCAGCTGCTGGGGGACAAAAAAGGCAAAAAAAGAGGAAGAGGAAATGAAAACTGTATTAGGGGAACTGCACTGCTGTATTTTTATTTATTTATTTATTTATAATTGGGAAGTCTCTTGGCTCCACCCCCAAAGTCCCCAGATATTTCCTGAGTTGGACCTGGCAACCCTAAATTCCATCAAAGAAGCTGGGAAAGAGTAGCCTTTAAAAGAATTCTTTTTTGTGTTACATTTAGCATTCTATTTCATGCTCTAGTTAAGGTGTACACATATTAGATAGGCTGGACCGCCCATCATTACAGCAGATTATTCATTTACACTGTGATTCTGTCGCTGCATGTTTAAGTAATTTGTCTACATTTTTCTCTTAGCCTCTTAAGAAATTAATTTGACCATAAACAGAAAACTTCAATACAGTATTTCACAAAAGAATAGGAACAGTTTCTCCTTACTTGCAAGTATGCATGTTTTGTATCACAAACAAATAGGGTTGTCAACTTCCGCTTAGGGAATACCTGGAGGCTAAGGTTTGGGAAGGTGAGGGGTGGGGGCTAAGGTTTGGGAAGGTGAGGAACCCCAATGGAGCATAATGTCATAGAATCCACCCTCCAAAGCAGTCATTTTATCCAGGGGAACTGATCTCTGTTGTCTGGAAATCAGTTTATAATTCCAGGAAATCTCCATCCCCCAGCTAGAGGTGGGCAACCCTACAAGAAAGGATAGCACAAAATGTAAGTTGAGAGTCACTTGAGAAATATCCAAGTGTAAGTTGGTTGAGAAATAATATTGTGGTGAACTCCTCATGGATACCTAAACATGTATTTAGTTTCATTGCTTTCGTAGGCTCAGGGAGCTCTGGCTCACTCATGTTATTTTCCCATTACAACTTGTCTTTAGTATGGCTTTCAGCAGATAATTCGTATTAAAATCTTTTTGTCAGGTATTAAATATGATGCTGAAAAAGAAGAAAAACAACAGCTGGAAGCAAAGCAAAGAGACCTTCAAAGGATAGAAGATGCAAAGCAAAAGATTGCTGATCAAAGTAAATAAAAATGAAATATTTTCTTTGTGGGAGTAAAAGAATTAAATCCATGAGTCATGCAGTTTTTCATAGAATGTAGTTAAAGCAAAAAAAGTGTAAGCTGGGAGAAGACAATGAATAAAACAATGAATAAAACATTGTTTTGGACAAGTTTTAAAAACTGTAGGCCCCTAGACCACTGGCTTGGATTTTAGTATGTATAGATGGATGTTGGTACCATTTTTGAAGCTGATATAACTAACTTTTGGATAAAGCTGCTTAGGTTGTTCCTGGACATTTAGGTAATGCTTTAAAAAAAAAAAAAAGCTAGTAGATTTTAAAGAGCTGGAGAATATAGTTGGCATTCTGTGAATAGCTGGTTTTTATGGTTGCTTGTGGTTGTATATTACATAACTGTAATGTATTTTACTCTCAATTCTGAGGCATTTCTTATGCACAGCTTCTTAAAGCTGTGGTAGATGCTTTTGCCAAAGACTTAATGTGCCATGTTTTGGCCACTGATAATTTTAAGAGGTATGATTCAGGTAGATTGGTTTCCCACTTGGTCAATTATTTAGGAAGCCATAAACTCTGCACTACTGATGGGAACATATCATTTTGATGAGTATAATTGTGTCTTCCTATAAAAGGATTGAGTAGCAGGTGATGAGAGAGATATCACAACCTGGAAAATTAGAGTAGACCGTACTTGCTAGATGGCCCAATGGACTCAGCATAAGGTAGCTTTTTATGTGTATTTCTTAAATGTGTTATGTTGAAGTTGTTTTTCACTGGACGTGTTATCCATTAGTGTATTTCTACATCTTGTAGTTTATCACTTAGCCCATGGAAAGTACTATGAGGAGCAAAACCAGTCCAAATTGCATATGTGACTGAGTATTTTTATATTGCTCATATTACGCCCATAGTTAATGTGTGTAGCATTAAACTGCTAAAATTTGCTAACTAGTCTTCCTTGTTTTAGAGTTGTATGCTTAATAACAATGGATTGTACTTTAATTTAGATAAAGCACAAGAGAAGCAGGACACTTTTGTAGAAAAGCTAGTAACTCAGGTCATCAAAAATCTTCAGCTGAAAATTTCCAACATTCATATTCGATACGAGGATGATGTAAGTAATTGAATATAGAATGTCTTTAAATAGTTGTAGGCAGAAACAGTTTTACATACAAAGAAAATTGAAAATATAGCTCTAGTGATTCAGGCTGTGAGCTCTTTATGCATTTTTCGTGAACTTTCTGTAAATAGTGGAATTTGTGGAAGATGGTTTGAATTCTTTGTAGGTTGTTTGTTTCCATTTTTTTTTAAACTCTGCCTTTCTTCAGTGGAACCTTCTGCACAGAAGATTTAGCAGTTATCTCTCCATAACCTTCAGGCTTGTAGCTTAAGAAATGTTATTATTCTTACCTGTAGCATTAATTAGACTTTGTAAACAAACTAAAATAAAGCCCCTGCTCTTAAAAGCTAGACACACAAGAGTAAGGGGAAAGCTTGGATCCCACAGTAAATCTGCTAACAGAAGGAAATCCATCAGTGGAACTAGAATTCTCACCTCTTGCCCACAATACTGCTCCTGGGGACATGGGACCCTCAGGATGAACTTGAGTAGTACAGTGGAAGGGAGGAATAGCTGAAAATTACCCCACACCCTGCCTTTAGGAGAAATTCATTATGGACTCCAAGACAATAAAAAGAAATAGAAGAGGAGATGAATTTGATAGCGTGAAAAGCCGCTGCCATATAAATTCTGTTGAAGCCAGATATCACCTGGTATTTAACATATTATGAAACCTCTATGAAAAAGGCATGGCGTTTTTCTGCTAGTTGGGAACCATACTGGGAAGCCATATTATTTTTTTAAACTTAAGTTCCATATCTTGCAGACTTTTAACTATGGTTGTAAAGAATTTAATATTTTTGGTTTCTTTGTTTTTTTCAGATTACCAACAGTGATATTCCATTGTCATTTGGTGTCTCACTTCAGAATCTTAGTTTACAGGTATTTTAAAACACTATTGCATCATCCCATTTTTAATTTTTTTTTTAAAGTCCTTCAAAACTTCATGTGAAGTTTTCTGCCTTTTTTAAAAAGGCATACAAAATTAAATTTGTAGTGCATATAACTGAAAAAACTCTGGCATCAAAACTATAATTAGGAACATGAAAGCAGAAAAGTGATAGCAAATGTTAGAAACTGCAAATCAGCTTAATCTTAGTCACAAAAATCAACCATGAATAAAAAAGCTTTGTGTAACTTGCAGAAGACACAGCTCTGGGCTTCAGCAGGTCTCTGACAGATAGCTTTGCAGATATGAAATGACCTGAGATATTTTTAATGTACTTTTTCTGTCTGAGTAAACATTCTGATGGTTTTATGCAGGGCTTTTTTCAGCAGGAACTCACAGGAACGCAGGTCTGGCTGGCTTGGTGTCAGGGTGTGTGGCCTAATATGCAAATGAGTTCTCGCCAGGCTTTTTCTACAAAAAAACCCTGTGTAAAACGATGATGGCAGGGGGTGTGACCTAATATGCAAATGAGTCCCTGTTGGGCTTATTCTACAAAAAGCACCTTGGTTTTATGATTGAACATCTTGCCAGACAAAAATTAGATTTTTCTTTAGGTACTTAAATAGCTTAAATACAGTACACTAATCCCTTGGAGTGGACTGCAGGGTTGTGAGGCCCAGCACCCTAATTCTACAACCACCTTCCTTATCTCTTTCAAGGAGTGAAGCAAGAATGTAGTAATTGGGCAAACCATGAGAAACTGTGCTCAGTTGTGTAACCAAACGGGAGGGGGGAATTAGAAGCAGTTGCCAACATCCTCTGGAAATCTATAAAAACAAAACCAAAAAGACAATTCCTGTCAAAACCAAGATGGCATAAAAGTCATACCAGGGTAGTAGGCAGAACAACTAAGAAGGGAAGAAGTGTGTGTGTGTGTGTGTGGGAGAAGTGGGGGGGGGGAGCAGGGGGAGGCCAGACTCTTGCTGTAGCCCTCAATCCTAGGCCTGGTGGAACAACTCTGCTTTACAGGCCTTGCGGAATTGTACCAGATCCTGCATGGCCCTTATCTCTCCTGGAAGAGCATTCCAGCAGGTTGAGGCCTGGGCTAAAAAGGGAATTCTGGTATGGGAGAGTGCCTGCTAACTACTAAGAACATGTACCTAGAACTAAGGTTTTTCCCTTAACAAAGCCGTTTAAAACAATTCACAAGAGGTTGCTTAATGTGATATCAAGAGGTTGTTTGGTTTATGCTTTGGAAATTACATGAGTACTTCCCCTGGGTGGGATAGGTATAGTGCAATGGAAAGATAATAACTTCTAAAGGAATCTGAAAAAGGAGATTTTTTTACTATGAAATACAGTTATGGGAATGTGGAGGTAGGGGTTGGAGGTGTTTCATTCATCACCATGGATCCCATATACTGTAGTATTCCCTGTGCCTGTAACACTTATGTAACCACAAATGTAGTAGAGTGAGACAGGGGAGGAAAAAAATTGCTGTGAAAGTTTCCTGGTATAGATGATAGTCATGCTATTATCTGTACATTTGCTTTTGTGATGTATTTATACTAAAGATAAATTCAGGAGATTATTCTATGGTAGTTATTTCAGAGAGACTTTATATTTGCCTTTCAGACTTCAGATCAAAACTGGAATCCATGCATACAAAATGAAACCGCTAAATTGTTCTATAAGGTAAAGTTCTAGATATAATAATTTCTATATACACTTTGCTTTGAAAAGTTAAAAAACTATATATACATGAGAATATAAAATACCATGTAACAATGGCTGCTAGTGATTATTCTGTTTAAACATTCTTTGCATTGCATTTCTTTCTGTGCCACAAAAACTGTTTTTCTTATCCTATATGTCTGTTACCTGTGATTTTATTGAATGTTGGTTAAAAACAAAGTGTGGCCACTAGATTGCATGACTGATGTAAGGGGTTCTCAAGACCATTTCAGTTTAAAGGTTATCTCATTGTTTAGGGGACTTTCATATTGCATTTCTTTTAAAACACAACTTTGGAGGGGGCTCGCAAGTAAAAATGTAAAAACAAAAGCAGTACAAAAAGCTAAAAATTGCAAAATACAAGAAGCAGTTGTTATGATCACCAATAAGACATCAATAAATCAGCAGTAAAAGACAATAAATAATATTGAAACGGTCAGTAATTGAATAAGTGGTAAAGAATTAAGTTGTACCACTTCAGGGAATCCATTCAGTGGTCATCTTCCTCCAGAATATAGCTATTTGTATGAACTGCCAGAAGTGAGGGGATAAGATTTTCTTTTTTTGGGAGGGGGAGAAGCTGGTAAATTTTTCCGTATTTTAAGTGCCATTGTTTGGAAGGGCCTCCCATTTACACTTGAACAAGACATGGATGAGATGCAGTCATGTATTTACTCTTTCAACCCTCTCCGCCCCCTTGTGAGTGACTGAGGGGAGTAGAATGCATGGGATGGAATCCTTTCCTCCTCACTCCTTCATTTCGCTACGTTTCGGTTACCATGGCCAATTGCTGCAAGCCTGTTCTCCAGCTTCTCAGGCTAAGTTCCTAAGTCCGTCACAGAAGGTTTATGTTTTAGCATTGACCACATATTTAAAAGAACGAATCCTGGCTGGAGGGGGATTTGGGTATGCAGGATTTGAGTTATAAATGTATGAATGAGGGTCCAAAATTGATAGATTTGGGGGCAGGCCAACCTATCGTGGAGGTAGGTTCTTGGCATATTACATCCTTTCCAGCATGCAGGGGAGGGAAAAATAGGCATATGGAAAGACTTTTGGGGGGTTAGATACCACCTAGCAACAGTTTTTTTTAAAAAAAAATTGGGTTCTCAGTTTTATATTAGAAGATTTTAAAAATTTTGAGTTTCAAAGGCTTTGCCAATGGTGAGTGGGAACTGTTGTTCTTAGGTCCTTAGACCAAAGTTTTGTATAGCTTGGCATGGTGGTGTCAGTCAGATGCTTGTAAGATAATTTTATAGAGAATCGAGATTAAGTTTCTTCTTGTAAGGTTAGATTTTTTTTAAAGTTTCAAAAGGTGACAGTGGGTGGGGTAGTCTATTTCTAAAGGTAGGGAATGAAAACAGATGATTTAGTTGGAGATATTGGAACCATTGAATTTTGAACTGGCCTTTACGTTCGAAAGTTGCTTTTTCATGAAGTTTACCATTCTTGGAGATATCTGTAAAGCAACACAAATTATGATCCTGCCATATGTTGAAGTTTGGATTATTGTCACAGTATGGTTTTTAATAACCAGAATAAATGGATGAAACTAGATTTTGAGAGTACTCGTTTGTTCAGAACTATAAACATAGTTTGAAGACTTTCAGAATTTTGTGGTAAAATAGTATCCTGACTTTAAGATATAACATTATATAAAATGTGTGAAATAAATATAATAATTTGGTGTGCACATTCACTAAAACTGTAGTATTGGGTTGTATGCTTATATAATAGCTGGGTATAATACTGCAATCACTGAAAGATGGCAATGTAGTTGATTTCTGCTTAATTTTTTATTTTAGCTTGTTCGATTGGACAACTTTTTTGCATACTGGAATGTGAAGTCTGAAATGTTTTATCATGGTGGTTATAATGAATCTTTGGTGAGTGAAATGACATACACTCAAAGTTTCTTGAAGAACTTAGATAAGAAATAGGTGATCTTCTAGCTAGTATATGTAGCTTTTTTCTAAAACTGGCCTCTGTAGTACAGTGTGTAATGTAATTTTCAAAAAGCTGTCCAGAGAGATCCTGGAAACTGTAGAAATTTTGTAGAACTTATTATAAAATAGTTTAGTAGAAATTAGTAATTTAGTACAAATTATCAAAGATAGAATTATTAACTACTTGAAGAAACAAATTGTGCCAAGGAAAACTGCATGGCTTCTGCAAAGGGAAGTCCTGCCACGCCAGCTGTTTGGCATTCTTTGTTGGGTCTGATTTAGGATGGCTGGACTGGTCAGGCAGCTGTCCTTACCTTCACTTAGCAGAGCACTCCTTCTGAGCTTCAGCGCAGCAGCATGGCCTAGTCCAGTGGTTACCACACTATCTCACAAATTGCACAGAGAGCCTTTGCTTTAAGTTTAGAAACCAATACTGGTGGATTTATTTAAAGAAACATAAGTGTAGTGAAGAGAAAGAGTGACTGTCTATTCTAGCTAATTCTGGATGGCTTTGGATTAATAGTAGGCCATCTGTTTAGTTCAGATCAGGAGGAGAGACACCTTGCTGTTCCTCCTGATGCATGCAGGGAAGAAGAAGGAAGAGGAGGAGAACAAACAGGAAGGAAATTCCCTGAGATTACATTATACTGGTTAGAGAGGGTGCGTGAAAGCAGAGCAGACAGGAAGAGATTGATATTGTCCTGGCTATCTATCTTGCTCTGTGGTGTTTGTAGTCTTGGAGGACTGAGCAAGAGACATTGTCAGTCTGTTCTTCTAACATTCTTTGCACGTTTATGAGCATATGGATAAGAGTGATCTGACAGACCTTATATACTTGGATTTCCAAAAAACAAAGTTCTCGCCAAACACTCTGGAGTAAACTGAGTAGTTATAGGACTTGTTTTCTTGTGGTTTAAAAACTGGTTAAATTCCAGGAAGTGGAGAGTATGAATAAATTAACAGTTCTCATAATGAAGGAAAGAAAGCATTGGGGTTCCAGGAGTATTGGTATCTGAATTTAATTTAAACAACCTGAAATTGTGGGAAGGCAGTATAATAGCCAAGTTTTCAGGTAATACCAAATTATTCAAGATAGTAAAAATCAAAATGGCTATAGAAGAGCTTCAAGAGAATATCTCCAGATTAGGTGGGTGGACAACAATGTTCCAAATGAAGACTGATATAGTTAAATGCAAGGCAATGCCCATTGTCCCTCCTGGGCTTACCCAGAATGCAGTGGAAACAATGAGTAGTCAACAACCAACCCAGTTCACTAGAAGACATCTTAGGGATTTCAGTTACAAGTGCATGCTGATCAGAGCCCCTCACGGGTTAAACTCTGATCTGGGGCTTTTGACCTTGCTCAGCTAACCACTGTATGTATAAAAAACACAGAATCATTCCCCACTGTAAAATAATTTAATTGCTGTGGACAGTTCCAGCACTAGATGAATGTTGTGGTCAGTATTCACTTCATACATTACATTTTTCATTGTCTTGCTTCATGTCCAGTGTATATTTTATTTCCTATTGTATACTGGCCAATATGTATCTATTGGGGGGGCATTGATATAAATATATCATTATAAAACTATTAATGATGAATGTTGACCAGTTTAAGAACATTGCTCCATTCACCATCTCTTTCTTTCTCTAATGTACATGTGTTGTAAGTTAATAAGTGGTTTTAAAGCTTTGTGTTTTAAAAGAAAACAAAACCTTTCCCCCTCTAAAAGGATAACTTGAAGCATGGAGTTGCGGGCACTAATGTGATTCCAGCAGGCTATGATTTTGGTAAGCTGTGGATTTACTTTGTCCTCATATGCTGACTCTTGAAACATGACATAAAATGTTTTCTCCTTGCCATCACTAAAGCTCAGATCTTTCAGACATAAAATGAGGTGGTAAACCTGTATCTTCATTGTATTGCTTCATACTATACACGGGAACTCAGATACAGTATTTCCCTCATGAAGAAAGACTCCTACAAACACTAGCTTGTGAAGGAGAATGCTAGCCTAGAACCTTTCTCCTTGACAGTATGGTGTAGGACTAGGATCTGGGGGACCCAAGTTTGAATCCTCACCCTGCTATGAAAGCTTGCTGCGTGATCTTGGGCCTGAATCAGCCCAGAAAGGGGATAAAGAAATGAACGAGGGGCGAGAAAAAGTTTTCCCTTCCTCTCTCAGTGTTACATCTTCAGTCTATTTCATGAAGCTACCCACCACATCTACTTTTTAGGGTCAAATGACAATATTGGGAGTTCCAGTCACAGAAATTCACTATCATTTGTAGGCTGATGCTTAACCTTGACTAGCAAATAAGTAAACAGCAAGCACACATTTTAAAATAAATTTTTAAAACTGTGGATAACAATGTTTCTGAGTTTCTGTCCTACAGCCTGATGTTGCACAGATGATTACAGTTTAAGCATCTTGACAACATGACAATTCCTCTAACACAGGAGAATATTCTTTGTTAGATGCAATCAAAGTGATATCTGTAGAATGAGGAACCTTCCCTGATTTGTACTGATACTTCTTTCTACAAAATAGAAATAGGGTTTTCCTTAGTAGGACCAAGGGGGAAAAGAGACAGAAAACAGAACATGAGAAGTTTCTAGTCATCTTTTTCACATCTTATCTGGTCCAAATTGGTTTATATTTATTTATTTACTTAGTACAATTGTGTGCTGTACTTCCATGTAACAGTATCTGGCCTAGGTGCAGTTATCTCTTTTTATCATTACAACAAACTGCGGTGAAGTTGGTTTGAAGTGATATGTCCAAAGTGATATCACTGATCTTCTTCCCCGAGTGAGAATGAAGACATACCTCCCTAGTGCATATCCGCACCCATGTACTGTACAACTCTATTTCTGTTTAGTAACAGTTAGGATGTTTTTGGCTTGAATTATTTATAAAACTGCATCAGATGTAGCCTCCCAGCTTCAGTCCTGAAGGGACCATGGCAGGACAATGTTACCCTTCAGAGTGCTGTTAAAGTAGTCCACACTCACGGCACAACTCTTATCTATGACTGGGCAGACAATAACTGAGACTAAGCCTGCAGTCTTCTGAGCGGTGGGGAATTCTTTCTACAAGAGATGAGGAGATCACAAACTTTGTCCATGGAACTGAAGCTATGATGTGGAGGCAGCATGCTGCAGACTCTGCTGGTTGAAGTGTGGGTTTTTTTCCTATTGTTATCACCCCCCCAAAAAAACATTTGAGAAAAAAATTGACTTGTTTTGGGGATAATTTAGTCTAAAATTCTCTTTTCTAGTATTCCGTCCAATTTCAGCTAAAGCCAAGCTCCGTATGAATCCACGATCCGATGTTGACTTTTCTGCACCAAAGCTAGACCTAGATGTAAATCTTCAGGATATAGTCATAGAACTTAATAAACCTCAGGTAACTTTCTATAAGTATAACTGTTAACAGATATTCAGAAACTTTGTTTATTTTATAAGCTTTTCTGAAAGTTGACAGGCTAATACCTTTCCTTCTGTTGGATCACAGTTTTCAGTCATCAGTTCAATAGTTTTCTGGATGAGATTTGACTCCCAGACTTCCAAGTCCCTGCTTTTCAACCTCAAAATTTATTAGCAAGGACATCAGTTTTCTTTTTCTTTTCTATTTATCATCGTTATTAATTTATTTAGGAAATCTGTATTCCACCTCTCCAGCAACTTGTTTTCCTACCCATTTGTTGTTAGAAGCTGACACAAAGAAAGAGAAAAATCATCTTGCCTAGGGGAATTACTGAGGATTTTCTTAACTCTCTGCTTGAAAACTATTTCATTATACAAAAAACTTTTCTCCATTTTTTTAAAAATTGGGAATGAGTCTTCCTGGGAGTTCTAGAGTATTATTATTATTATTTAATAAATAAATTGTTCTTTCTGTAAAAGAGTAGGTTTGTAGCTTGATGGTGCTGCTGGACCCAGACCTCCTGTTGGTTAAACAGCAGTAGCCAGGGGTGCCTTTTACTGGCATTGTTTGGAGGGCCAGCTTTGGCCCTTCCTGGACAGAAAAGTTGTTGCCATTGTGATGCATTCCCTGGTAACACCTAATTTATGACAATGCATTCTACACTGGAGACTGTCCAGAGGCATCCAGAAGCTACAATAGAATGCTGCAACTGGAGTGTTGGCTGAAGAGAGTCATAGGGATCCAAGCACTTTATTTTTATTCCATCTGTGTTGGTTCCTGGTTTGATTCTGGGTAGAATTCAAGGTGTACACCCAATAACTGTTACTGGCTCTCCTCCCTGTTTGTTATGTGTGTTTGTGTGTTTATTTGTTTTTAATGAATTGTTTATTTTATATATACTTTATTTTAATGCTGTTTTAATGTTGAAATGTTTTGAAGTTTGCCACCTTGGAGATCTTTTTTGGATGGAAAGACAGCATAGATCATACAAGAATTTATTTTATTTAAAACATTTTTATCTGCAACGTTATCACATGCTGACCTTGATTTAGGTGTTATTCTTGGACCTGAGGTTGTTGTTCTAAAAGGCATGACAAATATGATTTGTTTGGGTCTCCCATTACAGGTATCATTTTTGTGCTTGACTGTAGCTTAACAGTTTGAAATATAACAGCATAGATTTTTTTAGGATCTAGAACTCTTGTCCCAGGTTTCTTGTTGGTCTCTAGGAAATATTCTACCAAAGTATTTCACTTGCTGGGAAAGCATTCATTAGAGGAAGTAAATGCAAGAAGCTGTTTTCTATGACTAGGGTTCCATCATGTAGACCATTGATGGCTGCTGTTGTAAATGAGTAGTGTTTCCAACACCCACAATAAGGATAAATGGCCTCAAAGAATGATTTTTTTAGGAAAACTGCCTGATCTCTTTCTCAGAGCTAATTGGCATATCCATGAAGAAATTTACACTGAAATAGTCTTTTTGGGTTGTAGTACTGTACTTTCAAATATTGCTTTGGAGGAAGGCCCTGGCAACTAGGGTGAGTTTTGTATCTTCTGTGCTGATTAAGGAGTCCTGTAACTAGAGCCCTTTTTTGTTTTAAAAGTGTACGTAGTGAGTTATGCGATATAGGAATTACTTTTCCCTTCGTTTTTCGATATAGGAATTACTTTTCCCTTCGTTTTGTTGAAATGTGATACACCTAATATAATTTCAGAGCAAATACTCACCAAACTCCTGCCTCAATAGAATTCAATATTCAAAAGAAGCAGAAGCTACTGTTTCTTTTCTTTTATCACCTGACCGCTATAGAAAGAAATTTCAAAGTTCAAATTAGCAGATTGGCTCAAAGTCAGAGAACATATATCTGGATTGGTTAGTTCCACTGCTGGATAAGCTGTGTCAGTAATATACAGTACAGCATAGAAGAGCCTATCATTGTTAATTTCAGTTCTCTACCTTTTGGGAGACAGTATTGCAATGCGTGTGGCCAGTTTTCTCAAGTCAAGAAGTTAAATTTGTCACCTGGGATGAACCCTGATCATGAACGTTTCCTTTCTAGACTGTGGACCTTCACTGAGTAAGAAAAAAATTGAACTCCCAGTTTTTGGTTATACTGAGAAATGAATATCCAGTTGTGAGCTTGACATTAGTTACTTTGGACTTGAAGAATCAAACTTTCCTTGGAATATCCTGGCATTCTCCTCTTTACTTTGGAGAAAATGTTATTTACCAGCTGAAGTATTAAATGTCAGTTACTGGCATAATAAAATGAAAGTTCTACAAGATTTAATCTGTTTGGAGTAGTAGAAACATGATTTCTATATCTGCTGCACTGATTTCTTTGTATGTGATTCTGTTGTATTTTTGGTAGTATTTCAGTATTATGGAGCTCCTTGAGTCAATTGATATGATGACTAGGAATTTGCCGTATAGGAAATATAGACCTAATGTTCCTGTGCACAACAATGCCAAGCAATGGTAATGTATTGAATTGTATTTAATGTATTGAATTGTATTTAATGTAATGTAATGTATTGAATGTATTGAATTGTCTTTAAAAAATATTACTATCAATGATGTGGGGAATGTTTTTGTCTGAATTACTGGGCAACAATTTACAATAGAATTCTAAAAGCACTTTCTTTGGAATAAGTGCTTTTTAATAGAATAGGGGCAATTCTTAGTAGATCTGCTTAGGATGAATTCTGTTATATTTTCCAACATGTTGAGTACAAATTAGAACTTGGTACTTCTGTGTATTGATTGTATATAGAGGATGTATTTTTAAAGTCTGTGATACAGTACTTTTCCCAAACATTTATTTTTTGGGGGGAAAGCTCTGCAAATGTTACTTACCTGGTAGTTTGTTGTAACAAATTTATTGTGGTAAGAAGTACTATTGGGGAGTGGTGGATAAGCAGTAGTAATAGAATTGTTCACATTAAAATAGCCCCAAAATTAATTTGTTTTTCTGTTAGGTGGAAGTATGTTATATATGGCATTCTTGAAGTAAATGTTCAACCCAAGCTGCGCATGTGGTCTTGGGATCATATTTGGCACCATAGGAACAACATGAAGAACTATAAAGATCTATATAAAATAAAAATAACAACTAAGAAACCTGATGAGGAGCTTTTGAAGAAGTTGGAGGTTCGTTTTTAATTATTTTGAACTTTTATCATAGACAGCTAAAATAATTGCTACTTCATAACATTTTTCCAACATGTACTGGTAAATATGCAGTAGAAAATGCTTATTTCCACAATTTTAACTGGAATTTGAAATAAGCAGTAGAATTTGAGCACATGCTCACTGAAAGCTGAATCTCACTGGCACAAATCTAAGATTCAGCTTATGAGCAAAAACGCATTTCCACCCATGTGTCATTGATTCCCCCCTTCTCCAGCAGAAACTAGTGAGTTAGGGTGACTTTTCAAGATCTGCATAAAGCAAAAACCTGTTAGCTGTGTGTTGGAGAAGTATAAACCAAATACATTTTATTCCATGTGCTCTTTCTGATTAATGAAAAAATAAGAGCCAGTGCTCTTTGAGTAAGGAATGAGCAACCAGAGCACAGTGGACCTGCCTTTTTACACATCTGAAAGTTTTAAAATCCTAGGTTATAAGAGCTTGGGTCTTTGTGTTTATCGCTTTGGGTATCACTTTCAGAGTGTCTCTTGAAAATAACAGCTTCATTTGAGAAAGGCTTTCAGTCTTCATTGACCTACTATTTGGGGAGGGGGAAATAATGTGTTCCTTGCATTCTTTTTCATTTCTACACATTCTTCCCTCTCCTCCATCTCATGGAGTGCAATTTCTTAATTAGATTTTCTTCTTCTTACAGAACCCTACCTATACTGTGGCCTTTCAGTAACACCTTTGCTGACTCCCAGCTAAAACTTTCTGTTCCTTGCACCAATTCAGTCCCACGCCTCCAAATGGCTTTTTGATCTTTATAGTTAGCTATCTGATTGCTATCACAAACTCAATATTCCTATTACTGAACTTGTCCAAATTGTCTGAAATACCATTCTACAAGATTACATTTCTGCCAGGCCATTAAAAGGCCGAGTGTATCACAAAATGGCTTGGAGACTTATCACTGAGTAAATGCCACCTTTCTTTCTTGTAGCCTCCCAGATATGTTGTACCTCAACAGAATTTGGTAGATACCAAACAGTAGCAAGGATCCCCCTGTAGTTAGTGACAGAGGAAATTCAGGATCCCTTAGTAGTCAGTGACAGAGTACATTATATCAGGTTTGTTTTAGAAGGCCAAGCCCTCACCCTCAAATCTGTGGCTATCATTTTATTTTAGGGAGAAAGCAAACCCAGTCATATGTACATATTTTTGCTGCCTTTTTTTCCTAACAATTGTGCTTGAGCCTAATCCTAGAGAATCTATGGAACACACTGCATTCTTCCAGTGGATCCCATCATTGTATCTTGGGATCCAATTATTTTATTTATTTATTTATGAGACTTATATCCTGCCCTCCCCTGACAGGCTCAGGTTGTTTGTTATGAGAACTACTGAACCAGTTATGAGAACCACTGAACACCACTAAAATAATCTCTGGTGCTCTGTTTGTAAGTAGGATTACAGAGCCCCACCTCCCTGCCAGATAGCAGTCTTTCTTGCGGCAGGTGAAACTGTGTAGGTGGTGGTGGGAAAAGTGTCAAGATTGAAACCTGCATCAGATCAAGTGATCCAAGCTATGAAGTGGCATGGACTGTGGAGTAGTGACAACCAACATTTTTGCAGCAATCCCACCCTCAAATCCCCACCTTGAATATCCTCCTGCAGCCATGCAAAAGAGAGGCCCAAGTTAAACAGCATGCTTAAAAGATAATTTGAGATTCTTATTTCTATCTTAAAGGCCTTGATGGCAAACTTTTAATTTTGTAGAGCCATTTTAATCCTGAATAAGCAGAAGTTGGGAGTTAAGAAACTGATGCAAAATGTCACTAGCAACATGCCAGTTTCAGTTCCAGCATGTTTTCTATCATATCCATGAGGATCACAGAAAGGACAGCTCTGGCACAGACCCTGGAGCATCAAATTGAAACTCTTACTTTATAGATCTGTCTTATGATGGAGAGAGACTACCTTCGCTAAAACATTTAAGAAGTTCCTCAGTCATCTATTACATTGCTGAAGGCAAACACCTTTTCTTCCTTCAACAATACTAAAGTCCTGTTTTCGTCCTTACCAGGAAACATTTAGAACACACCTTTCACATTGTGGTAATTGTAATATAAGAAAAGCCTTGCTTGATCAGCCCAGTGCTCCTGTCTCACAAGTGACCAGCAGTTTAGTCTGAAAGGCCAGCAACAGAGAATAGAGACTGAAGCCTGATAGTGCCTCCTGAATGTGAAGGTTGCCTTTGGTCACCATGGCTAGTGGTCATTGATAATATATACTTCATGAATCTTTCTAATCCCCTTGTGGAAGTGTCTGTGCCTGTGGTCATCACTACATCCTCTGACAGTGAATTCCACATTTTAAGCACACATTGTGAAAAAGGAGTGTTGCCTCCATTGTATCACAAGTCTAATGGGAGCAAGACTTGAAGGAACTCCTAAGCCTTATAGTGCCAATGTTCTCTAAAGAAATACAGTTGTCTTCGGCCTCCTTCCTTCTCCACTGATTCCAGTAGAAGAAAGACCTAGAGAATAAAGATCCACACAACAGCTTTCATCTTTGAGGGTTGCATCATACCAATTGTAGGGTTTCCTAAAAAATGCACAATACTCCATAACCAAGAGGCCATGATAAAAAAGGGTCAGATGTTGGAAGCTGGAACTCCTTCATCTACAGGCTATATGTAGGGGTCCCAGTGTGGTGCTCATCAGGTATTTTTAGAAAATGGGCAGGGCCAGATGGGGATCTTGAGCAGCAAGGTTTCTGATAGTCCACTGGAGATCTGATTGGCTGTGCAGATCAAAATAATGTTGGTTTGATCTTTCTCCCACTCATTTTTCCGTGTCTATCTTTTACATTACCTGACTTCTCCCCTGTACTTGGGCGTTCTGTTTTTCTCCCTTCTGTAGCAGCCACTTTGTGGATAGCTCCACCTCCTGCAGTAGCCATTTTGTGGTTGTGGCTACCACCCTGTGTCCACAGGCTTAAAATTTAGTTTGCCCTCATTCAGTCAGCATGTACTGGAGAACAGTTACATTTTTAAACCTCTTTTTAGGGCAGATGTTGCATTATTTGTTGTTAATTCTGAAGGAAATAGGCTAAATTGTTTGTCATAACCTATTTTTCCTTTGCACATTATGTTTAGGAAGGTAAATATATCACTGGGAAAATCTATCTTTCTGTTTTCTAGAATATTTTGTCAACATCCAAAGCCAGTTCTTTGTCCTTATTTGTATAGTTCTCTGCTCTCTTTCTCTGCCCCATGGGTGATTGCAGACAGCCAGCTCAGGTGAGAGCCGGCTAGAAAAGGAGTGGACCGGAAGCCTCCAGACAGCACATGGCCTGCTCCCGAAACAGGGATGGGCTGCATGCACCCCGGAGGAGCCTCCAGAGCATTTGTGCACCTCCCAGCTGCTCCCCAGCCGCTTCCTGGCTAGCCAGATAGCCCGGAACTGTCTCAAAGCCACCTCAGAATTTAGGCACCACTTTATAAGTTGTAAGTGGTGCCTTTCTAAGGCAGCTTTGAACCAGCCCCAGGCGGTCTGCGGTCGGGACGGGGATGGGAGGCAGATATGCATGTGTAGATGTGCTTTTTTGGTCTGCCTGCCTCGCATTTCCGGGACAGCTTAAACCACCCATCTGTTATTACTCTATGTTTCTGTTCGTTTACTAGTGTCATTCCTAATGTCACACCATTTGCTCCTATTCTTCCTCCATTATGGCTCTCCTGACCTCCATTCTCGCCATAGCCTTGTGAGTTAAGTTGAGATGATGCTTTGGAGCTTTATATATTTTATTTTATTTTATTTTATTATTTTATTTTTTATTTTATTGGATTTATATCCTACCCTCCCCACTGAAACAGGCTCAGGACGGCTCACAACAGTAAAAGCATTTACATTTACAGGTTAAACATTAACTAATTAAAATCTTACAATAAAACAATTAAAACATTTTAAAAACAGTTTGGTGCTAATAATGATAATACATTCCAAACCTTTGTGAGCTTTATGGCTGACTAGGAATAAGGCCTGTTGTGAAGAAAAATACAATGGACTCACCCCTTGCTATCCTTGCTATCCTTGCTATCTTTCCACCCACCCAAGTGAAGGCATTCACTCCCCCCTACCTCAAGAGTTGATCTCTACCACCTGGAGAGCAGTTGTAATTCTGAGTTATCTCCAGCCCTTACCTGGAGATTGGCAACAGTGCTTCCCCATCAGGCAATGGCTGGTTTGTAGGCTGGAGTGTATGGCATTGTGCCTATCTGAAGTCCCGCCCCTCCTCAAACCCTGCCATCTCCAGGCTTCACCCCTTAAATCTCCAGGAAGTTCCTGTAATTGGCAACTCTATCTCTTTCCTTTTATCAGCCCCACTAACTTCAGCTATCCATTGCCTCCCCCTTCCTGCAGCCTATATATAGGAAAAGGACAGTCTTTCTCCACAGTGTGCGTGTGGGGGGACCAAAACACTTAAATCATTCTTCTCTTTCCCCTGTGATCTACGCAACAACCCTGTGTGGTAGGTTAGGCTGATAGTCTGTGACTGGTCCAAAATCACCCAGCTTCCACAGCAAGATCCTGGGTCTGGCAGACCCTGTTCTGAAGCCCTAACTCCTATGCCCTCTTAAACTCCACCACAGAATCTCCAGGGATTTCCCACCAACCTGGAACTGGCAGCCATAGTCAGGATTGCCCCCAATAGTGATACCTTTCAGACCAACAGTCTCTCTCTGATAGTGTTGTTTTTCTTAAGCACAGGACTTCAATCTTTCTGTCTTGCTTTCCCTCCCTCCCTTTCTGTATCTGGTTTGCTGTCAGGGGACACCATTCCCCCCTCCATCTCTGGCTCTTTCTCTTCCAGAGGAGGAGAGGGAGGGGCTCTCAGCCAATTAAGGGAAGGCATTTCTCTGGCTCTTAACTTCTTCCTCCCTCCCTTAGCCAATCAAAGGAAGGGGTTCTTTCTCTCCTCTGCAAAGCAGTGTTTCAGGCGGGTCAGCCAGTGGGAGGAGAGTATGCAGAGCCAGCAACTGCCAGAACCAAGGTTGGTTGCCTTTTACTGACAGAATCAACTTGGCTGGCTAGCAACAGTCACTCAGATGGGAGAGAAAAGCAGACTCAACCAATGACATGCAGTTACTATTGATTTATGGTTTGACAGGCCAAAGGTTGATGCAGTACAATCCCAACCAATGAGGGAGCTTGGTTTTATATATATTAAAAACATATGCAAACAAACACACACACATACATATATATATACAAACAAACACAGCTACCCACCTGAAGCATAGTGGATAGTGAGACCTGTATTTAAATTATATATGTATGCTTCTGTTTTTGTCTCAAGTTTTTGTCTCAAGTAGCAGAACAAAGTTTGAGTCCAGTGGCATATTTAAGACTAATGAAGTGTTATACAAGGTATACGCATTTGTATGTATGCGCACTTTTTCAGATACACTTTTGAAGAAGTGTGCATGCACACAAAAGCTTATATCTTGATTAAAACTTGTTTGGTCCTAAGGGTGCCACTATCTGCTATGCTGACTCTTGTATCCTTATCCCAAAGTCTTATTCTAATATCCTCAACTGCCATAGGGGTTCTGTTGTCTTTAACAATTCTACCCATTCTCCCCTTGTAGCCTGTTAGACATGAAACTACCTCTCAAAATACCTTTGTTATGCCATTTATCTTTTCCTAAAAGTCGTTCCCTTTTCTGCATACCACTGTATATGCCCAGCCTTAATTCCAAGCTACAGTGAAGTGTGAGCATGTGTAAATGCATTTGGTCACTTTCTTTGTTCCCTTCCTATTATGAAGTTTTAGATCTTAATCTCACTTTCCTTTTGTAAGATAAATAATAACAAGTCACAAGCGAAAAAGCTTTAATTGAATTATATGACATGTAGTATGTTACTTCCTCTTATTTATAGGGAATGGAGAAGACCTTGGATATATTCAATATTACCTTGGCAAGACAACAGGCAGAAGTTCAGGTAAACGTTTTAATACAGAGCAGCTGTTTGTTCTGAATTTTTTTTTTTTGGAGCTCATGAGTTGTTTTAGCTCTTTAATGTTAAAGCTTTTATTCTGCCCTAGCTTGGGTATAGAGGCAAACAAAATCCTTACCCAAAATGATGACAAAAATCAGCCTTCAGTGTAATAATTTCTGTGTATTTATTTCAAATACTGCAATGTATAAAATTTATCAATCTTGGCATCTCCTTTCAGGTATCTAATTGTATAGTCTGTAACCTTGTCAAGTTAATAGTTATTTAATTTTACTCATTTTTTGCAGTTCTTTTAAAAAATGGTTGACATTATGTAGTGTTGCTAAAGTAGCAGTTCTATTTCACTGCTGGCCATTCTTCTACTTTTCAGCACAGATTCCTTAGACAAGAGTTTGCTATCTGGATCCTCCAGAAGTCCCACCTTCTGCTGGACTTTTCAAGCCTTACCCAATTTCTCTTTGCATCTGTTCCTGTTACTACTACTACTACTACCACCACCACTACTACTACTACTAATAATAATTTTGTCCTGTTATTTTTATTACAGGTGGCTAAGGCTGGATTAAGAATATTCAGGCCAGGAATGAAACAAGATGACGAAGAGTCTAAAGGCTGGTTTAGTTGGATGTGGGGATGGTCTGGAGGCAGTGGCAAAGAAAAAGTACAAGAATCAAAAGGTGCAAATATGCCTTTTGGCATTGCATTACTTCAGAACTATAGGTTTTCTAGAAAAAAAGTATATGTTATAATGGGCATTTTAATTCATTTTCTCTTAGTTGTAACTGACCACATTCGAGGAATTCTTCTGTTCCTTTTGCAACACAGCGAAGGTATTGGATTTATATCCCTCCCTCCACTCGGAATCTCAGAGCAGCTCACAATCTCCTTTATCTTCCTCCCCCACAACAGACACCCTGTGAGGTGGGTAGGGCTGAGAGGGCTCTCACAGCAGCTGCCCTTTCAAGGACAACCTCTGCCAGAGCTATGGCTGGCCCAAGGCCATTCCAGCAGGTGCAAGTGGAGGAGTGGGGAATCAAACTCGGTTCTCCCAGATAAGTGTCTGCACACTTAACCACTACACCAACTGAACCAAGCATATACAAAATAGACCATTTTAATAGGTACAGAAAACCAGTAGGATGTTTTGTTCAATTTATTTTTTTTAAATAACAGTCAGAATTGAGCATGCTTTATATTGTACTTTTTATTTTACAAAGCTGCTCATTCAGAAGTAGTTTTTTCAATATAGTTGCTGTGTAAGTGGGGAAAACTTTATATACATATTGAAAATAAGTATATGAGCAGCCAGAAAAATATTTTCTCAAGAAGTTCATTGAGTGCAGGTTAGTGTTGCCATACTGAAGTGAGATGATCAGAACTAGGAAGTTAGGGACACATGAAGCAGCTTTTAAACAAGTCACACCTTTGGTCCAGCCAATACACTATCTAACTTGAGTGATAATCTCTGTAAAGTCTCAGAACTGCCACCTGAGGTGATTCAGGTAGACTCTGGAACCTTGCATATTGAAAGCATGTACTTTAGTGATGAATAGTAACTTTTCCCAAAGAAAGTAAATTCCCTGAAAAAGCTGTTTTTTCTCTTTTTGATGACTTAGTAATTACGTGAATTAACATAACAATTTACATACCTCTAACCACTAAAAGTTTAGTCTGCATCATGTGCACAACCATTTTTAATACAACCTGAGGACTGGAAGGAACTTGAAGGTTCTAATTCAGCCTTCATGATAACATGGGAGTTTTTAGGTATTAATCCACAATAATTTTCCTTTGGAATAATCCATGATATTCTGTCAGCCTTTACCCCACCTTTGGCTGCATCTTGGGCCACAAATATTATGGCTGGGGCCATTTCTTATCTAGCCCCTGACACTGCAAGCACCACTTTGAAGATACTTTTGCTGCTTCACTGTCTACTTGGCAGTTTGCCCTGCCCTTAGTGAGAGGTGGTCTCAACAACACAGTTGGAGGATCTGAGGAAAGTCTCTGGTCTCCCTGGCCCAACCAAATCTGCTTGGGGGACAAAGCCCTAATAAGAAGGAGCCACGGTGTATAAACTGAGGCAAATTAAACATCTAGATTGCCTACAACATCTGAGCCGATGAACATTACACTGTGTCTGTTAATTCTAGTAAACATCTTGTGGGAGTTTTCCCCAACTTCATTGCACACTGCACTTTAACCAGGCACATACTGCACTTTACATTGTAGTGCACTTTATTGGTGTATATCGCACTTTTCCATCATGATGCACTTTATTAGATGCCTTCTACCTGCCCATTATTGATGCTGCTAAATTAAAATTGGAAATTATTGAATGCTGCTAACTTAATATTGAAAATTAATTGTGGTGTTAATTTGAATAAATGTATGAAATTTTATTATAGTTAGTAGAATTGGAATGGGATTTATTACTAATCTAAATTGATGTATGTTGTTTAATTAGAATTGAGACCTTGTAATAGCTGCTGAAATATTGGATTTAATTAATTGCTAATTAATTTGAGGATTGCAAATTGGGGTTGGGTATATATAGTACTAATTGGTAACTATAGGGGTTAATTTTAGTATATTTAGTGATAGGGTTCAATTCTAGACAGAGTACTGTTAGATTAGATTAAAAGACTAGTTAATTAATAGTGGGCGTAGTTTTGGGATCAGGTGTTAGGGTTAATATAGGGGTGTTATATCTTGCTACTGGTCTGTGGCTGTGCGAAGACCAGCTCCATGACAAGATTAGGCCAGGGGATTCCAGTACTCCTGGGGAGGGGAAAGTACAGCAGTGGAAACAGGCATAACTACAAGGAAAGGAGACCGAGACATAGGAATGCTTGTTCTTCTTCCAGCCTGCATCCCATCCCAAAGATGGTAGGTAGAGGGGCCTAGATGGGAAAGACTCGCTTCCGTCCTTAGTGTTATGCAATGCCAGATCCATCAATAAGACCACAGTTCTAAGGGACTTCCTGCTAGAGTAGGAGATGGATCTGGCTTGTTTGACTGAAACTTGGTTGCGAGATAGGGAGACAGTAGCTCTCTCCCAGGTTGCTTCCCCCAGGTTTTCAGTCCTTCATCAATCACAGACAAGCAGGGGGGAGGGATGGCGTTGTTCATATGGCAGGCTTGCTCCTTCTGGGCGCTTCCATCCCCAGAGACGACCAGCGTTGAGTGTGTCAGCCTGGGTTCTTTTCCTAGGAGGCAGAGCTGAAGAAGAGCTGCTGCCAGGGAGAGATCCTCACCCTGTGAGAATGACAGCCTTGGCTGAGATGTAAATTAGATGCAAAACAAAGACAGCAAAATTTTGAAATCTCTGCTTGGTAGAGAGATAAGACATCATAATGGTGGTCCTTAGGTAGCCGTGAGTAATAGTGGACACATGATGCTGTCGCTCCTTAAACCCCCTCCTGATATGCACTAGAACTGAAGGCAAATTCAACAACAAAAGGCTTCCCTACCTAAAGATAGCTGCTGAAGTCAACGAATACGCGGCTACCAAAAAGCAAAAGAGCCCTCTCACCCCAAAATTGAGATCAGAAAACCCAGCCTGTAAAACAGCCAGGAAACAAAACGGAGCAAAACAAAATGGCGGCTGAAAAATCGGGTGGCTCAGAAACGGCGGAGGAAACTCCCATGGAAGCCTCCACAATAAAGACACTACAGGATACCATACAAAAGTCTGTCCACTCATCCTTCCAAAGTTCCTTTATAGAAATGGAAGCCACACTGCTAAAGACTTTAACAGAAAAAAATTGAAACCAACAACACAGAAGCTACAGGAGATATCGGATGCTCTAACTCTTACAGCAAAGACTGCAGAATCAGCCATGAATCTAAGCATGATTCTTAAAGACGACTGCAAACAAACACAAGAGGACATAGTGACTATGAAAGACAGAATGGTTACACTGGAATCAACGGTAAGACAGAATAATTTAAAATTCAGGGGGCTGGAGGAAGGAATAGAACAAGACTCAGATATAACTGACTTTATGTCCCAATGGCTCTCCTCAATACTCCATGTTGATAAATTCTTCCCAAAAGCAATTATCAAGGCATACAGACTGGGTGCCATCAAAGCAGCAAACATGCCCTTTCCTAGAAAAGTTCTGATAACTCTGCAGGACTTAAGTATCAGAAATGCATTAATGCAGGTGGCAAGAGAAAAAGGCTTTCTGGATTACAAAGGTGCACATGTACTAGTCCTTCCTGATGTACCAGCAGAGGCACTCAACATCAGAAAATCCTTGAAGCCAGTCACCAAACGTCTACAAGAAGCCCAAATAAAATATCAATAGAACCCAACAGGAAAACTCTGTTTGCTGTCAAGGCAAGACTTTCCAGGCACATAATGAGCAGTCGGGACAGCTACTACTCAAAGCTTTAAAACTGAACATTAACCCAGAACAAGCCCCAAAAAGGAAACAAAAGAAAATTGTCATTTTCTTCATCTCCATTGAAGTCGAACAACATTCCAGGATAGAGAGCTCCAGTCAAATTAAAAACATGTCTGTGTCTGTATACCAGCTGTGGGTCAACAGGAGGTAAATTAAGTTTATAATATGGTTTTGTCATCATTGGTTTTTTGGTTGGCAAGATGAAAAAGTTGGAGGGTGGAATGACAGAATGTTATTTGTTGTATTAAAGGTTAAAAGGCAGTTAGGGTTACTTTAATACATAGTGCTATAAATGCAAAACTTTTCATGGTCTGACAGATTTTATCTAATAAAAAACATTATAATCCCAAAATACCTTTTCCTTTTTTCCCATCTACTTACCAAAACTTACACTAAATAAGTGGCAATCAGGCCTCAACAAATTTCTGTGGTCATAGAAAAGATCAAGAATTAGAATAAACCCCCTAACTCAACCTTCATCACACGGAGGAATGGATTGCCCCAATTTAACAACCTATTACAATGCAACCCTACTTTCACAAATTACTAAATATATAATAGGGAAATCACAAACAGACTGGGACCAGATTGAGGCAACATATTTAACACCATATCATGTCTCAGACGTGGAATAACAGGAAAAGGAAAGGAAAGGTCCCCTGTACAAGCACCAGTCACTTCCGACTCTGGGGTGACGTTGCTTTCATAGTGTTTTCATGGCAGACATTTTACGGTGTGGTTTGCCATTGCCTTCCCCAGTCTTTTACACTTTCCCCCCAACAAGCTGGGTACTCAACCCAACCTCAGAAGGATGGAAGGCTGAGTCAACCTTGGGCTGATTACCTGAATCCAGCTTCTGCTGGACTCGAATTCAGCTCGTGAGCAGAGAGTTCAGACCACAGTACTGCAGTACTGCCGCTTTACCACTCTGTGCCATGGGGCCGCTCTATGGAATAACAACCTACTATTTAAAGCTGACTATAAAAATAATCTTTTTTTACACCCCTTACTTACCTTTTGGAGATATAAATGAAGTAAATTAGTCCCTGAAATATCAAGATACTCTTCATTCTTGAATCAGAGTTGGTTTCCGCCTGGACATATGAATTATGAATACCTAAAATGGAGAACAAAAAGGTTATTATAGACTAATAGACCTATGTACCAACAACACCCTCCTCGACAAAACTCAAATGGAAAAGAAATTCAACTATGAGATTAAATGGTTCCAATACCTACAGGTTAGAGACATGTTTTACTCAGCTAAAGTGAAGGAAGCTTTTAAATGCCCATTAACAGACTATGAAAATTTCATCAAGAACCTCAAAGAAAATACTCTCTAAAATGTACAAGTTACTCCAACATCTTTTTGACAAACAAGAATTTCAATATCAAAAGAGGTGGACTGCCAAAAGGTTATACCCGATCACCAATGGGAAATAATTTGGAGTTCTTATTGTAATAAATCAAACGTTTTCAACTTAAAGTTTCAATTTCATAAGACTTTGCTACGATGGTATTGGTCTCCCAAAAAAGTATGCAAAATATTTCCTTTAGTAGACCCGCTCTGCAAGAAGTTCTGTGGAGAGCAATCTGACTTTTTCCATGGTTGGTGGAAATGTAAATTTATTGCCACATTTTGGCAATAAATTAAAGAGCAAATAAATTTAATCACCCAAATAGACCTTCCATTGGAACCTGACATATTTCTACTCCATAATTGGTTAGATCCGAAAGTGAGATCTAGCACTGTACAACTGGTCCACATTTTAATAGCAACAGTGAGACTTATTATTGCAACCTGGTGGATGGGCAAAAGTATACCAACAATGGACATGTGGCACCAAAGGGTATGAGAAACCTTTATTTTAATAAAAATAGCATATAACTCCTATGATATAACATATGAACAATATGAAAAGCACATGGTATCAGTGTGGTTCCCTTTGGTTTCTTACTTTTACAAAAAAGATATTCTTCCTAGAAAACATTATTACAAAAAACTGATATATTTGTAAAGTGTCTGACTTATTGAACAAAATGTAAGATGTTTATCTTTCTTAGCTGTTTTATTTTTGGTTAGTATGATTTATTGTTTAGTTTTGAACGAGACGATAACAGTTGATGATGCCTCGATTATGCCTTTTATATATATTGTATGTTTTGAAATGACCAATAAAGACAATTTATAAAATTGAAAAAACAAAGTGTGTCAGCCTGGTATGGGATGTCGGGGAAAGGTTGGCAGTTTGGCTGGTGTATTGTCTGTCGAATTGTGGTTTTAATATTATCTAGAGCCAGTTTGATGTAGTGGTTAAGTGTGCGGACTCTTATCTCGGAGAACTGGGTTTGGTTCTCCACTCCTCCACTTGCAGCTGCTGGAATGGCCTTGGATCAGCCATAACTATCGTAGAGTTGTCCTTGAAAGGGCAACTTATGGGAGAGCTCTCTCAGCCCCACCCACCTCACCGGGTGTCTATTGTGGGGGAGGAAGGTAAAGGAGATTGTGAGCCACTCTGAGATTCAGAGTATAGGGGGGGTATTAATCCAATGTCGTCTTCTTCTATTGATATTGTTTTATGTTAGATTGTTACATTTTTATGATGCCATCTTTGGTTTATTAGCCGCACTGAGCCTGCTTGCGGGGAGGGTGGGATATAAATAGAAAATAAATAAATAATTCTGATTACAGTACTGTGAGAACAGTTACAGAAAGCACACTGGTTATATAAGCAATTATCTGGGTGTGCAGCATTTTACAGAGGAACGCAAGTAAAACAGGCAAGTTTAGGTCTGAAGGAATTTACAATCAGATGTTTTTGTGATAATTCCCCAATGTTAATGACTGAACAACTAGAGAAGTATTTTTAAATAAATTTGATAGCTCAAGCAGGTACTCATGCATCATGTTTGATCAGATATTTTAGGTTTATGAGAAGAGCTGAAATTCTTATAAATTCACAGATGTAACAAAAACATGAAACTTGTGAGTGATGGCTTTTGCCTGATCTTCTGTACCATATAAGCTGTAAGCCATTCTGTGATATAACATATAATGCTTATTTATTACACAGACTTTTAAAGGAAACATTTCATATTGATAAGGCAAATCATCTCGACATTATAATCACAACATGTAAAGTTGTGATTATTGGATACTGATCTCAGCTATTCCCTAATTTTGCTTTCATTGTCTCTAAGAGACTTATGTATCTCCGCTTTGCTTTCCATTGAGTTTTAATGCCCCTCTTTAAAGTTACACAGTGAAATTTCAATGGAGAGTGCATACAGGGATATTAATTTTTTTAAATCAACGAAACCTCTAAAAGTGTAGGTTTAAGATATCTTTTATTGGCAAAAATGGCTATAAACAAAGACCCTTGCAGCTCCCTCTAAAAGTTTTAAAAGTACTATAATTCAGCAATTTTTCATCCAGTCTTTCTGAAATAGTGTGTCAGTAGTGAGCTTTCTAAAGAAATTCTGCATAGCATACTTCATATTAAGCAGATAAATTTTTAAGAAATGTAATTTTGGTTTTATAGTGGTAGAACACTGAAAATGAACAAAGGACACCACTCTTCCACCTCAGAACCACCCTTATTACTTTGTTATCCACTGACTTCTTTCAGCCCTGAAAACAGGAGATCTGAGTACATTTTAAAAATTCTGAAAATCTTATGCTGCATGCATTTCAAGTAACGCGGAAACTGCAGCTAGTGCAGAATGCAGCGGCCAGGCTGTTAGTGGGACTGTCTCGGTGGGAACATGTGCAGCCTAGGCTGTGGGACCTACACTGGCTGCCGATTGTGTACCAAGTTCGCTATAAGGTGCTGGTTATTACCTTTAAAGCCCTATATGGTCGAGGACCTGTCTACCTCAGGGACCGCCTCCCCCCATATGTCCCTCAGAGAGCACTGAGATCTAGCTCTCAAAACCTTTTAAAAGTCCCTGGACCAAGAGAGGCTAGATTGAAATCAACAAGGGAGCAAGCCTTCTCAACTATGGCTCCCCAATGGTGGAATCAACTACCAGAAGAGGTGCGAGCCCTGCGAGACCTAAACCAGTTTCGCAGGGCCTGTAAAACTGCTTTCTTTCAGCTTGCATTAAGATGAAACCCGGGAAATGACATCTAGCCTTCCTAGTTGAACTGTAGCACTGAAATGTATAATTTACAATGGTTTAACTGTTTATTTAATTTTAACTTAACTTATGAATGTAATTTTATTTGTTTTAATCGCTTAATTGTTTGTTGTAATATTGTATTTACTATCATGGTATATACCGTGTCGTGTTAGCCGCCCTGAGCCTGCCTTTGGTGGGGGAGGGCGGGATACAAAAATAAATTTATTATTATTATTATTATTATTATTATTAACTGCTTTTTTCAGTGCTAGCTTCTACAGGGGTGTCAAATGTGTGGCTCGTGGACCGGATCAGGGGCCCCAGAGGGCTCCTATCAGGCCCACAGCAAGTCTGCTTCCTTCTCCTTCTTGCTTCTTTCTGTGTTGCAGCTTGCTTTGCCAGGATTTCTCAATCGCACAGGAGCTACAGAACAAAGCTCTGTTTTTTCCATTGGCTGAAGCTCCTCTCTTGGGGAAGAAGTGGCGGGAGGAGAGGGAGAGCTTGCTTTGATACTGGTTTAAAACAATTTATTTTAATGTAATATATTGTAATAACGTGTCATCATTTGTCATTAAATGTTAGTACACATATATAACATTTTCTCCAACCCAACCCCCCTTTTGTGACCCCCAGCAGTGCATACCCCCTTAGCAAATGTCCCTGTATTACTATTTAATCTAATTACCTTTGTTATAAGGTAATAAGCTCTATCTATTAAAGCATCTTTCTCCAAAAAACCCAAAGGCTATAATTATAATCCATCTTCATGGTATTTCATCTTAATCATTGGGGGAAAAAAGGAAAAGTTATAATACAATAATCATATTTTTAAACTGTAATCCATATATCATTTCTTTAAAAATTAACCATTGTCAAAGATCACCAAATGTCCTTTAACGTTCCATTGTTTTCCAATGTATTTTTGAAACTTTCCCCAGTTTTTAAATTTCTCTAAATCTTGTTCTTTTAAGATTCTTGTAAGTTTGTCCATTCAGCATATACCAAACTATTGTTCTATCTTGCTTTTGAAATTTTTCCATTTGTAATCCCAACAGGAAAGTATCTGGTGCCTTCTTAATATTATATCCCAAAACTTTCGAGATCTCCTGCTGAATCATTTGCCAGAATTGCCATGATACAGCTTTAAGTTAGGCAGTTGGAATCCACGTCTTCCTTTCATTTTAATTCTTGGTTTTTTTCCCAGCCCATACAAATTCTGAAAGTTTCCTTTGCCGTCTATTAAATTGTTTATTGTCTTTCACTACTGGAATTGTTTGAAACAGGAACATAATTCTCAGTAAAACATTCATCTTAATTGCAGAGATTCTGCCCAGCATAGATAGGTTCAATTTGTTCCATTTAATCATATCTCCTTGTTTGAAATACCTGTGGTCATCGATGAAAGCATTAATGTCACGGCTCTGCATTCTCTACAGTCAACACAGGAAATACGTCAAAGATCAAGAGACTTGGATAACATTGAGGATGAGACTTGGTGCCTAGCAAAGCAGGAAGTAAGAAGGGAAGTGAGACTAATAAAGACTGTGAGATTTGGATACCATTGAGAACGGGATTTGCTGCCCAGCAAAGCAGGAAGTAATAAGATAAGAGAGATGAACAAGAAGGCCTACTCTAGGAATTTTCTACTATAGAGATATTGCAATCGCCATTTTGAAGAAAATAAAACGTTTAAAAATTAATATCTAAGCCCAGGAAGGTTGTAGAACGGCAAAATTAGGCTTATTTAAAAGGGCAAGCTCTAAGCTATTGAATCTGTTGTTTGGATTTTGATTTTGAGACCTCAGTGCCAAAAACAACACGTACAAGAGCTCTCTCTTTGGAAAAAATGCAAGACCAACTAGAAGCGATGGAAGCTAGAATAATGAAAGGGGTTGATAAGATGCTAACAGCTTGTAAAAAAGATCTTTAAAAAGATATTGGAGATCTTAAAAAGGAAGTGGAAGATTTTAAAAATGACGTGGTTGTGGTCACAAAAAAAGTCCAGGATGTAGAGGAGAAAGTTAAAGTACATGATTCCACCTTGTTAAAGCTGCAAGAGAAGGTGACAATACATGACTACAGACTGATGGAAACTCAAGTTCGTCTGAGAGAAGTACCTGAAGGGGAGGGAACTGACTTAAGGAATATATGGTGAAAATAATTGCTGACTTTTTGGAGGAAGATCCTGAAGGGACTAGAAATATGTATGATAATATGTACAGAGTTAACTCATCATATGCCAAGAACAGAAATTTGCCAAGAGATATAGTTATAAAATGTATGACAAAAGACATGGCAGGGAAAATTTTGAATAAAAATTTCCGAAAGACTCTGATAGTAGGAGGGAGCAAAGTCAGAATAATGAAAGAGTTGCCAAGACAAGTGATAAATGATAGAAAAACGTACGAGAAACTGACAGAGAAATTGCGTGCTAATGAAATAAGATATAGATGGATAATACCTGAAGGCTTGAGTTTTGAGCTACATGGAAGGAGGACTACAATCACAAATGCACATGAGTTGTCTAGTTTTTATGAACAAAACAAAGACTTTGCACCATGATGGATTACAAATTATTATCTTGGAATGTACATGGATTAAATTCACCACAAAAAAGAAAAGCAACATTTCATTGGATTAAAAAACAAAATTGTAACATAATTTTTTTACAGGAAGTTCATATACAACAAAAGGATTTCAAATTTTTATGGAATAAACAATTAGGACTGGAATTTTTTTCATTGGTTGAACAAAAGAAAAGGGGCGTGGTTTTTTTATATTAATCAACAATTAGAGCCAAAATTGGTATTTAAAGACAAAGATGGAAGATATATAGCAGTAGAGATAATAATTAATGGGGAATAAATGCTGTTATTAGGACTGTATGCCCCAAATGGTGCAAAAGATGCTTTTTTAAAAGACATTATCAGACAGCTGGATGAAGTGACTTATGACCAGATCTTGATGATGGGAGATTTTAATGGAACAATACAGAATAAAATAGATAGATCTGGCCAAAAAAGTAATAACAAGGAAGGAAAATTGCCAAAATCGTTTTTTGAATTGCTTAAACAAGAAAATTTGGAAGATATTTGGAGAAAATTTAACCCTGAAGTAAGAGACTATACTTTCTTTTCAGCAAGACACAATACTTCTTCCAGAATTGACATGTTATGGGGTCCTAAGGATTTGGGCCTCATAACTAAAAAAGTAGAGATTCTTCCAAAGATAAGTGTGGATCATAATCCAAATTATGGGCTACAAAATTGCAAAGAACAAGAAGATGGAGAATAAATGAAGATTTGCTACAAGAGAAAGAATTTGTAACATTTTTAGAAAATGAAGCTTTTTTCCAAATAAATGACAAAGATGATATAGAGTTCCAGATGGTATGGGACGCTTACAAAGCTGTAATGAGAGGAATATTGATTACATTAAACAATAAGGATAAAACAGCAAAAGAAAAACAGAGATTGGACATTCAAAATGAGATAAAGAAAAAAGAAGGGGAACAGAAAAAGACCAGGGAAAAAAGAAAATTATAAGGGAGATTACTATATTACAAACTCAAATGAGACATTTGTTGAATAAAGAAGTAGAATGGAATTTGAAAAAACTGCAACAGAAATCTTTTGAGGGTGTGAATAAACCTGGAAAGTATTTAGCCTGGCAACTGAAGAAAAAGAGAGAAAGTAAAATTATTAATAAAATTGTGGCTGATGGAAGAGAGATAGTAGATCAAGAAGGAATAAAAAGACAGTTTTTTAAGTATTATGCTAATTTATTTAAGGGTGTGAAGATAAAAAAGAAAAGATTGAAGCATATTTGCAAAATATTAAAATAGCACCCTTTACTGAATATATGAAGAAAATTTTGAATGATCCAATTGAAAAAATTGAAATTGAAGCAGCAATTAATGCAGTGAAAACGGGAAAGGCACCTGGGCCAGATAGATATACGGCTAAATTTTTCAAAACCTTTAAAGAAGAATTAGTACCAAAACTGCAAAAATTGATGAATATGATAAGAATAAAAGGAAAAATACCAAACACTTGGAAAGAAGCTGTAATTTTGTTGATCCTCAAAGAAGATAGAGATGTTACGAATGTACAGAACTACAGACCAATTTCATTGTTAAATAATGATTATAAGATATACACAAGAATCTTGGCAGATCGACTTAATATTTGATTAACTTCATAAAGGAAGATCAAGCAGGATTTCTTCCTAAAAGGCAAATAAGAGACAATATAAGAACAGTTGTAAATATTGTAGAACACTATGAAAAACATCCAGAAAAGGAAATCTCATTATTTTTTGCGGATGCAGAGAAAGCCTTTGATAATTTGAACTGGGACTTTATGTTTGCATTAATGGAAAAGATAGAACTTGGAGAACGCTTCATAAGAATGATAAAAGCAATATATATGGAACAGCGAGCAAAGTTGTATATAAATGCAGACCTCACAGAGGATATGATGATCAGTAAAGGTACAAGACAAGGTTGTCTGCTTTCACCATTGTTGTTTATAATGACTCTTGAAATTTTGCTGATGCAAATATTAGATGATAAAAATTAGAGGATTTACTTAATATAGAGCGTTTGCTAATGATATAATGTTTATAGCTGAAAATCCTATACAAGTAATACCTTTGCTGTTAGCCAAGATATAAGAATATGGAGAGTTGGCGGGACTTTCTGTTAATAAAGAAAAATCGATTTTTTTATGTAAAAACATGCAAGTAAATAAACAAAAGGAATTGCAGAGACTGATGGGATGTGAAGTTACTTCTAAAGTAAAGTATTTGGGCTTGGAGATAACAATGAGGAATATTGATTTGTTCAAAAATAACTATGAAAAGCTATGGCATAAAATGGATGAAGATATGGTGAAATGGAATAAACTTAATCTGTCATTGCTGGGCAGAATAGCTGCAATTAAGATGAATATTCTTCTGAGAATAATGTATTTGTTTCAAACCATTCCGATTGTGAAAGATAGCAAACAATTTAATAAATGGCAAAGGAAGATTTCAGAATTTGTATGGGCTGGGAAGAAACCAAGGATTAAAATGAAAATTTTAACAGATGCTAAAGAGAGAGGAGGATTCCAGCTACCAGATTTAAGACTATATCATGGATAAAAGACTGGATGACGCTGTTGAATAAAAAACTTCTAATGTTGGAAGCTCATGGAAATAAATTCGGTTGGCATGCTTATATGTTCTATGGAAAGAAAAAGATGGATGGGTTTTTTTCTCACCATTATATCAGAAATAATTTGTTAAACACATGGATGAAGTACAAGAAATATGGTGATGAGAGAAAGCCATTATGGATAGTGCCAGCAGAAGTAATAAAAATAACAGCTGAAACCAGTGAAGAGAGAGGGTTGTCATAGAATTAGTTACTAAAAATACAAAGTGGCAAAATAGAATTGAAAACTCCTGAGGAGGTGAATACAAAATATGATTGGTTTCAAATGCAACAAATAAAAAGCCTGGTGGAGAATATCAAAACTGAAGGAATAAGACATGAGCAAACAGAAATGGAAAAAGTTCTGCTTGGAGATAATGAAAAATTAATTTCAAAAATATATATGTTACTATTAAAATGGTCTACGGAAGATGAGGTAGTAAAATCTCAAATAATTAAGTGGGCAATTAATGTAAATAAAGAAATACAGATGGATACATGGTAGTATCTTTGGAAGAACTCTATGAAATTATCAACATGTCAGAGTATAAAAGAAAATTGTTTTAAGATGATGTATAGGTGGTATATGACTTCTAAAAAATTGGCAAAGATGGATAAAAAGATGCCAGACAGATGTTGGAAATGTAGAAAACATGAAGGTTCTTTTTACCATATGGGGTGGACTTGTGAAAGAGCGAAAAAGTCTTGGCAGATAATTCAACAAGAAATTTCAAGGATCTTGGGATATGAATTCAAGAAAGTAGCAGAGACTTTTTTATTGGGATTACAAATGGAAAAATTTCCAAAAGAAGATAGAACTTTGATCTGGTACTTGCTTTCAGCGGCTAGGACATTGTATGCGCAGTTATGGAAGCAAGAAAAAATACCAGAAAAATGGGATTGGATTGTAAAAGTTATAACATGTAGTGAGATGGACAAACTAACAAGAATCTTAAGAGACTATGATTTGGAAGTGTATGAAAAGAGTGGAAAAAGTTTAGATGTTATGTAGAAGAAGAATGGAATATAAAAGGATATTGGACAATTTTTTAATAATGATCAAGTACTAGAAAAAAGTAGAATATGAATATAGGTTCTTATGGTTTAAGGGCTCCTTTAAATGTTAGTATTTTAAGTATATAACTTCGGCGGGAGTCAAGTAACTGGGGGAGGGGGAACTAGAAAATAGCATATGGGATAGATAAAAATAAGGTATTAATGGATATAGTTACCATATGTTATCAATAAAATTGTGTTTTCAAACATTTCATCATATCTCCATCGATCTTGCGCCAGAGTTTCTCATAATTGTTTTTATATAAATCAATATTTTTCATTGTTATTTCTGCACCAAAGTATTTTACTTTTGAGGTTATTTCACACTCTGTTAATCTCTGTAGTTTTTCCTGCTTACTCTTTAACATATTTTTACACATAATTTTTGATTTTTTCTTTGTTTATATAAAAGCCTGCCAACTCTCCATATTCTTGTATCTTAGCAGCAATGGTGTTACATGAGTGGGATTTTCATTTATAAACATCACATCATCTGCAAATGCTCTGTATTTATAGAAAAAACCTTTCATTTTTAGCCCCTCTATCTCTTTATCATCTTGGATTTGAATTAACAAACCTCTAAAGTCATTATAAATATCATTGGAGATAGAGGGCAAACTTGTCTTGTTCCTTTATTTATTTTAATTTTTTTCTGTTAAGTTTGCATTAATGCAGAGCCTTGCTGATTGTTCGGAATATATCGCCTTTACCATTCTAATAAAGTCTTCTCCCAATCTCAATTTCTCCATCACTGCAAACATAAAGTCCAATGCACATTGTCAAATGCTTTCTCTGTGTCTGCGAAACAGCTTGGCATAATATTTGTAAAATTCCCTTTTAATGCCTTCATGGTCAACAATGTCTTTTTCTCCAGATACAATTTTGTTAATTACTTTATTCTCCCTTCTTTTTTTCATTTGCCATGCAAGATATTTTCCAGGTTTATTTGCACCTTTAAAAGATTTCTGCTGTAGTCTTTATTAAATTCCATTCCAATTCTTTATTCAGCAAATGGCTCAGTTGGCTTTGTAATATTGTAATTTCTCTTATGATCTTTCTTTTCCCAGGTCGTTTTTTAAGCTATTTCTTTTTTGCCAATTTTTTTCTGAATGTCCATCATTTGTTTATTTTTGGCTCTTTTGTCCTTGTTGTTCAATGTAATCAAAGTACCCCTCATTACTGCTTTATATGCATCCCACACAATTCGAAACTGGGTATCTTCTTTTTCATTTATTTGGAAGAAGCATTTAGTTTCCTTTTCCAGAGACACCACTATTTCTTGTTACTGTATCAATCCTCATTTATCCGCCACCTTAGAGTCTTTTCCCCTGATTTTACAGACCACAATATTGGATTGTGGTCTGCTCTTATTTTAGGAAGTATTTCTATTTTTTTTGTTAAAAGTCCAAGATCTTTTGTGGTCCAAATCATATCAGTTCTCGAAAAAGAGTTGTGCCTTGCTGAAAAGTAAGTATAATCACGTTCTTTGGGGTTTAATTCCCTCCATATATCCTCTAAACTCTCTTGTTTTACCAATTCAAATAATGATTTTGGTAGTTTCCCTTCATTATTTTTTTCCCAGTTCTGTCCAGAGTATTTTTCAGTGTTCCATTAAAGTCTCCCATTATCATAATTTAATTGTGCACCACTTGGTCTAATTGTTGCATTATATCTTTAAAAAAAGAGTCTTTTGCTCCATTTGGAGCATATACTCCCAGCAACAAAGTTCTTTTATAATTCAGTGTCACTTCTACCACAATATATCTGCCATCATCATCTTTAAAAATTAATTTTGGGTCTAGTTCTTGTTTGATATAAAAAAACTACCCCCCTTTTTTTCTCCTTAGCCAATGAAAAAAATTCCACACCAAGTTGTTTATTCCATAAAAATTTGCAATACATTTGTTTGATGCGTACTTCTTGTAGACAAATTATGTTACATTTTTGTTTCCCAATCCAGTGAAAAGTTGCCCTTCTTTTTTGTGGTGAGTTAAGTCCATCTATATTAGAAGATATTAATTTGTAATCCATAATGGATTTTATTCTTGATCTGATTCCTCAAAGTCTTTATGCTCACTCAGAAAGTTTGTCATTTGCTGAATGGTTATGATGGTAAATCTTTGCTGTTTGAATTCAAAACTCAAACCCTCTGGAAGTTCTCATCTGTATCTTATTTGTTTTTCTCTCAGCTTTTCTGTCATCCTTTTATAGAGTCTCCTGTCACTGATGACTTTCCTTGGCAGTTCTTTAATAATTCTTACTTTACTGCCATCCACCTCCAGTGGGCTCTTAAATTGTTTACTAAGAATCCTTCCCACCATGTCTCTTGTCACAAATCTTACCACCATATCTCTTGGTAATTTATTTTTTTGGGGCATATTCCAAATTTACCCTGTAAATATAATCATAGTTGTCAGTGTTTGAGTTCCTTTAAGAACTAAACTGCTGAGTCAAGGTTATGCAACTAAAACTATACAGCTGTGATAGAAGTCACGAGAAGCACAGGTGTAGCTCATGTTACCAATCAGGCTTAGGATTGGGTGGCTGCACTATATCTGTGGTAGCATTACCCACAGCACTTTGCCTTGGTTACATGCCGTGCCTTGGCCTTGGGCGATGCTGTATGAATGACATATGTGAAGGAGAAACTCTATTGAACTGTTTCTTTGACTGACTGACTTGCTGGATTCATGTAATGTATTGGACTGACTTTTGACTTCTCTATTGGACTGTGATTTGGTGCTGCATATTGGAGGACTGCTATTCTGTGTATGACCATTGCCTGTTTTGACTGCCTCTTACGTTTAACCCAAAATATATCTGTTAACTGGCTGTTGTGGAGTCTTTGTTTTACCACAGTGTTCTGGAGTGCACCCAACTATCTACTCACTCAGGGGACCACACCTTCCTACGCATTCAAACTCTGTCAATAGTAATGATGAGTTTCTTCTGGGTCTTCTCCTAAAATCAAATAAAATGAAATGAAAAAAAAATTAGCAATAATTTCAATTATATATGTCCTTAGATCAGTAATAGTAGACTCAGGCACCCCTTAGCCATAATTGGTTCTCCATTAATTTACAGTCAGCTAGTAATGCTTTCTCCTGTAATTTTTGCATAGTGGAATCTACATAGTCCATTCTCATATCTAGGTCGTTCACGTTTTCTTCTACTTTTTGCACTTTCTGCAGACCTGCTTGTGAATCTTTTCTGAGATCTTCAATCTCTTTTTTCACATCTTCTGCACTTGTCTCAATGTCTCTTTTTAACTGTTTTTGTTTCTCTAATTATATTTGCCAATCTTGCTTCCATAGCATCCATTGCTTCTTGCCATCCTGCTTTATCAGTCTTGTCTGGTTTAAATTTAACCATTCTCTCTTCTTCAAGTGATCCAGCCCTCATACGTTGCTGCTTTGCTGCTGATCTCAGTTCCATCATAGCTGCTTGGGTGTTGCTTTAAATAGGTTCAGAAATTGACCTCTCAAATTCAGATTTTAAGCACACAGTCTTATAGATTAGATCATGCCATATTAAATGAGCCCAAAACCGCCGTTCTCTGATGCTTCTAAGTCAAGATATTAATTATTATTATTATTTTTGCCTAAAATGGCTGCTGTTTTTCTGTCAGTTTAAAAACTTTTTTCCTTTTTTCTCCAAAACAACACCAAAATTAGTTCTAAGTTTATAGTCCAATAGATTTTACCTTTTAATGATGATATCTGCCGGCTCTGCTCTCTTTCAATGTACACATTTCTTTTTATTAACTTTTAAAATTTTGACCTTCTTGTAATGGCAACTGATACTTCTCTATGGTTTGGAGTCCTAGAGAGGGCTGGAGGACTTTTTATTTTTCCCTTCTCATAATGGCGCCGTCCTTTACCTTCCTTTCTTGACACAAAGTCTCGTTTTCTATGGTTGTGAAGTCTCACGTTTTTTCAGTGACGACACTTCCTGTATTATAATCACTAGCTCAGCAGATCTTCTAGGAGGGGTTTTCTATTGAAACCGCAGGTATTCCAAACAATATCTATTTTTCCTCTTTTAAACTTGTCTTTCACAATTTTAAAGTCCCAATTTCAACCCCTCCTTTATACTCCTGGGTATACTATTGCATTTCTGGTTCCAGACCTTTGCTTTTAGTTTTATTTAGTCTTTTATTTGTCCCGGAGTGATAGATATAAATCTTTTACCTTCAGTTCTGATTTCCTTCTTCGCACTGCTCTCTTAGTTATCAGATGTTAATCAGTCTCATAGAAGCTTTGTATCTTAGTGGATTTAAGCCAATTTAATGGCCTCAGAGATCCTCTGTAGACGATAGAATGCAGTCCTTCTCGGGGGACTCTTCAAAGCCAAAAAGAAACCCCACTGGAGTTCCGTGTCAGCCAAAGTAAATTCTCTCAGAACTTCACATGCATTTCTTGCCCCCCCCACCACCTGGAAGGGGTAGGCAACAGGTGTTAAGATCACCTTCTCTGCCCAGAACAGAGGTTCTGATCTGCCCGTCTGCTGAAGAGCAGCTCAATCCTCCATGACCAAAACCCTTCATATTTGAACATATGAAGCTGCCTTATACTGAATCAGACCTTTGGTTCATCAAAGTCAGTATTGTCTTCTCAGTCTGGCAGCGGCTCTCCAGGATCTCAAGCTGAGGATTTTCACACCTACTTACCTGGACCCTTTTTGGAGATGTAAGGGATTGAACCTGGGACCTTCTGCTTACCAAGCAGATGCTCTACCACTGAGCCACCGTCTCTCCCCATCCTTTCCACTACCTGGCATTACAATTATGACAAGATCTGATTTATGTCACATCCGGTCCTCATAACAAATGAGTTTGACACCACTGATCACAGTCCAGCCTGTTGGCTACCAATGCTTAAAACAACAATGGCCACCCACTCCTTATGCTTATTTTGTTATCTGAGATACTCTCTTGGGTCTCCTGATATATTTTTCCCCTTCATATTTTCATAGTGCTTTCTTCTGAAATTGCTAGCTAGCCATAATTGTTTGCTAGTCTGAAATCCTGTACAGATGAGACCTCAGGCCTGCAGCATCTTTCTTCAGTCATACTCAGTCATACTCATGCTAGATGTATATGTGATAGCTTGATATTTAAGATAGTACTTCAGCCCTTTTTTTCTTGAAATAGAAGCATTTCTTTGCCCATATACTTGATATCCACTGTCATACATGTGGTAATAAATGCAAAGTTTCTGGACTGACTTCTGAGTCAACTCGCTCTGTGGATAAATGCCAACTCTTCAGACTTTTTACTGTTGGTTGGGTCCAAACTAAACTGACAATATCACTTGATTCCCCCTTCCTGCTGCAGAACCACCCCACCCCAATGTTCTTCAGGGCTCCATATCCCCCCCAGAAATAGAATTTTGTAAGATCAGTGGACTGCACTGGGCAAGGGAGGCAGGAAATTTCCATTTTTGTATTGGAAAATTTAGTCTGGATCCAATCCACTGTCTGTAAATTAAGTTTTATGGAGTAGCAAACTATCATCAAATGCCTTTAAAAAGTTATCTTTTTCAGTAATTGAGTATTGTAATTGTGTACTTTGTGATGAATGGCAGCATGACAGCCACAATTTTGTTTTTAATTGATTACATAAATATTGATTGATCGGTAGGTCTTGAACAGCTGATGACTCCGCAGGAGAAGAATAAACTCTATGCAGCAATCGGTTATAGTGAAACAGCTGCTGATCCTACATTACCCAAAACAGTGAGTGTGATTTGGTTTATAGTATTTGTTTGTAGGTACTGTAACGTATTCAGTGTATTGATGCCATACAATTGGAGGTAGAATTATTTTCAGTCATTCAGGCCTGAATAATCTAGAATCCAGTTAGATATAGCGCATGAAAATACGCCCCCCTCCCAGGAAAATAATCAGTCATGTTTAACACAGTCAGAAATCAGACATATTTCAAACATTCAAACAGACTGGAGGTCATTCTCATCGCATGCTTCATGTCTTGTTCAAAATATTGTTTGAAAATGTTACAGGTTTTTAGTGTGAACAAACCTGACAATGTCTTTTCTCCCAGTACAATGGATGGAGCGAGGAAAAAATTGGAGTTTCAGCATTGCCTTGAGAAAGCTTGAGAATAATTTCTGAATTTTGTTGCAGTAGTATCAGAGTAGCAGAGCTGCACTTGGCATGAACACAAAGGCTAGTAATTAAGAACTGCTTGCCAAGGCACTGTAATGTTCAGCTTTAGCAGAAGAAGCCCCACTCTAGGGGGACCAGAGTTGTCATAGTTTCAGTGTGTACTGACATTAAAGTCACAATCCGGGTCGTGAAGAAAAAAAACCCAACTAATCAAGGTAGAATTCTTGATCATGTTAGAGAAGTCAGATGGAAGTGCAACAGATACATCTTGAACATGTGCATCAGTTCTCATCTGGTTTTTCCATTTAAATGAATATTTGTGGGGGCAGAGCTGGTTCTGTTGTTGTTTTTTAAACCAGTTTTGCTCTTTAATCTTAAATTGCAAGTGCAGAAACAGTAATGATGGAACTGGCCCTCAGTATTAGATGAGGGCTTTTTTGTTTTTCTTCAGCATTGTTCCATTAGTACTTCTATCTGCCTCCTACTTTTCTGTTCGTATGTATGAGTGACCAAGTGTATTTTTGAATTCTGTTTGTTGAAAATTTGACAGTGGAATTCTAAGAACATATCCTGGGAGTAAGTGCCACTGAATGGTCCTGAGTAGCATTCTAAGAAGACCTACTTAGGATTGCTTTGTTAATAGCATATAAACAGTATTATCTTTCAAATAATAATATGGAATATTTTACATGTTGAACAGATAAATATTGCAATTTACAAATATGTTTTCAATTTATGCAGTATGAAGCCATAAAGCTATATGTAAAGCTGTTAAGCATGAAGGTGTCAGTAAGAGAAAATGTGGACAAGCCTGAGCTGATAAAACTTGCATTAATTGATTTACGTACAACAATAACACAGCGACCTGGAGCTGAAGCAATAAGGTAATATTTCATTGAACCTAATGCTTATTTTGTAAAAATTGGATCTTTTAAATTTTGTTGTAAGTTGTAGGTGCTTAGTACTTGTAAATTGTTACTACTAGTAGGCTTGTATCCAGTTGCATGGGTATGTCAATTTGCTGCAGCTGTTTGCAGTCATTCTTGTATAAGAATGATCTATAGGGGAATTGGAAGATTCCTGATATCAGTCTTCTGCCTTGGAGCATGAGCTTTCTGAAGACCAGAGTGGAGGAGTCCTTCCTACAACTGATAGACAAATTAAAAACTAATAAGTCACCGGGTCCGGATGGCATACATCCGAGAGTTCTGAAGGAACTCAAAGTTGAACTTGTGGATCTTCTAACAAAAATCTGTAATCTTTCATTGAAATCTGCCTCCGTTCCTGAGGACTGGAAGGTAGCAAATGTCACCCCCATCTTTAAAAAAGGTTCCAGAGGAGATCCGGGAAACTACAGGCCAGTCAGTCTGACTTCAATACCGGGAAAGTTGGTAGAAACCATTATCAAGGACAGAATGAGTAGGCACATTGATGAACACGGGTTATTGAGGAAGACTCAGCATGGGTTCTGCAAGGGAAGATCTTGCCTCACTAACCTGTTGCATTTCTTTGAGGGGGTGAACAAACATGTGGACAAAGGAGACCCGATAGATGTTGTTTACCTTGACTTCCAGAAAGCTTTTGATAAAGTTCCTCATCAAAGGCTCCTTAGAAAGCTTGAGAATCATGGAGTAAAAGGACAGGTCCTCTTGTGGATCAAAAACTGGCTGAGTAATAGGAAGCAGAGAGTGAGTATAAATGGGCAGTCTTCGCAGTGGAGGACGGTAAGCAGTGGGGTGCCGCAGGGCTCGGTACTCGGTCCCATGCTTTTTAACTTGTTCATAAATGATTTAGAGTTCGGAGTGAGCAGTGAAGTGGCCAAGTTTGCGGATGACACTAAATTGTTCAGGGTGGTGAGAACCAGAGAGGATTGTGAGGAACTCCAAAGGGATCTGTTGAGGCTGGGTGAGTGGGCGTCAACGTGGCAGATGCGGTTCAATGTGGCCAAGTGCAAAGTAATGCACATTGGGGCTAAGAATCCCAGCTACAAATACAAGTTGATGGGGTGTGAACTGGCAGAGACTGATCAAGAGAGAGATCTTGGGGTCATGATAGATAACTCACTGAAAGTGTCAAGACAGTGTGTGTTTGCAATAAAAAAGGCCAATGCCATGCTGGGAATTATTAGGAAGGGAATTGAAAACAAATCAGCCAGTATCATAATGCCCCTGTATAAATCGATGGTGCGGTCTCATTTGGAGTACTGTGTGCAGTTCTGGTCGCCGCACCTCAAAAAGGATATTATAGCTTTAGAGAAGGTGCAGAGAAGGGCAACTAGAATGATTAAAGGGCTGGAGCACTTTCCCTATGAAGAAAGGTTGAAACGCTTGGGACTCTTTAGCTTGGAGAAACGTCGACTGCGGGGTGACATGATAGAGGTTTACAAGATAATGCATGGAATGGAGAAAGTAGAGAAAGAAGTACTTTTCTCCCTTTCTCACAATACAAGAACTCGTGGGCATTCGATGAAATTGCTGAGCAGACAGGTTAAGACGGATAAAAGGAAGTACTTCTTCACCCAAAGGGTGATTAACATGTGGAATTCACTGCCACAGGAGGTGGTGGCGGCCACAAGTATAGCCACCTTCAAGAGGGGTTTAGATAAAAATATGGAGCACAGGTCCATCAGTGGCTATTAGCCACAGTGTATGGAGCACAGGTCCACCAGTGGCTATTAGCCACAGTGTATGTGTGTATATAACATTTTTTGCCACTGTGTGACACAGAGTGTTGGACTTGATGGGCCGTTGGCCTGATCCAACATGGCTTCTCTTATGTTCTCTTATGTTCCTACCATCAGTTCATTTAAGTCAGGGGTCCCCAGTATGGTGCCCCTAGGTGCCAGGGTATCTGCTAACACCTTTTCTGGTGCCTGCCACATGGTTTTAGAAAATAAAAACATAAGGAGACCCTGCTGGATCAGACCAGTAGTCCATCTAGTCCAGCATCCTGTCTCACACAGTGGCTAACAGTGGCTAACCAATTCCTCCTGAGGACCAACAAGAGGGCATAGAGGCCGAGACTTTTCTGTGATGTTGCCTCCTGGCTCAGAGATAGGTAGAGCTTTTGCCCAGCGGGGCTTCTGATTGACTTGTTGGAGATCTAATTGAATGTGCAGATTGCTGCTGCAGAAGCTGCTGGTACAGCACAACTATCTTCACTGGGTAACTGAAAGCAACTAGTATGCAAGAAAATATATCTAAACAATATGATTGTAAAAGGCATCCTTTTAAACAGAGCTTCTGCTGTAAATGTTGAAGACAACTAGAGTTATACATGACTTCACTTCCTCATGTATTGTCACTAACTTCTATCCTAATATTACTATATTCTTACTATACTGTATAGAACCCCTATGGTCTACACTGACTTTTATGCTCTTTTGCAGAGTATTGTGACTCTGAGGGCCTGATTATAAATTCTAGTAAGTCTAAAGTGATGCAGTTTTCTAGGTCCTTCTGTCAGCAAAGATATCTTTGGTGTAGAAATCTTATTGAACAGATTACCCAATTGAAATTTATTTTCAATCTAATATGTTTGGACAACTCACATTAGAAATGCATGGACCACAATACTTATTGCTATGGGGGCAATAAGCTGGTTTTTCTATTTTAAAGGTGACAGTTTATTCCAGCTGCTGTCACTATATTTAACACCAAAGTAGAACCACCGTTTTTGTGTGGAGCACTTTTGTGAATTGAAGCATGTGGAGAATTGATTGTTTTCTTTGAAAAATTACTGCTGCTCCTAATTGTATTGCTGGATTATCACCAAGGGCAGAACTAGGTCTCAAGTCACTCAAAGCTCAGATTTGGCTACAACCTTTAGATTGTGGATTAAGATTTTATTCTCCATGGAATCAAACAGATACATCTACTGCAAGCAGACTCCTTTCAAAGTTCGTGGAGCAGATTGGTTTAAAGTTGCATCCAGACACTTAGAATTTCCCTTTATGATCTGAAAGAACAAGGGCCTTTAACAGCACTCTCTTCAATACTAGAAGTACCATGTGGAGTGTGCTCTCCCAGTTTATTTTGATTTCTTGACAGTTCCACACTGACTAGATTGAATGCCATTACATCACAGGAGTTACTGGAATGCTTAAATAAGGTGCCTTACTCTGGTTGAGTGTGTCGATGTGGTTCTGGCTGAATAGACACTCTAACATTGTCTATTCAACTGCGACCTGCTTAATGTGGCAAGAAATAGTTGAATAAAATCTTATATGTGATGAGGGAAGGGAGTTGTAGCCTAGGATTGGCACAGGGGTAGAACATAAACACCTAGTTTTTAAACCATCTGAAAGCAATGCTGATCATGAGGAGAGCAGGAAGAATTGCATCAGTGCTTAGTTCTTGTGGCCCCTTCTTACATGCCCAGGAAAATGCTGTTCATCACTTTGGGGTCTGGCAGTAATTTTTCTCCAGACCAGTTTTGCCAGGGATCCTGGAGAGGGTTTTTCTGTTCTCTTTGCCATTTTCTGTGTAGTAGCAAGGTACTACTGAATTTCCTGCATTGTGCAGGGGTTTGGACTAGGTGACCCCTGGAGCTCCTTTCCAACTCTATGATTCTAATTTGAGATTTCTTTTAGCATTGGTGGATTTTAATATTACACTGGAAGTCACCAAGTACTTTTCTCAGTCAGTTAAGACTAAAAATTACTAAATCATTATATAGGTGCATGTATAAATACATTTATTTTTAGTCTCGGTGTGACACTGCTCAAAGCCGAATCGGCTGTATGAGCGGTATCGTTTAAGTATAAATGTGACCTTGCTTCCTGACATTTTGTGGTTGGCTCCATCTCTTACTTACAGTCATTTTGTGGTTGTGCGCACAGGCCCGTAGCCAGGATTTTTCATTTGGTAGGGCACATTTTTTGTGGGGGCCCTAATTATTATGCGTAAATATGTAACTTAGTTTTGCTGCTTCAGAACATCATTTCTTTTAGCTAGCTTTTGAAGTCTGACACAACAAGGCAGGTTGTTGGATATTCTTAGAGAAAAATATTATTTACCAGTTTTAAATTAGCAGCGCAGCAAAGAATATGCAGAGATCATGTGTGTGTTTAAATGAATATGATTGCTTTACTTAAAACTACAAGGGAAGGGTAAAACTGGGAAGAAAATAACAGACACTAACTTCTACATCTTTACAGCTAAAGAACAAAACTAGGAATGGCTTCTCTTCAAATTTAGACAAAGGGAGGAAAAGAACCATAAAATGCAGAATAGCCAATGCATTGATTTCCAATCACAACACTCGATTCCAGGTGATTTAACTAAGACCTCCTAAAGACATTTGCAGGCTTTCAAGTGCTGCAAACTTGCAAATTCCATCAAAGGTTTAATTTGGCTGCCTTTTACTGAACAGTAACATCAACACTAACATTTTAAAAGATTGCAAACATAGAAGCTATGAGCAGGGTAGAAGGTTCACAGAAATAGTAAGACCCACAGAATGCCTTGGACCTAAAATTAAAGTTAAAATCAGCCTTCCATTAGTAAATGACTAAATGCCCCACTCCCCTGTCAGTATCATAAAATACATTGAGAGCAAATTGAGAACAAATTAAAAGTAAAACAAAACTGAAATACAGCAATACAGCAACAAAACAGAACAGGGTTGAATGAGGGAGAAAAGTAACAGCTGTCGCTATACCAGTCACTAATGTCACAAATTGCATTAAATTTACTGTTAAAACTCTTTCCGCCCCCCAACTGTTCTTATCTTCCTTTCCTTGGCAATTAAGATAACGGATCAAAGTGAATGAGAAGGAGGAACAGATCCTAACTGATAAATGAAGTCTGAGTGAAGTGGCACCTTTAAGACCAAAAGGGCTTTATTCAGTTCGGTTTACTTTATTACAGTCCATGACTAGAGGCACTGGCTGCCAGTTTTTTATGAGCTAGGTACTGATGTTAATTTTAAAAACCTTTCTTGCCCTGGAGCACACCCGAAGGACTGTTTCTCCTGATAAATGCCCATATGCAGGCTAAATTTCTGTCAGAAAGCTTTTGCTGACAGTACCCATTTTCCCATCAGGTAAGATCAATAGCAGCGAGAGACAGTTCGGATCTTCTCTGTTGTATTGCCTCCTTTTTCAAAATTGTGGAAAGCCTCTTTCAGTTTGACTTTTCATAAGGGATATAGGATTCCTCATTCATTTGGCTTTTGGATGATGTAACTATTAAAAGATTGGTTGGTTTAATCTGGTATATCTATTTTTTTAATCTTGTTAATTATGATGTATTATGCATATGGATGGTGTATTATTTCTACTGTTCTGTTTTGTGGTTTTAGTGATTTGTAAATTACTTTGAGCAATTTGAGGGAAATATGACAAAATTATATAAATAAAATAACTGCAGTACAGTTATAAGCAAAGTTACAGTTTTCTAAGTCCATTAAAGTCACTGGGTTTAGAACAGTGTAACTCTGCTAGGGATTGTTTTGCTAGACAGGCTTATAGATCCCAGTCAAGTGGAGATGATGGTAGTGCTGTTAGCTTTGATAAGAAAGAGAGGCTCACTGATATAAAAACTATAAAAAGTCCACACAATGAACAAGGGATTTGCCCTCTTTTCTCTGGCTCCTCTGTCTTAGAGAGAGTAAAGCAATGGAGTTGCTGGGATGATGTAACTATTAAAAGATTGGTTGGTTTAATCTGGTATATCTATTTTTTTTAATCTTGTTAATTACGATGTATTATGCATCATAAACACACCCACCCGCACACATGTATGCACACACACACAAAAAAAACTTGTTGTCCACTTATGGATATATTTCCCTTTTATAGTGCAAAACACTTCAAATGAGCAGGTTCAACACAATTCAGCTTTATTGCTTATTCAATTTTATTGTTTTATTGTATAAGCTTTACCTGCCTACTTTAATGAGTGTTTAAAATGTAGAATTTGCTATCAGAGGATGTAGTGGCAACAGGAATAAACAGCTTTAAAGGGGCATGGAATAGATTAATGGAGGATAGGTCTATCAGTTGCTACTAGCCATGGTGATTAAGGGCAACTTCCACATTCAGAGGCACTAAACCTCTGAATCCCAAAGCCAGGAGAAGCAACATAGGAAGGCCTCAGCCTCTATGTCCTGTTGTTGCCTTCCAGAAGAACTGGTTGGCCACTATATGAGACTGGAAAGAGACCAATGTTTTCAAAGTCTCATTACTTATCTGCAGTATTTTTATAGCAAATGATGGTACAGAGTTCCTCTGAAGGAACTTTGAGTTATTGAAACCTTCCAAACCAAAAATTTCTCCTTTGGAAGGAGTATTGTATGACAGTTGGAGGCCAACAGTCCCAAGTAAACAGATCTAGCCGTTTTACATAATGTGGATGCCCAGAACAGAGCAAGAGACCAGTCAGCATATGTTCTTCAGGAATATGGGCAGAAGAAATCCCTCTGTGTCAGGTTCAGTTGGGAATTCCCAGGCCTGATGATGGGTACCAGATGGGTACATCTGGATGGATTGATTGAATTACCTGAGTGGCAAAGCTGATTAAATGTCTGTTGACAAAGGCCAGTCAATGTCTGATGGTCCTATCTCCTGCTGCTTAGTTTTCCAGAGAAATTTGCTTTGTATACCTGATTCCTGGATTATCCTAGAAGGATGACTATCCTGCAAGCCTTGATCATTAATCATGGCCAGGATTTAGATGAGCCCTCAGAAAGCCAACGAATAGAGTGATTGTCAGAGGAGCATTTGGGCTACCAGGGGAACCTGAGTGCTTCCTGTGAATCAGCTTTTTGATTGCCTCCTGACTTGTTATTTCCAGAATCTCAGAAATCATATGGCCTGAGAAGTCACAGTGGAGCATATATGTGTATTTTTCAAAAACATGTGTCCCAAACCAGAGCTGGTTATGGGGTAACAAATGCTTCGAACCTCTGATAAAGTTGTATTATTCCTGTCTTTTAGGCAACTGTACCTTAGAGCAATTCAGTCCAGACTTAAAAAAAGTAATTAAAGGGAGTGTAATTCAGTCTAGAAGGAAACACATCTGTCTAGTTTTCTCCACATTCCAGCCAAACACTACAGAATCAGTATTTCTTCTTTTCAGTTCATTCAGCCCTTAGTATGTGTATCAAAACCTTGGCTGAGTTCTTCCCTGGACATTTAGAGTATTGCTTCATTATTCCCAACATCTGGACCACTGGGTAGTGTCAAGTATGGAGGAGCAGTGACATTGTTTACTTGTGAATTTGTTTTTTGCTAGTCCACCAGGAAGTGGCTGTGACTGCTTTACTGACTCCTTGCTTTTCTCTGGATAAAAAAATTGCCTTGGGAGCTTCCTGTGGTTTTCATGGTAGTTAAGAAAATAGATCTTTGTTTATGGTACATTATTGCTACCTCAGTAGTAACAGGCTCGGTAAGGAACCAAGAGGCGTCATTTATTACCCTCTCTGACTAGGTAGTTTTCTAAAGATGTGGCGGATTTAATGTTTGGAGTCCTATTTAGCAATCACATAGAAGGAAAATTCTCCAATTTAGGACTTAGGGTTTATATACTGTTGCCAGGAAGAGAGATATAAATAAGTTTTTGGCACATGAAGTACTGTAGACAGAGGAACTAGAGGGCCCATGAGTCCACAAAGTTGATGAGGAACCAGATTTTGCTTGCCGCAACTAACCTGCCAGATTTTTGGCTTTAGTATTTTAGAGTATGTTTTATTTTCCTACACTCCCCCCCCCAACTCTTTTGCTTTTGCCTCTTGTTTTAGTTAGCATTCTATGCAAGGAACTAATAGTATGGATACTGTTAAATATAATAGAAGATGAAATTGTAACAGCTAATTATTACAAATGTAAACTGTTATACGCGGGGAACTGTAATGAATAGCGCAAAAGTCAGATGTCCTTTATTTATATACTAGCAGGGCAATAAAGTAAAATTGGGATGGGGTATTTTTGTAGTAAAATCATGCACATAGTTTTTTATACTTTACTTTTTACTCTATACAGATTTGAATCAAGTGTAAGTGCATTCGAAGTACAGGGAATGGCTCAAGGAAGAATAATACCCTGTTTACTGTCTTCTCGAACAGTCCATTTAGAAAACAATACTTCACTCTTCACCATAATGTTTGAGACCAATCCTTTATATGAGAGTGCAAATCAGAAGTTAAGAGTAGAATCACAGCCTTTGGAAATAATATATGATGCTGTAAGTAAAAACCTATTTTATTAGTGTGTGAGTGTACATGCAGTGCTACATTGAGTATATATATACCCTTGCTTTTATATTTTTTTCAGATGACTGTAAACAGCTTAGTCGATTTTTTCCGACCCCCTAGTGATGTTCGTTTGGAGCAACTAACCTCAGCAACTTTGATGAAACTGGAAGAATTTCGTGAGAAGACAGCAACAGGTAAGTGTCAAACACTTTGTAAATAAGATTTTTTAAAAATATGAGTTACAGCAGAGCAGCTTAGGTACAGTAAATACTTGTGTGAAGTTCATACATGACATTCATAGTTTCCTGTACAGGAATAGTACAGAAAAGTGATATGGTTAAGCAGCCCCAAAGAATACTCTTGCATGTTGACTATCCTATTTGAATGGGACTGGTTTGGTAGTGTGAAGTTTCCCTGCTCCAGCACTTGTATTCCCCTGCTACTCTTCCTCATTTCCGCAGATGATATGCCCTCCCAGGTGCAAGACTGCAGCTTGTCACTTCTTGCCATCCAGCATCAGAATCCCCTGTTTCTGGGAAGTTTTTCCAATCCCAGCATTCGACTCTCATCAAGCTAGTGGGGAAATCTTTGCCCATCTAGTGTTTTTCAGACCTAGGTCTACCCTCTCCTCCCTTCCATATTTGCATGTTCCGCCAAACTCAGGTTACCACGGAACAGTTAATTGGCTTATTGTTTCCCGTTCTAAGGGCTTTTGTGCTGTTCATTATAGCAGATAGTGCTATGGCACTAGTAACCAGAAGACTGTGTGATCGGATCTCAGCTGGGATTCTGATTTTTTTTAAAAATTTAATTGTGTTTGAACTCTATTTCGACTATTATTGCCTGCTCAGCTATTTTTTTAAAAAAACGTTTTAAAGAATAATGTAAGAGTACTGAGGAAGGAATGCAATTTTGGTCATTATAACCTGGTGAGCAGCTTGCATTCCTCCAAGCATCATATTAGAAAACATAGTTGACATCAGTCAGAGCCCTCCCCCTCCATGATTTCAGATTGTTCCTGTAACATTTGCAGTAGGATTTTTTTTAAAAGTATTCCAGGTTGGATGGAGAGTCTGCCTGCCAAAGGTCTGTTCAAACACTTATTCTGCCTCATTTTGCTTTGTTGAAAAGAGATGCTTGTGTGCCATGGGATATTCTAGGGTGTGGATAAGGCATCTTCTATGGCACAAGTGATTCTAGTAGGCAGAGCAGGCGTTAATGGAGGTCTGTAAACATAGAATCACAACCTGGAACAATGCAAACTGCAAGGTGATCAACTCCATGAGACCAGGAAACTCAATGTTATCCATTCTCAGGACAGGAAGCAAGAGCCATGCTATGCAGAATAGGCATTTAAAATTTAAATGGACAAATGCACTGTTAAAATCCATTCAGCCAATCAGAACGAGAATGGGGGGAGGTGTAGCGAGGAACATCCCTACGTGCTGGGAGAAAGAGGGAAGTTTTGACTGCAGAAATGATGCCAAGGATCAAAGGCTGATGATAAACAAAGGAAACACCACATAGAAGGCATGTACTGTGGAAGTAGTCTGTTGACTAATAAAGAATTCCCTTCAAATCTTCCAAAGGATGAGGACATACTGTGGGAAGGGTCTGAGATTAAACGATCCTTAGCTGTACACAAGGTCTGATTTTTTTGTGCTGATTTTTTCCTACTTATAATTCAGTTTAAACACAATTGTTTGTTGTTGTGTCTTTCAATTCAGATTTATTTTATTCTGATGTTTTTCTAGGGTTGGTGTACATTATAGAAACACAGAAAGTTCTAGATTTAAAAATAAATCTTATGGCTTCCTATGTCATTATTCCAAAAAATGGATTTTATGAGCCAACATCTGATAAATTACTGTTGGATCTTGGTCATTTAAAGGTAAATCTTTCAAGTACCAATATATCATCTCATATTTATTATGTTTGGCTTTTGCTTACAACATTCGGTTTAAAGAACAGATTTTTTTTCTCATTTCTTTTAAGTATTTTGGTTTTAACTGCATTCTGCTAAGGTTATATTCCTCCATTTTTAAATAATGGAAAGAAAGATTTGGAAGAAAAATTTTTACCACCATGGTTGTTGATAGTAGACAGTATGCAGAACAGTAAGAGATCTAGAGAGAATCACATTAGTAATACTTTTTTGTTCCTCAGAGCATTCCTTTTCATTATCCTATGCTGTTATTTAGAAGACAGGATATCATACTAGGTCAATTAATTTTTATAGTTTTTATTTAATTGGGGGTGAATTTTTTTCAAAAATATTTTATGGTGAATACTTGATTATGTATTTAAAAAATCTTTGAACTTTTGAAGACTAACTTCTTTTTTTCTTAAGATGGCTAGCAAAAGTCGATCTAACTTGTTAAATGTCAAAATCAAAGAAAGGACTCTTGAAGAAATTATGGCAAGAGCATATGATAAATTTGACATCCAGCTCAGTAGCATACAGCTTCTTTATAGCAAACATAGTAAGTATTCATAAATACTGACTTCTAAACAAAAAAAAATAGCAGTTAAATTAACATAAATTGTTCAGTAACATTCAGTGTATGCCAGAGGCTGAGTGAGATTTTGTGTTGTATCCCCTTCACCTTTCAACTTGGTGCCAGACAGTGACCAAGGTTTTTTTTTAAGTAACAACAACAAAAAGATACTGAAGTATATATGCAAGAGAAGAGCCTGTTGGACAAACAGGCCAGTTGTGACTCTTGTGTGCTGATAAAAACAAAGAAGATAATAGGTCTAAATGAGTTTGAACTCATTTAGTTGAAAGCAACTGATTTCTAATTAGGGACCATCTTTTGAGCAAAGGCTTGAAAGATAACACTGTATGCAAGGTCCTCAGACTTGCTCTGTGTAAGATGAGACACATAGGCAACCAGGGCCCAAGCTGAGAGAATGGGGCGGGGAGGAGAAGATTGTATACTTTACCAGAGCCTAAGAGTCTGGCAGGGTGTGTGGGACAGTCTGGCTCAATCTGCAAACCAGGTAATACGACACAGTTGCTTTATGTAGTTTCAAAAATAAAAAAGGGTTTCTTTCATAATGCTTGAAGTTGTATACATGGAATGGGGAGGGATGTGTTACAAGCTTCTGCCCAGCCCAGAGAAGATGATGTTTGGGCCCTACATGCAAAAATCTTAACCCTGTCTTCTCAAATGTGGATAGCACTGTAATTTCTACTGACTCAAACTACAATTTTGTAGCTAAAATCAGTTTGTGCGCTGGTTCATTTGAATGTCTAGATGCATCCATTCATTTTAGATCCCCATTTGCACTGTAACACCAATATCTCCGAAGTGGGCCTTTGTCTTTTAAAAGAAGCAAGGATTTTAACAATTCCCTGCTCTTAGGAAATATCTGCCCTGACCTGAATGGCCCATGGAAGCCTGATCTTATCAGATCTTGAAAGTTAAGCAGGAGCGACCCTTGTTAGTATTTGGATGGGAGACCAGCAAGGAAGTCCAGGGTCTCTGCACAGAGGCAAGTACTAGCAAACTGAGGGAAGGTGGGAATAGCTTTTCTGAGTGGAAGATATTTCTGGTTTCCCAGCACAGAGATTAGTTTTTAGAATCCTTTTGTTACTTTATTCTGTATTAAAAGAAATCAGCAATAGCAAACCAACTATGAATGTTTCTTGCCTTAAAAACCCTACTTGTCTCCATAAGCTGGCTGCAACTTGATGACACTTTCTACCACCAAGAAAAACTTAGATATGTACGTTTTGGGTAAACAAGTGTGTTGCGCTGTTATATCAGACTTATTGTAGTATCTTTCTTTCTTTAAGATGAAAACTGGGAGGAGGCTCGTAATTTGCGGTCTTCATCTCAACATATATTGCAGCCTCTAGATGTGAAAATGGAACTGAGCAGAGCAATGGTTGTAACAGATGCAAGGATGCCTAAGTATGAGATCTTTTACTGTTTATATTAATTTTTAAAGTACTGAGTTAGACTGTCTTCACCCTTTATATGATGGAGGGAAAAGACTGCAGTAGAAGGAACACACACAAAATCAAATGCACACAGGCTCAAATTCTATAGCCTTTCTTATATGATATGTTGAGTATCAATTTTGTTATTCAGGCCAACAAACATTGGATTTTTCACATATACACCTTTGTCAAATATTATGCCCACCTGTGGACAGTAATCAGAAGAAATGCTTTTTTCTATCTAGGAAGGAAATTATGGGTAGACTAATGTATAACCCTTCACAAGGTAAATGTCCTTTAAAAGTGCTCCATTTAGGATCTGAACCTTGCCTTCTCTAAATAGCTGTGCCTCGAGTAAAGTAACATTTGGTGAAATGATAAGGTTTTGCTAATTTTAAATGCTTTGAATTGTTTTGCCTGCATGATTGCACTGCCAGCAGAACAGCCAGATTACCAACTTGGTTACTAATAGCTGAAGGAAAACTCTATTTAGACTGTTACAGCAAAAATAAAAAGGAGTCTAGTGACACTTTAAAGACTTTGGTGTTTCTTTAAGTAACATACAGATTTTTGTTGGATAATAAAAATTACATTTGCATGTTAAAAATTTGTGTAAGGAAGCAAGTTGTTGCTGTAAAGGTGTGAGTGTATGTGTGTTATGTGCCATCAAGTCACTTCCAGTTTAAGATGACTCTATGAATCAGTGACCTGTACAGTGTCCTATCATTAACAGCCTTCTTCAGGTCTTGCGAACTGAGGGCTGTGGTTTCCTTTATTGAGTCAATCTGTTTCATGTTGGGTTTTCCCCTTTTTCCTACTGCCTTCAGTTTTTCCTAGCTTTGCTTTGTTTTCCAGTGAGTCTTGTTATGGCAATCTCTCCCTCTTCCCTCCCTCACATACAGTATTTTCCTTTTGTTTCTTCCTTCTTTCTTGCTGAGTGGCCCTGACGTGTTTTCTCCTTATTTGTTGGTCTGTTACTGCTCTCCCCTCCTGTCACGTTATTATGTATATTTGATGCTCGCCTAACCAGGGACTTGAGGGAAGAGACTAAATCACCTACTTATATTTTAGTTCTGTAATGGCACACGAGAGGCTTTTGAAAGTTCAAAAATAAACATAGTATTTTATTTAACTTGGAGGGGGAAAGGTCAGGCAGAATCAAGGGTAGAATGTATGAGGTGAACAGATAATAAAAACTGAGGTAACTGTAATCACACTGAATACAGATATTATGTTGCCAACAGTGTTTTTGCTTTTCAAAAAGGTATTTGAAACTTTGATGAGAGAGGCTTTCATTTCAGTTTGTGATTTGACTTGCAAACATAGGTTTCTGAATTTCACTCCATGTTCAGAAGGCAGGAATGTACAACCAAGTTTCTCAAATCCTTCTGTATGTACTCACCAAGGATAACGCCTCTCTTCAGAGCTATCTTTGTTTTCACTGGGCAGGGGTTACTTCTCTTCATTAGTAACTTTTGGTTTGAATGAGAATCTTCTGTGAGCCTCTCATTCCTCTTTGCCTCCTTCCTAGTACACAGTCAGCACTAAACTGTCTCTTCTTCAGTTGTCATTTCCCAACTGTCATTTCTCAATTGACTCTCTCTATAGACTTCCTCTTGTACAGCCTGTCACTCAAAAGTTCTCAGACTCTTTAAGGCATTAACCCTTGACAGTCCATCACACTTGAATTCTCATAATGTGGCCAGTTTAGTCATTTTAACTTTTAGGGAGAATTCAGGCTTAATTTGATCTAGAACCTACTTATTTGACTTTTTGGTGGCCCATGGTGTCTGTACAGCTCTTGTTTAATACCGCATTTCAGGTGAATCAATATTCTTGCTGTTGCTTTCTTCACAGATATGCGGTTCTATTTTATTTTACAAAATTGTTTAGTAAGATCACTGATAAATGGAGTCAGTTTGGGAAATCTAAATTTTAAAATTAAAGAACAAAATTTATTTTACTTTATTCACTTTATTTTACCAGCACCACATAATGTTTTTAAATTGTAACTATGTTTTATTAGTTTTAACTTGCAAATATGAATGTTGTTAGCCACCCTGAGTCCGCTTGTGGAGAGGGCGGGATAGACGTTTGACATAAAAATAAATATTAGGGTTTGTAGAATCTTTCGGGATCAAGTGCTGTGTTCTACTGGAGAAAGTTTTCCTTCCAGACGTTTCGTTCTCATCTGCGGAGAACATCCTCAGTGGCGTTGCAGCCGGAGCAGGCGCTCAGACCTTCTTGGCTGCTGTGCATTTCACTGCCGATGAAAAGGTACTCTCTCATGTGCCCATCAGACATACTTCTTTGATTGGTGAGATAGTCTGGAGAGCTTCTTCCTGTGACCTTAATTCCCTGGCAAGAACCAATACCTTGTATTCGGCTCAGGAGCAATTCAGTGGCCAGTGTAATTGCTCTAGTATTGGGATCATATCTGGACTTGACCACAGCATTCTGTGCTAGCTGCAGCTTCTGAGTACTCTTCAAGGGTAGCTCCAAGTAGACCGCATTGTAATAGTCCAGTCATGATGCAACTAAGACATAGATCACTGTGGCTAGATCTGACTGAACCAGGAACAAATGCATCTGATGCACCAGTCACAGCTGAGCAAAAGCACTCTGAACCATCACGTCCTCCTGGTTCTCTAAGGTGACTGCTATGTCAAGCAGTACTCCCAAGCCATGAACCTGGCTTTTCAAAGGGGTTATAATCCCTCCAAGGTGGAGAGATCTTGAGTCCCTTTTGTGCCTTTCTACTAACCCAGAGAAACTGTGCCTTGTTCAGGTTAAATTTCAACTTGTTCACCCTCATCCAGCCCATTACCAACTCAAAGCACCAGTTCAGAATGTAGATAGTATTCTTGGAATTAAGTGGAAAAGAAAGATGGAGCTGGATATTATCCACATATTGGTGACACCGCATTCCATACCTTCTGATGACCTTTCCCCAGTCATATAGCTATTAAATAGCAGGAGGAGGGGGAATAAGATGGAACCCTCCAGCACCATACAGGTCAATGGCCATGAGGCAGAGCAGAAATCCCCCAATACTGAAACTGACACCCGCTAGATACATCTCGTACCACTGTAACAGAGTACTCCTTAGTCTCAGTGCTGAGAGAGGCAACTCAATAGGTTACTATGGTTGATAGTATCAAAGACTGATGAGATCCAGCAGAACTAGCAAAGTCACATGTTCCCTGTGTAGTTCTCAGTAGAGATTACCAAAGCAGTCTTTTTTTTTTTTTGAAAGAAAGAAAGAATTATTTTAACTCGTCAAGCTTATTTACGGTATGACAAAAGACCTAGCATGTGGTTTGGTTACAATGCCTTTGCATGCAAAATACAAGTAAAGGTATTAATATCATGAGAAAAGAAAAGGAAAAGATTGTTGGAAATGCAACATTTTTGCATAAAGTGGATTCCGTGGTACTACCTCTTGTTCTGCTAAATACTCTACTATTGTAAACCAGGCTGTCACAAAGTTAGATTCATATTCTTCTGGAGAAATTGTCATTATGTTAGTTGATATTTTGCTTATTACAAAATGTTCCCATAACTAGTGTTGCCAATCTGATATTGTAGGTATAGACTGCGTTATCAATTTTGTAGCTAATGTTGTACGGCTACTGATAGTAAAATATGCTTTGTTTCATAACATTGAAAATTTTTGTTTGGATCTGACCATTTACTCAGTAACATAATGTCTGGATCTAATGGTAACCAAAGCAGTCTTTGTTGCAAGTCCTGGCCTGAAGCTAGATTGAAATGGATCCAGAAAATCAGTCTTTTCCAAGAACCCCTGGAGCTGAGAAACAACAACTTGCTCTAGTACCTTGCCCAAAATGGAAGATTGGAGACTCACTGGAAATTTTCCAGCATAGTAGGGCTCATGGGAGGATTTTTTCTACACAAAAAATAAAATTTAATCTTTGCTTCCTTGAGCACAAGAAACATGATTGTTCTCAAGGAAGCATTTAGCACTCCCTTTACCCATTCAGCTGGTGTCCCCTGGCAGCTTCTATCAGCCAGGAAGGAAGGGCAGGGTTTGAGAACACCTGTGGTAGGTCTGACGTGTCCAGTGTTCTTGTCCACATCTTTGGGATTCTATCTGCATAAATCAAAGAAGCAAATGCCAGCGGTACATCACCTGAACCTGCATCGACGTTGGCATCTAACCTAGAGTGGATCTGAGCAACTTTGTCTTTAAAATTGATTACAGTGGGCTGTTGTGCAGTCAGAGTTCAAATCCTTTGGGCTGTGATGCAGAAATCCCTGAATTACACGCAAAAAAACTCTGTTTGACAATAATGTGCAGATGCAGTAATGGAGGAGATATATTGGCTTTTCATTTCATCACCACCAGCAGCACCCTAGCTGTTGTCTTTCCCATTTCATTGCCATCAGCTCCCAAGTGAACCAGGGAGACTCTTTGGTTGTATCTGAGAGGAGAGGGCAATTAGTAGCAGTTATGTTAACTGCCCAGGCCATCTCCCTATTCCAGAGAGTGGTCAGAGGCTTGACAGAATCACCAGCAGCCAAGGTGAGAAAATCCTCACGTGTCAACAGGATCTATCAGGCACCTGGGACGGATCATCTTAATGAGTCCAGCACCCATTTTGGTGTTGTGCTTTGGTGTAGTGGTTTGGTGTTTGGAGTAGTGGTTAAGTGTGCGGACTCTTATCTGGGAGAACCAGGATTGATTCCTCACTCCTCCATTTGCACCTGCTGGAATGGCCTTGGGTCAGCCATAGCTCTGGCAGAGGTTGTCCTTGAAAGGGCAGCTGCTGTGAGAGTCCTCTCAGCCCCACCCACTTCACAGGGTGTCTTTTGTGGGGGAGGAAGATAAAGGAGATTGTGAACTGCTCTGAGTTTCGGAGTGGAGGGTGGGATATAAATCCAATATCATCACCTCTGCAAAAGAAAGAGGAAGTCATAAGCTTGAACTCTTATCAGGTAGTGATCTGTCCATGACAAGGGAAAGTAAGCTTTAACTCCTCCAGCTCCAGATCGGTCTCCCTAGCAGTAAAATAGACCAAATCCGGTGTGTGTCCTGCTAAATGTGTGGGCCAGCAATTACTTGGAAGAAGCCCGTGGTTGGCATAGCATAATACGTGTGTTTAAATCCTCATTGAATGTAAAGTCAAGATCTTCTTCGTGGTCATCTGTGCAGTCACACTGATGGGATTCAGGCGCCTGCGCCGATCACGATCGGTAACTTCAAAAGCTGCGGATTTCCGCGCCCCCGGCCCGGTGCGCATGCGCACCCCCCCCCCTTGCGCATGCTCACCGAGCCCGGAGCGGACATCCCGCCAGTTCTCTTCTGACCGCCGCCTGGATCAGTTGATCTTCACGCTACGGTCGGTGCTTTGTCCTTATATATATTAGGATTGTGGATTTCCAATTTCTTGTTTTGTCTTTCTTATTTTAGTTTATTGTGTTGGACTTAAAAGGAAAAAGGGGCGATTTTTGTTCGGGATTTTCCCGCTTCTTTCCACCCTCCCATCCTCCCCTCCCCCTCATCCTTCCCGCCACGCATGGAAAGGCGCTGGGGATTTTTTCGGAGGTGTACGAGGTGTGGCAGCAAGATAGCCCCGCCAGACGGACATTCTCTCTGCCTACTCTGCCTGGGAGAGTCCCACATTCCCGACTCCTGTTCGCATTGCTCGAAGTTTTCGAAGCAAACAAAGAAAAATCGCGCAGCCCGTCTAGCCGCTGCACTAATGGAAAGAGCACTTTCGCCGAAGAAAATGTCGACCACATCGACATCGGAGTCGGTCGATGCCGACAGGGCCCTTACCGACGCCGATCGCCCCAACAATAAAGCGGGCTCGGCACCGAAGTCGGACTCCTCTACGCCTGCGAAACGGCCTAGAGAGGAGAAGGTAGCCCACACCGAGGCGAAGAAGAAGAAAAAGGCAGACAAGCCCAAACTCAGCGGGCACTCTGCGGCCTCCGTTCCGACATCGCCAGTGCGACTGGCAACAGGCTCAGTTCCGCCTCTGAAACTATTTGCCTCCCCGAGACGGCGACTCAGCCCACCGACACTCTCCTCCATGTCGACGCAAATAGCGATTTCGTCGGACTCCGACCGCGACATCGAGCTTGCGCAACGCTCGGGAACGGAACAGAGCCCGATCGAAGATCGTCGCCCGCGAACTCCATCACCTCAACCCAGAGGAGACGATCGCACCACTCCACTACGGGGTCGATCGCGCAGCCCACGCAGATCTACTACCCCACGCCATCGCTCCCGAAGCACACGTCGGGACCGATCCCGCAGTCGCTCCAGGAGCCCTAGACGTCGGCACCGATCGAGAGATTCGACATCGGTCACTCGCTCACCGAGGCCGAAACCTAAAGGAAGCTCACCGCTAACGAAGCCACCACCCCCGATACCGTGGGACCAGAGACAGTGGCAGTACTTGTATGGCTCTTATCCGATGCCGTCAGTTTTCCCTTGGCTGCCCCCCAGACAATTGGAGTGGGACCAACAATCTGAAGCGTCGGTGAGATCACGAACATCGTACCATACACCAAGGCATACACCATCGGCGTCGCTGTCGAAACCTCCCGACACCGAAAAACCCCCCAAACAGGGGAGCTCCCCTCGGCCCCGAGGACACAAAAAAGTGACTCCAGAACCTAGCAAGACCCCGGACACACCACAACCCCGGTCGGAGCGCTCTGAGTCCCCGGAGGACTCTAAGTCAGAGGGAGAATCAACCTCGGAAGAACAGGGCAACCTTTCTTCTCCTGAGGAACCATCACCTTCTCAGAAGGTCGGGGAAGAACAACCGATATCCCCTTCCGAGGACCTCAAGTCTTACGGTGACCTCATTAAGCGGATGGCCCAAACACTAGCCCTCACTACTATCCAACCTCAACCGGTAGTGACGGACAACGTTTTTGACGTCGTGCAACTCGACACCTCCACAGCAGTAGCATTGCCCCTAACAACGGTAATGATGCACACGGCCAAATCTGCATGGGACAAGCCTGCGTCGACACCGATATCCTCACGCAGGCTGGACCACATGTATAGAATTCAGGAGTCTACTGCTGAATTCCTTTTCAACCACCCCAAACCAAACTCGGTGGTGGTTGCCTCCTCGTCTAAAGCTAGGAAGACCCATTCTACCCCCCCCGATAGGGAGGGCAAAAAGCTGGACAATTTGGGTAGGCGATTCTATACAGCAGGCTCACTGTGTATGAAGATGGCAAACTACACAGCTTGTATGGGACGCTACCAATATGCTCTGTGGGACCAACTGTCCACGATTTTACCAACCCTTCCGGAACAACCAATGTTAGCGATCCGGAAACTGCAGAAGGAAGGCATCCAACTGGCAAAGCAACAGATAAGCTCAGCAAAACACGTGGGAGACGTTGGGGCAAAAACCATCTCCTCGGCTGTGACACTTAGAAGGCATTCGTGGTTGAGATCCACAGCCCTCCAACCAGATACCCAGTCTTATATAGAAGATCTACCTTTCGATGGCAGCGGACTGTTCAGCGCTAATACTGACACCGTTTTACAAGAAATGGATAAAAGTATTAGAACATCAAGGAATTTAGGGGTATCTACCTCATCAAAGTCACAGACCAAACGACCCTGGTCAAAAACTTGGAACAAGAAACCGTATCTGAAACAACAAGGAGACCAACAATGGAGACCGAAGGGCTCGGGCTCTTTCTCCAAAACTCAATATAGCTCCAAAACGAAGTACTTACCAACTTCAACCCCAACTCCCCGCCAAAAGGGAAACCGGCAGCCCAAGCAGGGCCTTTGACTGTTCCCCACCGTGTTCTTTCCCATCCCCGTCCCTTGGCAACCAGACGAGGCTCTATCCCTTTGTCCAAGCTTGGAACAAGATTACAACAGACAAATGGGTCTTGTCTATAATTCAATCAGGCTACCAAATAGAGTTCCAGCAATACCCTACCATCCCTACAGTTGTTTACACCACTTCATCCCCCACATTAAAGGAGGAAGTACAAGCTCTTCTACTCAAGGACGCAATAGAACCGGTTCCACCAGGTCAGGAAGGACAAGGTTTTTATTCCCGGTATTTCATAATCCCCAAGAGGGATGGTGGCCTCAGGCCTATCATGGACTTGAGAGCGCTCAACATCTTCATCGCTCATCACAAGTTCAGGATGACCTCCCTGCAAAACATTCTACCTCTTCTCAACCAGGGAAATTGGATGGCCACACTGGACCTGCAGGACGCATATTTTCATATAAGTATACATCCGGATCATCGAAAATTCCTCAGGTTCACTATCGGGAAATCTCACTTCCAATACCGAGCGCTGCCTTTCGGACTTTCAACAGCTCCAAGGGTCTTTACGAAGACCATGGCAGTAGTGGCAGCACATCTGAGATTACAAGGGATAACAGTGTTCCCGTACATAGACGATTGGCTCCTGGTGGCAAACTCGAGGGATCGTCTTTTACACCACATCCAGATAACCTTGACCCTCCTGCAGGAACTGGGACTGCAGGTCAACAACAGAAAGTCACACCTCCAACCCTGCCAAAGGTCGCAGTTCATCGGAGCGATCCTAGATACCAGAAGGTGCATGGCCTTTCTACCACCAAACAGGGCAAACGACATTATATCGTTAGTGTCAGAGTTCCTCCACAACCCCACTGTGAGAGCGAAACAGATCCAACGTCTTCTAGGGCTGATGGCCGCGACCACCTCGGTCATCCAGTTTGCAAGGTTCCACATGAGAAGTCTCCAGCTGTGGTTCATCAGAGCGTTCAACCACCTGAGGGACCACCCGTCACGCAGAATGGTCCTTCCAGTACCAGTTCTACTTTCCCTACACTGGTGGCACCGAAGGCGGAATCTAATAGAAGGCGCTCCATTCCACAGAAGGGCACCATCCCTGACGATAACCACGGATGCATCCCTATGGGGATGGGGAGCGCATCTGAACGGCATGTGCGTTGGGGGCAGGTGGCCACCATGCCATCTACGGTTCCACATAAACTTTCTAGAGTTACTGGCAGTCCATCATGCCATCCTCTCCTTTCGGAAGCTACTGACCAACAAATCAGTAGCGATCCTAACGGACAATACAACAGCCCTTGCCTACATAAACAGGCAGGGGGGCACAGTGTCCCGGAAGCTTTGCCTGCTTGCGCTTCGCATTTGGGAGATTTGCAGAGAGACTCAAACAACACTAACTGCAGCACATCTCCCCGGCACTCTCAACGCTCGTGCGGACTCCCTGAGCCGCGGAGGTGCCATGCTTCACGAGTGGGAAATCAACTGGCGGTTCCTTCAACCAGTCTTTCAGAAATGGGGGACCCCAGAGGTGGACGTATTTGCTACCCGAAACAACTCGAAGTGCAAGAACTTCTGTTGCAGAGGGGGAGCAGATCCGAGATCGTTGGGGGACGGCCTCCTGTTCCCCTGGAAAGGGCAACACATCTATCTGTTTCCCCCCATTCCGCTCATCACCAGGGTGGTCTACAAGATTCACAGCGAACGACCGCGGGGAATCCTTATCACCCCCTGGTGGCCACGGCAACATTGGTTTGCCCCAATACTGAGCATCTCCAGAGGGGTCTTTCATCATTTTCCCCCAGCCGCAGATCTGCTACTGTCGCATCAGGGGCGGGTGACCCATCACGACGCACCGCACCTGAAATTGACGGCGTGGAGGCTATAACAGCACCAATATCAGCAAGGGCGCAGGAAGTCATTCTCAATTGCAGGAAGCCATCCACTCGGAAGTCCTATGACTACAAGTGGGCCAAATTCGTAGAATTCGCTTCACTATACGGGGTAGACCCCTCCAGAGCAGGTCTTCCCACTGTGTTGGACTTCCTCCTCGCCCTGATTGATAAGGGACTAACGGTATCCTCAGTCAGAGTATATTTGGCTGCCATATCAGCTAGGCATGTGCACATTGAGGGCCACTCGGTGTTTACTCACCCAGACGCTAAAAAGTTCCTTCGTGGCCTTGCCAGACTGTACCCTGCAATAAAGTTTCCGGCTCCAGCGTGGGACCTCCCGGGAGTCCTGCAAGCTTTGTCGGGAAGACCATTTGAGCCTATGGCTACGTGCTCACTTCAGTTGCTAACGTGGAAGACGGCCTTCCTACTAGCCATCACGTCAGCTAGGAGAGTTGGAGAACTGGCCGCTCTCCGTTGTGACAACCCTTACTTACGGTTTAGTGCGGAAGGGGTCTGGCTGAGACCTGATGTCAGATTCCTCCCAAAGGTGATATCGTCTTTCCACTTAAACACGGAAATATACTTGCCAGTGTATTTCCCGAACCCTACTACGGACGGAGAGCGCAGACTCCATGCACTAGATGTCAAGAGAGCACTGTCCTTTTACTTACATAGAGTGGGGCCGCTACGGAAAGACTCCAGACTTCTTCTATCGTATGCCCCAGCATCACGAGGGAGCAAGGTCTCGACTCAGAGGATCTCTAAGTGGATCACGGAGACCATAAAACTCTGTTACTTGCTAAATAAGAGGCCCTTGCCGGGTCCCATCAGAGCTCACTCCACCAGAGCGATGGCCACCTCGACGGCCTTCATGAAAGGAGTGCCTTTGAGAGACATTTGCGAAGCAGCCACGTGGTCCTCGCCGCATACCTTCGTCAGGCACTATGCGTTGGACCTGAGATGGCATCAAGGAGCTTCGGTTGGCCGAGCGGTGCTGCAGTCGCTGTCTTGCTGATGAACCAGAGCACCCTCCTCCAGGTAGGATATTGGCTTGCTAGTCTCCCATCAGTGTGATGCACAGAGACCACGAAGAAGATAAACAGGTTGCTTACCTGTAACTTATGATCTTCGAGTGGTCATCTGTGCAGTCACACTACCCGCCCACCTTCCCCACTGCTGCTGGTCCATCAGCGGATCACGCAGCGGTCAGAAGGAACTGGCGGGATGTCCGCTCCGGGCTCGGTGAGCATGCGCAAGGGGGGGGGGTGCGCATGCGCACCGGGCCGGGGGCGCGGAAATCCGCAGCTTTTGAAGTTACCGATCGTGATCGGCGCAGGCGCCTGAATCCCATCAGTGTGACTGCACAGATGACCACTCGAAGATCATAAGTTACAGGTAAGCAACCTGTTTTTTTTGTCTGTTGCCAATTATACAGTGTTCAGTATGTTTCTAAAATTTTACACAGGGATTAATATTCATTTTTTAGTTTACACTTTTGCATGACTATATTTGTTTGTTTCTAATGGGTTGCCTTTGTGTAACAGATATAAAATGTCTGGTGAGCTGCCATTACTCTATTTCAACATTTCTGATGAGAAGCTTAAATGTATTCTGAAGCTAATTGATAGCATTCCAAAACCAGAAAGTCCTCCTGACACCACTTCTCCTCCACAAAGTTCCCAGGCAAGTATAACTAAATTCATAGGTGAAAATCCTTCACTAAATATATATGTGGTTATTTCTGCTTTAACAATACTGCTTCTTGTGCATTTGGGCATTATGTTCTTTCCAGCTGGAAGAAGTTAATGCTAAAGAGGACTAGGGTTTGTAGAATCTTTCGGGATCAAGTGCCGTGTTCTACTGGAGAAAGTTTTCCTTCCAGACGTTTCGTTCTCAGCTGCGGAGAACATCCTCAGTGGCGTTGCAGCCGGAGCAGGCGCTCAAATCTTCTTGGCGCCTGCTCCAGCTGCAGCACCACTGAGGATGTTCTCCGCAGCTGAGAATGAAACGTCTGGAAGGAAAACTTTCTCCAGTAGAACACGGCACTTGATCCCGAAAGATTCTACAAACCCTAATGATGTTACCAGCCGTGAAAACCTGAAATCTTTGCTAAAGAGGACTGTCTGGATAGGGCAGTTTTATGGGATTGGACCCGCACACTACCAGGGCTTCCAAATTATCTATCTACCTAGGCTGAAAAAGAGCAATTGTGAGATTAGCAAGAACCCCTGGATCAACCATTTAGCATCAGTATAGAAAAACAGAGTATGTTGTACTCTTTTCAGGTACATCTTCCCACTCTTCCTGTTCTAAGTTCCGAACTGCAAGTTCTGGAGACTAATAAATGTTTCCTAACTTTGTTACATTTTTGGGATTATTTCCATGTTATTTCATGTGACTTTTCTTGTTGCTGTTTACAGTGGTCTTTTAGTTTGCATAATGTCGTAATTTTCATTTCCTCAGATTTAGCTAGTTGCATGTAATGAAGCTGCAGTTCTTAAATATATATTTTTAGCCAAACTTATTAAGTTAAATAGCTTAGTTTGTTTCTTTCTATTTCAGCTACAAGTATCTTCTCTGCTAACAACACCACAAATGTCAACAACTTTGTTTCCTGTTCTCGAACTTCATTCAGTAGCTGGATCAAGTGGTAAATATGTTCATGTTATTTTTCTTTAAGAACATAAGAGAAGCCATGTTGGATCAGGCCAATGGCCCATCCAGTCCAACACTCTTTGTCACACAGCGGCCAATATATGTGTGTGTGTATATATACACACACACATATATATGCATACATATACACACACATACACACACACACACACACACATATATATATATACACACACACACACACACACACATATATATATACACACACACACACACACACTGTGGCTAAATAAGAACAACTTTTATGTAGGGAAGCAAGTTAATAAGCCATTTATTCTCCAGTATGTATTATGCTTACATATTTATTGATTTTGTCTAAGAGCCCTGTGATGCAGAGTGGTAAAGCTGCAGTACTTTAGTCCGAGCTCTCTGCTCATGACCTGAGTTCAATTCCGGCAGAAGCTGGGTTCAGATAGCTGGCTCAAGGTTGACTCAGCCTTCCATCCTTCCGAGGTTGGTAAAATGAGTATCCAGCTTCCTGGGGGGAAAGTGTAGATGACTGGGGAAGGCAGTGGCAAACCACCCTGTAAGACATCTGCTGTGAAAACGTCGTGATGTGGGGACTTCCGGTAAGATGGCGTGGTGAGACACAGGGCATTTGCCGAGCTCCGGCGTGCGCTGCGACTTTGAGGGCTCCAGAGAGGCTCCCCGTTTGTGGAAGCCTCTTAAGAAACGTCAGTACGACGCTTCGAAGCTTGGGGGAGCTGGCAGGGGTTTAGTGGGGCAGCGGAGGCTTCCCTTCTTCCCCCACCTTTCCCCCGCCTGGGGCTTTCCGACGCTTCGGCGTTTTAACCAGGCCACCGGAGTAGGAGTTGACGGGGCAGAAGCGACCCAATAGACTATCCCAAATTAAAGATAACAAAGAGTTAAGCGTGGATAGAAAGAAATATAAAAAATTCTACCTGAGCAACGGAGAGAGGACGAGCTGGCAACTTTTGTTGCGGGGGAAGGAGAAGCGGCGGCGGCGGCAGCAGCGGCCTGGAGGAGTGGCTGTGTTTGAGTTTGGCCGCGTGGGTGAGAGTTGCTAGCGGCTGCAGCGGGTGAGGCGGTCGGCGGAGCGAGAGGAGCCGAGTCCGAGGCATCGGAGGATCGGAGGCCCGCCGGAGGTGAATTGACTCGTAACAAGGGGCTGAGGCGACGGGAAGCTGGAAAGAGCGAGGATTAAGTTTCCAGAAGATGTGCTTTGCATAACATTGGAGGTCTGCCAAATAGTTTGCCGAGGCTTATCAGTCATTGTAAGAACTAAGACGACGAGGAGCGGCGGAGAATACTGTAAGTTAAGAGCGGCAGGAACGAGTGACGGAAGTAAAAGATTATAGACTCGGGTTCTTTTAGTATTTCTTGGAAAGAATCCCCTGAATTAATAACAGGGGAGAGTACTTAATATTTTTCGTAGGCTTCCTGCTGAACTATAAACTATAAACTGAGACTACCGATACATTGCTTAAGACCCAGCTACAGAGAGTGTGAGATGGTCTGTTAGACCTGGCTAAGATTTTATAGCAGACTGGGTCTTATTGGAAAAGGGAGAGAATTGATTGGAATTAGAATTGAACTGAGATGTTTGCTAACTGAAATAATAAGAGGGAAAACACAGAAGAAGAAGGGAAAGAAGAAGAAAGAAGGAGAGGAAAACGGACATAATTGTAAATGAACTTAAATTTAATTGTTTAACTTAATTGTTTAATCGTTGGTGTTGTGAACACTGGATTACTGACATATTGATTTAATGAACTAGGGATTTTTTTTTTTTTTGATGCTAGAAAACGAATGGTTGACACTGTTGGCATTACTTTTCCTGATCTTTTAAAATTCTTATGAGTGCCATACCGTACTGAAAAAGAACCTTATTGAAGCTTTGGTTGTAGAGGGAGACTTGGTATTAATAGCAAGTAGGGTCAGACACCAGTTTGAGTTAAAAAGACTAGGCAGGTGGATATTATTTATTTTGTATTGATTTGTGAATGAGAACTATTTAAAAAATGGGAGATAAGGAGAAAAAAGAGAGACAGTTGGAGGCGAAAGTCAAGAAACTGGGGCAAGGTACATCTCCAGGAGGCCCTAAACCTATACCATTAGGAGAGAATCAAGACCCTATAGAGAAACTGCAGGCCTTGATGATGGCAGGTTTTAAACAAAACCAAGAGGCCTTGGCGGAAATGAAAACTGATCTTTTGGGAGAAATTAAAAAGACCAATGAAAAAGTGGATGACTTTCAAAAGCAGCTTTTAGCTAACACCCAACAGCTGCATAGTTTAGCGGCTAAAATGGGAAATCTGGAAGACCAAAGTAAAATGACAGCTGAGACGGTAAGGGAAAATAGGTCAGACTTGACAGAATTGGAGGACAGAGTCGTCAGATTAGAGTTAGAAAAGGCTGCATATATACTTCGGCTACAGAATGTCCCGGAAGAGAGGGGGGAGAACTTGGAACAAAAAATTTTGGAAATTTTTAATGTAGAAGGGACGGATCCATTATTGGAAGATTTGAGAGAGGTTGATTGGATCAAAAGGGTTTCAACAGCGTACACAAAAAGACATAACTTGCCAAGAGAAGTATTGATCAGGTTTTCCCGAGTGGTGACGTGTGAAAAAATACAACGGAAAACAAGAGAGGACGGATTGATCTGGCAAGGTGTGACTATTAAAGTTTTAAAAGATGTTCCATGGTCAATCCGTCAGAGAAGACTTGAATACAAAAAGTTAACGAACTGGTTAGTAAAGCAGTCAATACAATTTAGGTGGCTGACCCCAGAGGGTGTTTTTTTTATCTATCAAAATAAAAGACAAAATATCACTAATTTGACACAAATGGAGGATTTTTGGAATAGTTTTGTTGATTTAAGTGGCCAAAGTTCTGATGCAGAAGAGGAACAGGAAGAAGGTACAGACCCGTTTGGGAAGCAGGAAGAGGATAATCAGAAATTTAAAAGAGAAAGAATTAAAACAAGACAGCATACAAAGAGAGATCAGGGGCATATATCAGGTAGTAAGGCGTTACTAGGATGATAGACAAGAAGGGATTACAGATTATATCGGTAAACGTAAATGGGTTAAATGAACCCAAAAAAAGAAGAAAGATTTTTTTGCAGCTTCAAAAAACCAAGGCCCAATTAGTTTGCCTACAAGAGACACACATAAAAGAGGATGATATCAAATTTTTGCAGAATAAAAAATTGGGACAGTTATATTACTCAAGCGATGTCGGAAAAAAAAGAGGGGTGGCCATATATGTCAAGCAAAATATAGAATCCAGATTGATATACAAAGATGAATTGGGAAGAATTTTAATAATTGAGGCCACAATTAATAAAAGAAAAATTTACGTTGTGAACATATATGCCCCTAATGATAAGCAAAAAATTTTTTATAAAGAGCTTCATGGCAAGTTAGTGGAATTGCAAGTACAAGATTGCTGTATTATAGGAGACTATAACGCAGTATTTGACGTTAAAAAAGATAAAAAATTTGACAAACACAAGAAACTTTCACTACGTAGCGTCTTACCTAAGTCCTTTTTTAGAATGGCAGAAGAGTTAAGTTTGGTTGATATTTGGAGAGTTAAAAATTCCCAAGCAGAAGAGTTTACATTTTACTCTCATCCATATGGGTGCTGGTCCAGAATCGATATGTGTTGGACGTCAACAGGTTTGGTCCCTCTAATTAATCAAGCTAATATTTTACCTAGAACATTTGCGGACCACAATCCAGTGCAGGTGATTTTGCAACACCCACCAAGAAATAGCCGATGGACACTAAATCTCCAGATATTAAAAGAAACTAAGTTCTTGGAACGAACGAAAAAAGAAATAAAGGAATTTTTTCAATGCAATTTAGAAAAGGATACAAGTATACAAAATATTTGGGATACTTTTAAAGCTTTTTTTAGAGGGTTAGCCATTAGCTACACAGCTAAAAGAAACAGAGAGCGAATGAAATTATATAATGACTTGGTAGATGAGATGAAGGGACATGAAAAACAACAAAAGACTAGAAACACTGAAGAGATAAAAGCTAAAATACAAGCAACGCAACATCAAATTAATTTATGGTTGACAGAAGAATTAGAAAAGAAACTCAAATGGGCCAAGCAAAATTATTTCGAAAATGCCAACAAAACAAGTAGATGGTTAGCGTACAAGCTTAAGAAAGAGAGAGACAAAAGAATTATAAGCTCGTTAAAAAATAATGCAGGTTTAGAAGTTACACAGGAAAATCAAATGAGGCAAATTGTTCAAAGTTTTTATCGAAATCTTTATAGAAAGCAAGAAATCTCTGAACAGCAACAAGAGGAATATATTAAAAGCGCCAATATTAAGCAATTATCTAAAGAACAACAAGAAATTTTGGAGAGCCCTATCGCGATTCATGAAGTAATCGAGGCAATCAAAAAACAAAAATCCAATAAGACACCGGGGCTGGACGGCCTACCGGTTGAAGTGTATAGAACTTTTGAAGACCTGCTTTTAATTCCATATAAGAGAGTCGTAGAGGCAATACAACAATCGGCCATAATCCCAAGGTCTTGGAGGGAAGCATTAATTTCTTTAATCTACAAACAAGGGACGGACCCAACAGATATAAAAAATTATAGACCTATCTCCCTCCTGAACGCAGATTACAAAATCTTTGCGACAATTCTGACAGAGAGATTTAAGAAAATTGTTACAAGTATTGTGCATGAGGACCAAACTGGATTCATTCCTGGGAGAAGGATGCAGCGGAATTTAAGATACTTTTTAAATATTATAGAATACTATAAAGAACACCCAGGAAAGCAATTTGCAGGTATTTCCCTCGACGCAGAAAAAGCGTTCGATAACGTTAATTGGAACTTCCTGGGTAAAGTACTGGAAGCGATAGGCTGTAACAAGAATTTTAAAAGATGTATAGAAGCGATATATTCTAAACAAACAGCGAAAATAAATATAAATGGGAATATATCAGAAGCGGTTGAGATACAACAGGGGACGAGGCAGGGTTGTCCTTTGTCGCCCCTTTTATTTGTAATGACAATAGAGCTTTTAATTAAAAAGATAAGAGAGGATGAAGAAATTAGGGGCCTGAAAATAAAAGAACAAGAATTTAAAATTCAGGCTTTTGCAGACGATTTACTGTTTACTCTAGAGGAACCAATTCTTGCTATTGATAAATTGTTAATAAGACTACAACAGTTCGGAGAGGTATCGGGATTTAAAGTTAATAGAGAAAAAACAAAGTTTTTAACAAAAAATATGAGCATAGAACAGATAAGGCAACTAGAGACCAAAACAGGATTTAAACATGAAAAGAGAATTAAATACTTGGGTATATTTTTAACAAACGATGTGAAATCCCTTTATAAAGACAATTATGAGAAGATCCTAAACGAAATTGATTCAGACTTGGAAAAATGGAAAGGTTTGCAAATCTCCCTTTTAGGAAGGATAGCAACGGTTAAGATGAACATTCTCCCTAGAATTTTATTTTTATTCCAAATGATCCCAATCGAACTACCTAAGTCGTTTTTACAAAAACTTAACAGAAAAGTTTTGGCTTTTATTTGGCAAAGTAAAAGGCCAAGGATCAAGCTAAAAGTCCTGCAGGAAGCTAAATCAAGAGGAGGAATGGCCTTACCGGACTGGACATTATATTATAAGGCAGCGTGTCTAGCCTGGGCTAGAGAATGGCTTTTGCTGGATAATAAAAGACTCTTAGTTTTGGAAGGTGCTGGATTAATTAAGGGCTGGCACTCATATATTTGGTACCATCCACCGCAGAGAAATAGTGACTTTTTAAGACATGGAATACGTAAGGCAATTTATAAGGTTTGGATCGAAATTAAAAAGAGAGTATATTTACATACCCCATTTTGGCTATCCCCGGTGGAAGCGGTTACTCACCCGAATATTTATGATTGGGGAAAGTCGTATAATTATGCTACATTACTAGATAGAGATTACAACTTAATACTTGATGAAAACATAGTTCCGGATTGGTGGGTGAGGTGTCAGGTCAAATCGATGTTCCAGGAAGATAGAGGTCGGGGGTTCTCGAAAGACTCAGAGATAAATGAATTTGATAATATAATTTACGAACCTCAGAAGCTTATTTCTAAAATTTATGAGTGGCTTTTAAAATATGAGATGCAGAAGGAAGTAGTTAAAGAAAGTTGGATAAGGTGGTTGCAGGACTTTGGCTACACGATTGAGTTAGAGGAGTGGGAAAAAATTTGGAAAAATAATATCGGGTTGACTAAAGCAATAGTTTTAAAAGAGAATTTATATAAAATGATGTACAGGTGGTACATTACCCCAGAAAGATTAGCTAAAATAAACCCAAGGTACAACAACAAATGCTGGAAATGTAAAAAAATTAAGGGGACACTTTATCATATCTGGTGGACTTGTGAATTCGCCAAAAAATTTTGGACTTATGTAAATATATGGATTCATAAGGTTTTTCGTAAGAAAAGGATTAAGCATGTCCCAGAACTTTATCTTTTGAGTATTTGTAAAGAAAATCTGCCCTGGGGGGAAAAAAAGCTACTGTTGCATATGATAACTGCAGCAAGAATACTTTATGCGAAGTACTGGAAGCTTCCTCAAATTCCGGATAAGGAAGAATTTTTAGCTAAGGTATTAGATATTGCCGAAATGGACATTTTGACAGTAAGATTAAGAGATGGTAACTGGGAAGAATGTATGAAATCTTGGGAACCATTGTATCTTTGGGCTGAAAGTATTGGAATGATGGTAAGACATTGATACTGTGATCTGATAGAACCTGTTTAACTCCTTATTTATGTGGGTGGAATGGTGGGGGTTATTGTATGTTCTTCACTGGGATTGTGTTGTTACATGTTTTGTCTGGTCTAAGTGGTGTTGTATGTATTTTTTTTTATGTGTTTTGAATAAACTTCATTTAAAAAAAAAAAAAAAAGAAAAAAAAAGAGAAAACGTCGTGATGTGATGTCACCCCAGAGTCGGAAACGACTGCTGCTTGCACAGGGGACTATCTTTACCTTTATTTATTGATTTACATATTTAGCCAGTCATTTCTTTAGGGTGTAGAACAGGGTTCAACAAATTCCAGGCATCAGGCTGCCATAGTGCCTAGGAATTCCATTGTGATGCCTGATATTTTCAGCAATAATTTTATTTTAATGCTCTCAGCAGTTTTCAGTGGAAGTATGAAGGGCTGGATCCAACCAGTTGTTCCACTGGTGAAAAATGGAGGAGGGGTGTGTGTCTCTTTTGACCATCAAAATGGCTGTGTTCAGGATCATGGCAGCTGCATGGACAAAAGCAATGCAGAATGGAAGCTGTAATAAAGAGAAGAATTAGCCAAAATTGACCAAAGAAACTGGCTGGATCCAACCCAAAAAAGCTGGCTGGATCCAAAGTTAATTTTTCATTTTGCATCCATATGACCTTCTTTGAGATGTCTGTACAGTCCCACACTTGGATACTGTGCCTTAGCAGAGGCCATCTTGAAGATTTAAAAAGCTCTTATGCCATTCTGGTTGACACAGTCCCAGTCTTTTAAGAGTTTCTGATATGACCTTGAAAATCATATATACCCAAGTGTGTGACTGCACAGACAACTACTCAAAGGTCATCAGTTACAGGTAACCAATCTGGTTTTTTTGTTGCATGACATAAAAATAAATGTAGATGCTTGTTTGTATGTAAATGTAATTTGCTTGTTTGTATGTAAACACACCATTCAGTGGTGATGGATACAGTTATTTATTGCCAAATATAGTCGCCCAATTTTAAATTAAATAGAACTTTTGAGAGCACTCATGGAATTCTGAAAACTGGAGAGAGGTTAGACTAGCATTAGATGTTAGCATTTTGGTTCGGTGATGGTTAAAACATGATATGGAATCACTTTGGTCATCTTCTGGTCTTATCTTGGACCACTTCAGTTGACTCTCTCAGGAAGAAGCTGACAGAATCCTAGCAGTTGTGAAGCCCACCACTTGCCTCCTGGACCTATGCCCGTCTTGGTTTGTGAAGGCCAACAGTGATGGAATTCAGGTTCCCCTGGGGAAAATTGTCAATTTATCCATGTCTTCAAGGACCTTCCCTGGGTTTTTAAAGGAAACTGTGATGATACCATTCTTAAAGAAGCCATCTTTGAACCCTTTGGTTCTAGCCAACTACTGCCCAGTGTTGAGCCTTCTATTCCTGGGCAAGGTAGTTGAGAGAGAAGTGGTAGAACAGCTTCAGGTTCTTCTGGATGATGCCTCTATCCTAGATGCATTCTAGTTCAGTTTCCACCCTGGCTATGGGATGGAGACAACATAGGTTGCCCTCACAGATTACCTCTGGAGACACCTGGATTGAGCAGGTCAGCACTGCTGTTGCTGCTTGACCTAACAGCAGTGTCTGATTATGATCTGATGGCCCGCTGCCTCACTGACGTGGAGATACAGGGGACAGCCTTGCAGTGGCAGGTCTCCTTCCTCCATGGTCAGAGTAGTCCTTGGGAAGAGGGCATCTCCGTATTACCCTTTGATATGAGGCATCACTCAGGGGGTGATCCTCTCCCTGATGCTGTTCAATATCCATATGCACCTCTGGGTTTTTGGACAGGGTTGTCACCAGTATGCTGATGATACCCAGTTGTATCTGTTGATGGATGGCCAGCCAACTTCTGCCCTAGATATTTTGGCTGAGGCTTTCGAGGCTGTAGCTGATTGTTTGAAACAGACCCTGCTGAAATTAAATCCATCAAAGGCGGAGGTCCTGTATCTGAGTCATGGCAGGGGTGGGATCAGGAATCGAACTCCCAATCCTTAGCAGGGCAGCTTTAATGTCAGTGCCAACAGTGAGGAATCTGAGGGCGATCTTGGACATCTCATTCTCAGTGGACATCAAGATCACCAATACTGCCAGATCAGCCTTTTGTTGGTCAGGCAGTTGGTTCCCTGCCTCTCCTCCATTGTTGCATCTTATCAACAATGATCCATGCAGTGGTCACCTCCAGACTAGATTATTGTAATTTGCTGCCCCTGAACATGACCTAGAAACTCTGGTTGGTGCATACTGCAGGGGCATATCTCCTGTCTGGGATGTCTGTGTGGGTGCTCATACAGCCAGTGCTTTGCAACTGGATTGGCTGTGTAGTACATTAGGTTCCAGATTATGATTCTAACCTTTAAGGCCTTATGAGGTCTGGGACCAACATATCTATGGCACCGCATTTCCCAGTATGTTCCCCAAAGAGATTTATGCTGAGCAACATTTACTGGAGATCCCCAGCTCAAGAGAAATACACCTAGCCTTGACCTTAGCCAGAACATTCTCTGCTCTGGCTCTAGCCTGGTGGAACATACTCCCACTTGAGATTAGGGCCCTCCAGGATTTATTACAGTTTTGAAGGGCCTGTAAAACAAATATAATAATAATAATAAATAAAATTTTATTTATATCCCGCCCTCCCCGCCTAGGCAGGCTCAGGGCGGCTAACAACATTTATAAACATACAGTAAATAAATATAAGACTCTAAAATTAACATTATTTAAAAACCAGTCAGTATACAATTAAAATTTAACTTAATCTGACAGTGACGGTGGTATTTCCGACGCTAATTTCTGTCAGTTTACACAGGTCTTTAAACAGAACCATATTGGCGGGTCCCTTTGTTAAACAACCGTAATTCAGCAGTCCGTATACGCTAGCTTGAAGAGGGTGGTCTTGCAGGCCCTGTGGAACTGATCAAGGCTCCGCAGGGCCCGCACCTCCTCCGGGAGCTGATTCCATAGGGAAGGGGCCACGATTGAAAAGGCCCGTGCACGAGTGTTCTGAAGTTTAGCCTCTTTCGGCCCAGGGATAGTCAGTTTATTTTTCCCGGCTGACCTCAGTGCTCTCTGGGGCTCATATGGGGAAAGACGGTCCCTCAGGTAGGCCGGTCCTAGGCCATATAGGGCTTTAAAGTTAATGACCAGCACTTTGTACTGGACCCGGTATGTAATCGGCAGCCAGTGCAGTTCGCATAGCCCCGGCTGTATATGCTCCCACCTTGGGAGTCCTAACAACAGCCTGGCTGCCGCGTTCTTCACTAGCTGCAGCCTCCGGGTTTGGCACAAAGGCAGCCCCAAGTAGAGGGCATTACAGTAGTCCAATCTTGAGGTGACCGTCGCATGGATCACTGTTGCAAGGTCCTGACGCTCTAGGAAAGGGGCCAACTGCCTCGCCCGCCTCAGATGGAAGAATGCTGACTTGGCAGTGGCTGCTATCTGGGCCTCCATTGATAATGAAGGCTCCAGTAAAACACCCAAGCTCTTTACCTGGCACGCTGCTTTCAATGGTGCGCCGTCGAAGGCCGGGAGAGCTATTTCCCCTCCCAGAGCGCCGCGACCCACACAAAGGACCTCTGTCTTTGTCGGATTCAGCTTCAGCCCACTCAGCCTAAGCCACGTTGCAACAGCCTGCAAAGCCTGATCCAGATTCCCTGGGACAGAGTCGGGCCGGCCGTCCATTAGTAGATAGAGCTGGGTGTCATCTGCATATTGATGGCAACCCAGCCCAAATGGGCAAGGGGGCGCATATAGATGTTGAACAACATCGGGGAGAAAACTGCTTCCTGAGGCACCCCACAATCTAGTGTGCACCTCTGGGACCGCTCGTCCCCAATCGCCACCCTTTGTCCCCGACCCAAGAGGAAGGAGGAAAGCCATTGTAAGGCCAACCCCCTAACCCCTATGTCGGCAAGGCGGCGGGTCAGTAGCTGATGGTCGACTGTATCAAATGCCGCCGACAGGTCTAACAGCATCAGCACCGCAACGCCGCCTCGATCCAGTTGCCGCTGGAGGTTTCACCAAAGCTGTTTCACCAAGCTTTTGGTTGAGACAGCAGCTGCTTCATCATTTCTGGCTTCCCCTACCCTGTCATCCCCCCTTATCCAGCTATGTGAACTAGTGTATTATTGGATGGGGGCTAGGCCTAATAATTATCTCAGTGACTCTCCTGGTGTCACACAGTTATATTCTTATGACCTACTCATCTTGCTATCTTGTAGTTTAAATTGGGTTTTAGATTTTTATTTGAATTGTATTAATTGTAATATGCTTTATTGCTATGTTGTACTTCAACCTGAGCCTGTTTGCAGGGGAGAGAGGGCTAAAAATCACATAAATAGATAAAAATGGTAGCCAGTGTTATCACTATATTTATTTATATGCTACAGTAGTTCTCTCATAGTTTTAATGAAGTTATTAGAAACTGTGACGAGTTTAGGATTAGGTTTAACAATCGAAAATATGGCCATTAATATGAAACCCTGAATGATGAAGAATGAGCCTGGCTCATAAATTTTTGGACTGGATCCTAAAACCCAACAAAATTTGTCAAGGCCTGGTGTAGGATAGATTGCATTGTACTTCTAAAAAATGCAAGGTAACCATGACAGTGTATAATAGAAAATCAGTTAAAAGAATGCAGATTAAAATCATGGTATCTGCATTCTGCTCGCTTCTCCCAACTCTGCCAAACCCTAGACTCTAAAAGCCAATCTATATGCAAAATTCTTAATACTTCTGGAATAGATGGGGCTTGCAGCAAGTCTCCAATTACAGAGAGTGCTATATATTTAGTATTCCTTTATTAAACTTCCATTACATCATTTCACCCTAAGGCAGTTTACAGTGCTTAAACATTATTTAAAATAAGTTAAAAAACACATTTAAAACTATATTTTTTAAAAATAAAGTCGAGCCGAATATGCTATGCAGCTGCAAGTAAGTACATTTGCTCCTTTGTTCCTATTTGGGCACATTAGCCTTTCCATCATTGCTGCCACCCTTAGTGGCCTTGATGGAGAGGACATTGTCCTTTGCTTCAGTTTCCATTTTCTTGGCTTTCAGAGCTGCAACATGTAGTTTTTCCAGGAAATCTGGAGTTTCACTAGAGGCCATCCTGCTGACACAATCACGAGAGAACAGTCTGGGAATTATTATTGTCAATGTAGGTTAGCAGGCAGTCAAAGCCTTCCTTATCAAACATCTTGTGAGGGCAGATAACTATCTGAGATATGTCCGGACACAAATTCAACATCTTCTGGCACAATTGGATGCTCAACTACTTCTGACATCAGGTTCTTCTCCCAATCTACATTGTACTGCTGAATGGACATGCAGTCCTGTGAGTACATTTGGTATAGAAAGCGAGTTACCAGCAAACTATTTCCAATCCAGTGTCCTGATTGTAATCACTCATTTCCAGTCTGATGATGAGTGAGTCCCATGACTTTCTAGATCACTGTCAAGGTTTACTTTGAAAAAAGGCCTGGGAGTTGTATCTGGCTATATCCTGAAAATTCTGTACTGAATACAGATGGGCCCCTCTACTTGAAAACCTCAGCAGTTTGAAGTGTTTCTTATACATCACCATTTTCCAGTTCTGCTTCTCATGATCAGAAGCTACATCTTTGTGAGGCTTTGCTTCTGATTCATCCCCAGGTGCCCCAGAACAACTTGTTTATTTCTTCCATGCATTTTACCTGTTATGGAGCTATCTTCTTTGTGGTCTCTGTGCATCACACTGATGGGATTAGGCGCCAACGCCGATCACCATCAGTAAAAGCTGCGGATTTCCACGGCCACGTCCCAGTGCGCATGCCCAGAAGCCCCACTGTTAATCCTCACTGAGACAGGAGCAGACATCCCGCCAGTTCTCGTCTGACCGCCGCACTGTTCAGTCGATCTTTTCGTCGCTATGGTCGTTGAACTTCTTTACTCTTAGGCTTAAAAAAAATTATTACTATATAGTTATAGTTAGTTATAGTTGTTCACAATTTCAGGGATTGCAGGGTTCAAAGAACTATTTCCCGCTCTTTCCACACACACCCCACCCCCCCGTCCTTCCTTCCTGCTATTCGTATGGAAAGACGTTGGGGATTTTTCAGAAGGTGCTCCAAGTGTGGGAGTAAAATCGCCCCACCAGACGGTCATTCATTGTTCCTGTTGTGCCTTGGGGAGCTCCATAGAACAGACTCTTCTGCGCACTGTGCAAAATTTTCCAGACAAACCAAGAAGAACAGAGCTGCCCGCCTTGCCGCAGCCCTTATGGAACGAACGCTCTCCCCTCGGAAGATGTCTTCATTGGAACGGGTTGATCCACCGACCGCACCCGCCGAACCATTGACCTCGAAGTTGCTTGAGACCGATCGTCCCCTTTCCGACGCCGATCGCCCTAACAAATGCTCAGGCTCGGCTGCTATGTCAGATTCCTCTACGCTTGCGAAAAGGCATAAGGAGGATAAGGGCTCTCACCCGGAGAAGAAGAAGAAGGCTAAGAGATCGGATAAGCCAAAACATAGCAAATCCGTCTCTCCAGCTTCTCCGACTTTGCCATCGGATCCGACAGCACCGATCGTTCCACCATTGAAGCTCTTCGCTTCACCGGGTCGTCGACTAAGCCCTCCGATCCTCACTTCGATGTCGACGGAGTTCGTCATATCTTCCGACTTTGATCGCGAGATAGAGCTGGTACAACGCTCTGGTACCGAGAGGAGCCCACCCAATTGGCCCCGAATGGTAGCGGAGATTCCCCAATCCCCAATCCCGAAGCCCTCTTCCTCGATGTCGACTGCAAGACTTGCGAAGGGCTCGCTCTTCGAGAAGCTGCTCTCCTAGATTTCGAGAGATCGAGCGGTCTTCTCCTCACCACCTGCCTTCACACATTCCGTGGGATCAGTGGCAATGGCAATATTTATATGGGGCATATCCCATGCAACCATCATTTCCTTGGCTCCCTCCTTGCCAGATGGACTGGGATCAGTACTCCAAAGCCTCCTACCGATCCCGAACCTTTTATAGACCACCCAGATGAGCACCAGCCGCGTCGGTATCGAAGCCGCCGATGCCGAACCGATTCGACATCATCGGGAACCCGCTCAACAGAGCTCTTCGGAGCGAACGAAGGCCGTAACAACAGACCCTGTTTCATCCCCGAATCCACACTTATCGGAGTGCTCTGACTCTCCTGATGCGTCACCCAGGTCTGTGGATGGGTTGACCCCGGAGGAACAAGAAACAACCTCATCACATGGGGAACCCTCTCCACTGCAAAAGATAGTAGAGGAACAACCCATTTTGCTTTCGGAAGACTTAAAGTCTTATGGAGACCTCATTAAACGCATGGCTCAATCTCTGTCCCTCCCTACAGTACATCCTCAACCAGTGATTACAGACACCGTTTTTGACATTGTTCAAATGGACACTTCTACTGCAGTAGCTCTACCACTAACCACCGTCATTTTGCATACTGCAAAATCTTCCTGGGAGAAACCAGCGTCCACTCCAGTTTCATCGCGCAGACTAGACCACATGTATCGTATACAAGAGTCCAGTGCACACTTCCTCTGCACCCACCCTAAACCCAATTCCGTGGTAGTGTCCTCATCTTCCAAGACAAAGAAGACACACTCTGCTCCGCCTGACAAGGAAGGGAAGAAATTGGACAACATGGGTAGGCGGCTGTATTCTGCCGGTTCCTTGGGTATCAAAATTGCCAGCTTCGCAGCTTGTATGGGTTGTTATCAATACGCCCTCTGGGAGCAAGTTTCCAACATCTTGCCTAGTCTTCCAGACCAGAGCAGGAATGCTCTCAAGAAGATACAAAAAGAGGAAATGACCCTAGCCAAGCAGCAGCTTAACTCGGCTAAGCACTCCCGTGACACCTGTGCCAAGACTCTGACAACGGCCATCACTCTGAGATGCCATTCCTGGTTGCGCTCTACAGCCTTACAACCGGACACACAGGCTTACATCGAAGATTTGCCATTTGATGGCAATGGTCTCTTCAGCTCGAATACCGATTCCGTGTTGCAGGAGATGGATAAGAGTATCCAAACCTCCAGAAATCTAGAGGTTTCCACGCCACGTTCCCAAAATAAACGACCATGGCCAAAGCTGTGGAATAAAAGACCTTACTCGAAATTTCCCACAGATCAATCTTGGCGTCCGAAATCTACACCACCATTCACCAAGCCGCCTTATACTGCCAAACCTAAATACTCTCCCTCGTCTTCTCAATCCTCTCGCCAGAAGGGCCCTAAACAGCCCAAACAGGGACTTTGTCTGCCTTTTGCTCATCCTCCCTTCCCAACCATCCTCTTTGTGCCGTACCCTTCTTTTTCCCTTTTTTCAGGCATGGTCCAAAATAACCTCAGACCAGTGGGTCCTCTCCATAATCCGGCTGGGTTCTGTGATCGAATTCCATCAGAATCCTCCCACCCCGACCTTAGTCTCCACCAACCCTTCAAACACCTTAAGAGAAGAGGTTCAGTCACTCCTTCTCAAACAAGCCATCGAAAAAGTTCCATTAAACCAAAGGGGACTCGGCTTTTATTCACGCTACTTCACGGTCCCAAAACAAGACGGAGGTCTTCGGCCTATCATGGACCTTTGAGCCTTGAATTTGTTCATCACATACCACAAATTCAGAATGACCTCTCTACCCAACATCCTCCCTCTTCTCAATCGGGGAGATTGGATGGCCACGCTGGATTTACAGAATGCGTACTTCCGTATCTCTATTCACCCCTCTCACAGGAAGTACCTAAGATTCACCATAGGAGCAGCCCACTTCTAGTACCGGTCTTTGCCTTTCAGTCTTTCTACGGCCCCCAGGGTTTTCACCAAGACTATGGTGGTTATCGCAGCCCATCTGAGATTGCAGGGTGTGACCCTGTTCCCGTACATAGATGATTGGCTCTTCGTGGCAGAATCCAAGGTCAGTCTTTTGCAGCACATCATCATCACTCTCTCCCGTCTTCGGGAGTTAGGATTGCAGATCAACCAAAAGAAGTCGCATCTACAACCCTCCCAGAAGGTGCAGTTTATAGGGGCCATCATAGACACCCTTGCCTGCAAGGCCTTCCTGCCACCAATTCGAGTAGATGACATAGTCAACCTGGTTCAGACTTTTCACTGCAGTCTCAGGGTCACAGCTTGCCAGGTACAACGTCTTCTGGGCCTCATGGCTGCCACCACTTCTGTTCTGATCTTCACCAGACCACATGAGGATCTTGCAGCTATGGTTCCTCAAACACTTGAAATGCAATCTCGATTCGCCATCTCTGCTGATGACCATCCCTCCAGAAGTCATATCCTCCCTCACCTGGTGGCAACAGGGGCATCTGATGGAGGGGGGCACCCTTCCACAGACCATCCCCATCGGTCACGATAACATCGGACGCGTTCCTGTGGGGTCGGGGAACACATATGAACGGCCTCTGCATGGGGGACAGATGGCCCAGTCACCATGCACATCACCATATAAATTTTCTAGAACTGTTGGCGATCTTCCATGCTATCCAGTCTTTCCAGGCACTTCTCAGGGGCAAAACGGTAGCCATTATGACAGACAACATGACAGTTATGTCCTACATAAACAGACAGTGGGGCACGGTCTCCCGCAGACTCTGTATACTCGCTTTGAACATATGGCAGATGTGCACAACAATGGGTGTGTCGTTGGTGGCGACACATCTTCCGGGGGACTTGAATGTGTGTGCAGATTTCCTCAGTCAAGGTTGAGCTTCGCTCCACGAGTGGGAGCTCAACTGGGAATTCCTACAACCCGTCTTCCTGAATTGGGGAGCTCCGGAGATAGACTTTTTGCCACGCGCAACAACAGGAAATGCAAACTCTTCTGCTGCAGGGGAGGGGCAGATCCCCTATCCTTGGGGGACGACCTTCTCGTGCCGTGGCATCAACATCATGTGTACCTGTTTCCCCCCATTCCCCTGATCACCAAGGTAGTGCAAAAAATATTGCGAGAAAGACCTGTGGGTATCCTCGTAACACCCTGGTGGCCCAGACAGCACTGGTTTTCCCGGGTTCTTCACCTAGCCAAGGGAACGTTCCATCACTTCCCTCAGGTCTCAAATCTTCTCTCTCATCAAGGTCATGTGGTACACCATGATGTTCCACATCTGAAACTAACAGCGTGGAGTCTGCAGTGAATCAGTTGTTAGACAGAGCTCAATTCATCATATTGAACAGCAGGAAACCATCTACACGCAGATCTTATGCCTACAAATGGTTGAAGTTTGTTCAGTTTCTTCAAATCTTTCCTTAGACCCGTCATCAGCGGGCTTACCGGCAGTTTTTGATTTTCTTCTTTCCCTTTTGGATAAGGGATTAGCAGTCTCATCACTACGTGTTTACTTGGCTGCCATCTCTGCTAATCATTCCCAGATCGATGGTCATTCTGTTTTCATGCATTCTGATACTAAGAGGTTCCTCAAGGGTCTCTCTAGACTGTATCCTGCTGTGAGACAGCCTACTCCGGCTTGGGACCTATCTTTGTTTCTTCATGCTCTCTCGGGGAAACCCTTTGAGCCGATGGCCATGTGCTCCCTCCAATTACTGGCTTGGATAACTGCCTTTTTGGTGGCGATTACGTCCGCAAGGAGAGTGGGTGAGCTAGCAGCACTTAGGTGCGACGCCCCCTACTTGTGTTTCACCACTGAAGTTGTAGTACTTCATCCAGATATAACATTTCTTCCCAAGGTGTTCTCTTCCTTTCACTTGAACACTGAAATTTACCTGCCAGTATATTTTCCTAATCCGACTACTGAATCTGAACGGAGACTGCATGCCTTGGATGTGAAACGGGCACTAGGAGAGCCAGTTTGGTGTAGTGGTTAAGTGTGCGGACTCTTATCTGGGAGAACCGGGTTTGATCCCCCACTCCTCCACTTGCACCTGCTAGCATGGCCTTGGGTCAGCCATAGCTCTGGCAGAGGTTGTCCTTGAAAGGGCAGCTGCTGTGAGAGCCCTCTCCAGCCCCACTCACCTCACAGGGTGTTTGTTGTGGGGGAGGAAGGTAAAGGAGATTGTGAGCCGCTCTGAGACTCTTCGGAGTGGAGGGTGGGATATAAATCCAATATCTTCATCTTCTTCTTCTTTCTATCTCCTTCATGTAAATCCCTCTCGGAGGGACTCCAGACTTTTTGTATCTTTTGCCACAGCATCCTTGGGTAACCGAAACCATAAAACTTAGTTATCTATTGAGCAAGAAGCCCCTGCTGGGGCCCATACGAGCCCATTTCACTCGAGCTATGGCAACTTCCGTGGCCTTCATGAAGGGCGTTCCGCTCCAGGACATTTGCAAGGCTGCCACCTGGTCCTCTCCGCATACTTTTGTGACTCACTATGCGATGGACCTACGTCTTCGCCAGTATACGTCAGTGGGCCGTGCTGTTCTGCAGTCTCTTTCCTGCTGATGGACCGTTGCATCCGCCTCCAGGTAGGATTTTGGCTTGCTAATCTCCTATCAGTGTGATGCACAGAGACCACAAAGAAGATAAACAGGTTGCTTACCTGTAACTGATGATCTTCGAGTGTTCATCTGTGCAGTCACACTACCCGCCCTCCTTCCCCTCTGCTGCTGGTCCATCATTGGGATCATGCAGCGGTCAGAAGGAACTGGCGGGATGTCCGCTCTCGTCTCAGTGAGCATGTGCAATGGGGCTTCTGGGCATGCGCACTGGGACGTAGGTGCGGAAATCCGCAGCTTTTAAGTTTACCGATTGTGATCGGCGTTGGCGCCTAATCCCATCAGTGTGAATGCACAGATGACCACTCGAAGATCATCAGTTACAGGTAAGCAACCTGTTTTTTTCTGTTCATCTTTGATCCTCTTCTCCTTCTACAAGAACATGGTAGTGAGCACCAACATCTGCTTGCAGTTACTGGTGTGAAATCTTTGGAAATTGTACTACATGGAACTGGAGTGACCCTATCTGTCCTTTTGGATTAGATATTAATGCAGAGCTCTTCCGTCTTCTGGGCTTGCTAGTTCTATTGGCCAATATGGAGAGGAGACTCTTGTTTTTGGCCTTTCTGAATTTATGAAAGCTGTTAATACCCATCAAAGACTTTTTGTTTCACCAGTATAACAGAAATGCTGAAGAAAAACCTCCATCGGAGCAGGTGGAACACTCCTGTCTTGTCTCACAAGTGTGTTTGTTTCTCCAACATTTGTTGCTGGCTATAGTTTGGTGTCACTTACCAAAGTATAACGACAGCAACAACTATTAATGTCCCCCCTCCCCTCCGTTCCTTTGCTTTCTGGATCAGGAATATACAAATGTAGCACGGATGATACATTTAAGAATGACATGACATCAGATGGGCAGCAGTCATAGGTATGCTAAATAGGGGTGCGCAAAAAAAAAATCCCAAACGGAATTACACAGATTCGGAAATACACGGGCCAAAAAGATACGGAATACCATGTATTTCCTATTACCGTACTTGGAATAGCCGCATATACAGTAGATGCGCGGCTATTTCCGAATATACGGCCCCATTATACCCTGTGGCCATTGAAATCAGTGGCAAAATAGGGTATATTGGAAGCCACCTGGAGGGGAGGGGATTTGAGGGAAAGCCCCCAAATTTGCAGGGGACCTTCAAGGGACTCTTTCCTACAAACCCCCCAAGTCCCAAAAAGATTGGGCCAGGGGGTCCCATTCCAGGGCCACCCAAAGAGGGTGCCCCTATCCCACCATTATACCCTATGGGCCATTGAAATCAATGGCAACGTAGGCATAATTAGAGGCTACTGGGGGGCAGGGGGTTTGAGGGAGAGCCCCCAAAACTGCAGGGAGCTCTCCCCTATAAAACCCCCAAGTCCCAAAAAGATTGGGCCAGGGGGTCCCTATCTTTGGGCTCCCCAAAAGGCCCATTGCCACCAATGATGGTGAAAGCCCAATTAGCCACTTCCTCCACTATAATTGCTGTGGGGGAAGTGGCTCTGGCCAGAGGGGGGTTTGAGGGAGAGGCCCCAAAACTGCAGGGCAGCTTCAGGGGACTCCCCGGCATGAAACCCCCCTGGCCCAAACAGATTGCACCCATCAATGGGCACCCCAAAAGGAACACTGCTCCCAATGGTGAGAAAAAACCAATTAGAGCCACTTCCTCACTGTAATTGTCGGGGGGAAAAGTGGCTCTGGGGAGCAGGAGGTTTTGAGGAGAGCCCCCCAAACTGCTGTGCAGCTTCAGGGCACTGTCCCACACAAAACCCACAAGGCCAAAAAAAAATTGGACCAGGGGGTCCAATTCTTGGGGCGCCCAAAGCCAAACCTAACTTCACACCAGAGAATCTCTATAGGACCCAAATGCTCTACATCCCTCTATCTACTCTATGAACCCTGAAGGCCTGGCACCAATATAAACCCAGTTGCCAACGTCACTGCCTCACAAAACACAATCTGCTCAAGCTGCAGCAAACCCAGATGCCAGCTCTCCAGCCCTGCCCCAAACAACACGGGGAGAGCTGGCCAAGCACAACAAGCCTGCTGGTTCTGGGTCTCTTACCCAGGTGCCAGCTTCCCTGCCACAGAACACACAATCTACAGATGCCAGTTCTCCAGTCCTGCCCCAAACAACACGGGGAGAGCTGGCCAAGAACAACAAGCCTGCTGGTTCTGGGTCTCTCACCCAGGTGCCAGCTTCCCTGCCACAGAACACACAATCTACAGATGCCAGTTCTCCAGCCCTGCCCCAAACAACATGGGGAGAGCTGGCCAAGCACAACAAGCCTGCTGGTTCTGGGTCTCTCACCCAGGTGCCAGCTTCCCTGCCACAGAACACACAATCTACAGATGCCAGCTCTCCAGCCCTGTCCCAAACAACATGGAGAGAGCTGGCCAAGCACAACAAGCCTGCTGGTTCTGGGTCTCTCACCCAGATGCCAGCTTCCCCCCCCCCCAAAACCAGAACCAGGAAAAGGGACAACAGGAGAAGGCCAAGAAACTCAACCGTTAAAAAGTGGCCTTTTAAACAATGAAAATTAGGCCAAACAGCGCCCCCCCCCCCCAAGAACCAGAAGAGAAAAGGAACATCAGCAGCAACATATCAAACACAGAATCCTTTTAAAACAGTAAAAAACTTAACTTTTAACAATACAGGAACTTTACCAACCCCTCCCCCCAAAAAAAACCCCTTCACTCTAATCCCAAGAAATCCAAGCCACCCAAATAAAAAAAGTAAAAGGACACTGCACTTTTAAAAGTCCTCTCACTAAAGTAAGATACGGGCAAATTGGCAAACCCCCCACCCCACCCCAGGCCCCCATCCCCAGCAGAACCCCCTAACCCCAAATAAGCTACCCAGTATTCACCGCCCTGAGTCCGCTTGCGGAGAGGGCGGGATATAAATGCAAAGTAATAAATAAATAAATAAATCTGGATAAGTAAAGGGACTCTGAGTCTTAAAAAGTCCTTTTACTAACTAAAATAAATATAAGAACCCCAAGACTGTCTTACCTTAGACGTCTTCTCTTCTCAAGGCAGGTCAGGAAAGGCTGAGAGAGAGCAGCAGCAGCTGAGGCCAAGGGCCAAAACAGCACCATCTCTCTCTCACAGCAACACAAAACACAACAGCAATGGAATGGAGTCCAGCCAGGCAGACTCTGACCCTTCACAGAGCAGTTTCAAAAAATAGCACTGCTTTGTGATTGGCCAGAGAACACTATTTACTTGGGTACCCAGGTAAACAAAAGAACAACAATGTAGCTGATGGCTGAGGGATTAGCCCAGCCATCAGCTACACAAAAGCCCTTCAAAGCATGCATTTGCAATGCATTTTGCAAATGCATGCTTTGGATTGGCTGCTGGGGCACCTCTCCCCCTCCCTCCCTGATCCCAGGGAGGCTATGGGAGAGGTGGGAAAAGGCTTCCAAAGGCGGGAAAGGAAGCAAGCAGCTCCCCTGAGGCTGTAGAAGCTCCTTTCCTGCCTTTTCCATTGACTTCCGTATACTTCTGAATATCTATATGGAAGTATACAGGGAGCCATATACGGCTCCCGTTTAATGGCCTGAAAATGGAATCGGAAGTATACGGTGCCGTATACTTCTAAATCAGGGTTGATTTGGTGGTCTCTGCGGTTCGGCCGAACTGTATGCATACCCCTAATGCTAAGTTCAAATAGTTTGAAGAACAGGCATAGTATGCTTTTAATGAGCATCTCCTCTTGCAAAGTAGCCATATTGCAAAGGAGTGTGGCAAAGGGACTATAATTTCCTAGGAACCAGTTAACTACTGTATCCTTGTAAAAGGAAGGAGTTGAGGATCATCTGCATATTCATGGTACCTTCATCTACATGCCCAAACTATCTCCTCAGTAGTTTCATATGTACATTAATCAAAAGGATGGTGAGAGGCAAAGAAGGACCAATTCCCCATTCGCCTTGTGTGTAACTCTGCTGTGCAATAAATAAATCTGTGACAGATTTGCAATCATAATCAGTAGAATTAAAGAGCACAGAAAGATGGAGAAGGTGAAAATAGTACTGTTTGTTATCAAGCAAAGTTTCAGATTCTGGCTCTACTTGATGCAGGTCAAAAGCTAGTTTTCATGGGCCATAAAGCAGACTGTCTATCTGTACTTGGAGGGCATTATATGACCTTTACAAGAAAATAGGTCAGTATTTTAGAGGCAGAGTTTTAAAGTCTAGTTGTATTTTTATCTGCTTTTATTGTAATTTTAATCTGTTCTAATTGTTTTAATTGTTTGCTTTCTGATGGAACCTGCCCTGAGCTTGCTTTGCAGGGAGGGCAGGATATAAATCAAATAAATAAATGAGATTAGAAAGAATTACAGCTGATTAGGAAACGTTTGTCAACGTTTGATGATCACAACAAATGAATAAATAGCAAAACTATTCTTGACCTGTAAAGAGTACAAATAATCTATTATGAATAATCTCAATGGCAGCATCTGGAGCAGTGTTTGTTGTATTTGTTAACTTGATTTCCTGTTTGCCCCCCATTGGCAAGGGAAGATACTTTACTACCCATTAAATATTTGCAGACAAAGAGAGAACACCATGAGAATTACTTGTAAATTAGTGGACAGCAAACTGGGGGCACCTTCTTACAAGCAGATATCCAGTCTGCTTCATGATACATTAGCATTTAACTGCAAACAAAATTACTTATAAGTAACATCAAATGGAATTTAGCTCTTTAATGATTTCTACAATATAGCCTGGATGTGGGCACATAGTAGCACTGCATGGGAGGAGGTGTAAATTGTTCCTATTGTGTCTTGGGTCTTATCCCAGAATGATGCAGTCTCAGTCTTAATTACATATGTGTAGTCACTGAATAGCTTGCATAAACTTTAGTTCATTGGAAATGTAAGTATTTTATAACTTAATCATTACTTGAATTTTGTATAATCATTAGAGTCTGAAGAGGAGTACTTTGATGCTCCAACTAGTCCTGTGGAAGACTTGCCATTTTTTGAAGCACCTTTGGGGTCCCTGAAGAGGGCTGGTAGTGTTAAAAAAAAGCCACCAAGGCGAGAATCCTTGAAGAATATGACTGACTTCCAACTAAGATTTGAAATATCTGAGGTACTTAATGTATTTTACCTTTTACTATAGAAGCCTTATCTGCGTTTCTGTTCATAAATGTACAATAAATTTGTTCAGATGACTATTTCTTCAGAATGAGACGGTCATATTTTCATATTCAAGATCGAAGATTTCACATTCATTTTCAAATCGTTACTGCTTTATCAGAGGAGCCTTTCCTGCTTATAATATTTTTTTAAAAAATGTATGAGCTCATAATAAAATCGGAGCTCATAATAAAGACAGAATAATGTAATATAAGGAAAGCTGGAAATAAATAACATCTGCTTGGCAATAATATCTTTAAATAATATCTTGCTTTTAAATGCTAGAGCAGTTTCAGACAAAACAGTAGCCATCCAGGATTTTATTTTGGATGAGGGGGTGTCTGGGATGTGTTACTGAGATCTAGCTGGATGAGGGAGAGAAGTTAATTTCTCCCAACTGTGCCTCCTGGGGTACTCAGTGATAAATCAGCATAGACCTACATAACCCAATGGATTGAACTGGTTTTCAGTTGTCCTCTGAAAAAAGGAAATGATTTGGGCAATTGGGCAATCACTCCTTGGAACCCTCTCCCAGGTCTAAGAGCCTGAGCAGTCCCTTGGTTTACTAAAAGGCCGTAGATGATGGAAAGATAAGGAAGACAGCGAGAGAGACAGTGGGAAAGGACACTGGACAAATCTAGTGGTGATGGCATCAAAGAAGCAATATTTCTCTGTTATCTTTGTATATGCACCATATAGACCTGTGGAACTGTTTTGTGTGAACAAGGGCCTATTGTGTTCTGGCCTACAGAAGGGGAAAGACTGCTTTGCAGCCCACTGTGGTCATTTTTCAACACTTTGATGTGGCTTCCTAACTGTTATAGAAGGAACATGAAATATATCAGACCTTATTGTATTGAAAAATGGTTTTTAGCTTTGCTGTCATTTTTTTACATTTATAAAAATATCTATCCTTAACAGTTTTGGAGGTTTGGTTGACATTGGCAATGTTGCCTTTACATTTAGGTGTCGCTTCAGGTGTGTCATCTTGCTGGAGGTGTTGAAAAGCCAATCCTTCGTCTAGAGATTTTAAAATTAGGCACTGAACTTAAGCTAAGAACCTATGACATGACTGCCACTGCTTTTCTTAGTGAGATTTGCTTAATATGTCCAGAATATATGGGTAAGCATATACATATGTTTTAAACTAGCAATTTATAAGTCCATTCCATTTCTCTTCCCCTTGATGGACAGTGCGTGTTAGCAGAGCGGCGTACTATTAGGCTGATAAAAATGGTAACACAGATAAGAAGAGTCTTCACACTGGTTCTACTAAAACTATCAGTGTATTTACAAATATTTACAGATAAGTGCAATATAATTACAATCCAGAGCTCCAAAGTGCTACGCCAGACAATCATCAATACAGAGAGAGGAAGTAACCTTGCTAGATCTTCTTCGTGGTCTCTGTGCTTCACACTCATGGGATAGTGCGCCTGCGCCGATCCCCGAATCGGTATATGCAAAAGCCCGGGATTTTTTCGCGCCAGGCGCCAGCAGGCATGCGCAAGCGACCCACTGCGCATGCCCACCGGCGCCCGCGCGGCAATCCCGCCAGTTCCTTTCTGACCGCTGCGCTAGAGAGGTTCCCTTTCTGATTCTCCGGTCGGTGAGAGCGATCTTTTTCTCTCTTTCAGCCCGTTTTGGATTTGTATATAGTTAGTTAGCCAGTTATTAGTGTTAGTTAGTGTTAGAAAAAAAAAAAAAGAAGAAGCGTTTTTGCTTTTAGTCCGGCGGATCGCCCTTTGGGGTGGTCCGCTTCCGTTTTTGACCTCCCTTTCTCTCAGATGTTTCTGAGTAAAAGGAAAAAGCTTTTCCCGCGCGACCGCTTATGGAAAGTCGCTGGGGGTTTTTTAAGCGCTGCCAGGCTTGTGGGAGGAAGATTGCCCCCCCCGACGGACATTCCTTGTGCCTACTGTGTTTGGGGGAGGCGCACAGAGTCGAGTCGTGCCCGCATTGCCTTCGGTTCTCGAAACAGACCAGGAAGAACCGAGCGGCTCGGCTATCGGCAGCGCTTACCGAATCGGCGCTTCGACCCCATCGACCGATGGAGGGTTCGGCACCGAAGTCGACCGACAACCCGGCACAGGAGCTTGCATCGGCCGATGCTGCTCCGATTCTGACCTTGGAATCGCCGGAAGAGCGTGGCTCCACGAAGCGTCCCCACGAGGGTTCGGTGGATACGCCCGCTAAAAAACGCCGAGAGGACTCGGGGACCCGAGATCCGAAAAAGGCGAAATCGAAGAAGAAGCACAAGCGACCCCGCACTCCTTCTCCGTCGGAGGGCGCATCGGCATCGGCAAAACCGCCGAAATCGATTCGGGTTTCCCCGCGCAGGAGCCCAGCAGCCCAACAACGCCTGTCGGCGTCGGAGCAGGAACCGGAAATTGACCTTACCCAACGGTCTTCATCCTCAGGCTCGCGGCGTCGGTCGAGCAGCGGATCGACGTCGGGGGTGGACGCTTCGGCACCGGTCATAGACCCGCCCTTCAAGCCCCGACCCCGGCGGGACCTAGCCTACACCCCGCAACGCTTCCCGATACCACCATGGGAGCAACGGCGGTGGCAACCTCCCTACTCCCGATACGAATCCTGTCGGTGGTACCCGGAGGACTACCAAGACTGGGAACAAGCTTCGGTGTTTTCTGCGACGTCGAGGGTCTCGCATCACTCCCGGAAGGCGTCGGTGTCGGTCCCCCCGGATCGACAGCTAGTCCCGGTCGAAGCTCCCCCGAGACTTTCGTCGGTGCAACTCCAACCGCGAGAGTCGACACCGAGGCTCTCCGAGCATTCCGCCCAGCGTGACTTCTCGTCATCGGAGTCGGACAGTGAGATCCCTGATCTGGAGCCTTCGCCTGGTTCCAACACGGCGGAGGATCTCCCGATCTCGCCGTCGGAAGACCTGAAATCCTATGGCGACCTTGTGAGGCGCATCGCTTCCACCCTTAAACTGCCTGTGATCCAACCGGAACCCGTAGTGGACGACAACGTGTTCGACATAATGCAGAGGAACACGTCCACTGCGGTGGCCCTTCCGGTCACCAAGGTGATTCTGCAGGCCATCAAAGAATCGTGGAACAAGCCTTCCTCCACACCTGTCTCCTCTAAACGCCTGGACCACATGTACAGGGTTCAGGAAGCAGGTGCTGAGTTTCTATTCACCCACCCACGTCCGAATTCCGTGGTCGTCTCCTCCTCCTCGAAGGCAAGGAAGGTGCACTCCTCCCCACCGGACAAGGAGGGCAGGAAGATCGATGGGATGGGCCGCAAGGTCTATTCAGCGGGGGCACTTGGCATCAAGGTATCCAACTATGCAGCCTGCATGGCCAGGTACCAGTATGCTGTGTGGGAACAGCTTTCCCCCTTCCTCTCTTCACTAAGTGAGGACAAGAAGACGGCGGCAATGAAATTACAAAGGGAAGGTCTCGCTGTAGCCAGACAGCAGCTGGCTGCAGCGAAACATATGGTGGAAGCTTCAGCCAAAGCCATCACATCGGCAGTTTGCATCAGGCGACACTCCTGGCTCAGGTCAACGGCACTGCACCAAGACACCAAGACCTTTATCGAGGACTTACCCTTCGAGGGTGAGGGGCTCTTCAGCACTACGACCGACGCGGCGCTGCAAGAGTTTGATAAGAGCGTCAAGACATCCAGGAACTTGGGGGTCCAGCCTTCCTCTAAGTCTCCGAAGTCGAAACAATGGTCCAAACCCTGGACCAAGAAGCCCTATCAGAAGTTCTCCCCTGAGCAGTGGCGTCCTCGCTCGCAGCAACCTGAACGACCGCCCTACTCCGGCAACGGTAGAAACCGTTATGGGGGCCAGCCTTCTAATAAATCTAAGGGGGCTCGGCCACAGAAGCAGGGGGTTTGACTTCCCGCAAGCACGCGTCATCGCCCCCACTGTCGACCATTCCATTCGCCTACGCCCTTTCCTGCCTGCCTGGGAGTTGATCTCCACAGACAGGTGGGCTCTGTCCATTATACGAGAGGGCTACAAGATAGAGTTTATCCAGACCCCAAACCAGTCCGTGGTAGTTACCACTCCCCCTTCCCCACCTCTGCTGGCGGAGGTGAGCAACCTCCTACAGAAACAAGCCATAGAAGTTGTTCCACCGGAGGCCAGGTTGGGAGGCTTCTACTCCCGCTACTTTCTGGTCCCCAAGAGGGACGGGGGCCTACGGCCTATCATGGACTTGCGGGGTCTGAACAAATTCATTCTATATCAGAAATTCAGAATGGCTACACTGCAAACAATCCTGCCCCTCATCAACCAAGGGGATTGGATGGCGACCCTGGACCTCAGGGATGCTTACTTTCATGTCAGCATCCATCCTGCGTTCAGGCGTTTCCTGCGGTTTGCAGTGGGTGCTCGTCACTTCCAATTCAGGGCCCTGCCGTTTGGACTGTCTACTGCTCCTCGGGTGTTCACGAAGCTGATGAGTGTGGTGGCTGCTCACCTTCGTCTTCAGGGAGTCGTTGTTTTTCCGTACATCGACGACTGGCTTCTCGTGGCAAGGTCGAGGGAGAGTCTAACATCTCATATCGCCATCACTCTGCGCCTTCTCGGCACCCTGGGGTTGCAGGTCAACGTGGAGAAGTCTCATCTCACCCCGTCAAAGACAGTTCAATTCATAGGGGCTCTGTTGGACACAGATCAGCACAGAGCTTTTCTTCCCGCTCAGAGAGCAAAGGACATCATGACCCTAGTACAGCTTCTCCAAAGACGACAGTGGGGCACAGCACAGCAGATCCAGCGGATGCTGGGACTGATGGCTGCGACGACGAGCGTGCTGCGTTTTGCAAGACTGCACATGAGGGGCTTACAACTATGGTTCTTGCGCCATTTTCGCCCTCTCAGAGACTCACCTCGGAAGAGGTTTACCATCCCATCCGAGGCTCTTCAATCCCTGCAATGGTGGGGGTCGGAGGGCAACATCTGCCAAGGGGCTCCCTTTCATCTGCCAACCCCTTCCGTGACTATCGCCACCGATGCTTCCATGTGGGGGTGGGGAGCTCATCTGGAGAACTTATGTGTGGGGGGCAAGTGGCCACTGAAACTCAACCGGTACCACATAAACTACCTGGAACTGCTGGCGGTCCACTTTGCTCTTCGTTCCTTCCGCCCTTTGTTAGCGGGGAAGATAGTGGCATCACTGACGGACAACACCACTGCCATGTGTTATATAAACAGGCAGGGAGGGACAGTGTCTCACAGGCTGTGCTCACTGGCATTAGATCTCTGGAGGGAGTGCCTCCAGTGGGGCATTTTTGTGAAGGCTACGCATCTGCCTGGGGTCCTCAATGTACGGGCAGACTCGCTCAGCAGGGGCGCAGCGTCCCCACACGAATGGGAACTGCAGTGGAAGTTCCTGGAACCGGTGTTCCAACTTTGGGGCTACCCGCAGTTAGACGTCTTCGCCACAGCGCGGAACAAGAAGTGCCCATTGTTTTGTGCCAGAGGGGGTGCGGACCCAGCTTCCCTGGGGGACGGACTCCTTTTCCGGTGGGAGGGCTGGTTCCTGTACATGTTCCCACCCTTACCCCTGTTGACGAGAGTGGTCCACAAGTTAGTGCAGGAGAGGCCACGATGCATTCTGGTGACCCCGTGGTGGCCCCGTCAGAGCTGGTTCCCGATTCTGCTCCAGCAGTCGGAGGGGGTCTTTTACCAGTTTCCGGCGGAACCGGACCTGTTGTCGGCCCAGGGCGGACACGTACTCCATCACAACGTGCCACACCTGAAGCTGACAGCGTGGTTCATCGATCACTAGACTTTTCCACCAGAGTTCAACATGTGCTCCAGAGTAGCAGGAAACCTTCCACCCGTGCCTCTTACGAGAGGAAGTGGAAGAAGTTCAGTGACTTCGTGGCTGGCTCTCCTGTGCCAACCAACTCGGTTGGGCTCCCAAAAATTTTTGAGTTTCTTTTGTCCTTGATCGATGAGGGGTTAGTTTTCTCCTCCGTCAAGGTTTATTTGGCAGCTATTTCTGCCTTCCATGTCTCGGTTGAGGGTCACTCTGTTTTTGCGCACCCACATTCCAAGAGGTTTTTAAAGGGGCTCTTCCGGCTTCATCCCCCCTCGAGATCCCCTCCACAGTTGTGGGACCTGACTTTAGTTTTGGACAAGCTAACTCGCCGTCCCTTTGAACCCATGGCTACATGCTCCCTGCAGCTTTTGTCATGGAAGACTGCGTTTTTAGTGGCCATCACTTCAGCACGCCGTGCGGGGGAGCTCACAGCGATGCGGTGTGACTACCCATACCTTGCCTTTAGGGAGGCCGGAGTTTCTTTGGCCCCGGACATTACCTTTCTCCCGAAAGTGGTTTCCCAGTTTCACCTTAACTTAGAGGTTTGGTTACCCACGTTTTACCCTAGCCCTTCCTCGGACGAGGAACGGAGGCTACATGCACTGGACGTTAAGCGTGCCCTCCTGTTTTATTTAAACCGTTCAAGGGGTTTTCGTAAAGATAACCAGCTTTTTGTCTCCTACTCTGCCCCTAAGTTAGGGTCCAAGATTTCGTCTCAGAGACTTTCCAAGTGGCTTACTGAGACGATCAAACTTTGTTATCTGTTGGCTAAAAAGCCTTTACCTGGACCTGTGCGTGGACACTCCACTAGGGCGATGGCTACGTCGGTGGCATTCCTGAAAGGCGTGTCCCTCTCCGATGTCTGCAAGGCGGCTACCTGGTCTTCTCCGCATGCCTTCATGAAGCATTACGCGCTGGACGTGCATGCTCAGCAGAGGACTCGGTTGGGAGCTGCGGTGCTACAGGCTGTGTCTTCAGGCTGACCGTCTTCCCGCCTCCAGGTATGCTTTGCTTGCTAATCTCCCATGAGTGTGAAGCACAGAGACCACGAAGAAGATAGACAGGTTGCTTACCTGTAACTGTAGATCTTCGAGTGGTCATCTGTGCATTCACACTACCCGCCCTCCTTCCCCACTGCTGACGGTCTCTCTCTCTCCAGAAGGGGGCTTTCAGCGGTCAGGGAGGAACTGGCGGGATTGCCGCGCGGGCGCCGGTGGGCATGCGCAGTGGGTCGCTTGCGCATGCCTGCTGGCGCCTGGCGCGAAAAAATCCCGGGCTTTTGCATATACCGATTCGGGGATCGGCGCAGGCGCACTATCCCATGAGTGTGAATGCACAGATGACCACTCGAAGATCTACAGTTACAGGTAAGCAACCTGTCTTTAGCACTTTTATAGCTCAGCCCACCAATCAGCAAATATGCTAACTCACTGTGACTACAGGCAATTACTGGGCATTGCATCAGCCAGTCCTGTGATCAGTCACATGACCTCATCACTCTGACAGTAGATGACAATAGATGATCTAAGATGCAGTAACTTCTAAAGCTACACAGTTACTGACACCTCTCACTCTTTTCTCCCCATCTTTTTCCTACCATTCTTTCTCTGTCTTTTTCTTTCATTCTGTTTGTCTATCTTCTTTCCTGCCACCTACACATTCATCACCCCTCTCCCAAATATTTTTTAGGGCCTGTTGTATGTCTTCCTTCAATGGACTTTACTGCTAGTCTGACATAAATGTCACTTTATTAGGCCAAGCTATATGTGTCATAAAATGTAACATGAGGTACTAGAGCTTTAAACTTTATAAAGATGATTTCAGGTGCCAAATAGTAATAGCAGGCTTGATTGGATTAGATATGATAAGCAGAGGGGTAGTAGTTTTGGGAGAGCTCTCTCAACCCCACCTACCTCACAGGGTGTCTGTTGTGGGGAGGGGAAGGAAAAGTTTCAGTTTCAGTTTATTTCAATTTATATCCCACCCTTCCCACCGAAGTGGCTCAGGGCAGCTTACAACATATAAGATCTAACATAAATTTTAGATTTAAAATACATCAAGTTACAGCAGTTAAAACAGTAAAATAATAAAATATAGAAAACAAGTGATCTATCAGAATACTACACTACAACCTTCTATAGAGTTTCCAATGCCAGTTAGTTATAGGCCAGCCGGAAGAGGGCTGTCTTACAGGCCCTGCGGAACTGGCCAAGGTCCCGCAGGGCCCTCACCTCTTCCAGCAGCTGGTTCCACCAGTAAGGAGCCGTTACAGAAAAGGCCCTGTCCCTGGTGGATTTTAGACGGGCCTCCTTTGGCCCGGGGATAACATGCAGATTTTGGGAGCCCGATCTCAGTACTCTCTGGGGAACATGTGGGGAGAGATGATCCCTAAGGTAGGCAGGTCCTAGGCCATATAGGGCTTTAAAGGTAATAACCAGCACCTTGTACCGGACTCAGTATATTATTGGCAGCCAGTGCAGACCCTGGAACCCTGGCTGAATGTGCTCCCATCTTGGGAGCCCTAATAACAGCCGGGCAGCGGCATTCTGCACTAACTGCAACTTCTGGGTTCGGCACAGGGGCAACCCCATGTAGAGGGCATTACAGTAGTCCAACCTCGAGGTGACCGTTGCATGAATCACCATTGCTAGATCGTCATGCTCCAGGAAAGGAGCCAACTGCCTCGCCCGCCTAAGATAAAAAAAATGCAGATTTAGCAGTAGCTGCTATTTGAGCCTCCATCGTTAGGGAAGGCTCCAATAGTACCCCCAAACTCTTGACCTTGTGCGCCGCTGTCAGATTATAAGCTGCTGTGAGACTTCAAGTGAAAGGTGGGATATAAATCCTATCTCTTCTTCTCTTCTTCCCCCCGCCCCCTAACATTTGAAACAAACCACTTGTAAAAGTATAGGAGCTAGTATTCTTATTTATGTCATTTCTATTCTGCCTCTGCAGAGTCCTGCTTGAGGTAGCTTACGATTAAAACCATCCCATGATGGATAATGTATTACATGAGTATCACGAGACCCTAATTTTTTCAGTATTTACTTGGAATCATAGAATCGTGGAGTTGAAAGGGATCCCCAGGTTCATCTAGTCCAACCCCCTGCACAATGCAGGAACTTCACAAATTTGTTGTTGTTGTTATTCAGTCGCACAGTCAAGTCTGACTCTGCGACCCCGTGAACAAAGTCATGCCAGGCCCTCCTGTCTTCCACAGAAGTCTGCTCAAATTCATGTTTGTTACATCAGTAACACTGTCCAGCTGTCTCATCTTTTGCCGTCTCCTTCTTCTTTTGCCTTCTGTCTTTCCTAGCATAAGGATCTTCTCCAGGGAATGCTCCCTTCTCATTTGGTGGCCAAAGTATTTGAGCTTCAGCTTCAGCACCTGACCTTCCAGGGAACAGTCTGGGTTGATTTCTCTTAGGATGACTGATTTGATCTTCTTGCAGTCCAAGAGACTCTCCAAGATTTTTCTCCAACACCACATCTCAAAAGCATCTATTCTTCTGCGCTCGGCCTTCCTTGTGGTCCAGCTCTCACAGCCATACATTACTACTGGGAATACCATCGCTTTGACTATACAGACTTCTGTTGGCAGGGTGATATCTCTGCTTTTTTATTATACTGCCCAGGTTCACCATAGCTGTCCTCCCAAGGAGCAAACGTCTTTTAATTTCATGGTTACAGTCACCATTTGCAGTGATCTTGGATCCCAGAAATGTGAAGTCTGTCACTACTTCCATGTCTTCCCTTTCTATTTGGCAAGGTGTGATGTGGCCAGATGCCATGATCTTAGTTTTTGAGTTAGTGTTGAGTTTTTGAGTTAGTGTTGAGTTTCAAGCCTATTTTTGTGCTCTCCTCTTTCACCCTCAACAAGAAGTTCTTTAGGTCTTCCTCACTTTCTGCCATTATAGTAGAGTCATTTGCATATCTGAGGTTGTTGATGTTTTTCCCGGCAATCTTAATTCCTGCTTCTGCTTCATCCAGGCCAGCATTCTGAATGATATACTAAGGACTTGCCACAGTTTTTTGTGATCCACACAATCAAAGGCTTTAGTGGAGTCAATGAAGCAGAAATAGATGTTTATCTGATACTTCTGTGCTTTCTCCATAATCCATTGAATGTTGGCAATTTGATCTCTGGTTCCTCTCCAAAACCCAGCTTGAACTTCTGGTAGTTCCCGATCTACATACTGCTGAAGCCCAGCTTGTAGGATCTTTAACCTGACCTTGCTGGCATGTGAAATGAGTGCAATGGTGTGATAGTTCGAACATTCTTTGGCATTACCCTTCTTTGGGATTGGAATATAAACTGATCTTTTCCAATTCTGTGGCCACTGTTGCATTTTCTAAATTTGTTGACATATGTGTGCATCAGTTTAACAGCATCATCTTTTAGGACTTTGAATAGCTCAACTGGGATACCATCATCTCCGTTCGCTTTGTTGTTAGTAATGCTTTCTAAGGCCCCTTTGACTTCACACTCCAGGATGTCTGGCTTGATGTCAGCAATTTCACTGTCATGGTTGTCCAGGACATTGAGATCCTTCTTATATAATTCTTCTGTGTATTCTTGCCACCTCTTCCTGATCTCTTCTGCTTCTATTAGGTCTCTACCGTTTTTATCCTTTATCATGGCCATCTTTGCACAAAATGTTCCCTTGATTTCTCCAATTTTCTTGAAGAGATCTCTTGTCCTTCCAATTCTATTATTTTCCTCTATCGCTGTGCATTGTTCCTTCAGGAAGGCCTCCTTATCTCTCCTTGCTGTTCTCTGGAAATCTGCATTCAGTTTGGTGAATTTTTCCTTTTCACCTTTGCCTTTCGCTTTCCTTCTTTCTTCAGCTATTTGTAAAGCCTTATAAGAGAGCGACTTTGCTTTCTTGCATTTCTTTTTCTTTGGGATGGTGCTGATTGCTGCCTTCTGTACAATGTCACAAACCTCCGCCCATAGTTCTTCAGGCACTCTATCTATGAACTCTAGTTCCTTAAACCTATTCTTCACCTCCACTGTATATTCATAAGGGATGTGATCAAGGTCAAACCTGAATGGCCTAATGGCTTCCCCAGTTTTCTTCAGTTTAAGCCTGAATTTTGCAATGAGTAGCTGATGATCTGAATTTTGCAATGAGTAGCCACAGTCAGCTCCAGGTCTTGTTTTTGCTGGCTGTAAGGAGTTTCTCCATCTTTGACTGCAGAGTATATAATCAGTCTGATTTCTGTGTTGCCCATCAGGTGATGTCCATGTGTAGAATTGCCTTTTAGGTTGTTGGAAGAGGGTGTTCACTATGACCAGCTTGTTCTTTTGACAGAACCTTATTAGCATTTGTCCGGGTTCATTTTGTTACCCAAGGCCAAACTTGTCAGTTGTTCTGTTTACCTTTTGACTTCCTACTTTGGCATTCCAGTCCCCTATGATGAGGAGGACATCTTTTTTTGGTGTTAATTCTAGAAGGTATTGCAGATCTTCATAGAACTGGTCCACTTCAGCCTCTTCTGCATCAGTGATTGGGGCATAGACTTGGATTACTGTGATATTGAATGGTTTGCCTTGGATACGGACCGAGATCATTCTGTCATTTTTGAGATTGTATCCCATTACTGCCTTCCTCATTCTCTTGTTAACTATAAAGGCCACACCATTTCTTCTTTGGGACTCTTGGCCACAATAATAGATGTAGTGATCCTCTGAGTTGAATTCACCCATTCCCATCCATTTTAGTTCACTGATTCCCAAGATTTCGATGTTCAGTCTTGCCATCTCTTGTTTGACAACATCCAGCTTACCTTGATTCATAGATCTTACATTCCATGTTCCAATGCAGTATTGTTCTTTGCAGCATCGGACTGTTCTTTCACAATCAGACACATCCACAGCTGAGCGTCCTTTCAGCTTTGGCCCAGCCACTTCACTCTTTCTGTGGTTACTTGAACGTCTTCCCCAGTAGCATATTGGGCACCTTCTGACCTGAGGGGCTCATCTTCCAGTCCCATATCTTTTAGCCTTTTGATACTGTCCATGAGGTTTTCTTGGCATGGATACTGGAGTGGGTTGCCATTTCCTTCTCCAGTGGATCACATTTTGTCTGTGTTCTCAGCTGTGGCCTGTCCATCTTGGGTGGCCCTGCATGGCATAGTCCACAGCCTCACTGAAACGTGCAAGCCCTCTCGCCACGTCAAGGCAGCAATCCAATCATGAATGCCTCCCCCTAAGTTCATAGGATCAACATTGCTGTTAGATGGCCATCTAGTCTCTCTTTAAAAACCTCCAAGGAAAGAGAGCCCACCACCTTCCCAAGGAAACCTGTTCCACCGAGGAACCATTCTCTCAGGAAGTTCTTCCTAATGTTGAGCCAGAAACTCTTCTGATTTAATTTCAACCCATTGGTAATGGTCCTGGGGCAACAGAAAACAATTCTACAGTCTCCTCTATATGACAGCTCTTCAAGTACTTGAAGATGGTGATCCATATCATTTCTCAGCTGCCTTCTCTCCAGGCTAAACATGCCCAGCAACCTTTCTTCATAGGACTTGGTCTCCAGACCCCTCACCATCTTTGTCACTGCCCTCTGGACCTGCTCTAGCTTGTATATATCCTTCTTAACATGCAGTGCCCAAACTGAACCCAATACACCAGGTGAGGTCTTACCAGAGCAGAGTAAAATGATACCATCACTTCACATAATCTGGACACTATACTTCTGTTGATACAGCCAATATTGCATTTGCCTTTTTAGCCACCACATCACACTGTTGATTCATGTTCAGCTTATGGTCCGCTAAGACCCCTAGATTCTTTTTGCATATACTACTGCCAAGACAAGTCTCCCCCATCCTAGTATTATGCATTGGATTTGTCCTGCCTAAATGCAGAACTTTACATTTTTTCCTCCTAAAATTCATTGTATTGGTTTTAGCTCAGTTTTCCAGCCTGTAAAGATCATCCTGTATCCTGTTTCTGTCTTCTACTGTATTTGTAACTCCTCTCAATTTAGTATCATCTGCAAATTTAATAAAGCATTCCCTCTATTCCTTCATCCGAAGGAATAATTTTATACTTAAGCATATAAACATTTTTTTTTCAGAAATATCTTAATGTCTATGTCACAACAGGCAGAGTTGACTGAAATTGAATCCAGCAAAGATGGAGGTTCTGTGCCTAAGCCATGGCACTCTGGGAAGGGAGATCCCTTTACAAACCTTTGATGGGGCACCTTTAGTGCCAGCTTCTTGGGTCAAGAGTCACAATCACAGAACCTTTATTGGCATAGCAACATCAAATGAAGGAAGCAGGAAAAAAAGTGGTTAATTAAACATTCTAAAAAGACTTCTCCTCTTATAATCACAGTAAAGGAAGTCTGCCACCACTTTGATGGTTTCAGCCTTATTTGAGGCTAGTAAGCTTAATATCTTGCTTCCATCAGATTTACCCTCCAGGGTCAAGAGTCAGGGTGTGCTCCTGGAGCCTTCATTAACTATGGAGGCCCAAGTGGCAGTCATTGCCAAATCTGCATTCTTTCATCTCTGGCGGGTAAGACAGCTGGTCCCATACCTAGAACACAGTGACTTGGCAACAGTGATCCATGCTACGGTCATCTCAAGAATAGACTACTGTAACGCCCTCTACATGGGGCTGCCCTTGATGCAAATTCAGAAGCTGCAACTGGTTGTTAATGGAGCTATCTTTATGGGAACACATTCAACCTGCACTGGAATCATTGCACTGGTAGCCTCTGGTGTTCCGGGTTCACTTCAAGGTGCTGGTTATCATATTTAAACCCCTATATGACTACCTCTGGAACTGCCTTTCCCCCTATGAGCCTCAGAGAGCACTCTGATCAAACTCACAAAATCTCCTCATGATCCCTGGGCCAAAAGAAGCGTGACTGTTCTCCACTAGAGCTAGAGCCTTTTGGTGGCAGCCTGTCCTGTGGAAAGCCCTCCCTGAAAACATCAGGGCCCTGTGGCACCTGCCACAATTTCTCATGGCCTGCAAGACAGAATTGTTTAAACTCATGTTTAATATCTAACGGGGAGGTGACCACTACTCTACTATCCCACAGCATTGGTATTTTAACTCATCCCAGTATAAATGTAGAGTGCCAAACAACATCTAACAATCTAGTGTTCAATAAGAACTAATCATGCCATCTTGTATTCTGGGGAATGAAACTGAAACAGAATGGAATGTTCTGAACTGTACGATATTGTATAAAATGTTGTAATGACTTTATTGCAATTCTATTTTAGCACTATGTTGTTTTAACTGTTGTTAGCCACTCTAAGCCCGTCAGGAAAGGGCAGGATTCAAATGTAATTAAAATAAATAAATACATAAAATTAATTATAATAGGGTTTTTTTTAAATTAGATGATGAAAACAAGCCAGTTTATATCATTACAACCCTGGATAATTCAACAGATGATCTTCTAGCACTCGAATATGTAAAGGTAAGGAAAAAAGAGGCCTTAAAATATCCTGCCAGGATACTTTAAATTTATTTATATGAAAATGTAGTGGCTTGTAAATGTTTAGCTGAAGTTTATTGTATAAAATGCTAATATAACTCCAAACATGCCTTTTGGTTATATTTAAGGGATGTCAGGCAGATACTGAAGTAGACTTACCAGTATGTTGAAGAGCATCTTGTAAAACAATGATATAATAGTGAGAAAGATGTAGAATGATTTCTGTATGTTTTTGATATAGCTATGTTTTATATTAAACTGCATTTGCACTATTTAATTGGCTTTTCTGCCCTTCGAGAACAGGCAGATATTAATGCCCCAGAACTGAAAACTACCTATAAGAATGTTCTACAGTTGATAAAGGTAATACATTTTATCTTTTTCTGTATCATTGCTGTATCTAGGAAGTTCATTTCAAACAAATTCTTACTATGCTTGTTTTCCTATTAGGTGAATTTTTCTTCTTTAGATGTACATTTACATACAGAAGCACTTCTGAGTACTATGAATTTCTTAAATAATCTTCTGCCAAAAGAAGAGGCAAGTACAACAGAGATTATTCAGGAAAAAGAGGAAAAGAGGGAAGTTCTTAAGAAAATAAGTAAGTTCCTTTAGATTCAAATTCTTGCTTTTCTAACTTCTTTCCAAACTAATTTTAGATGTGCAGCTCTTGAAAACATCTTAATAGTTTTCATTTTCAGACAGCTCAATATGGTTGCACAAATATTTCTACCAGTATATAGAACTTGAGTAATGCTCATACGTCCAAACTGTCATCTGAGAAATTAAGATTTATACTTTCTTAAAAGTGAAATACTGAAAGCGCAATCACAGAAGCCGAAGTGGCTCCATGGACAGCTCTCTAAAGACTTGAGAAATAAAAAAGACTCCTTTAGGAATTGGAAGGAGAGCCTTATAACCAAGGATAAATATAAACAAATCACCAGTGCTTGTAGAGAAAAAGTTAGGAAAGCTAAAACTCAGTATCGGCTTAGGGTGGCCAAAGATGCTAAAAACAACAAAAAAGGGTTATTTTCTTATGTTCAGAGTAAGAAAAAGAGCAAGGACATGGTAGGCCCATTGTGAGGGCAAGGAAGTGAAATTGTAACAGGTAATGAAGAGAAGGTGGAACTGCTCAATTCCTGCTTTTCCTCAATCTTCTCTTCTGAGGGAAATGGTGCTCAACATGGCAAAAACAGAACATATAAGGAGGGTATGAAGTTCCAACCTAGGATCAGCATGGGGTAGTACATAAACACCTAGTTTCTTTAAATGAAACAAAGTCCTCAGGGCCAGATGAATTGCATCCAAGGGTTCTAAAAGAGTTTGCGGATGTAATTTCTGAGCCTCTGGCTATTATTTTTGAGAATTCTTGAAGAACAAGAGAGGTGCCGAAAGATTGGAGGCGGGCGAATGTTGTCTCCATCTTCAAGAAGGGGAAAAAAGAGGATCCGGGTAACTACCGACCTTTCAGCTTGACGTCTATACCTGGAAAAGTTTTAGAACAAATCATCAAACACTCGGTCCTGGAACATTTAGAAAGGATGGATGTAATTACTAAGAGCCAGCATGGTTTTCTCAAGAACAAGTCATGTCAGACTAACCTGATCTCTTTTTTTGAGAAAGTGACTACCTTGCTGTTCCAGGGGAATGCTGCAGACATCATTTATCTTGATTTCAGTAAGGCTTTTGATAGAGTTCCACATACTATCCCTGTTGACAAGTTGGTAAAATGTGGTTTGGATCTTGTTACTGTTAGGTGGATCTGTAACTGGTTGACAGATCGCACCCAAAGAGTGCTTGTGAATGGAGAGGAGTGACAAGTGGAGTACCTCAAGGGGTGGGGCGATCCTGGATTTGGTCCTAAGTAATGCCCAAGACTTGGTGAGAGAAGTAAAAGTAATCACACCGCCTCCATTCCTGAGGACTGGAAGGTAGCAAATGTCACCCCCATCTTTAAAAAGGGTTCCAGAGGAGATCCAGGAAATTACAGGCCAGTCAGTCTGATTTCAATACTGGGAAAGTTGGTAGAAACCGTTATCAAGGACAGAATGAGTAGGCACACTGATGAACACGAGTTATTGAAAAAGACTCAGCATGGGTTCTATAAGGGAAGATCCTGCCTCAGTAACCTGTTACATTTCTTTGAGGGGATGAACAAACATGTGGACAAAGGAGACCCAATAGATGTTGTTTACCTTGACTTCCAGAAAGCTTTTGATAAAGTTCCTCATCAAAGGCTCCTTAGTAAGCTTGAGAGTCATGGAGTAAAAGGACAGGTCCTCTTGTGGATCAAAAACTGGCTAATTAATAGGAAGCAGAGAGTGAGTATAAATGGGCAGTCTTCACAGTGGAGGACGGTAAGCAGTGGGGTGCTGCAAGGCTCAGTACTGGGTCCCATACTCTTTAACTTGTTCAAAAATGATTTGGAGTTGGGAGTAAGCAGTGAAGTAGCCAAGTTTGCAGATGACACTAAATTGTTCAGTGTGGTGAGAACTAGAGAGGATTGTGAGGCACTCCAAAGGGATCTGTTGAGGATGGGTGAGTGGGCGTCTACGTGGCAGATGAGATTCAATGTGGCCAAGTGCAAAGTAATGCACATTGGGGCCAAGAATCCCAGCTACAAATACAAGTTGATGGGGTGTGAACTGGCAGAGACTGAACAAGAGAGAGATCTTGGGGTCGTGGTAGATAACTCACTGAAAATGTCAAGACAGTGTGCGATTGCAATAAAAAAGGCCAACGCCATGCTGGGAATTATTAGGAAGGGAATTGAAAACAAATCAGCCAGTATCATAATACTGCTGTATAAATCGATGGTGTAGTCTCATTTGGAATACTGTGTACAATTCTGGTTGCCACACCTCAAAAAGGATATTATAGCATTGGAAAAAGTTCAGAAAAGGGCAACTAGAATGATTAAAGGGTTGGAACACTTTCCCTATGAAGAAAGGTTAAAATGCTTCGGGCTCTTTAGTTTGGAGAAACGTCGACTGCGAGGTGACATGATAGAGGTTTACAAGATTATGCATGGGATGGAGAAAATAGAGAAAGAAGACTTTGAGATTCAGAGTGAAGGGTGGGGTATAAATCCAATATCTTCATCTTCTTCATGTTCATTTGGATTTATACCCCACCCTTCACTCTGAATCTCAAAGTCTCAGAGCAGCTTACAATCTCCTTTACACCTTCCTCCCCCACAACAGAAATCCTGTGAGGTAGGCAGGGCTCTCACAGAAGCTGCCCTTTCAAGGACAGCTCTGTGAGAGCCATAGCTGACCCAAGGTCATTCCAACAGCTGCAAATGGAGGAGTGGGGAATCAAACCCCTTTCTCCCAGATAAAAGTCCACATACTTAACCACTACACCAAACTGGCTCTCGTTCGGGTGGGAACAGAGCCTGAGCCCTGCTGTGCTGAGGTAGAATTTTAGAAACTTGTAGAAAACTATCTTGCAACTTCTCCATGTGTGCAAGCACAGAAGACAATTGATGAATATCAGTTACAGGTAAATGCAACCATATTTTACCAATAATTCTACAGTGATCTCACAAGATTACATAGTAATCTGTTGCGGGAAAATGCCGAGCTGAGCTGCTTCTTATAAAGGGAGCAGGCTGGAACTTCTGTTCGGGGTAGTGGAAGGCAAATTAATGCCTACTGCCTACTTTTCTCAGTCAGAGATTAGTCCATGATATGCACAGAAAATTTTGAGGTGATTTATCTTGGCTGAAAGGGAGTCCCGGGGGGGCTCCTTTGAGGCTTTGAGGGGTTTCCGGAGAAGAGTTGCATTTTCATCATCTGCAGAAGTTTCCAGAGTCATTTATTTGACATAAGCTCGACAGAATCCTAACCTTCTTGGACATCACTAAACATACCGGTGTGGATCTGGATAATTTGCAGAAAAGGTACAGATTACTATCTTTCAACCCGGGAGTATTTAAAGTTAAACAGAATAAATTCAAAAGGTGGGAATTGGAAATCTAGAAAGCTTGGAAGAAGAAGGGATGAAGAGGTGAAATTTGGACTTTTTAAAGTTAAAGGACCGCGCTAAAAAGTGAGAAGGAATTTGTTTGGTCTACTTGCGGTTTTGAAAAAAAGAACACCATCGTCACAGACCAGCATACACAGTCAACACAGGAAGTATGTCAAGTATCGTGAGATCTCTCTACCAGCGAAAACAGGATTTGGTGGCAAGTAAAGCAGGAAGTATTAGATGAAAAGCCTACTCTAGGACTATAATACCATAGAAAAACATCGGCGGCCATTGCAAGGAGGTCAAAATTAAAATAATAATTTTAAGGTGTTCGGAACATTAATAATTTTTGGAAATAGTTGAGATGGTGATGAAAGGACAAACACTATAGGACATTATTGTCAATATTGGATTTTAGAAGCTTTTAAAGGAAATTTTTTTAAAAAGGGAAGTAGAAAGTCGCAACCGCCATTTTGAAAGAAATAAAAATTTTAAAAATTAATATCTCAGTCTAGGGGTCTCTGAGGACGGCGAAATTAGGCTTGTTGGAAAAAGCAAGCTCTAATATTTTGAATTTGATAGTTAAATTTTAAATTGGTGAGATCAAAATTTTTGGAATTTTTAAATGTCAGAGCATAAGCAAACCCGTACAAGGGAAACCTCTCTGTAGAAAATGCAGGAACAATTAGAGGCAATGGAGGCTAGAATGATGAAAGGTATGAAGGACATGATAACTGCCTCTAAGAAAGAAATTATAGAAGAGATTAAAAAAGATATTGAGGATCTCAGAAATGAGACTGAGGAAACATTTTAAGAAAGTGCAGGAGGTAGAAGGGAGAATGAAAGTACATCACCTTGTTGAAAATATAGGAAAAAGTGGCAATCCATTACTGCAAATTGATGGAGACTCAGATATGTCTGAGAGGAATACCTGAAAAGGAAGAGAGTGACTCGAAAGAATATATAATAAAAATAATTGCAGAATTTTTGGAGGAAGATCCTGAAGAGACTAAAAATATGTATGACTATATGTATAGAGTGAACTCATTCTATGCCCAAAAAAATAATCTACCAAGAGATGTGGTCATAAGATATATGACAAAGGAAATGGTGGGAAAGATTATGAACAAAAACTTTGAAAAGACATTGATAGTGGCAGGTAGCAGAGTAAGAATCATGAAGGAATTACCAAGGCAAGTGATAAATGACAGAAGAACATACAAAAAAATGACAGAGAAATTACAGGACAATGAAATGAGGTATAGATAGATAATACCTGAAGATTTGAGCTTTGAACTTCAGGGAAAAAGAACCACAATTACAAATGAACAGGAATTGCGTAGCTTTTATGAAGAACATAAAGAATTTGCACCATGATGGATTACAAATTATTATCTTGGAATGTAAATGGACTAAATTCACCACAAAAAAGAAGGGCAACATTTCATTGGATTAAAAAGCAAAATTATAATATAGTTTGGGATTGTATGCGCCAAATGGAGCAAAAGATCTATTTTTTTAAGGATATTACACAACAACTTGATCAAGTTTTGATAATGGGGGACTTTAATGGAACAATTCAGAATGCATTGGATAGATCTGGACAAAAATAAAATAATGAAGAGGGAAAATTGCCAACATCTTTTTTTGAACTGGTTAAACAAGAAAATCTGGAAGATATATGGAGGAAATTTAATCCTGATGTACGGGACTATACTTTTTTTTCAGCAAGACATAATTATTTCTCTAGAATTGACATGTTGTGGGGGACTAAAGATTTGGGCCTTATAACAAAGAAAATTGAGATTTTGCCTAAAATAGGAGCTGATCATAACCCAATAATGTGGATTACAAATTCGTTGAAAAAATCAAGAAGATGGAGATTAAATGAAGATTTACTACAGAATAAAGAAATAGTGACATCTCTAGAAAATGAGACCAAAGCTTTCTTCCAAATAAACGACAGAGAAGATATTGAATTCCAGGCGGTGTGGGATGCCTATAAGGCAGTAATGAGAGGAATACTGATAACATTGAACAACAAAGATAAGAGGGCAAAAGATAAACAGATGTTGGACGTTCAAAATGAAATAAAGAAAAAAGAAGGTGAATTAAGGAAAAGGCCAGGGAGAAAGAAAATTATGAGGGAGATTACAATACTACAAACACAAATGAGACATTTGTTAAATAAAGAATTGGAATGGAATTTGAAAAAATTACAGCAGAAGTCTTTTGAAGGAGCAAATAAACCTGGAAAGTACCTGGCCTGGCAATTGAATAAGAAGAGAGAAAGTAAAATTATTAGTAAGATTGTGGTGGATGGAAGAGAGATGGTGGATCAAAAAGGAATAAAAAGAATTTTTTTAAAATATTATGCTAAACTATTTAAGGGTGTTAAAATAAAGAAAGAAAAGATAGAACTATATTAACAAAATATTAAAATAGCACCCTTAACAGAAAATATGAAAAAAAGTTTTGAATGCCCCAATTGAAAGAATAGAGATTGAAACAGCGATCAATGCAATGAATATTGGAAAGGCTCCTGGGCCAGATGGATATACAGCTAAGTTTTTTAAATTATTTAAAGAAGAATTAATAACGAAGCTCCAAAAATTGATGAACATGATAAGATTAAAAGGCAAAATGCCAAATACATGGAAGCAAGCAGTAATTTCGTTAATTCCAAAAGAAGATAGAGATGTCATGAATGTAAAAAATTATAGACCGATTTCATTATTGAATAATGACTATAAAATATACACAAGAATACTGGCAGAACGACTTAAGCAATATTTGATAAACTTTATAAAGGAAGATCAAGCAGGATTTCTCCCCAAAAGACAGATAAGAGACAATATTAGGACTGTTGTAAATACTGTAGAATATTATGAAAGACATCCAGAAAAAGAAGTAGCATTATTCTTTGCGGATGCAGAGAAAGCATTTGACAATTTAAACTGGGACTTTATGTTTGCAGTAATGGATAAGATGGAGCTTGGAGAAAGCTTTATAAGAATGATAAAAGCAATATATTCTGAACAAAGGGCAAGGCTGTGTGTTAATGCAGATCTTACAGACGAAATGAAAATCAGCAAAGGTACTAGACAAGGCTGCCTGCTTTTACCATTGTTGTTCATAATGACACTTGAAATTTTATTGATGCAGATTCAAGAAGAAAAAGATCTAGAAGGATTACAAATAAAAGGATTTACTTATAAATATAGAGCATTTGCAGATGATATAATGTTTATAAATGAAAATCCAACTCAAGTAACACCCTTGCTGTTAGCAAAAATACAAGAATATGGAGAATTGGCGGGATTTTATATAACTAAAGAAAAATCAAAAATTCTATGTAAGCATATGCAAGTAAGTAAACAAAAGGAGTTACAAAAGTTAACGGGTTGTGAAGTTACTTCGAAGGTAAAATATTTGGGTGTGGACATAACAATGAAGAATATTGATTTGTTTAAAAATAATTATGAGAAGCTATGGCGTAAAATGGATGAAGATATGATAAAATGGAATAAACTTAATTTCTCATTACTGGGAAGAATAGCTGCAATTAAAATGAACATTTTACCAAGAATAATGTATTTATTTCAAACTATTCCGATTGTGAAAGACAGCAAACAGTTTAGCAGATGGCAGAGGAAGATTTCAGAATTTGTGTGGGCTGGGAAGAAACCAAGGATCAAAATGAAAATTTTAACAGATGCAAAAGAGAAAGGAGGATTCCAATTACCAGATTTAAAACTATATCATGAAGCAGTCTGCTTACTGTGGATAAAAGAATGGGTGATGCTACTAAATAGAAAAATTTTGGCGTTGGAAGGTCATGGAAATAAATTCGGCTGGCACGCATATATGTCTCTCGGCTTGACTTCACGAATGAAGATTTAGGAAGGATGCAGTAGTCCACGTCTGCTGCAGGCTCGCTGGTGGCTGACAAAACCAATGCGGGACAGGCAGATCCGGCCACAGTGGCTGCAGGCAAAAGTCTTATTTGGGGTTGGTGCTGTAGCAGTGCAATTCTTCCTCAATCTCCTTTTGTCCTCAAGACCAGCTATGCGTGCGTTCTCAAAGGAAGAGATAGCCTGGTGGATGGTGTGTCTCCAAGCTTTGCGATCTGAGGCTAGGTCAGACCACTGGTGATGGTTAATGCAAGAGGTGCCAAGGGATTTCTTCAAGGAGTCCTTGTACCTCTTCTTTGGTGCCCCTCTATTTCGATGGCCGGTGGAAAGTTCGCCATACAGAGCAATCTTGGGAAGGCGGTGGTTTTCCATCCTAGAAATATGCCCTGCCCAGCGCAGCTGCGTCTTCAACAGCAGTGCCTCGATGCTTGTAACCTCCGCCCGCTTGAGGACTTCAGTGTTGGTCACAAAGTCACTCCAGTGGATGTTGAGGATGGTGCGAAGGCAGCGCTGATGAAAGCGCTCAAGGAGTCGCAGGTGATGACGGTATAAAACCCACGATTCGGAGCCGTAGATGAGGGTTGTCATCACAACCGCTTTGTAAACATTGATCTTTGTGCCTTTTTTCAGATGCTTGTTGCTCCACACTCTTTTGTGCAGTCGGCCAAATGCACGGTTTGCCTTTGCCAGCCTGTTGTCAATCTCCTTGTCCATCTTGGCTTCTGAGGAGATGATGCACCCCAGGTAGCTGAACTACTGGACTGTCTTCAGAACTGATTCACCCACAGTGATGCAGGGAGGGTGATAATCTTCCTGGGGTGCAGGCTGGCGGAGAACTTCTGTCTTCTTCAGACTAACTTCTAGGCCGAATAGCTTGGCAGCCTCTGCAAAGCAGGACGTCATATGCTGCAGAGCTGATACCGAGTGGGAGACGAGTGCAGCATCATCAGCAAACAGTAGCTCTCGGATAAGTTTTTCCATTGTCTTGCAGTGAGCCTTTAGTCGCCTCAGGTTGAACAGGCTGCCATCGGTGCGATAGCGGATGTAGACACCATCGTCATCATCTAGATCTACTGCGGCTCTTTGAAGCATCATGCTAAAGAAGATCGTAAAGAGAGTTGGCGTGAGAACTCAGCCTTGCTTTACACCTGTGCCTATTGGGAAGGGCTCCGAGAGGTCGTTGCAGTGTCTGACTTGACCTCGCTGGTCTTCATGTAGCTGGATGATCATGCTGAGGAACCTTGGGGGACATCCTAAACGTTCCAAGATTTGCCACAGGCCTTTCCTGCTAACGGTATCGAAAGCTTTGGTAAGGTCGACAAAAGTCACATACAGACCCTTGTTCTGTTCCCTGCATTTCTCTTGGAGCTGCCTGAGAACAAATACCATGTCGGTGGTGCTCCTGTTAGCTCTGAAGCCGTACTGGCTCTCTGGAAGGAGTTCTTCTGCAATGGTGGGCACCAGTCTGTTCAGGAGTATTCTGGCAAGGATTTTGCCTGCGATGGAGAGCAGGGTTATCCCCCGGTAGTTGGAGCAGTCTGACTTTTCCCCTTTGTTCTTGTGTAGAGTGATGATGATTGCATCGCGAAAGTCTTTTGGTAGTTTGCCTTGTTCCCAGCAGGTGACAAGTACTTTGTGAAGTGCGCTATGTAGTACTGTGCCCCCATGCTTCCAGATCCCTGGTGGGATTCCATCAACTCCCACTGCCTTGCCACTTTTCAGTTGCTTGATGGCTTTAACAGTCTCTTCTAGGGTGGGGATCTCATCCAACTCTGTTTTCACTGGTTGAAGTGGGGTGAGCTGGATTGCTGAATCTTGAACTATGCGGTTGGCACTGAAGAGAACCTGAAAATACTCCGACCACCGGTTCAGTATGGATAACTTGTCTGTGAGGAGCACTTGGCCGTCTGCACTACCCAAGGGACTCTGAGCCTGATATGATGGGCCATACACTGCCTTCAGGTCTTCGTAGAACCCTCTTAAATCGCCAGTGTCTGCACACAGCTGAGTTCTCTCTGCAAGCTCTGTCCACCACTTGTTTTGAATGTCTCGAAGCTTGCGCTGGAGGTTGCTACATGCAGCGAGAAAGATTGCTTTTTTCCCAGGACAGGAGGGCTGAGCAAGATGTGCTTGGTAGGCAGATCTCTTTTTCGCTAGTAATTCTTGGATCTCTTGATTGTTCTCGTCAAACCAATCCTTGTTCTTCCTTGTGGAGAACCCGAGGACTTCTTCAGAGGTCAACAGGATGGTAGTTTTTAGGTGTTCCCAGAGTGCTTCTGGAGAAGGGTCTGTGGGGCAACTGGGGTCCTCAATTCTTGACTGGAGTTTTGCCTGGAAGGCAGCTTTAACTTCGGCTGACTGAAGGCTGCCAACCTGAAGCTTCCTCCGAGGGATACCTCCTCTCCTGGGTGTGGGTTTAAAGTGAAGACGGAGATTGCAGCGTACAAGACAATGATCCGTATGACATTCCGTACTGGGCATTACTCGGGTGTGTAAGACATCTCGAAGGTCACTCTGGCGCACCAGAATGTAGTCAATAAGGTGCCAGTGCTTGGACCGTGGGTGCATCCAGGTTGTCTTCAGGCTGTTCTTCTGCTGAAAGATAGTGTTGGTGATGGTGAGCTGGTGCTCCGTGCAGAATTCTAGCAGGAGGCGCCCGTTATCATTGCAGTTGCCAATGCCGTGTTTGCCAAGTACTCCTTTCCAGGCTTCCGAGTCTTTACCTACTCTGGCATTGAAGTCGCCAAGGATGATCACCTTGTCCTCTGTAGGGGTCTTCCGTACGAGGTTGCGTAGATCAGCATAGAACTTGTTCTTTTCTGCAGGATCTGCTTGAAGGGTTGGGGCATACACACTGAAGAGTGTTGCATGCTGCTTGTTTTGAAGTGGGAGGCGCATGGACATGATGCGATCTGAGTGACCTGTTGGCAGTTTGGAGGCAATGGAGTTCCTGACCATTAAGCCAATGCCAGAAAGGCAGCTCTCAGCCTTTGACTTACCCGACCAGTAGAGGGTATAGCCAGCACCGTGTTCTTGAAGACTATTTTCCTCAGGGAAACGGACCTCACTGAGAGCTGCTATGTCAATATTCAACCTGAGAAGTTCGTGGGCAACTAGAGCAGAGCGTTATTCAGGGCGACCACTGTCTACTGTGTCAAGCATGGTTCTGATGTTCCAACACGCAAGCTTTAGTCTTTGCACACTTTGTGAGGCAGGTGCATGCCTTTTCTTTGTTGTTATTTTTTGACCGCAAGTAAGGATGCCCGTTGACCGCGGCTAGCCAACTGGGGTGGGGGAGACGAGTTTTGTTTAGGCCACCTTTTCTTGGACCCTCTCCGTGCGGAGCAAGCAGTGCTGTCCCTAGATAAGGCTGCTTGGTCTTTCAGGGTGCTGCTGAAAAATGCTTTCATCTCCGGGTCAGCATCAGACGACCAATACCCTGAACCGCCTACATGCAGGATTGGGACTGTGGCTTCCAGTGGCATCTTCCACCTGCCGTTTCGCCCCTTGCCCATCGCTGCAGGACTTGGTGCGTTGTGTGTTGTGGATGTGGATATGCCCTTCAGGTCTGCGCAGAGGAATTTTTAGGTGAAGCACAGTGTGCGCGGTACTGGCTCCACCCTTTCACCTTGGGCCGGCAGTGAGTCCTCCAGGTGGTAGGTGTTACATTAACGAGCTCTATCTGCCCAGGTTTGATGTTAGATTTTTCCTTCTCTTGGCTGGCGAGGTTGGTGAGCCCAGCCTGCCCATCCGGTTATACCGCTGGACATTCGGTCACACCATGACGTGGAAAACTCTGTGAGAAACGGGGGGGAACCAGCGGGAAGGTGTTGCCACGGATGCAGTAATGCAGGGGAGGCCATTGCAGTGACCATCTGCCAGGCATAGCCAGACAGTGAACACGCGGCGTTCACTACACCGGGAAAGGAGAGGCTATGTATTGCGCATACACTTTCCCTGGGGGGGGGGCAGGATACCCAAGAGGGAGCCCACCCCCCCTCCCCCCACGCATATATGTACTATGGGAAAAAAAGATGGATTTTTTTTCTCTCACCATTATATAAGAAATAATCTGTTGAATATGTGGATGAAATATATGGTCATGAGAGAAAACCGTTATGGATAGTGCCAGCAGAAGTGATAAAAATAACGGCTGAATTGGGTGAAGAGAAGTGGTTGTCATATAATCAGCTATTAAAAATACAAGGCGGTAAAACAGAACTGAAAACTGCGAAAGAGTTGAACAATAAATATTACTGGTTACAAATGCAACAAATAAAGAGTTTGGTGGAAAAAGACATTAAAACTGAAGGAATAAGAACAGAACAAACAGAAATGGAAATATTTCTGCTTGGAGATAATGAAAAATTAATTTCAAAACTATATAAATTGCTTTTGAAATGGTCTGCAGAAGATGAAGTAGTGAAATCTCAAATGATTAAGTGGGCAATAAATGTAAATAAAGAAATACAGATGGAAACTTGGGAATATCTTTGGAAGAATTCTATAGCTTTCAACATGTCATAGTATTAAAGAGAACTGTTTTAAAATGATGTATAAATGGTATATAACTCCTAAAAAGTTGGCAAAGATGAACAATAAAATGCCAGATAGATGTTGGAAGTGTAAAAAACATGAAGGTTCTTTTTACCATATGTGGTGGTCTTGTGAAAGAGCAAAAAAGTATTTGCAGATGATCCAACAAGAAATATCTAGGATCTTGGGATATGAAATCAAGAAAGTTGCAGAGACTTTTCTGTTGGGATTATATATGGAAAAATTTCCAAAAGAAGATAGAACTGTAATTTGGTACTTGCTCTCAGCTGCTAGGACATTGTATGCGCAGTTGTGGAAGCAAGAAAGAATACCAAAGAAATGGGATTGGATTATAAAAGTTATAACATGGAGTGAAATGGACAAACTGACAAGAATCTTAAAAGACTATGATCTAGAAACTTTTAAGTTGGAGTGGAAGAAATTTAGAAGTTATATAGAAAAAGAGTGGAAAATAAAAGGACATTGGACAATTTTTGATGATGATTCTTAAAAGAAAGAAAAATAGATTTTTTTTGTTTTATTAGTTAAGGGTACCTTTAAATATTAGTATTTTAAGTATACAACACCGGCGGGGGTCAAGTAACGGGGGAGGAGGGGTTAGAAAAGTAATATATGGGATAGATAAAAAGAGGTAATTAATAATGCAAGAATTGATTGTTACCATAAGTTTCTGGAATAAAATTGTTTTAAACTGAAAGTCAAAGACATTGTAATCTGTTGCTGTGTTTGAAATTGCTAGACAACTGGCTCCCATGTTGTCTTTTTAACTAATGGGGGTCAAAATTAGGAGGAAGGATGGTAGGGAAAGAGAAGAGAAGGAGGGATGGAAAATAAAAAGGGAAGGAAGAAGCAGGCCAAGGTAGTGGGTGGGCTAGTTTACTTGGGGCTACCCTTGAAGAGTGCTCAGAAGCTGCAGCTAGTAGTTAAGAGTGCGGGCTCTTACCTGCGAGAACCGGATTTGATTCCCCACTCCTCTGCTTGCAGCTGCTGGAATGGTCTTGGGTCAGCCATAGATCTTGCAAGAGTTGTCCTTGAAAGTGCAGCTGTTGTGAGAGCTCTCTCAGCCCTACCCACCTCACAGGGTGTTCTGTTGTGGGGAAGAAGATAAAGGAGATTGTAAGCTGCTCTGAGACTCTGATTCAGAGAGAAGGGTGGGGTATAAATCTACAGTCTTCTTCTCAGAGCTGTTCTCTTAACAGCAATCCTCAGAGAGGTCTCTCAGTCCCACCTACCTCACAGGGTGTCTGTTGTAGGGAGGGGAAGTGAAAGGAGATTGTAAGTTGCTCTGAAACGGCGAGTGAAGGGTGGGGTATAAATCCAATCTCTTCTCCTAGAAGAGAAGCTGTGGGTAAGAAGAAAGGGAAGGAAAATGAGAAGAGACAGCTAAAGACAGTTCCAGGGGTTCTTGGAAGGGACTGATTTTCCAGATTCATTTCATTCTGGCTTCACGGCAGGATTGGAACAGAGGCTGCTTTGATTGATGACATCTACTGAGAACTGCACAGGGAAAATGTGACCTTGCCAGCTTTACTGGATCTCTCTGGCTTTTGATGCTATCAACCATCGTATCCTATGCCTCAGGGACTAAGGTGCACCCTGTTAAAGTGGTTTGAGATGTATTTGGGGGGAGGGTTAGTCTCAGAAGGTAATGCTGGGGGATTCCTGCACTGCCCCATGGCCATTGACCTGTATGGTGCCACAGGGTTCCATCTTATTCCTGCTATGCTATTTAATATCCACATGAAGCCACTGGGAGAGGTTGTAAGGAGGCAGATGGTGTGATGCCATCAGTGTGTGGATGATATCCAGCTCTACCTTTCTTTTCCGCCTAGTTCTGAATATGCTGCTGATGTTCTGAAGCAGTGCTTGGAGTCAGTAATGGTCTGGATGAGGGTGAACAAGCTGAAACTTAATCCAAACAAGGCTGCGTTCTCTGGGTTAGTAGAAAAGCAGACTAGGAAATTCAGATGTCTCCTGTCTTGGATGGGGTTATATTTCCCTTTGAAGAGTCAGTTAACTGTTTGGGAGTGCTGCTTGACACAGTGGGCACCTTAGAAAGCCAGGAGACTGCTGTGGCTTCGAGTGTGTTTGCCCAGCTCTGGCTGGTGCATCAACTGTGTCAGTTCCTGGTTCAGTCGGATCTGGCCACAGTCGGATCTGACTCATGCCTTAGTTGGATCTAGACTGAATTATTGCAGTGCAGTTGACTTGGGTCTCCCCTTGAGGAGTGTTCAGAAACTGCAGCTAATGCAGAATGCTGCAAATAGACTGTTGGTTGGGGCCAGCTTTTTGGAGCATATATCTTCAATTTTACAGTAATTACTCTGGCTACCGATCTGCTCCCAAATCCAATTCAAGGAGTTGGTTTCATCCTTTAAAGCTGTAAATAATTTAGGATTAGGGTGTCTGAGGGATCGCCTTCTCCCATACATTCCTGCCCAGTAATTAAATTTATAGGAAGATGTCCTCCTGACTGTCCCACCAATTAAGTTCACTCATTTGGTGGGTACACAAGAGAGAGCCTTTCCTGAGGCAGCCCCACAACTATGGAACAGCCTCTCCAGTACGGTGCACCCCAATGTCAGTCTTCAGGAGGCAGTTGAAGACCAGTTTATTTAGAACTGCTTTTTGATTGGTTTAGTTTTTAATGTTATTTTATTATTTAAAATGTGTCAGTCTGTGTGCTGACAGTGACATCGATGCAGGTGCACATTCAGCTGGTGCTAAGCCAAGTGTACTTGCTGTCAGTAGAATTCCAGATCTGATTCAAACTGTTGGTTTTAACCTTTAAGGCCCTCAGCGGCCAGGAACCAACATACTTACAGGACAGCCTCTTCCCATATGAGTCCCAGTGGGCCTTGTGCTTGTTAGATTAGCATTTACTGGACATTCCTGGTCCAAAAGACATCCATCTGGCTGTAACCAGGGCCAGTGTGTTTTCAGCCCTGGCCCCAACCTGATGGAATAAACTCCCAATTGAGATCAGGACCCTGTAGGATCTGCTACAGTTCCACAGGGCCTGTAAAACAGAGCTTTTCCATGAGGCCTTTGGGTGAGGTGGTAGACATCATCTGGCCCCTCCTATTATAAACTTGCTAAAATCTGTTGGTCGCTGGACTTAGTGTCAGCTCTGGACTATTCCAGAGCACTGAATCATTTGGAATAACTTCTCTGCCTTGTCCTCTCCTTTCCTACTGTGTCATTGCATGCATGGTGACACCCATAAAATGCTTACTGAAGTATCATCTTGCCCCTTTGGAATATTGATTTTATAGCATTAGAAGTGAGTTTTATTGTATAATGTGTATATACTGTAACCTGCCCTGAGCCTGCTTGCGGGAAGGGTGCAATAGAAATCAAATAAATCAATAAATAAATATTGGCAGTTCCATTTGGAATTTTTAAACTAACTTTTATGAGATTTATAATTGTTTTTGTGTTTTTATGATTATTTATTTATATTGTAAGCTGCCTTGAGTTCCTCAGGGGAGAAACACAGCAAACAAATGTTTTAAATAAATAAACCAACCTTCGGGACCGCCTCTTCCCATATGTGCCTCAGAGAGTACTCCGTTCAGGGTCTCAAAATCTCTTTAAGATCCCCGGACCGAAAGAGGCTCAACTGTCCAGCACTAGAGCCAGAACATTCTCAGTAATAGTCTCTGCTTTGTGGAATGCCCTCCCTGAAGATATCAGGGCCCTGTGGGACCTGCCACAGTTCTGCATGGTCTGTAAGACCAAATTATTAAAACTTGCTTTTAACGGTTGAAGGGAGGTAGCTATTACTTCATAGCACTGACAACCCCATTGAATTTTATAACTGAAACAAGAACATCAGTGAAATTGAAATGCACATCTTGTTTTTAGGATTGTAAATTGTATGAATGATTTCATTATGTATTTTGTTTTTAATGTTTATGTGGTTTAATTTGTTGTTGTAAGCCGCCCTGAGCCCGTCAGGGGAGGGAGGGATATGAATTTGAATAAATAAATAATGCAGAGTGCAGTTAAAAAGAAGATCCAGTCAAAATAGTAAATATTCTTCTTAGAGTGAGTGTGAATAATTCCATAGTGTTGATGAGTAGGATGAATCAGCATGGAGGCACACTTTCTCTAGTGGACTACCCTTTCCTAGTTCCTATTGAGTCCGTCTCTGATTTCAACTCAGCAGCTGTCTGGTAATTTTTTTTTTTTTTTACAATACCTAACCCAGAGATTTTTTTAAAAAAAAATTCTAGTGCTACCCTATATACAAAATTAGACCAAGAAAAGAATGAGACAAGTAAAATCATTATAAAAATATTGCTTTCTATTTTGTTGGCCTCTTTGTATTTATCTGTTGTTCTGTCTCTTTGTCTTAAGTGTTTAACATACAGGAATCTAGATCCCTTATTGGAAGCTTTGTTCTGTTATTTTTCATTTTTTCCATAGCTTCAAAAAAGGCAAGATATGATGAAGTTTGTGATCTCCATATTTGTGCAGACCTGTCCTCTTTGCGTGTTTTTATACGAGAACAAAAACGCTGGATATCTGAAATTCTTGTTGAAGGTAAGAGTGAAGTCTGAAATAATATCTCGAGTAGTTTCAAGACCCATGAGAATGTGTCTTTAAGATTAAACCATCCTTGGTGTACTGATTGATATTGTTATGCTTAGGTCTTGATAGTGAAATGATGATGAAGAAAGCAACAACTGAAATATCAGCCAAGTTGAAGAATATAACTATTATGGATCGTGATGAGGGAGCCCTGTATGCAAAGGTACAATGAAAGTTCAGTTTAAAGTGTTCCTGTCTGTTAGCTAATGGTGCCCACTGTTCTAGACTTTCTACAGAAAACTACATACTTACAATCTAAGTAAAAGTCTTTTGCCTAATATAAATCATAATGTCTATAATCATCTTATTCATCATTGATCTTCTGCCTACATGGGGACTGCGCATGAGCAAGCCTGCCTTTGATAGGTAATTACATCTAAGAGCATCTGGGGGTGCTGCATGTCAAAACCAAACTTGTCCCGTCCAACGGGACCACATGCTCCCACACAGTAGCACCCCTATCCTCAGCTCGTCTTTTTGCTGCCATTCGATTAGGTAAAGCTTTAGAGAGTCTCCTGTGCCATGGTGAGGAATTGTGTGTGGGACTGCATTCAGCAGTCAAAGATGGCTCAAAAAGCTTTATTTATAAGTGCTCCCATTATGGATAATGCCACAGGATAATGAGCATGATCTGTGCCTATTTTGTTTGGGGGAGGAGCACAGTGTAACCACCTGCAAATTGTGCCGAAAGCTTATTCCTCAGGCTCATGGTGATGGAGACTTTAAGCTTAAATATCACTTTGGGAGAAGAAACTTAAGGTTTCAGAGCCTGCAACTTCCTCAGCTACTACTAAGGCAATTGGGACTGTCTCATTGGGTTCAGCTCAGTCTGTACCAGACTTCGGATCCAGCTCACACAGATCTGATCAGACTCACCCTTACCATGTAAACAGTCTGTGTCCTCTGGCCAAGACCAATGGAAAAGGCAAGAAGTCTGCCCCATGTCCATGGTCTCCAGCTCATACTCAAGAACCACTGGTGGGTTTCACATGGTGGCTGGCAAGTGCCACCGAACTCAGGCATTTTTGTAGATAAGGATGTAAAACACGTTCCTTTGTTTTACATGTGAATGATCAATTTCAGAACATGGTTTTTCCCTTTAGCTTAGCCAGTGTCCCAAGGGTTTTTTCTAAGAGTATGGCTTCAGTTAGAGCTCAGACTGTCTTTAGGGATATAACATATTTTCCCTTACTCAAATGACTGGTTGGTGGTGGCAGACTCTAATGAAAATCTGCTGAGAGACTGCACTTTGATCTTGGATCTGTGCCAGAAGCTGAGCCTGTTGGTAAATTGGGAGAAATCCAGGTTAATTCCATCTCAGAGAGTCCAGTTTATTGGCTTCGTACTGGACTCTGCCAGAGGTAGGAGCATTCTACATATTGACAGGGTGCAAGCCATCTCCTCCTTTGTGCATTATTTTGTGGCTGACCAGTTTCAGTTGGTCCAAAATATTCTTCGATTTCTGGGTCTCATGGCTTCAGCCTCTACAGTGTTGCCCCTGACAAGATTATGCATGAGGCTGCTGTACATTTTGTTCTTCAGAGTCTACTACCCTGCTTTACACTCCCCCCCCCCCCACATAGGTTTTCAGTCCCCAGTTTGGCAGTTACTCTGGTGGGCATCTTTGCCAAACTTAACCCAAGATGTTCCCTTTGGATTATCACAGCATGACACTGTATTCACTATTGAAGCTTTGCTGCTGGGCTGGGGAGCTTGTTCCGAGAGCTTCTCGGTCAGAGAACCTGGTCTGCAGGAGAGAAAAAAAGTCACATAAATTTACTGGAACTCAGAACAGTGCTTAATTCCCTTATCAGTTTTGCAAATATTCTTCAAAACTGCTTTATTCTTCTCCAAACAGACAATTAGATTATCATATCCTGTGTAAACAAGCAGGGCACATTGGTGGCCGAAGATCTTTGTTGGGGAGCAGCCCTAGTGTGGCAGGCAGTGCTAGGCCTCAGTGCCTCTTTCTAGGCTGTCTATATCCCAGGGAAGCTGAATGGCATTGCAGACAAATTGAGCAGGGCAGGAACCTCTCCCACAAATTACCATGTTATCTCAAACCAGTTTTGTCTCAGTGGGGAACCTAAGGCATGGATTTATTTGCAATGTAGGACACAGCAAAAAAAGTTCAGTTCCCATGGTGGCAGGGGTCCCAGTTCACAGGGAGATGCCTTCCAGCTAGCCTTACCTCAGATTAAAGCATGGAGCGTCAAGGGTCTGGACTAGGGTTTTCTTAGGAGGTATTGGAGGTTTTGTTGAGTTCCGTTAGCCTTCCACCCCTGTAGTGTGTGACGGGCTATAATTACCTATGCAGTTCCCATGTGTGCCTGCACAGAAGATACTCAGTGAAAAATAGTAATAGGTAAGGCAACCCTATATCCTTTCTTAGTGGACTCTGGGCACAGCCTTCATACCAAAGAGTCAGTGATAAATCCCATAAGCTTAATGTCAGCCATTGGATCCAGCATTGTAAAACTGTACCCTATGCTGTGGGAAAATAAAAGGACAAAGACTTAGCTTTCATTTTTGTCAAAAATATTAAAAATTACAATATTAACAGTTAACACTTTTTTTTCCAATTTCAAGGCTCTATATATTACTGGAAAAGAAGTCTTCAGTTTCAGACTAGTGTCTTATGTGGATGCTACAGATGGTGTTGCTTACACTAATATGAATGCTGTTGACAGCCGGGTTTACTTAACAGTTGGCTGTATTCAAATTGTTTTTGTCAACAAATTTGTTTCTGCTGTTTTGGTGAGTTAAGACTTCATTTTCATGTTTTGTCTTAGCAAATATTGGAAGAATATCCACAGTGACTTACAAGTAAAACTATACCATACTGCTTTAGAAGACTAGCAGGATCCTATGGAGAGGTTGCTCCAGTCTAAGCTGATATAAAGCAATTGACTTAACATTAATGGAATAACTCTTTGTAGGGTGTACTATAGAAAAAGCTTCAACTGGAATGGTGTATTTCCAGTTACTGCAGCTCATGTTCTGATGTTGAACTATGTTACTAAACTATAGAGAGAGTAATCCTGAGCAGGTCTATTCAGCATCCTAAGGTCTAGTCAATGGCGTTTACTCCCAGGAAAGTGTTTTCTGGATTGTGCTGTCTTTTATTATGGGGTTTGGGTTTTTTTACTGATATAATTATGCAAACAGGATTGGGGTTTGAAAATGATGTTTAAATTCTGCATTATTTGAGGTGCATTGTTAGACCTCAAACTTTTAACTGCATAATATTAAAGTCAGGATAATCATATGATATGCTTTCCCCTTTGTTGTGTCTTAATTAATTAATAATGAATCCACAAAAAAAAATTACTCTTCATTTTAAGTCAAGGCATCATTGTGTTGTAAATTAAGCTACAGAGAAAGAAGTACTTTTCTCCCTTTCTCACAATACAAGAACTCGTGGGCATTCGATGAAATTGCTGAGAAGACAGGTTAAAACAGATAAAAGGCAGTACTTCTTCACACAAAGGGTGATTAACTTGTGGAATTCACTGCCACAGGAGGTGGTGGTGGCCACAAGCATAGCCACTTTCAAGAGGGGTTTAGATAAAAATATGGAGCAGAGGTCCATCAGTGGCTATTAGCCACAGTGTGTGTGTGTGTGTGTATATATATATATATAAAAATTTGCCACTGTGACACAGAGTGTTGGACTGGATGGGCCATTGGCCTGATCTAACATGGCTTCTCTTATGTTCTTATGATGAGAAAAGCTAACGCAAAATCAGAATTAGAAGTCACACACCAATGCAAACATTGGATGCTTCAATGTTATATAATGCTAGTTTGCTAATTTGTTCATGTTGCAGAATTAGATCAACCTTCTAAATGATGGTTGTTGTACAAAATTAACAACACTACATTTCTTGGCTTCCAGCATTAGATTTTTAGGAATCTGGGCAACCTTATACTTCTAGTTCAGTTCAGACCTTTTATGGCATAAAAGCAATAATGATTCACAATCAAAAGTAGATACAAAGGCCTTGAAGTATAGTAAGAACAATACATAAAACAATCAATTAAAATAGCAGCCAATGATACAAATCAAGAGTAGACACCCAGCAATTAAAATACAGTAGTATGCCTAGGTTTAATTTTATAGGCTTCTACTAGAATTTCACAACACATGTAGTAATGTAGGGATTAACATCTTCTAAAAAGTAGGTTAGAGTTTTCCTTTTAGCAAATACATTGTGTTGGAGGTATTCAGCTAAAAATTGTCTACGTTGTAAGGCCAGGAAAGGACATTCTAAAATAATATGGGATATAGAATCAAGGACTCCTAATTCACATGGACATTATTTTGGAGAGGTATCTGTTTAAACCTAAAGAGAACGGTTGATGGGAAGGCATTTAAATGTGCCAGAGTAAAAGTCCGATGATGGAATGGGGAATCTAAAGTTAAAAAATAATGAGATATCTTCCCATGTCTTTGGAATATACCTAGATTGGCTGCAGAGCAAACGGGGATGTGAGGGGAACACTTTTTGGTATTTGTGATCCATAAGCCTAAATTGGATTGTTCTTAAAATATATACAGTATGTCACAGAAGTGAGTACACCCCCTCACATTTTGTAAATATTTAAGTATATCTTTTCATGTGACAACACTGGCTACTATGTAAAGTAGTGAATCTACAGCTTGTATAACAGTGTAAATGTGCTGTCCCCTCAGAATTACGCAACACACAACCATTAATGTATAAACAGCTGGCAACAAAAGTGAGTACACCCCTAAGTGATAATGTCCAAATGGAGCCCAAAGTGTCAATATTTTGTGTGGCCGCCATTATTTTCCGGCATTGCCTTAACCCTCTTGGGCATAGAGTTCACCAGAGCTTTACAGGTTGCCACTGGAGGGTAAAGGTGATGGACTGGCCAAGCATGTCTCCAGACCTAAACCCTATTGAGCATCTGTGGGGCATCTTGAAATGGAAGGTGGAGGTCCGCAAAGTCTCTAACATCCACCAGCTACGTGATGTCATCATGGAGCAGTGGAAGAGGACTCCAGTGGCAACCTGTGAAGCTCTGGTGAACTCTATGCCCAAGAGGGTTAAGACAATGCTGGAAAATAATGGTGGCCATACAAAACATTGACACTTTGGGCTCCATTTGGACATTATCACTTAAGGGTGTACTCACTTTTGTTGTCAGCAGTTTATACATTAATGGCTGTGTGTTGCGTAATTCTGAGGGGACAGCACATTTACACTGTTATACAAGCTGTAGACTCACTACTTTACATTGTAGCCAAGTGTCATTTCTTCAGTGTTGTCACATGAAAAGATATACTTAAATATTTACAAAATGTGTGTGTGGGGGGGGTGTACTCACTTCTGTGACATACTGTAATTGGTCACATAAGAAGGAGGTTTACAAGATAATGCATGGAATGGAGAAAGTAGAGAAAGAAGTACTTTTCTCCCTTTCTCACAATACAAGAACTCGTGGGCATTCGATGAAATTGCTGAGCAGACAGGTTAAGACGGATAAAAGGAAGTACTTCTTCACCCAAAGGGTGATTAACATGTGGAATTCACTGCCACAGGAGGTGGTGGCGGCCACAAGTATAGCCACCTTCAAGAGGGGTTTAGATAAAAATATGGAGCACAGGTCCATCAGTGGCTATTAGCCACAGTGTATGGAGCACAGGTCCATCAGTGGCTATTAGCCACAGTGTATGTGTGTATATAACATTTTTTGCCACTGTGTGACACAGAGTGTTGGACTTGATGGGCCGTTGGCCTGATCCAACATGGCTTCTCTTATGTTCTTATGTTCTTATGTTCTTAAAAGAGTGTCCACCTCAATACCAAGTTTTTGTAGTTTGAGGATAAATGTAGAGAGACTGTGGCAAGGCTCCTCCTTCCCAACCCGTTTTCTTTCTTGCTATTTTCCACACATCCCAGGGACGCTCCGTCAGCTCCTTATATTTCTAATTGGCTACATTTTTCCTTTACATCTATACTTTGTATGAATACTATTACTGTTTCGCATCATATGAGGAAAAAGGCAGTCTCTGGTTCCTTTTTTCTAAATTGAACAGTCAAATTTTGCATCTGGTGGCTTACTTTATAGAGCAAGGGTGTCAAACATATGACCTGGGGGCCAAATCACACCCCCCGGAGGGCTCGTATCAGGCCCCAAGCAACTAGTTGTCATCTGCTTCCTTCTCCCTCTCTCTTGCTCCCTTCTGCATCACAGCTTGGTTTGCCAGGCTTACTCAATCACACAGGAGCTACAGAACAAAGCATCTAGTTTGTCCATTGGCTGAGGCTCCTTCCTTGGGAAGGAAGGAGGAGAGGAATAGCTCTCTCTATCGCATAGCAGAGCTACTGAACCAAGCATCTCTTCCTTCTTTTGTCTGTGGCTCCTCTCCCTTCTGGTCCCTTGGGGAAGGAAAGATCCAGCGCTTCCTTTGCCTAGTTCCCTGGATCACACAGGAGAGATACAAAGAAAGCGCCTTTTAGACCAATGAGTGCTATTGCTTTAAGCATGTTTTATTTTAAGTTTTTAAAATTTTAATTGTGCTTGTCTGTGTCCTTTATAAAGTTTATATCTCTGCTACCTGGCATTACATTTTATGACACGCATGGCCCTACCTGACAAGGTCTCATTTAAGACGAATCTGGTCCTCATGAGTTTGACACCCCTGTTCTGGAGTATCATGAAAGCACCTTGTGTCCAGAAGTGTCAACTTTAGTCTTTCCTTCTTTCATCCCCTTTTTTGTATATTCCTTTTTATAGTTAAAGGTGTTGTTTTTGAAGACCACAGATTTATATTTGCACCCATATGCGTACATTTCAGTTTCATTTCCCATTTCACAATACAGTTTTGGCACTCGAGCATATATTTATGAGAAAACCACACTGAAAATTTGGGAAGTGTTAATTTGAACAATTATAAATGAACAAAACTAACAGTATTGCTGAAGTGATTCTTTTGGTTTTTTCTAGGCTTTTGTAAACAATTTTCAAACTGCAAAGGAAGCAATTACTGAAGCCACTGTTCAGGCTGCAGAAAAAGCTGCTACTGGTGTAAAGGAACTGGCTCAACAGAGTTCACGAATGGCACTTGATGTCAATATTAAAGCACCTGTTGTCATAATACCACAGTCAGCATTATCTACAGATGTTCTTGTTGCTGATTTTGGTTTGATCACTATAAAAAATGAATTTTCTCTGGTTAAAGCTAAAGGTCGATATAATCTTCCACCTGTTCTTGACTGTATCCATGTGAAACTGAGTGAATTGAAATTATACAGGTGATTTTTGATGATTTATAGTCAGTTATCCAAAATTGAATTTTGAAAATAATGAATAAAAAGACAATAATGATTTATAGACAGTTATCCAAAATTGAATTGTGAAAATAATGAATAAAAAGACAAGCAAAGTATTGCTAGGATGTACTGTGTTCTACAAATAAACCAAACAGAAAGATAGTGTTACTCACAAATGTTATTGTTTAAGAAGAAAATCATCACTATTTCCTTGTTCTTTTATGTAATATCTCTTAACTCCAGATCTTTTTTGTATTATTCTGGAAACACAACATACAGTATTATCTGTGTATTCTAAATTAATTAAAACTGCACTCTTGAATACATGCACTGCAATCTTAAGTGAACTGTTGCACTGTTGTTAATTTTAATTTCTATTTACAGATCAAGCATTGTAAGAAACTTACTGCAAAAAGAAGTACAGCTGCTACAACCATTAAATCTTGAAGTAATTATTGAACGCAATTTAGCTACTATCTGGTATTATGAAATTCCTGATATTAAAATATTTGGACATCTTAAACCAATGAATGTAAGTTTTTTGTTTAGATATCTGTTTTGTATGAACTGTTAACCTAGCTAACCAAACATTATATATAAAAATTATAGTTACTTTTAAGTGGAGGTGGAATGAAATAAATTATCCTTAGTATTTTTGTTACATCAGTCTTCCAGTTCTGCCCTGCAGATGTCACAGCCAGTCAGTGATCTCAGAGTCCCTGTTAGGATGGCTGCAGATCAAGAAAATGCAGTTCATGACCAAACCACAAACAGAGCTGGTTCCTTTAAATGGGGAACCACAGTCTCTTTAAGTGGGGTTTGGAGAAAGCCCCCCAAAACAGCTGAATGACGAGGAGCACCTTGCTCTCTGCTGCTCAGCTGTTTGGGGCTGTCTTATGCAGTCCTGTAGAAGACAGCCTGAAACAACTGAGTGACTGGGAATGCCTTCTTTTGGGGGGAGGGCTGTCTTCTGCAGTCCCTTTGCAGTTTAAAGGGTTTGTCTAAGATAATCTGAAACAGCTGAGAGGTATGGAGCGCCTCCCTTTTGCTTAGCTGTTTCTGTGGCTCTTGCAGGGAACAGAAAGCAGGGGTTTGTCCACCAACTGCCATTAACTGCTTTAAAAGTAGACCCTGATGAAATTTGGTTTGCAAGCCATAAACGGCAAAATTTGATACTGAGAAGCTCCATCAAAGGATTTTTGTGTCCCGACCACTGGGCATGCTCACGGACCCATCCGCACATGCCCAGTAGGTGGGGCACCAAGATCCCGCCAGTTTTTTTCTGACCACCGCGCTGTTGAGACTTACCTTCGGCTCTCTGGTTTTTGGAAAATTATTCATCAAGTTTCTAGTAGTTTTCGCCTTTTGTCTTCTCCATCATCGTCTGTTTCTTCCTAAAAAAAAAAAAGACTTATCCTCGTGTCTCCACGAGTCCGGGCTTCGGTCAACCTTCACCCCGTTCCCTCCCCCCCCCCCGGTGGCTTTCGGCTTCCGGACAGTGGGCCTACTGTCTATGTGGGGGTTCTTCAAACGGTGCCTCAAGTGCGGCAGCAAGCTCGCCCCGACTGACGGTCACTCCCTTTGCTTGCTTTGTGTGGGAGAGGGGCACCGCACTGATTCCTGTGGTCACTGCTTAAAGTTCAACAAGCAGACCAGGAAAAATTGAGCTGCGAGGCTTCGAGTGGCATTACTTCAATCGGTGTTAGCTCCTCAGCCAATGGAACATAGCTCGGCACCAGGGTCTTCGGACTAATCGGCACCGATGGCTATTCCGACGCCAACCAAGACAACGACATCTACGCCGCAGACCAAAACGGCACATGGCTCCAAGTCTTTGACCGCTTCGTCGAAATGCAAGCGAGACAAGGAGCACAAAGCATAAAATAAGCATAAGTCAGCTGCGACGGGGGAACGCGCCTCCCCGACTCCATCGGAGGTTTCCCTTGAAAGGGTTTGACTGATGCTTAACAAGGCACTACCCGATCTGTTGCCACTGAGACTTGTACCTCCCAAGATCCTGGCTTCTCTGCGCTGGAAGGACCCCATGCCCCGCAGATCCCCTTCCTCATCGGCCCATGTCTTCGACACCAATGTGGAACAAATTGATCTTACACAGCGCTCCTCAGGGTCGGCACGAGGAAGCAAAGATGATTCCCCGGCTCAACCCCATCAGTGTTGTTCGCCCATTCGTCGGGACAAGCCTAGCTTTCTGGATGAAGGGGATCGCCCTCGGCACGATGAGAACAGGTACCAGTAGCACCATAGTGTGCTTTCACCTTGAGAGCATGCACAGGACTACCCTTTCCAGCCCTATCATCCACCTTTTTCCTGGCATTACCCCCGGGACCTGCCAGAATGGGATCAGTGTTCGGCTTACCACTCTGCAGATCAACGCCGTGAGGACCCTAGACCATTGAGATCGGCATCGGCTTTGAAACGCCCGTCCACACTGATTCTCACCCGCCCATCTGAATCCAAACCTTCGGATGCTGAGGAGTCGGCTGGTTCAATTGGCGCCGATTCTGATCAACATCAGTCTGAGCCTACACCATCGACACCAGTGGCTGATGATGCCCCAGTTTCTCTCTCGGAGGATCTCAAGTCCTATGGGGACTTAATTAAGCAGATGGCTACCTCCCTGGGTCTGTCGATTTAGCAACCCCAACCCGAGGTCAACGACCTAGTTTTTGACATTGTTCAACATGATGTCTCTACTGCTGTCGCTCTTCCTCTCACCAGCATGCTTTTACAAACTGTCACAAGGGCCCTGGGAAAAACCATCCTCCCTGGCAGCTTCCATGAAACGCTTAGACCACATGTATAATATCCAAGAGAAGGGAGCTGAATTGCTGTTTAACCACCCCAAGCCCAACTCCCTGGTGGTTACATCTTCATCCAAGGGCAAGCACTGTGCATCCTCTCCCCCTGACAAAAAGGGAAAGAAGATAGACGTGTTTGGAAGAAAGTTTTATGCCACTGTGTCGCTAGGGATCAAGACTACCAATTATCTTACCTGTTTGGGACGTTATCAGTTTGCCTTATAGGACACAAGGTCTGCAATCGAGGACCTCCCATTCGATGGTTCTGGTCTATTCCACTCTTCGACCGATACCACTCTCCAGGACCTGGATAAGAGTATTAAGGCTTCTCGTACCCTGAGTGCTTCTTCATCCACATGTCCTTTTAGACAAAAGCCATATTCTTGCCCGTGGTCATGTAGATCTCAGAGCCATTCCTCCCCTGATCAACCCTGGTGGAACCGGTCCCACTTGCAACAGGGAAAATCATTCCCACCTAAGCAGAAATTTCAAGGACAATTCCGGCAATCCCGCTCAAGACAGCCTACCAACCCCAAGCAGAGTCTTTGACTTCCCCAGTATTGTTACTCCAGTCGTTCCAGCACCGTCACCCCGGGAAGCACTCGGCTATCTCCCTTTTTCCATGCTTGGGAGAGTATTACAACAGACTCTTGGGTACTTACAATCTTCGCTCGGGGGTATGCAATCGAGTTTCAAGAGTCACCACCCATCCCACACGTCATTGTTACACTTCCCTTGGAGGCCTCTGTTGTGAGCCGCCCTGAGCCACTTTTGTGGGAAGGGCGGGATACAAATCATAGAATAAATAAAATAAATAAATAAATACCGAAGTCTAATCTCTCCTAAAGAAGGGAGCCATCGAACCCATCCCACACACTCTGCAGGGTTTTACTCCCATTATTTCACTGTTCCAAAGAAGGATGGTGGACTTCGGCCTATTATGGACCTCTGGGGCCTGAATGAATGCATTGTGTACAAGAAGTTCAGGATGACTACATTATTTCAAATCCTCCCACTATTGGAGAACTCGTGGATGGTGACCATCAATCTCAAAGACACGTACTTTCACCTGTCCATACGGCTGGGTTACCATCAATACCTCCATTTTGCAGTGGGTGCAGATCACTACCAATATACTGCCCTTCCATTCAGTTTGTCAGCGGCCCCCAGGGTCTTTACCAAGGCCATGATGGTTATGGCAGCTCACCTCCGACTGTTAAGGGTCACTGTTTTTCCCTACATAGACGATTGGTTGTTGGTGGCCGGCTCCAGCTCCCTGCTATTGAAGCACATCCAAATAGCGTTGAAGATGCTAGAATCGCTGGGCCTCTGCTTGAACCTCCTGAAATCCAATCTGATACCCAGCCAGGGAGTACCCTTCATTGGGGCCCTCATAGACTCCACTGTCTGCAAAGCTTTCCTCCCAATTCCAAGGGCTCAGATATTGTCGTCAATGGCGTGCTGCATTGGGACCTTGGGAAGGACTTCCACTCATTCCATCCAGCGGCTTCTGGAGCTTATGGCTGCTACGACAGCAGTCATATCACTGGCAAAGCTCTGTATGAGACCTCTGCAGTTATGGTTCCTCAAGGTATTTAAACCGTCATGCCACTCTCCTGCAGGCATGCTCACGCTGCCGTCGTCAGTCCTACACTCCCTCCGTTGGTTGGGGGATCTTCCCAACCTTCTGGAAGGTGCTCCATTTCTACTACCTTCCCCCACAGAGACGTTGACGATGGATGCCTCTCTTCTGGGATGGGGAGCCCACCTCAGAGGCCTAACTGTGGGAGCTACTTGGGACCTATCGCAGCGGGCTCATCACATCAGTTATTTAGAACTTCTGGCAATTTGGTTTGCTCTTCAATCCTTCCTCCCTCTAGTGAGGGGAAAATCCATCTCGATACTGATGGACAATACAACGGCAATGGCGTATATCAATCGACAGGGCTGCACAGTGTCAAAGAGTCTGTGTCGTCTTGCGATGAACATTTGGCTGTGGTGTCTGGATCAGGGGATTTTTCTTTGTGCCATACATATTCCGGGTACCCTGAATGTCCAGGCAGATTATCTGAGCAGAGGGGGAGCACAACTACACGAGCAAGAATTGAACCCACTCTACCTCACACCAGTACACAGCTTGGGGTCACTCCGAGATGGACATTTTTGCCACTCGTTACAATCACAAGTGTCATCGCTTTTGCACTCGGGGGGGCCTGGATCCCCTGTCAGAGGGCGATGGCCTCCTTCTCGATTGGTCTCGCAGCTTACTTTATCTGTTTCCGCTCATCCCTTGCTAACCAGGATTTTGATCAAGATAAAGAGGGAAGAGCCCAGCTGCATTCTGATAGCCCCTTGGTGGCCACGTCAGTTGTGGTTTCCACTTCTCCTCCAGCTGTCTCAAGGACAGTCGCTGCTTTTCCCGAAGGAGCCGGATCTCCTCTTCACCAACGGGGGCAAGACATACCATCACGACATCCCTCACTTGAAACTAACGACTTGACTCATCACTTAGCACCTGTTTCTGACAGGATTGACTTTGTTTTATTAAACAGTAGAAAGCCATCTACCAGAAGAGCCTATAGTTTGAAGTGGAAGCGGTTTGGTTCTTTTGTTCCTCCTCCTCAGCTCCCTCTGGATCAGACTAGTCTTTGCACAATTTTTTCATTCTTATTGCATTTATTGGACTCTGGTCTTTCGTATTCATCTATTAAGTTATACCTGGCATCGATATCAGCATATCACGCCCAAATTGAAGGCTTTTCCATGTTCTCACACCCTGAATAGAGATTTTCCGGAGAGTATGAATTTAGACGGGCAGGACCTAATTGCTTATTGTATTTTGCAAAGTTTTCAGCAATGCATACAGTTAGTGTTCTTTAATATGAAGTTCTTTGATGTTTGCTTATTTAGATAAGTTTTCAATATGTATTGCAGATTTATGGTTTTAAACTACTTAGAATTGACAGATGTTACCTGAATTCCTCTGAAAGCAAATTGTGATATCTAATGTGTAATTTTCTAAATTGTTCTATTTCCATGCAAAACTAAGCAAGCCTTTAACTTTTTTTGAGAGAGAGTACGAAATAGCTGATAAATTATAATGGTTAGTAAAGGGTGTAGTGGTTAATTTCACAGACTCTTATCTGGGAGAACCAGATTTGATTCCCCACTTCTCCACATGCACCTGCTAATGTGACCTTGGGTCAGCCACAAGTTCTCTCAGGGCTGTTCTACTCAAGAGCAGTTCTCTGAGAACTCTCTCATCCCCACCTACCTCACAGGGTGTCTGTTGTGGGGATGAGAAGGGAAAGGAAACAAGATTTGTAAGCCGCTCTGAGACTCCTTTGGTTAGCAAAAGGCGGGGTGTACATCCATTCTCCTCCTCTTCTCTCTTTGTTTCTGTCTAATCAGACTGTATTTTCTGTCTCCATTCTACTGGAGGGAGCGTAGTGGAGATTGAGAGTAACTGTTGGAATTTTATGCTTTATCCTCCACTTCATTATTGCAAAAAAGAGAAGTGAAGAGTGGTATCTTGTAATGACGGTCAAGCACCCACATTCTGATCATCAGTCAGGTTGACTCACATTCTGATAATCAGTCATGATCAGAAGCAAGTTTGCTGACACACTGCTCATGCCTATTCATTGCAAATAGGAATTTTTTTCTCTGCATCCCCCACCATTGCAATGACACAGGGAGAAGCTTATAGGGAGGAGTCAAAGCTGCCTTTTACTTGGTTGGAGGATTTGCTGAGAACTGGCTTCTGATATTCTTTCACTGCTGAAATACCACAGTGTCTCCTATGGGGTATTGCAGAATTTCCCAGGGCTAGGTGGAGACAGAAAACAGTCACTACCTCATCTCTTGTTTTGATAAACTTGATGTTACTCTGGCCATACAGGGTCTAACCAAGTTTCTGAGATGGGCAAGGAAGAGGAATCAGACTGCCCCAGGAAACTTTGCTGGAGCAGAAGCTAACTTTATTAGGGTTTGTAGAATCTTTCGGGATCAAGTGCCGTGTTCTACTGGAGAAAGTTTTCCTTCCAGGCGTTTCGTTCTCCGCTGCGGAGAACATCCTCAGTGGCGTTGCAGCCGGAGCAGGCGCTCAGACCTTGCACAGCAGCCAAGAAGGTCTGAGCACCTGCTCCGGCTGCAACGCCACTGAGGATGTTCTCCGCAGCTGAGAACGAAACGTCTGGAAGGAAAACTTTCTCCAGTAGAGCATGGCACTTGATCCCGAAAGATTCTACAAACCCTAATGATGTTACCAGCCGTGAAAAACTGAAATCTTTGAAGTCAGAAGCTAACTCTTAGTCAGGAGATCATACTTCAGTGCATCCCTGCTGAGATGCTACAGTCCCTGAACTTAAAATCAGATGCTGCCAGCTCCCACACGGGGGAACTTTGCTGTGTCCTAGCCTTGGAGGGATGTGTTCTGGCCCAGTTTCCTGAGGGAAATTAGAAGCTAACTCTCAGCTAATCCTGCTCTCTCATAAGCATACAAGAGGGTTTTTGAAGTCAACAATAGGGCAGCCTCAAGTCTGTTTAGGAGTTGTTTAGTTTGTGTAGAGATCTGAAGCTTGGCCTCATTGCTAAAAATGGCTGTTGAAAACAGTATGTTGGGCTAGTGAACATGATTATAATGAAATTCTCATCATACCTGGTTTCCTATGAAGCTGAGTAGAACATGTTCAAATTAACATGAGATCTCCCTGCCTCCTCATAGTGCCCCCTCCAAGGAATTGTGAAAGGAGCACAAGTCTAACACTTACTTCTTTTTCGCTTCCTCCTCCTGGTAGATCTTCTTTGCGGTCTCTGTGCTTCACTCTAATGGGATATAGTGCGCCTATGCCAATCTTGATCGGTATTTCTAAAGCCTAGAGGAAAGAATTTTCACACCCCTCCCAATTGGCATGCGCAGAGCCTCCACTGCGCATGCCCACTGGGATGGGTGTGAGGATCCCGCCAGTTCCTTTCTGACTGCTGCACGGATAAGAGCTTACCTCTTCCTCTCATTGGTACTCAATCATTTTTCTTCCTTTTTTCTCCTTAACTTCGTTATCTGAAAGAAATTGATGAGTCAAACCCTCTGTTGGTTCTTCTCCTTCTGGGGAGGGAAATCCCTTTTTCTCCATACATCCCGCAACCCTACCATCGTTGCATGGAAAAACTTTGGGGTGCTTTAAGTGCTACAAAAAGTGCGGTAGCAAGCTCCCTCCACTTGAAGGCCACGACCTTTGCCTACTCTGCCTTGGGGAAACCCAGAAACTGGAGACTTGTACACATTGCGCAACGTTTTCTCGGCAAACCCAAAAAAAACCAGGCAGTGAGGTTTCACACAGCCTTATTGGATGCTGCACTTACAGCCCCTACTATGGCATCTCAATTGGACACAGTGCACGCCTCCACGCCAACTCTGTCCACATCCACAGTGCCAGCTCAATCTGATGCTGACCGGATGGTGCAGAAACGCCGAATCCTGGCAAAGAGCATAAATGGCACAAGGACAAGAGCCACAAGAAGGACTCTGCTAAGAGCTCTCATGGCCAAATGGGTGAGCAGCCTGCCTTGTTCCGAGTTGTGGAACCGGGTACTCTCCCACCTCTCTGGCTTCTAGATTTGCCAATTAAACAACTGGTACAGTTGGAAATTCAGACCCAAGAGATTGCCCTTTCTGACTTCAAAATTGACCTCACCCAGCAAACCTCTAACTCCCTCTCATCAGGAATGGAGAGCAGTCCACAGGCTAAAATGAATCCTCCACTCTGAATGGATACACCGAAAGATCCTCCACCTCGACAACCTGAGAAGCTGGTGGAGCTCCCAGCACTGAAGCCTCCAGAAGACCATCTTTTTCCGCCACCTCCACCCTCCAGCTGGGATCAACAGAAGTGGCAATACCTCTTCGGGGCCTATCCAATGCCATCCACCTTCTCGTGGCTCTCGCGCCCACCACCAGACTGGGATACTCAGTCCTTGGCCTCCTACGACTCCTGCCATTGCAATGCACTCTGCACTCTGAACCCCAGACCCTCTGGCACTGAAAACCTGCCCCAGTGAATGAGCACCTCCGGCACTAAAGAAGGTTCCACCATGACCAACAAGATTGAAAACTCCGACAGCTGCCAGGACTTTCAGAAGGGGAAGCCTCATCCCACTCTGATGAATTCAACAACAGTCATTAGGAGACTCCAGAGTCTGGTGCGGAACCTTCTCTTCCACAACATCTCTTAGAGGAAAACCCCGTCTCCCTGTTGGAGGGCCTCCGGGCCTATGGAGACTTTGTTAAATGCATGGCTCAAGCACTTTCCTTACTGGTCACACAATCTCAACCTGTCATTATGGACATGGTTTTCGACATCGTTCAATGGGATGCATCGACCCTGGTAGCCCTACCGATGAGTTCTGTCCTTCTCCAAGCTGTGAAAGCCCCCTGGGCGAAACCGGCGTCCGCACCAATCTCATCCAGACATACAGACCACATGTATAAGATCCAGGAATCGGATGCAACTTTCCTCTTCAGCCACCCTAAACCTAACCCAGTAGTTATGTCCTCGTCATCAAAAAACAAGCACACACATTCCTCCCCACCAAACAAGGAAGGGAAGAAGCTTGTCTCCATTGGCCAAAAGGTATCTTTGGCAGGAGCCCTTGGCCATTAAGACAGCCAACTATGAAGCCTGCATGGCAAGATACCAGTATACACTGTGCGAGAGATTATCCAATGTCTTACCATCATTGCCAGATGATGAAAGGCAGGAACTTAAGCATCTCCAAAAAGAGGGCATTATCTTAGCTAAACAACAGGTCAGTGCTGCCAAGCATTCTTTGGATGTCTTTGCCAAGATCCTCACCACAGCTGTCACTCTTCAATGACATGCTTGGCTCTGGATCACAGTCCTACCACAGGATACAAGAGCTTGGGTGGAAGACCTCCCCTTCAAGGGTGATGGCCTCTTCAGTTCCATGACCGTGGTACTCCAGCACTTGGACAAAAGTATTAAAACCTCCAAACATTTAGGAGTTTCCTCCTCGTCCCAGTCCAAACCGAAAACCTGGAACACCCTGGGCTTGAAAAACCTACACCAAATCTTCACCAGAACAGCCATGGTCGCCCAGACCTCAACAGAGCCCCCCTCCAGGTCTTTCTATGGGTCAAAGTTGAAAATCTTCATCGTGGTCTCTGTGCTATCCTACACATGGGTTTTCCGCCTGGAACAAACCCTACCTCTGAGAATTTAAAGCTAGCCTAGCCGTTTATTTTGGCATGTATTCCCTCTCGTCCTGGGGAGCAGGCATCCATTTTGCATGCCTGGAGCGAGGGGGAGGCACTCCACCCACCCAGTTTCTTTCTAACTGCCGTTTGGAATAGCCTCTCCTCGTTGCGTCTCCTCAACTTCACCTAGCCTTGTTTCTGTCTTCAAACCTACTTCTTCGTCGTCATCGTCATCTTTGTCTTCAGACTTCTACGGTATTGTTAAAAAAAAAAAAGAACTTTACCTCCCTTTACTATCGTCCTTTCCCTCCCCCCCCCCCCGCCTGGGCGTATGGAAGGGAAGGATCCTAAAATGACTTTCAATAAGCGTACTCGGTGTGGGACCAAAATCCCCTGAACAGACGGACACTCGGAGAGCCAGTTTGGTGTAGTGGTTAAATGTGCGGACTCTTATCTGGGAGAACCGGGTTTGATTCCCCACTCCTCCACTTGCACCTGCTAGCATGGCCTTGGGTCAGCCATAGCTCTGGCAGAGGTTGTCCTTGAAAGGGCAGCTGCTGTGAGAGCCCTCTCCAGCCCCACCCACCTCTCAGGGTGTCTGTTGTGGGGGAGGAAGGTAAAGGAGATTGTGAGCTGCTCTGAGACTCTTCGGAGTGGAGGGCGGGATATAAAGCCAATATCTTTTTCATCTTCTTCTCTGTGCTTATTTTGTTTGGCGGAGGCCCACAGGACCAACACTTGTACCCATTGCAGTCAATTCGGGAAACAGGCCAGAAAGAACCGCACTGCTAGACTAAAGAGTTATCTCTTAGAGTCTTCATTGCGGCCTGTGATGTCGTATGCTTCTGGGTCCCAAAACTCACCACCTTCCTTGACTCCGCAGAGGGACGTGGTCAAACCGGCAGCTTCCGTGTTAGGCTCCCAGTAAGCCTAAGTCCGGGAAACACATTAAAAAGTTGGACGACTCCAAGAAAAAAACTGCTTGGAATCTTCGTTGAAGCGACATTCGGAGTCGAAATCTACATCGAAGTCGACTTTGAAGAGTCACTCGGACCCGAGACCATTGGATACCATGACTTCGCATCCGACGACCTCCACAGCACCGACTGTTCCACCCAAACTCTCGATCCCTACCAATATTATTACCGATGAAGTCATCTGTAATTGATCCCTGTCACTGTCTATTCACGAGTCCTTGCCTGAAGACATCTTGGCCACGGAGTCTCCGGAACCATCACCTCGACTCCGAGCTCAACGAGCCAACCTACTTGGGATGCATTCATTCAGTGAGGTATTGGCACTACATATATTCAAAGATTCTGCTGTCTCCCCACTCCATTGGGAGTCCCCAGCTCGTAGGTACCTCGAACGGTCTACAAGTCGGCATAGGGATTGCTGTTATTATTATAGCCTGTCCAGAACTCCATCTCCATATCGACGCCATAGATATTACAGACCCTCCAGATCACCATCTGTGGAACATCGACATCAGTACCATGAGGAATTCCATCAACCTTGGTACCGTGAGGAAACTCATCAATACAGGCACATTGAACCTCAGTACCATGAAGATACACACCGTCATCGGTACCATGACGAAGTTTACTATCAACCCCGACATTTCAGTCAAAAACCGAAGCAAACATCACCAACTCCTTCAACATCTGCTCCATCGAAGCAGCAAACACTACAACCCGACCAACCTACTCTCATAAGTAAGGCCTTACCTTTTTCTATGCCTACACATGACCGACCTCCAACTCCCATGGATGCTCTGGAGGATTCCGAAGCCAAGCACTAGGAGTCCTCACAATCGATCTCGTCACCAACATCACCTACGTCTGACATCACAAAGCCAGCTGACCTCTCTCCATCTGAGGGATCCAAAGCATACCTGGACCCGCTCACAAACATGGCAAATACACTCAACATAAAATTTACCACAGACCTACCGAGAGTATCAGATGTGGTCCATGCGGATCTACCTGCAGGGTCCTTTCTGCCAATGCTACCCGTTCACCTGGAAGGATTAAAGGAGGCTTGGCACAAGCCTGCATCGGTACCACCTACATCCAAGAGGATTGAATCCTTATACAAGATACATGCACTGGATTCAAAATTTATATTTAATCACCCTGCACCCAATTCGATGATTGTGCATTCATCCCCAAAATCAAAACAAACACGTCATCCTGTCCCACCTGAGAAAGAGGGAAAGAAGTTGGACACCCTGGGAAGAAAACTTTACTCCCTCTCGACTGCCACTTCCAAGATCCATAATTATCTGGCTTATGTTTCAGCATATACTTTTAATTTAACGTCTCAACTCAATACACTGGTTCCATCTTTACCTGACCCTGCACAGAAGCAAGCATCACAGATATTACAAGAGCTCTCCCGAGTAAGCAAACAACGGATTAACTCAGTCCGCCACGCTGTTGCTTGTTCTTCTAGAACCATGGCCACCTCCATTGCCTTACTACAGCATGCCTGACTCCGCTCTTCATCACTGCAGCCTGACATTAAATTCAAAATAGATCTCCCTTTTGATGGTCAAGGTCTTTTTAATGCTATTACTGACGACATCCTAACTACAGTGGATGACAGCAGAAAGAGGGCCAAGAGATTAGGGTTTGATCAGCAACAGCCTCAAGCCAACAGGCAAAGAGGCTGGAAACCATCTTTTTACAAGCATCCCCGTTCACCCAGACAGGCCGACTACTGGAAACGTAAAGCTCCACCAGCTAAGCAACCATTCCATCAACGACCTCGACCACAACCGACTAAGAAGGCGACTGCTGCCCCAAAACAGTCTCTTTGCCGTGCTGGTACCACCTCCATCTCTACCACACCATCTCCATACAACAAGACTGCTCCCCTTTTACCCCATCTGGGAATCCATAACATCGGATTCATGGGTCCTGGCGATAATCCACAGGGGTTACACCATAGAGTTCGATTTGCCCCCGAGGCATCATCGCTTTATACATACCCCTCCTTCTCTATCTCTCCAGGAAGAGATCACTACCTTGCTGGCCAAGGCAGCCATAGAACCAGTCCCACCGCAATTCCATCGCACAGCGTTCTATTCGCGATACTGGGTTCTGGGAAAGGAGTTAGCGGCAGCTGAGGCTCCCTTTCAGGAAGCTGCCTGATGACAGACTGAGCGCAGCGCGGCGAGCCAATGATCAAGTGAGTGGAGGTGGGCTTTAGAGAGCCGGAACACGGTGGTAGAGCCAGTTCCAGCGTTGAAAACCAGGTGGCGTGGGGAAGGGTCGGGAGTGAGGAGGAGGGGGGAGGTGCAGAGCCATGGGGGGGGGAGGCGAAGGGAAGAAAGATGGAGTGGTAGCGGCCAGTATGGGAGGAGGCAGACAAACTAGGTGCTTGCTAGGGACACCTGGAGGGGGTGGGGAGCCCAATTTGGTGCCCCCACCCTCCTGGCGCCTTCAGCACCACCTGGAAGTTACCATGGGTCTACAAGTCAACACTGAGAAGTTCTGCCTGACTCCCTCCAGGAGATTGCAGTTTATAGGGGCAGTGCAAGACTCCCGCCGTGCAGAGCCTTCCTCCCCCTAGACAGGGCACAGCCATTGTGTCTCTTATTGTGACAATTCCTCGTCAGGGAGATGCATCAGCCCTTCAGATCCAATGGCTATTGGGTATGATGGCCGCAACTACAGCAGTTCTTCTACACGCGTGCTTGTGCATGAGACCACTACAGATGTGGTTTGTCAGGGTGTTCAACCCGCACTGCACTCTCACAACCAGAGATTCATGCTACTGCAGGAGATCCTAGCTTCCCTTTCCTGGTGAGAGTTGAGCTAGAATCTTACACAGGGCGCACCATTTCAGATTTCCTCTCCCACTCAGACAGTGACAACAGATGCCTCCCTTTGGGTATGGAAAGCACATCTATAGGGCGTTTGTGTCGGGCCCCTTGGGAACCGCATCTTGAAACCAGCCACATAAATTTCCTGGAACTTCTGGCAATCAAGTACACACTACATTCCTTCCAATACTTACTGAAGGGCTGTGTGGTATCTGTCCTCATGGACAATACGACAGCTCTTTACTATGCCAACAAGCAATGTGGGACGTTGTCTCTCAGACTGTATTACCTAGCATTGGACATCTGGGAGAGCTCTCTCTGCTGGGAAGTGCACTCAGTAGCCCCACACCTACTGGGCATCCAGAATGTCACAGTAAACACCTTGAGCGGGGGGGTGGGGGGGGTGGGCAGTCATTCCACAAGTGGGAACTCAACTGGACATACTTATGACCTCTGTTTCAGAAATGGGAACATCCGGACATTGATGTGCTAGCAACCAGTTACAACAAGAAGTGTAGAGAATTTTGTTTCAGGGCAGGGGCCGATCCCAAATCCCTTGGAGATGGGCTCTTACTGCCTTGCAGGGGAACGGGGAGCACCTCTTCCTCTTCCTTTTTCTGTCTCTAATTACCAGAGTGATACACAAAGCTGGTGCACAAAGGTCCAAGGGAATCTTGATCACCCACTGGTGGCTGATGCAGCATTAGTTTCCCTCCCTTCTGCATCTGTCAAAGCGAACCTTTTACCAGTTCCCTCCAGAACCTGATCTTCTCCTAGGCCACGGCGGCTGTCTCCTTCACCACACTGTCCCTCACCTGAAGCTGACCACCTGGAAGCAACACTAACGTCAATCAAGAGACGGATCAATCATGTCCTGCTTAACAGCAGAAGATCCTCTATGAGAGGATTGTACTCCTACAAATAGAAGGCTTTTATGGACTATAAGAACTCTGTACATAGTTCCCTTACCATCTCACCATTGTTGATTGTTGATTTTTTTAGTTTTTTTGCTGTCCCTCATTGACAAGGGTTTAGCTACATGTCCTTAAGGGTATACCTAGCCACTGTGTCCGCATCGCTTTCCCTGGTGGATCGCTTTTTGATATTTACCCACCCATCTACTAAGAAATTCCTGAAGGCCCTCATTCGTCTGTTTCCACCAGCAAGACATCCCCCCTCCCGGGACCTCCCATTGGTGCTGAATCACCTCACATTCTGCCCGTTTGAGCCCATGGCAACGTGCCCCCCACATCTTTTAACCTGGAAAACTACTTTTCTGGTTGCAGTTACATCCTCCCATAGGGTAGGGGAACTGAGGGCCCTCCGGTGCAATGTTCCATACATCTCTTTTTATTGGTTCCGGATATGAACTTTTTACCTAAGGTCATTTCTGAATTCCACTTATATGCAGACATTGTGTTACCTACCTTTTACTCATATCCATCCTCAGCGGAAGAACGATGTCTTAATATGTTGGCCGTATGGAGGGCCTTGTCCTATTTGCATAGGACAAGGGCATCCACAAGACGTCCTTGTTTGTCTCCTATGCCATAAAATTGCTGGCAACCGGAATCTTGTCTTAGTGACTGTTCAGATGGATAGAGGAAACTAGTGAACTTTGTTACCTGTTGGGAAAGAAACCCTACCCCAGCCCGATTCATGCCCACTCAACCAAGGCACTCGTGGCCTCTACTGCTTTCCTCAAAACAGTTCCCTTAATGGACATCTGCAGAGCTGCCATATGGACGACCTCCCACATGTTTGTGTGTCACTACGCTCTAGATGTTTGTCACACTTGAGCTCTGGTGGGCAGAGCAGTTTTACAAGCAGCACTTCCAGCACCCTCCTCCAGGTAGGTCTCTGACTTGCTTGCTAATGTCCCATCAGTGTGAAGCACAGACCACGAAGAAGATAAACAGGTTGCTTATCTGTAACTGATGATCTTCGAGTGGTCATCTGTGCATTCACACTACCAGCCCTCCTTTCCCACTGCTGTTGGTCCTCTTTTCAGGACTTACAGTAGTCAGAAGGAACTGGCGGGATCCTCGCACCCATTCCAGTGAGCATGTATGGTGAATGCCAATTGGGAGGAGTTTTAGAAGTACTGATTGGGATTGGCGCAGGCGCACTATATCCCATCAGTGTGAATGCAGAGATGACCACTCAAAGATCATCAGTTACAGGTAAGCAACCTGTTTTTCTCCCACCTCCTTTTGAATCCAGAAGCCAAAAAAAATTTATGAATAGGCCAACAAAACATTTCATTTTGTTTAGAATTGAATTTTCATGAGCTTATAAAGAAGGATTTCTGAAGGGTGTTCTGCACACGAAATAACACTGTGAAGTTCTTGTCTCCTGTCAGTTGATCTTCAAACATTTTATTAAAGGAATATTTAAACAAATTTTGGATTGCAGAAATTATGCCTCTCAGAGACCCTGTGATGTTTAAAAGTGTTTTGCATGCTCAGGCAAAATAAAATTTAGAAATATCATCCTTTTTTAAAGCTGATTCTGAGTCAAGAGGATGTAACCACTGTCTTAAGGACTCTGAATGAAAATTTAGGAGAGACTTCTAGCCCTGCAACTTCTGCACCAGAGCTCAAAGATGCTGGAAGCAGCCACAGTGAAACAATCAGTACTTCACAGTATTCTGGAGGTATGTTTGGCGACAAAATGATTTAAATGAGGTAGCTACAAGCCAGGGACCAAGAAAATTCAAAGGATGGAACCAAAATCCTGCCTGTCATGCTAGCCCCTACTTCCTTTCTGTTCCCATCCCCAGCTTAGTCTCCACTTTCTTTCCTTTCCCCTTTTCCTTTCTTCCCAAACTAGTTGCCATCTCTCCTTCCAGCCCCTTCCTGGGTTTTCAGGAATGCATCTTCCTCTTTATTGCCTCTTTCTCAGCAGTCTGGTCACCCAGATTAGTTAAGAAGTAGGGGAAAGAAAGACAGGCTTAGAGCAGAAATCCTGACCTGGAGCTTTGTGCTCCACATCTCTTGACATTGTTAACCTTTTGGTGGGATGTACAGTTAGGAGAGGCTAACAGTGAACACAAGGAACTTGGATAAACTCATTTGGGGGGGGGGGGGTCACATCTGCAGGTTCTGGCTTCCTCTTGCTGCTTTTTTGTTGCTTACAATTCTTTGTTTCCTCTTCCTTCCCTCTTTCCTTTCCTGCCACAACAACCTTCCTTGCTCACTTGTCTCTTCCCCTCCTTGCTGCCTCTGCCATTGCGTTGCTTACCAGCATTACTGCCTTCCTACCTTTCTACACTGCTTGCTTGTATCATTTCCTGCCCAGCCACTGGTGCTGCCAGTACCTCTTGCTCTCTGCCTACTCCGGCTACTTCTGTCACCTATTTATTGGGTTGTTAAACAACCCTTAAAACAGAAGCCAAGATCATTTTGCCTTCAGTAAATCTGGGTTTTCAGGAATTTTACAAAGGCTGCTCAGCCCCCCTCCCCATTGTGTAGATTTTTTATCCATACTCTGAGACCAGAGATATACACTGCTATGTAAAGATGCATAGATAAAGCTAACAACATTTTATTTATTTATTTATTTATTTGTTTAATTTATATCCCACCCTCCCCACCAAAGGCAGGCTTAGGGCGGCTCACAAACCAAGGGTTGACACAAATACATTAGTGTGACCAATACAATAAAACAACAATAAAAACATAAAACAAAAACAATTTAAAACAATTGCTTGTGCTACAATCATAATTTCAGGCAGCGATTTAAATTCTAGTGGTTACCTATATTCAGAGGTCTCAGGATCACTGTAGCGCAGTGAAGTAGGCCATTGGTGGTATTCTCATGGGCCAGTCCCATTGCTGCAGATGTTACCATTCATGTAAATGCCTGGCGGAAGAGTGCCATTTTGTAGGCCCTGTGGAACTGTAAGGGCTCTCGCAGGGCCCTAACCTCCACCGGCAACTCATTCCACCAGCTAGGGGCAGCAACAGAAAAGGCCCTGGCTCTCGTTGTTTTGAGCTTTGCTTCTCTGATGCTGGGAACTGTCAACTGGTTTTGAGACTTGAAGTGCTCGCTGGGGCATGTGTAGGGAAAGGCGGTCCCTAAGGTATGCAGGACCCTGGCCATATAGGGCTGTAAAGATAATAATCAGCACCTTGAAGCGAATCTGGTACATTATGTGCAGGAAGATGCTCCAAGTGAAATAACTTAGATATAACCAAAATGTATTTATATATATATAACTAATTTTGTTCATGTGGAATTCAGTGTATGGTTTCTAAACATGATGCTGATGAAGATTCAGGACTCAATGAACAATGTCAAACTAAAGTAGTTGAGAATTGAGAATTACACCCATTTTGGTACATTTGGATGATTTGCTGTTATATGTACACCTAGTACAAAGCTATGATGAAAGAAAGACACAAATTTGTTCTTTTCTCCTGGAACAACTCTTGGATTCCACTTTTTATACATATATTTTAATACAAAGAAATTGTAAGCCCATATTGCCTATATGCACCTGCATCTTGCAGGATGTTGCTAAATGGTAAGTTGACCAGACTTAATCTCAAGGCTTCTTTATCTTTAGAAAAAAAATAAATTTGTCTTCAGGGAAAAGGTCTCTGAAGGCTGCAGTGCATCAGAAAATGTGTTGTTTTATCTTTTCTTTCTGTAGATATGATATTTGCAACTAATGTTGATGGCCTTAATTTTTTTTAAGGTGGAATGAAAGTGGTAACATCTGCTGTAGTGGAAACGCACTCCTCTGTTAAAGTTAAAACAACGCTAAAATTGGACATCCAGTTTGATTCCCTCACTCTAGTTTTGTACAGTCCAAGCTCCAAGCAGGTGAGGAAATAAATCCATTCCAGAAACCCTCTGTATTTCATTGAGCATAGACCAGAGTAACTTCAGAGGATAGCTCTGTATCTGTTAGCAGGCAGAGAGCTTGATTTTTTTTCTAGTAATAGTCATCTAGCTAGCCAGTTGAACAAATGAGACTTAGAGCCTGAGTAGATACGTTTGATGTGTGATGAACTGTTCTGTCTTTTGGCTAAATTTTGACCATTTTATGACACTTTCTATGGTACGTCTTTACATAGTGACATAACAGAAAAACACAGCTTTATATATTGCTTAGTTCTTATTTGCTTTCTCAGCACTGGCTTCACTCAGACATAATGGTTTGCTCATTCCAAGAATGGCTGCAAGAAATCACCTGGTTTACATACTCCATTCTCTTCTCATGTGTGACTTAGACTGATTTTGCACTATGCTTGTTCCGGGGTGGAGAGCCCTTTTGCTACCAGTAGCAGAAGGGCTCTCCACCCTGGAACAAGTGTAGTGAGAAATCGGTCTCAGACTTCTGAAAACTTTATTTTTTTAACTTAACTGAATTTTTAACTTAACTGTTTAAATGTAATTTTATTTATTTCTGTATAATTAATGTTTGAATTGCTGTTAGCCGCCCTGAGCCTGCTCCGGCGGGGAGGGCGGGATACAAATAAAATTTTGTTGTTGTTGTTGTTGTTTATTTCTTGAGAAACTGCAGGTTCTTTTGGAACATCTGTGATGGACCCCTGTGGCTTCCCAACTCCTAGGCATATTTTCCCACAAAAACTTAGTTCCCTTCTGTTGCTTAGCCTCAGTAGCATGTATGTCTTTATTGTTATAAAAGACTTTTCTGTCCCATCCTTTGTCAGATATTTAGTTTGGCTTTTGATCCACCACAAGAATTTGAGGGACAGACAGGAGTCTTCTTGTCTTAAACCCTTTGAAATGGCACTTGAGACTATATAACTTGTCAAACCTCTCTTCCAGTGCTGATGTCTGTGTAAAGCAGGTTTTTTTTTTTTTTTTTTAAGATTTCTGGACTTAGAATCAAAATGCTCCCTCACGGTAGTTCTTATTCAATTTAGGCAAAAGAATCTACTTCCTTTTCTCAGAAGAAGAACCTGTCTGACTAATCCTATCAGAACAACTGACTTCACCTATCTCTTTCTCTGTCAGAAGCCAACTCAATGGCTTGTTGACTCTAAACAAAAGGTTTTCCACCTACAGTACACAGCTGATGATATACTTTATATAAGCTGATACTGGCCAATTAGAGACTGTGTAGAATCATGAGTTGGAAGGTACCTCCAGGGTCATCTAGTCCAACCCCCTACACAATGCAAGAAATTCAGAAATACCTGTCCTCACACCCTGTCAAGCATGCTATTTCTGTGTATTAAATCAATGCAGTTATTGGAATCTAATTTCTGTCTCTCCTTTGTTCTGGAATCTTTCCTTTCCCATAGTTGCATTTCAAAGCTTACCCCCCCCCCCCTCACTTTTCTCGCCTTCCTTTTGCGTTCTCACCTCTGGGTAGAAAATGTAGGAATGCAGTAACTTTGATGATAGAGAGAAAGGCGCCTCCCCCGAACAGTTCCCATTCACCGCTTATCAAGAGAAGCAGGAATGTATGGGAACAAGGGAAGTTTCAACCGCATGATAGTAGTGGGTAGTATTTTTGCATAGTTGTAGCAATTCACATATACATGTTATGTCTTGAGGTTATCTTTTCTATATCCTTTGATGTAGCCCTTAAAACGCTATGCTATGTGCAACTCTGTATCACTCTCAAGGTACCATACCTTGAGCAACAACGAATTATCAATAAAACGATTCTTTGTATCAAACAATTGCTTATTGGAAATACCGATGCTTGACAGTTTGAGAGTGATCCTTGTTGGAATTTAACTGAACTGGCAACTTTCTGACCAAATGACAGAGAGAGCTCCCGATAACAGTGAACTCCCGAACCCTCTGGAGAGAGGAAGAGGCGAGAGCCGAGAGGACGAGATGAAGGTATGGACCCGCCCCCCCCCCCCCCCCCCCCCCGTGGCACATACTAGATGCTTAATAGGCTGTGGGGCAAGGGTCTGCCCTGCATGTGCAGCAACTTCTTGTCACACCCCGAAATTGGGAGCTGCGGACTTCCACCACCCTGATGAAAGAGGCATCAGCTTGGAGAGAGGCCATCCTGACACGACACTCCCGCAGAGTAAGGGTGATGATCAGGGAGAGGTGCCTAGAAAGCACTCGCGAGAGCGCCCGACCCGTCAGCGGTGGGGAGCGAGAAGACCCCCAACCTGATGAGGGGGAGGAAGGTGAAGTCCCTGAACAACCTGGCCCCAATGGGGAAGATGAAGAGGTGGAACCGGATGAGCGAGTAATACTCCAGACGGTGAGAAATGAGATGGCTGACATGGCAAGGGGCTTGAGGGACGAGATTCAAGCCAACGCCACCTTCATGGCACGAGAAATTAGAAGGCAACTCAATCGGGTGCTGAGACCTGCCAACCTGAGGAGAGTGTCAATACCCCCCCCCTCCCCGGGAAGACATCCTGTCGTGTCACCAATGCCACCACCGATGGCGCCGCTGCCGGTCCCCTGAGACTACGGGAGCTAGATGCTACATTCAACGGGGACCATGAAGAAGTGGAGTACTTCTCCATCCAAGCCAATAGTTACATGCACTATTGGGGGAATACATTTCCTGATGAGTTCAGTCAAGTGGATTACCTGGGATTGAAGCTGAAAGGGGCCGCCAAACAATGGTACGTGAGTCTGTATGAGACCAGAAGCCCCAAATTGGATACAGTAGCCGCTTTCCTGCAAGCTCTACTCACACAGTATGAAGACCCACTCCAGGAAACCCGAGCGCTGACGGCCCTTGGAGACATGCAGCAAGGGTCGAAATCAGTGCATGAGTATGTGGCCAAATTTCGAGCAAACACAGCCCAAGTTTCGGGTTGGAACGAGCTGATGAAAATAGAACAGTTCCAGAGGGGCCTGAACGCAAGCGTGCTGAATAGAGCTCTGCAACAGGCTCGTCCCACCACACTGGTGGGATGGGTGCAATTAGCAGGCAAAGTAGAAACTAACACGAAAAGAGTGGCCCTGCAATGTCAGCAGCAGCAAGGGGGGACGTGAGTCTTGGTCTGGGACAAAACCTGAAGGAAAAAAGTCTCCCGCTGGAGGAGCCACCAAGCTGAATACTCCACACCGTTGTTTCCAGTGTGGGGATCTAAACCATCTAGCTGCTAACTGCCTGGAACGGCCTCGAGGCTTCCCCCTTACTCTGAAGCCCGGCCCGTCGGCACCCAAGAAGTCTTCCAGTTGTCCCAAAGAATCGGCGAAAGGGAACACCGTAGCCACTACTTCACTGGACGAAGACACCATCATCATCTATGAGCTGAGCGAGATGTCCTGGGAGGATGAGCTTGCGGGAAACGGGAACAACCTGCACCGAGAGGTGCCGAGCAGCAGGTCATGGAATTAACGGCACCATTGAGTGTGAGAATACCAGGATCTTTATTTTTTGTCCCACTGACTTTACTAAACTCAAAGCTAAAAAGATTTGTGCATGTGCAGGCCCTGATTGATTCAGGATGCACCAGAGAAATAATTACCCCCAAGTTAGTGGATGCTTTGTGTCTCCCCAAGGTCCCCTTACCCCAACCCATACAATTTGAGCAGATGGACGGGATGGTAATGAAAGGGGAACCATGAGTTGATCAAACTCAAGCAGTGCCAGTGAGCAAAGAAAACCACTGGGATACCGAACTCTTTGTAATTGCTCCTTCCGCATCTTTCAACGTGGTTTTAGGAGTGGGTTGGTTGGCGAAGCATGAACCAGACATTAAAAGGGAAGACCAAACCATAGACTTTACTGACATTAAATGCAATTGCCACCAATGCGACAAAACTTGGGGCATGGAGCCACCCCCCAGAAATGAAAGACTATGCTTAGTCGTAGAAGTACGCTCCATCTCCAAGGAGTATAAAGATTTAAAAGGCGTTTTGCGAAGAAGAAGCGAACAAACTCCCCCCACACTGGAATACCGACTGTGCTATAGAACTGATCCCAGGGCAAGAACTTCCCAAGGCAAAATTGTATTCCATGGGGTGGGCAGAGAAGGCTGAACTGAGGAAATTTTTAGACAAAAACCTAAAGAGGGGTTTCATTAGACTGTCAACAGCCCTACCTGCTGCCCCAGTATTGTTTAGAAAGAAGAAGGACGGGGGGCTTAGACTTTGCACAGATTTTCGAGATCAGTGGGATTTCAACCTCGAATGCCTACCCCGTACTGTTGATTAAGGACCTATTAAGTACATTGTCTGAAGGGAAAATCTTCACAAAATTGGACTTGCGAGATGCTTACTTAGAGTGTGCATAAAAGAAGGGGATGAGTGGAAAACTGCATTCAATACTCCCATAGGACAGTTTGAGTACCTAGTCATGCCATTTGGATTACAAGGGGCTCCCAGAGTTTTTATGAACTTCATAAATGAAGTACTAAGAGAGTACTTATATAAAGGGGCCGTGGTGTACCTGGGTGATAGAATTATTTATTCCAAGGACTTAAAGTCTCATGTGAAATTAGTATGTGAAGTACTCAACACTCTATACGAACATAAGCTATATGCCAAATTGTCTAAGTGTGAGTTCTATAAAACAGAACTGGATTATTTGGGGTACAGAGTGTCTGGGAAGGGACTAGCGATGGACCCTGTCAAGATACAAGCGTTATTAGATTGGGAACCCCTGAGGACACATAGACAGCTCCAATCTTTCCTCGGTTTCGCAAAGTTCATTCAGGGTTTTGCGCACACCATGTTGCCATTGACGGACCTTTTTAAAACAAAAGGGAAGGGCCTGGAAGCAAAACGGCCAGGCATGAAACTAGAATGGACAGCCAAGTGTCAGGAGGCGTTTAATAAACTGAAAAGATTATTCACCAGTGAACCTATTCTTAGCCACCCAGGTGAACTGCGACCCTTTTTGGTCCAATGTGACGCCTCCGATGTCGTTGTGGGAGCCATTTTAATGCAATCAGATGATGATTGGAGGCTACAGCCCTGTGCATACATTTCTAAAAAATTTTCCCAGGAACAGCGGAATTGGTTCGTGTGGGATAAAGAGGCATTTGCAGTAACTTTTGCGATAAAAACCTGGAGGTCTTGGCTAGAGGGAGCCTGAGTCCTGATTGAAATTTGAACAGATTATAAAAACTTAGAGGCACTTACGGGACGCCGGAAACTAACTGAAAAACAAATTCGGTGGGTGGGATTTTTCGCCAAATTTGATTTTACTTTAAAACATATTCCCGGATCCAAAAACTTTTTATTGGATGTTTTGTCTCTACTTCCTCAACACAACAGTCAAAGAGAAGAAGTCATTGACTATCATATCACGCAATCATCTAGTGGGGGCAGTCACTACCAGATCCAAGGCAAAGAGAGGCAACATTGAAGAGAAATGGGGAAGAGAAAGACTGATCACTGAGGTGGAAAAAGAGGGAGATACCAAACCAGGAGTTACCAAGGGAGAAGGAGGGTTCTGGTACCGGGAAGGGAAACTCTATGTACTGGAGAGCCTCTGGAAAGAAGTGCTACACTTTTGCCATAGTAGTAAAATCTCAGGGCACTTCGGGTATGTAAAAACCTTACACCTGGTCAATCAACAATTTTGGTGGCCACATATGAAGAAAGACATCTCGAGCTATGTATCCACCTGCCCAGTGTGCATAATGGCCAAGAAAAGGGGAAAGAAACCCCCTGGATTACTACAACACTTAGAAACCGCCGGGAGGCCGTGGTCAGTAGTTTCAATTGACTTTATCATAGAGCTCCCAGTGTCTCAAGGGAAAACTGTGATATTGGCAGTAGTGGATACTTCCTCGAAGCAAGCAAACTTCATCCCATGCCCGCAACTGCCTAATGCAAAAAAGCTAGCCTACCTGTTCTTCCAACACGTAGTTAAACTACATTCCTTCCCTGATAAGATTATTAGCGACAGGGGGCCGCAGTTCATTGCCAACTTCTGACGGAAATTTTGTAAATTAACAGACATGGAAGAAGGTCTGAGCTCAGCGTACCATCCTCAGACCAATGGACAGACGGAGAGGGTGAATGCGCTCCTAGAACAGTATTTATGGTGAATCACCAACAATCCAATTGGGTGGATTTGTTTCCATTTGCGGAGTATGGATATAAAACAGTGTCCACAGTTCCACCAAGACTTCTCCCTTCAGAGTAGTAAATGGTTATGAAGGGAAACCTTTCCCATTGTTACCAGGAGGAAATGCCGTGGAATTACCTTCATCTTTTGAACATTGGTGGGGAACCTTAGGGAAAGAATGGAAGATAATACAGGAAAACTTGGAAACGGTTAAGGGCACTTATAAAAGTCATTATGATAAGAATCATGTCCCAGTATGGGATTTCAAAGAACTTGCCAATGTCTCAGCCTTTGAGGAAATTAGCTTACAAATTCCTGGGTCCATTCAAAATAAAGAGAGTCATCAATAAAGTCACCATGGAGTTAGAATTGCCAGAAATGTTTGGTAAAATTCTTTCTGTCTTTCATTGTAGCATATTATGCCGGGATCCTGGAGCAATATCTTGGCACCCTCGACCGCAAGCTCCATAACCTATCCAGATTAGGAATCAGAGTCACCATGAAGTTCAATAAATTCTAGATGCCAAATTAAAAAGAGGGGTGCTGTACTTTCTAATTAGATGGAAACATTTCCCACCTAGTCACGATGAGTGGGTAGAGGCTTCAAATGTAAAAGCAGCAAAATTAATAAATTCTACCAATTAAATCCAAATAAACCCTGGAAAAATCTTAAGGGGGGCAGTATGTCAAGCATGCTATTTCTGTGTATTAAATCAATGCAGTTATTGGAATCTAATTTCTCTCTCTCCTTTGTTCTAGAATCTTTCCTTTCCCATAGTTGCATTTCAAAGCTTACTCCCCCCTCACTTTTCTCGCCTTCCTTTTCCTTGCTCACCTCTGGGTAGAAAATGTAGGAATGCAGTAACTTTGATGATAGAGAGAAAGGAGGCGCCTCTCCCGAACAATTCCCATTCACCGCTTATCAAGAGAAGCAGGAATGTATGGGAACAAGGGAAGTTTCAACCGCATGATAGTAGTGGGTAGTATTTTTGCATAGTTGTAGCAATTCACATATACATGTTATGTCTTGAGGTTATCTTTTCTATGTCCTCTGATGTAGCCCTTAAAGCACTATGCTATGTGCAACTCTGTATCACTCTCAAGGTACCATACCTTGAGCAACAACGGATTATCAATAAAACGAGTCTTTGTATCAAACAATTGCTTGTTTATTCAAAATACGGATGCTTGACACCCCCCCTGTTACTCCTGCTTCATGCCCAAAAGATGGCAGAAAGGGGGTGGGAAACCACCCTCCAGAATCCCTGGCCAAAACTTAAAAAGAGGGGTGCTGTACTCTCTAATTAGATGGAAACATTTCCTACCTAGTCACGATGAGTGGGTAGAGGCTTCAAATGTAAAAGCAGCAAAATTAATAAAGAAATTCTACCAATTAAATCCAAATAAACCCTGGAAAAATCTTAAGGGGGGCAGTATGTCAAGCATGCTATTTCTGTGTATTAAATCAATGCAGTTATTGGAATCTAATTTCTTGCTTCCTGATTTCAAAGTGGCAATCAGAATTTCCTTGGGGGTGTGCAAGATAGAGCAGCCTATTAAACAAGCTATCTACTTCCATGGAAGATTAACTGCTATCTTCCAGGCTCGCTTAGCTAACAGCATTTTTAAAAACTGCCTTTTATGTGCAGTTCGACAACATCACACCAAACCATGATCTTCTACATCTAAATCAGCAGAGGGGAGCGCTTGAGCCAGAAGGGAATCTGAGGGTAGTTTATCTGAACTTGAGCCACAAATTCTTGTTGGTATTGTCACCGTTTTTCACAGTTTTTGATGATACAGGAAACACTTCAGTATAGTCATTTCTTTAAAAAAGGGTACAAACAAAATAAAACTGTCAGAAAGCATTTAGAAAAATAAAGCCACATACTATGACAGGCTTTAGAAAAAGTGATAAGTGGACAGAACTTGTTAAGTCATTGTTATCTTGTTGTTCGGGAATCTGTTCACAGCAATAGTAACAATACGTTTGCAAAAGGATTATGCTTAATTCAGATTTTGCATTTTCTTTTCAAAACAGAGTTCAGTTCTGGATCAGCGAGATCATTCTCTGAAACTTGCTGAATTTAAATTGGTGTTGATATCAGCTGCTGTCAAAATGTTGTCAGATGAATCAATGAATGCTTCTGTCAAGTTAACAAACTGCACTTTAGATGATAAACGACAGACAGTTCAGAAGGCTACACCAAGGTATTTATTTCTATAAAAGAAAAGAGATTGTTTTATTGACAACAACACCAACTTTGTTGGAAGATATTGAATTCAGTGCAAGGTAGCGATTTAATTTGTAAGCATATTCAGACCTTTATTTGCACTTCTCACAACTGCAGATCCCATAGTGTCCCCAAGCTGTTGTTCAAAATAATATGTCTTATTGGCCAGATCAGTGAAAACCGACAAACAAATCATGAGACTACACACTTGGGGTTGCATTGCAATGTATATCTATACACAGTGGATCTAACTGATAGCTCAATTTAGAATATTGCTGTTATTTGCACAGACAAATTTAGATCATAGAGTACAAGAGTACATATTTTTACAATTTATATTAAGTTTTAAATGCTTATATATAAGATAATGAAAAATAATTAATACTGTACTAATAATGTGAAGGACCAATAATGTATATTAATTCATGGAAATATCTTTTCTGTCTTTAGTGTTTCAACAAATTGGTGAAAAATAGCTGAAAGTGTTCTCTTACGATTGTTTTTATATGAGATCCTAATTTAAGAAAGAATAGGCAAGCCATATTTGGGATTCCAGCAATCTATAATTTTTGAATATATATTTCCATTTCTCATACTTTTCAGTTATCTCTATTTGTCTTTTATTCTTTTCCCTTTTGTTTCTTGGTTCTTTTCCAGAAACATTCAAATTCTCTAGAGATAGCTGACATCTATCTGCTGCAGAATCTGCTGCAATTTCACAGAGCCTGTAAGGCGGAGATGTTCCGCCAGGCTTTCAAGTAAGGACATTGATGGTTGCCAAGCTGGCACCTTATTTTGCCATCCTTTTGGGCTAACCTCTCCCCACTATGATGGAACATGGGATATTTTATTCAGAATGTTTTAATGTTTTTCAATCAATGTATTTTTTTTTGTTCTACATCACTCAGAGCCTGACCTTGGCTGGGATGGGGCAATTAATTAAATTGAATAAATAACCTGCAGATGGTTGCTAGTAAGCAATATAGTAATAACATTCTGAGACAAAACATGTATACAGACACACAGTAAATGCTTTGTTGTAGGGACTGGATTTGCTGCTTAACCTGACAGTCCAGTTTACATACTTTTAATAGTACAGCAGCTAAGTGGGCAGTAGCCATAGCTGGAGTTGGCAGGGGCATGCTGCGTGCTCCTCAGTCACATGAGTGCGGGCAGTGGAGGAGAAGGTAGAGTGTCCCTGCCAGCTTCTGGCCATGAGTGTTACTTGCACAGTACCAGCATGAGTGGGTGGCTTCCACGGCAAGAAAGTTCTCCCTGCTCCTCCTTTGTCCAGTTTCATGAGTGAGCAAGTGGTAGAGCTGCAAGGAGCACTTCTTTGACATCTCTCAGCCACTGTCACCACTTGTTCATCCAGGCAGGCATTGCCCATTGCCAAGAAGAGCCCTCTGTTGCTCTTGCACCTGCTGTCCTGTGAGACCCAAGTAAAGGAGGGGCCTGGAGCACTTCTGGGCCATCTCTCAGCCAATTAATTTCACTATGCATGAGCAAGTTCTGTAGGTGTTGCCTCTTTGGATCTCAAAGTTCTTCCTAGAATCATAGAGTTGGAAGCAACCTCCAGGGTCATCTAGTCCAGTCCCCTCCATGATGCAGGAACTTACAAATAGTTCAGAAGGCTTCACCAAGGTATTTATTTCTATAAAAGAAAATAGTTCCATGTCCAGATGATGGCAAAAACCTCCAGGATCCCTTGCCAAACTGACCTGGAGAAAAATTGCTGCCTGGCCCCAAAGTGGTGATCAGCATTTCCCTGTGTGTGTAAGAAAGAGCCAAAAGAACTAAGCACTGACACAACCCTTCCTGCCCTCCTTCTCATGATCTGCCTAATTCTCACTGGGTTGCACAATTCACAGAATCAGCATTGCTATCAGATGTAACATGTCTTCTTGAAATGTTTGTTTTTTTCTTTGCCAAGAAATTTAGATTATAAACAGTATGAGGTATCCAAGCTATATACTTATGAGTTTGGTTCTTTTTTTGAGGACCAAAAGAGGGCACATATAAGCTGAGTGGTAGCTCATAGCTTGTTCATTTTAGCATGGTATATATATAATTATTCTTGTATGAATGAAACACCTGTTGACTTGCTAGCGAAGGGATATAAATATAAATGCAAATTTAAAGGAAGTTTAATATTAGATGGTCCATAATCTGGGAGGGGCTGGAAACTACACTGATTTCAAGACATTGTTTGAAGAGTTTATAATCCCTTGAAGAAGCTTGATAGTCCAAGTAATGTTTTTGAAACTATAGAAATTAACAAGCCCTTGTTATCCATCATAAATCATTAACTAACTCATGGTACCTTCCCATTGCCACTCCCATTGAAGTGGTTATCTGCTCACCTGCCAGTGTGGTGTAGTGGTTAAAAGCAGCATACTCTAATCTGGAGAAGTGGGTTTGAGTCCCCATTCTTCCATAAGAAACCTGCTGGGTTGTTTGGACCGCTTAAGAGATATCTCAGAACTCTCTCAGCCCTACATACCTCACAAGGTGCCTGTTGTTGGGAGAGGAAGAGAAAGAGATGGTATGCCACTTTGAGACTCCTTAGGGTAGAGTGGTGGGGGTATAAAACCAGCTCATCATCTTCGTGGTCTCTGTGCTTCACACTCATGAGACGAAGTGCCAGCGCCGATCCCTGATCGGTAACTCCAAAGTCTGGGATTTTTTGTAGCCCAACCCCGGTAGGCATGCGCGAGAGCCCCAGTGCGCATGCTCACCTGGTGGGCGCGAATATCCCGCCAGTTTCTTCTTTACCGCCGCGTCGGATAGGCACGTTTGTCGTCACTCCAGTCAGTAGTTACTTACCTTTTTTGCTTCTCTGGGTTTCTCTTCGTTTTCTTCGTTTTTTGTTATTGAAAAATAATTTTTTTTGTTAGTTTAGTTGTTGCAAACCCTTCGGGGTTCCTCCCCCTCCCCTCACCATTCCTTGTCTATGGAAAGGAGGGACGGTGGCTCAGTGGTAGAGCATCTGCTTGGTAAGCAGAAGGTCCCAGGTTCAATCCCTGGCATCTCCAAAAAAGGGTCCAGGCAAATAGGTGTGAAAAAACCTCAGCTTGAGACCCTGGAGAACCGCTGCCAGTCTGAGAAGACAATACTGACTTTGATGGACCAAGAGTCTGATTCAGTATAAGGCAGCTTCATATGTTCATGCTTGTGTGTAAGGAATGAAACTCATATCGTTGCCACAGGGTGTAGAACAAGGCTATTCCAAATTAATATTGGGGAGTTTTTAACTTGCTGTAATACAGAACAGTCTGTGATTTCTAGTCATATTACATTGTTTGGAAGATGTATCATCCTATTGATTGTACTGACTTCTGTTGTGTAATCTGCTTTGAGAAAGGTGGACTATAAATAATGTAAATAATGTAAATAAATATCCTGATAATTGTTTTGCAGAATGGTGGAAATGAAACATGGATCAGAAAAGAAAGTCATGGTGGATATAAGCTATAAACAGGGAAGAGATGGCACCACAGTCATTGACACAATTGTTCAGGAAACATACCTCTGTGCCAGCATAGAATTTTTACTAACTGTTGCAGATGTGTTTCTAAAGGCAACTGCTGAAAGTTCTGCTGCGCAGAGGAACTTCAAACAAGAAACTTTAGCTGTGAAGGAACAAGGTCAGTATACTACACACACTGTATGTGTGTGTATGGATTAAAGTGGATCACAACAGAGCCAATTACTTGTCTAATATCACAACAACCTAAGAAGAAGATTGATTGTTGTTAGCTGTTCTGAGCCTGCTGTGGCGAGGGTGGGTTATAAATCAGAAAATACAGGTATTCACATTCATACCATGCAATTTGCTATGTTAATAGGACATTACTCTTTCAGACAGGTTCCACCATATTTGATGAGTATAGATCTTCTTTCACTGTGTGTTTTCCATTTAATTAGCTAGAAATTTTAAGGAATACTGCCTGCCAGATTTTATGTTCCGGTTGTGGTATCTTCGTTTTCAATTTTATTTAATAGATAATTAAAATAAATAATTGGGGATCTAAAAAGTCAGTGCTATAGAATCCCAGAAAGCTGTTATCCAGTGAGTACGAAATACGGGGAGAATACTTTTACCTCTAAAGGGAGTCTTGTGTAAAATAATATCAAATTAAATTTAAACAAGAAGCACTCAAAATAAAATGATAATTTTTTTTCTAGTAAGCATGGCCATGATGGGTGGGGAGGAGAACCAATGTAAGGTAAGAGGGTAGGAAGCATGAAGAGATATGAAACTAATTCATAGAATACATTAAATCCATCATCAAATCAGACTATTTCTGGTAGGTATTCTGCTTTCAGTTACTTATAACACCAGGGCCCTATTTCCTATCAGGCTGCCATCCCACTGGTAGAATCCTTGAGTGATGAGTTACAGTCCATGAAATGTCATCCAAACTGGATGAAAAATGAAATAACAGCTATCTTGCAGCAAATGGAAATGTCAATAATAACAAAAATAGGATTAATACTGAATGAAAGAAATTTGTAGGATTATGAAGAACTTTTGCATGTCATTACTTTTTATCCTAAAGGCTTTTCTTTCTCCAGCTAGTCTTTCTTGGGAGTTTTTTTGTGCTCTCATATTTAATATACATAAATATATTAAAGTCTGACTTCAATACCGAGAAAGTAAGTAGAAACCATTATCAAGGAGAGAATGAGTAGGCACATTGATGAACACAAGTTATTGAGGAAGACTCAGCATGGGTTCTGTAAGGGAAGATCTTGTCTCACTAACTTGTTAAGATCCAAATAGACAACTGTGTTGGTCTGAAGTAGTAGAACAAAATAGGAGTCAATTGCACCATTAAGACCAAAACAAATAGTTTTAAGTTGGTCTTAAAGGTGCAATTGACTCCTATTTTGTTCTAACCAGTTAAGAGTTCTTTGAGGGGGTGAACAAACATGTGGACAAGGGGGATCCAGTAGATGTTGTTTACCTTGAGTTCCAGAAAGCTTTTGATAAAGTTCTTCATCAAAGGTTCCTTAATAAGCTCGAAAGTCATGGAGTAAAAGGACAAGTCCTCTTGTGGATCTAAAACCGGCTAATTAATAGGAAGCAGAGAGTATAAATGGGCAATTTTCACAGTGGAAGATGGTAAGCAGTAGGGTGCCGCAGGGCTCAGTACTGGGTCCCAGGCTCTTTAACTTGTTCATTAATGATTTGGAGTTGGAAGTAAGCAGTGAAGTGGCTAAGTTTGCAGATGACACTAAATTGTTCAGGGTGGTGAAAACCAGAGAGGATTGTGAGGCACTCCAAAGGGATCTGTTGAGGCTGGGTGAGTGGGTGTCAGCATGGCAGATGAGGTTCAGTGTGACCAAGTGCAAAGTAATGTACATTGGGGCCAAAAATCCTAGCTATAAATACAAGTTGATGCGGTGTGACCTGGCAGAAACTGACCAGAAACTAGGGTCATGGTAGATAACTCACTGAAAATGTCAAGACACTGTGCGATTGCATAAAAAAAGGCCAGCGCCATGCTGGGAATTATTAGGAAGGGAACTGAAAACAAATTAGCCAGTATCATAATGCCCCTGTATAAATCAATGGTGCAGCCTCATTTGGAGTACTGTGTACAATTCTGGTCACTGCATCTCAAAAAAGATTTTATAGCATTGGAAAAAGTGCAGAAAAGGGCAACTAAGATGATTAAAGGGTTGGAACACTTTCCCTATGAAGAAAGGTTAAAACGCTTGGGGCTCTTTGGCTTGGAGAAACATCGACTGCGGGGTGACATGATAGAGGTTTACAAGATTATGCATGGGATAGAGAAGGTAGAGAAAGAAGTACTTTTCTCCCTTTCTCACAATTCAAGAACTCATGGGCATTCAATGAAATTACTGAGCAGTCGGGTTAGAACGGATAAAGGAAGTACTTCTCTCAAAGGGTGATTAACATGTGGAATTCACTGTCACAGTAGGTGGTGGTGGCCACAAGCATAGACAGCTTCAAGAGGGGATTGGATACACATCTGGAGGAGACCCACAGTTTGTTTGTTTGTTTGTTTGTTTGTTTGTTTATTTATTTATTTATTTATTTATTTATTTATTTTATTCGATTTATATCCCGCCCTACCCCACCGAGGTGGGCTCAGGGCGGCTTACAACAGTAAAAGCTAACAGAAATCGGTTTAAATATGATTAAAATTATACAATAAAAACATAAAAACCTAAAAATACATAAAACTCACATCGGTATACACTATGCTACATTTTCCTTAAATCAGTCCTTCAATTTCCAATATTCAGTAATCTGATGTTTGAGATTTAGTATTCGGCATTCTGATCACAATTAATTATATGCCAACTGGAAGAGGGTTGTTTTACAGGCCCTGCGGAACTGCTCCAGGTTCCGCAGGGCCCTCACCTCCTCTGGGAGCTGATTCCACCAACAGGGAGCTGCAATCGAGAAGGCCCTGTCCCTGGTCGCTTTCAGACGGGCCTCCTTTGGCCCAGGGATTACAAGGAGGTTCTGAGACCCCGACCTCAGCACTCTCTGGGGAACATGTGGGGAGAGACGGTCCCTAAGGTAGGCAGGTCCCAGATCATAAAGGGCTTTAAAGGTCATAACCAGCACCTTGTACCGAACTCAGTATGTTATCGGCAGCCAGTGCAGTTCCCGAAGCCCCGGCTGAATGTGCTCCCGTCTAGGGAGCCCTAACAACAGCCGGGCAGTGGCATTCTGCACTAGCTGCAACTTCCGGGTTCGACACAGGGGCAGCCCCATGTAGAGGGCATTGCTTTAGTCCAGCCTCGAGGTGACCGTTGCATGGATCACTGTTGCCAGGTCGCCGTCCTCCAGGAAAGGGGCCAGCTGCCTTGCCCGCCTAAGATGAAAGAATGCGGACTTGGCAGTGGCTGCTATCTGGGCCTCCATAGTTAGGGTAGGCTCCAGTAGCACCCCCAGGTTCCTAACCCTGTGCGCCGCTGACAGAGGCACACCGTCGAGGGCCGGTAAGGGAATCTCCCTCCCCGGACCACGGCGACCCAGGCAAAGGACCTCTGTCTTCGTCGGATTTAGCTTCAGCCCACTCAGCCTGAGCCATCTAGACACGGCAAGCAATGCCAGGTCCAGGTTTTCTGGGACACAGGCAGGCCGGCCGTCCATAAGTAGATAGAGCTGGGTGTCATCAGCGTACTGGTGGCAGCACAGCCCATATCTCCGGGCAATCTGGGTAAGAGGGTGCATATAGATGTTAAACAACATCAGGGATAGAACTGCTCCCTGAGGAACCCCGCAATCCAACGGGTACCTCTGGGACAATTCACCCCCAATCGCCACTCTTTGTCCCCAACCTTTGAGGAAAGAGGTAAGCCATTGTAAAGCCAACCCCTGAATCCCCACGTCGGCGAGACGGCAAGTCAGCAACCGATGGTCGACCGTATCGAACGCTGCCGACAGGTCTAACAACATCAGTACCGCCGAGCCGCCTCGATCCAGATGCCGCTGGAGATCATCCACCAGGGCGACTAGCACTGTCTCCGTCCCATGACCCGGGCGGAAGCCCGACTGATGGGAGTCAAGGACGGAAGCATCCTCCAGGATGCTCTGTTGTTGGAACTCTGTCTGGGGCAGTGATGCTCTGTATTCTTGGTGCTTGGGGGGCACAGTGAAAGGGCTTCTAGCCGCACTGGTGGACCTCTTGATGGCACTTGGGGGGTTTGGCCACTGTGTGACACAGTGTTGGACTGGATGGGCCATTGGCCTGATCCAACATGGCTTCTCTTATGTTCTTATGATAAAGGTTTAAATCTTGCACAAAAGCTTGTAGGAGTTGGCAGAGCAGATCTTCTCTGTCTTATCCTTCCTTCAACAGTCCCTAAAATGTGCCTTATTTATTATTTATTTTGCTTATATTCTGCCTTCCTTTCCAATGGGGGGTCCAGTATGACTTACGTCATTATTCTTTCCTCCATTTTATTCTCACAATAGTCCAGTGAGGTGCATTAGGCTGAGGGGGTATGACTGGCCCAAGGTCACCCAGCAAGCTTCCATGGGAGAATGGGGATTGGAACCGGGGTCTCCAGAGCCTGCTTTAACACTGTAACTACTACACAACTCTTTGAGAACCCTTGGCAGGGGGAAGGAAAGATAATTTTTATGGGTTTCCTTCTGCTACCTACTGTCTCCCATAGAGGAATGAATTTTTGCCTGAGGTCCCCTTGTTGCCTAGCTCTTTTTGTGGCACACAGAGGGTGGCTGCCAGGGAATTGGCAGGTCTTCTGAAAAGTTCTTCTGCCATAACTCCTTCTATGAGATTTGTCTATAGGTTCCAGCCTAAAATATTGTTAAATGATTCTTCCCATTGTGTTTTCATGTTTTTATGCTTATACTGTATATGTGATGCTGGGTTTTTTCTGGGTGGGAAATATGTATCCTTGCTTTGTTGAATGATAAAAACAGGATAATTTAAGTATCATTTTTCCAAAGCAACAATGATCTTTTCAGGTTTTCTGATTTGGCTTTTTTATAGAAGAACTAAATTATAAATTAAGATAATGTAAAACAAATGTTGATGCAGAACAAGTTCATGGATATATGGTCCTTCAGCCCCCTAGAGGATAGATAGGGGAACCCAAATTCAGTTCACTTAGGGGAGGGACAGTGGCTCAGTGGTAGAGCATCTGCTTGATAAGTAGAAGGTCCCAGGTTCAATCCCTGGCATCTCCAACCAAAAAAGGTCCAGGCAAATAGGTATGAAAAACCTAGCTTGAGACCAATGTTCCCTCTAAACTGCAGTCTTGTGATCAAAAATTCTACTTTGTGAGCTGCTGACATTAAAGTTGTGAGCTACTGCATAAATTAGTGTGCTCTGAAATCATCCTTCCTGAGCTAAGACAAAAATGTGTGAGCTGGAGGCTAAAAATCTGTGAGCTAGCTCACACTAACTCAGCTTAGTGGGAACACTTCTTGAGATCCTGGAGAGCTGCTGCCAGTCTGAGTAGACAAAACTGACTTTGATGGACCAAAGGTCTGATTCAGTATAAGGCAGCTTCACATTTTCATTAAAATAATCTGATAATAAATATTTATTTATTTTATTTTATTTTATTTATATCCTGCCCTCCCTGTCAAAGACAGTCTCAGGGTGGCTCACAGGTTAGAGTCAAACAATCACATTAGTGTGATCGAATAAAATAAAACAGCAAAGTCAAGAGCCTGGGAGTGCTACTGGAGTCCTCCTTATCAATGGAGGCCCAGGTAGCTGCCACTGCTAGATCCGCCTTCTTTCATCTCAAGAGGGCGAGGCAGTTGGCTCCCTTCTTGGAGCGCACCGACCTAGCAACTGTGATCCACGCAACGGTCACTTCGAGGTTAGACTACTGCAATGCCCTCTACATGGGGCTGCCCTTGTACCGAACACGGAGACTCCAGGTAGTCCAGAACGCGGCGGCCAGGCTGCTGGAGGGACTACCACGGTGGGAGCCTGAGCGGCCTGGGCTGCGGAATCTGCATTGGCTGCCGGTTGTATACCGTGTTCGCTATAAGGTGCTGGTTATCACCTTTAAAGCCCTATATGGCCGAGGACCTGCCTACCTAAAGGACCGCCTCTCCCCATATGTGCCCCAGAGAGCACTGAGGTCTAGTTCTCAGAACTTACTAACAATCCCTGGGCCAAGAGAAGTTAGGTTGAAGGCCACTAGGGAGCAGGCCTTCTCGGTGATAGCCCCTCGTTGGTGGAACGACCTTTCAGAGATGGTGCGAGCCCTGCGGGACCTGAACCAATTCCGCAGGGCTTGCAAAACATTTCTTTTTCAGTTGGCTTTCGACATAGAACCTGACTAACTTAACGAGCAGACACCTAGCCATCTTGTGTATATCATGATTACAGCATTTTAGCACCTATTTTATATGTTTTACCTATTTTAAATAACTTATTTGTAATTGATATTTAAATTGTTATGTTGTTTTATGTGAATCATGGGACTCCCATGTCTGTTATGTTGTTTTATGTGAATCATGGGACTCCCATGTCTGTTAGCCGCCCTGAGCCCGCCTGGCGGGGAGGGCGGGATATAAAAATAAAATATTATTATTATTATTATTAAAAACATAAAAAATACCCCAAAACAACATTTTAAAAAACCACATGAAGTTCACAGCAGGACACTTTCTTTAACCCCCACACATAAAAAGGAAATGATCAAATATCTTTTCACTGATTTTTTAAACAGAAAGGGCTTGATGGGTTTTCTGAAGAAGGAAGACATTATTGCAGATAACAAAGTACTATAAGGCAGAGTTTGTTATAGCTGGGTTTTAAGTTTAGACTGTATTTTTAAGCTGTTTATTACAATTTTAACTTGTTTTTAATTGTTGAGTCTATGATTTTCTGATGGAACCTGCCCTGAGCCTGTTCTGTGTGACGGTGGGCTATAAATCGAATAAAATAAATAAGTATCCTATGGGTTGGATCCTACAGAATATTTCCTTTTGGGAATGTTAAAATTACTCCTTGCTGTTTGCTTGCGCTATGTGAAAGTGATTGTATTCCCACTATCTCTTCTGCATGCTCAAGGCATAGCATGAGGTATTTCTTCTGCTTAGTTTCAAAATTGAATTAAATGAAATCATGTAAACCTGTTGTACATTTCATTATTCCATAAAGGCTTTATTTCATTAAAATTATATTAAGAGGCTATGTATTGCTGCAGCAATTGTGCAAGCTGAACTGCAGGAAGTACATTTTCCTTTCAACTCACACATCAGTGGAGGAAGGGCTCTCTTGGACTGCTTGGGTCCTGGGCATTAACATATGTTACCAAATTAAAAATGATACAGTAGTTCTAATCTCATGTTTATAGCTAGAGCTTCTTCCCTGCTTATATCACAACTGCTTGGTTATTGTGAAAATGTCTTTTGCTTTTACTTAAAAAGCAAAAACTATAAAGATATATAGATGATGGCAAATTAAATGAAAAATAATATTGTTAATTTCTTACTGATTTTTAAACATTATATTTTTAGTTCCTGTACAACCAGCATCTACAATGGAAATAAACGTTATTGTTAAAAATCCTGAGATTGTGTTTGTTGCTGATTTGACAAGAAGTGATGCTCCTGCACTGGTGGTTACAGCACAGTGTGAAGTCTCCATGAAAAATGGCCCAGAGATGTCTAAAATGACAGCTGCTGTTAAACATTTAACAATGCAAGCTTGCCCATTTCTTCCAGAAATGAGAAAAGGCAATATTAATATGGTAAGATCTAAGATTTAATCTAGAATTGTGATCCTGCATAATATCATACAAGTGAAATTATTGAGGCTTGCAGTATGTGAAAGGTTGCAAAACTTCAGCCTTTGTACATATGCTTCAGTCAGTATTCTATTGGTATACATATGAATGCATATAAAGTAATATGATCACTAACAGTAAAATGTTTAACATACATTCTTGGTTCATAATTGTGTGACTGCAGTGTAAGTGAATAACATCAAGTGAATTAAGATGATCACATGCAATGGAATGACCTGTTCATTGTGGTGGTGGGGGGACTATCTATGCTGTACAGTACTAATGTGGATTGCATTGCATGGAACTGCATAGAATTTTCAGGCACATCCCTAGGGTATTCTTGGGCTTTGCATGTACCATTTTCAATCTGACTTTGAGAACCATGCAGGCAGCCTTTATTACAAGATGCAGTTGTTAACGGGGTGTGTGAGGGATGTGACCTTCATATATGCATCTCCTCTAATCTGGTGTAAGGAATCTTTGAGTCTGTTTTTTGAGAGCAAATTATAACACTATTATAGGAGTCATAGGAGAAGACGGGATACAATAACTGGTTTTTAATTTTGAAAAGAACAAAGTAAGGAAAACACATTTTGAATGGCAATGCATTGCTAAAAATAACTAGATTAAATGCAAAATCACTAAACATTTGGAGAATAAGCCATCAGTTCAAGCTACACAAGTAGTTACTAGTGGAAGTATTTCCTCCTATGCTACGTGTTTCCTACCATGTCTAGTCCCAGAATTGGAAACTTTCCCTTGTGTCGTTATGAGCATACAGTGTCCTAAGAAGGAAAGGGGGAATTAGTGGAAAGAGCAGGGGTTTTTCTTCCAGTGGATAAGAAGAGGGTGAAGGTAGGTGTGGGAACAGGGAGGATAAATCTGAGGAAGAAGGTTATGAGAAAAGAAGTAGCAGAATAAAGAAGGAAGATAAGAGAGTCCATATATTGCCTGATCCTGCAAAGCAAATGTAGTGTTGGATTCCAAAATGGCATTGGAAAGATCAGAGCTGAAATATCCTGATCATGTGGTGGAGGAACAGTCCTGGGGATAGGGTTGAACCATACACCACTTTGTGCCACAACTTGAAGTGGTAGAGAAACAGTCTGAGCTGGAAAATGAATTAAACTTGCTGGTATGTAACTGGGCATTTATGAATGGGGTCAAATGTCAATAGCTTAAATTTGAATCCATTTTGCTCTTGCTGTTGGGTTTTTAAAGTTTGTCCTGTGACTGGAGGACTATTAAGATCCGCTGTCCCATTGGAAAACTTAATAGAGGTCCATCAGTGGCTAATAGCCACAGTGTGTGTATATGTGTGTGTGTGTATAAATTTTTTTGCCACTGTGTGACACAGAGTGTTGGACTGGATGGGCCATTGGCCTGATCCAACATGGCTTGTCTTATGTTCTTAATAGGATTCAAGCTGTAATTGGAAGGTTTAAAGTTTTCTTTGTGGGAGATGCTAATGAAGGAAGGGTCTTTGAATGAGGTAACTTGAGGGCAGAGAGGTTGGGGGGGCTGATCTCAAAAATGAGCTTTCTGACAAAGGGGTACCACAGTCATCTTAGTTAGGGAATCTGTATACACAAAATCCTATTGCATGCGAATGAATGGAGTCTGCTGCTTAGTGGAGAGCACCTGCTTGGCATGCAGAAGTTCCTAGGTCAAACCCTGGCATCTCCATCTAAAATAATCAGGTAGCAGGTAATATGAAAGATTTCCAGTGTGGTGTAGTAGCTAAGAGTGGCGGATTCCAATCTGGACATAAATCCAGCTGGGTGATTTTGGGTTTGTAACAGTTCTCACAGAGTTCTCTCAACCCCACCTATCTCACAGGGTGTCTGTTGGGAGGAGAGGAAAGGAAGGCGATTGTAAGCTACTTTGAGACTCCTTCAGGTAGTGAAAGGCAGGGTATAAAAACCAAGCTTTCTTCTCCCACCTGAAACCCCAGAGAGCTTTTGATTTCGCATTACTGATCTTAATAGACTAATTAATATAAGGGAAGTTCAGGTGTTCATATGTTCCTTACATCCATACTAACAAAGCATTTTACTACTTAGGCAGTGTTTTGTTGTTTAGATTTATTCATACAGAATGGATTTTCATTCTGATTTGGATGTTTAGCTGATTTTTGCTGTATGTTCAGAGCAAGTCCTTAACAGGCGCTTATAATCAATTGATTATTATTTGTATCCAGATATTGCAGCCCTGTGACCTCTTCTTTGAAATGATGCAGTCAGGTACAGATCCTCAGAAAGCTGATCTGTCTGTTAAATCTATAATGATTAAGGTAGGTTGAAAATTTGTCTGTTTGTCTTTGTACAGTGGAGAACAGTGGCTGTGGTTTCAGTTGTATGATTCAATTTTAGTGAATTATATACTTGGTATTTTACAGTATTAAAGAGTACTAAAAGAGTAGAATAAGGTTTATTTAAATATGCAAACAAAGAGGTAATATGTAATTTATGTTTTGTGTACCATTACCTGAAGGAGCCCCATGGTGCAGAGTGGTAAGCTACAGTAATGCAGTCCAAGCTCTGCTCATGACCTGAGTTTGATCCCAGCAGAAGCTGGGTTCAGGTAGCCGGCTCAAGGTCGACTCAGCTTCCACCCTTCCAAGGTCGGTAAAATGAGTATCCAGCTTGCTGGGGGTAAAGTGTAGATGACTGGGGAAAGCAATGGCAAATTACCCTGTAAAAAAGTCTGCCAAGAAAACGTCGTGTTGTGACATCACCCAGTGGGTTGGTAATGACTCGTTCTTGCACAGAGGGCTACCTTTACTTTTTTACCATTACCTAGCTAATTGCCATAATAACCCTTAAAATACACACAATGGGCCCATAAGATGCTTCTGCAACTTGTGTGATCCCTTAAATCTGCAAAATAATAATTAAAAAAAGACTCCAAAAAGGAATGGAAGTTTAAATCCTGGAAAAAAATGAAAAGTTGTTTCTGTGCATGTGCAAAAGCCACCAGAAAAAGACATACAGGGGGCAGGGTGATGCCAGGAAGATGGTGGTTGCATAAACCATTTGCTCTGTATCTCCCCTCCCTGTTTCTGCCGATTACTTGCTTACTGAGTATAACAAGAGGCACTGGAGGATGGAGAAAACAAATGGAACATGTTCCCAACAATCCCTGAAGCTTTCTGGCTCAGTACGAGCGTTTTTCAGGGGAAAAATGTGATGGGCTTCTTCTGATGCAGCACAATCGTCTCAGAAGAAATTGGTGGCTGTCACAGACCAGGAAATGAATAAGCACCAAGACAAAGCTTCCTCGGAAGCTATAATTCAGCATTCAGTTCAGTCTTCCCTCCAGGCTATGGAGGACTCACTGTTAGATAGATACAAAGATTGCTGGCCTCCTAAAGCCCATTAACGAACAGTTTAAGGAATTTGCAACTAATTTGACTCAGACGGCCCAAACTGCTGATAATGCCTTAAACCTAGGGATCACATTACAAGACGAAAACCTCTATTTGCATGAAAAAATCTCCTCTTCAAGTCATTGAATTTGGAACCCCCTGCAGGTTGAAACAGAAAATCTTCAGAGCTTAAATTATCTTTCACATCCCAGAAATCCAGCAAAATTCCAATAAGAATTGACACAGATTTACACTATTAAAGGACAGTTTGAATTCCTGACTTTGTGTTTCTTGTTGTGCTAATATGATCTGATCTCTTTGATAACAGTAATATAAGGACATTTTGAAGGTTTTGTTAAGCTTTAAATTTGATGCATAAGGCTGATTAAAGGGGGAAGGGGTTTATTGAACTGTTTTATGTTCCTATAGATAGTAAAAGTGGTGCAGAGTGGTAAAGCAGCAATACTGCAGTCTGCTCATGACCTGAGTTCGATTCCGGCAGAAGCTGGGTTCAGGTAGCCGGCCCAAGGTTGACTCAGCCTTCCATCCTTCCGAGGTCGCTAAAATGAGTACCCAGCTTGCTGGGGGGGGGGGGGGGAGTGTAGAAGTCTGGGGAAGGCAGTGGCAAACCACCCCGTAAAAAGTCTGCCATGAAAACCTTGTGAAAGTAACGTCACCCCAGAGTTGGAAACGACTGGTGCTTGCATAGGGGACCTTTCCTTTCAAGATAGTAAAAGTAGATAAGGTTTTTTTAGAATTAGGAATAGTATAATAGCTTTAATTAATATTAGTAAGATTTAGTAGTGTAGCAGTTCAAATATAGCAGCATTTTAGGATAGTAAATTAGGTGGATAGGCATAGGCTATAAGGTTTTAGGGATAGAAGAGTAGTATTTTTTCTTTTAAATAAAAGATACAAACTATAACATTAAGAAAAGCTGAATTAAGCTGTTGGATTTGGAGTAAAATAGTAACATGAATTAATAACTACATTATTTGGTTAGTAACTTGTTAAAAGAATTATGGGGTAACTTAATGTTATGACATTTAACGTTCGAGGTCTTAACAATCATGTGAAGCAAAAACGTGTAACCTCACAAGTCTTCAAAGGAAAACCAGATATCTTGCTGTTGCAAAAAATGCATTTGAGATCAGCAGTTCACCTGGTACTAAAATCTTCTTGGTTTCAAACACAATTTCCTGCTCTAGGGAATTCAAAGCCTCGTGGCGTAGCTATATTGCTGGCTAAACACCTTAGATATGGACACATTGATACGATCACTGACCCAAAAGGTTGATGTATTTTTATTAAAAGTTTATAGTTGGATGAGTTTATACACCCAATGCAGAACAAATGCCTTTCTTTAAACAACTTTTTGCTTTGCTATGAGACTTTCAATCAGAAAAAAATCATAATAGGAGGTGACCTTAACTATGTGGCTAATACTAACTTGAATAAGTCATATAGCAGCAAATGCTCTCAAAAAAGAACTAACTCAGAAACTGATGTAAGTACGTTACTGAAGATATTTGAATGTTATGATTCGTGGTGCTGCTGCCACCAGACAGTTAAGGATTATATCTATTACTCAGCTCATTTTCAAACCTACACAAGAATTGATTTTATTCTGTTATCAAAACAATTGATGTCAAATCTGAAGTTACGTCAAATCAGATCAGAGAAATATTACAGATAATACATGGATAATACTTAATACTTAATATCATTAGTCATTGCTATTCTACTAAAACGGAAACAGTCCTTATTTCCCAAATGGGTTATATTAGTCCTGGAGTGATACATAACGATCTTCTTTCCTTGGGATCAAATATATCCTCCTTAACACCATTCTTGCTGAAGATAAATGAATAGATACTAAAATAGTCCAAAGAAGGCTTGAATCATGATGGGTTTAAGTCAATTTAATGAACACAGAAACCTCTGTAGACGCTGGAATGCTATCCTTCGCTGGGGATCCTTCAGAGCTTTGGAAAAGCCCCATTGGAACTCCTCTTCAGCCAAAGTAAACCCCCTCAGAATTTCCAAAGCATGTCTTGGCCTTTTCCCTGTCTGAGAAATGTAGGCAGTTGGCGTTGAAATCACCTTTTCTGCCCAAAAACAAAGGCTCCGGTTCGCTCCTCTTTAGAGAAGCTTCCTAACTCTCCATGATCCAACTCCGGAAGCTGGGAAAACATAGACATTGTGGGTATTTCAGAAACATGGTTGAATGAGGAGAATCGGGGACACGGTGATTCCTGGATATAAATTATATCGGAAGCATAGGGTGGAAAGGGTTGGAGGTGGGGTGGCTCTGTATGTCAGAGAGGGTTTACAGTCCAGTAAGATTGAGAAGGTCAGATAATTAGATTCTCTTCTAGAAATGCTTTGGGTCAAAGTAGCGGGCCCAAAAGGAGATTGAACTATAAGAGTTTGTTATTGCCCACTGGATCAAAAGATAGAGGACGATTATAATATGATGAAAGAATTAAAGATAGAGGCTAAGCGTAAAAACTGTGTCATAATAGGTGATTTTTACTACCCACAGATTGACTGAGTCAATATGTGTTCTGGTCGGGAGAAAGAGATTGAGTTTCTAAACACTCTCAATGACTGTGCTGTGGAGCAGATGGTTACAGAACCTACCAGGGGTGGGGCAATCCTGGATTTGGTCCTAAGTAATCCCCAAGCCCTGGTGAGAGATGTAAAAGTGATTGCTCTGCTTGGGAGCAGTGACCATAATGATCTTCTTCGTGGTCTCTGTGCTTCACACTCATGGAGATAGAGCGCCTGCGCTGATCCCCGAATCGGCACCTGGAAAGCCCGGGATTTTTCCGCACTCAGCGCCAATTGTCATGCGCAGGGGTTCCAGTACGCATGCTCACCGGCGCCAGCACGGGGATCCCGCCAGTTCCTTTTCTGACCGCTGCGCAGAGAGGTTTGCCTTTCGTGTCCCCAGTCGGTGAGATATTGGTTTTTGCCTTATCGTTGTATATAGCCCGTTTGTTGTTTTTCTTAGTGTAGATAGATAGATAGTTACAGTTTTTTTTAAAAAAAAGTTTGTTTGTGATTGTTGGACTTGCCCTTCGGGGCCTTTCTCCCCGTTTGTTTCCCCCCCAAAATTTTCCCCTCAGAGGACTCTGAGTGTTTTTTTTTTTTGCAACTGGCGTCTATGGAAAGACGTTGGGTTTTTTTCAAACGCTGCCACTCTTGTGGGAAGAAGATTGCCCCCCCAGACGGCCATTCTCTGTGTCTTCTCTGCTTGGGTGAAGTGCACCGTGTGGAGTCCTGCCCACACTGTCTCCACTTCTCCAAGCAAATGTGAAGAACCGGGCGGTGCGGCTTTCGGCTGCTTTAACTGAGTTGGCACTCTACCCTCAGAAATCGGCATCGGGCCTGTCGGCATCGACCATGGCAGACACTCCGGCCCCGAAGGTCACATCAGCCGATGTGACACCGATCTTGACCGAAATGCTGATCGAGCGAGGCTCCTCCACGAAACGATCCCATGAAGGATCAGAGGACACACCCACCAAGAAGCATCGGGATGAATCGGGGACCCGAGCATCTGTACCGAAGAAGTCGAAGTCCAAAGAGAAGCGGAAGAGGTCCCGCACTCCATTGCCTTCTCGCGACATTTCGGCACCGATGACTTCTGCTCCGCCGAGGAAGATCCTGGCGTCCCCGTGCTACAGCCCATCGGCATCGAGAGGCAGTGTTCAGCAATCCCGTCTCTCAATGTCTAAGCAGGAGATGGATCTCACTCAGCGATCTTCGTCTTCCGGGTCGCAGCGAAGTAGTGGGAGTGGTTCGATCTCCGAAGTAGAGGCATCGGCGCTGATGGACCCGTCTACCCCGATGGAACCTAGAGGCAGACAGGAGCTGGAGCCTTCCATGGCACCACGCCGTTTCCCACCGCTACCACCATGGGAGCAGCGTCAGTGGCCGCCCACCTATCCGTACCCTTATCCTCCCTATCAGTGGTTTCCACCGAAGGAGTTCGCGGAGTGGGATCAACAATCGGAGGCATCCTACATGTCGAGGCTTTCGCACCATTCCCGAAGGCCATTGGCATCGATCCCTCCGGAGAGGTGCACCGCCCCAGCTGCTGAAACTCATCGGCGACCATCGACATCGACCCGTTCACCCATCCGGGAATCGACACCGATCCTCTCCGAGCACTCCATGCAGAGGGAGTCTTCTTCGTCAGACTCTGAGAGCGGTACCGACAACCAGGAACGTGCCTTGGAGCCTTTGCCAGTGTCCCATACGACCGAGGATCTTCCTATCTCGCCATCGGAGGATCTGAAGTCCTATGGCGAACTGGTGAAGAGGATGGCAACCTCCCTCTCCCTGCCTGTGACGTAACCACAACCCGTCGTGGCTGATAATGTCTTTGACATTATGCAAAGGGACACATCCACAGCAATCGCTTTGCCGGTCACCAAAGTGATTCTGCAGGCAGTCAAGGAGCCCTGGAAGAAACCATCTTCTATGCCGGTGTCTTCTAGAAGGCTGGACCACATGTATAGGGTCCAGGAGGCGGGTGCTGAGTTCCTTTTCGCCCACCCGAAACCGAACTCAGTGGTCGTCTCTTCTTCTTCCAAAGCACGTAAGGTCCACTCATCCCCACCTGACAAGGAGGAGAAAAAGGTATCTAACTATGCTGCTTGCATGGCTAGATACCAATACTCCATATGGGAACAACTCACCCCTCTCCTCTCTTCCCTGAGCGAAGACAAAAAGGCTGCTGCTAGGAAGTTGCAGAAAGAAGGCTTTGCTGTGGCCAAGCAACAATTGGCTAGAGCAAAGCACATGGTGGATGTGTCCGCGAAGACCATCATGTCCGCTGTGTGCCATCGTTGACACTCAGGGCTAAGGTCAACAGCCCTGCAGCAAGATACTAGGGCCTTTGTTGAGGACTTGCCCTTTGAGGGGGATGGCCTTTTCAGCACTACCACAGACAGTGCACTGCAGGAGATAGACAAGAGCCTGAAGACCTCCAGGAACTTGGGTGTGCAGGCCACCTCCAGAGCTCCCAAGGTGAAGCAGTGGCACAAACCATGGGCCAAGAAGCCTTATTGCGCCCGAACAGCAATGGCGACCTCGTTTGAACCAGCCTGACAGCAGACCATCATACTCAGGCAACAACAGGAACCGTTATGGCTCTCAGGCCACTGGCAAATCCAAGGGTGCTCGCCCTCAAAAGCAGGGCCTTTGACTTTCTCATGGCACGCGTCATCATCCCTACTGGTTCAACATCTATCTGCCTCCGCCCTTTCCTACCTGCCTGGGAGTTGATCTCTACAGACAGGTGGGCTCTGTCCATCATAGAAGAGGGCTACAAAACAGAGTTTGCTCAGATTCCGAACCAATCCGTGGTGATCACCACTCCCCCTTCCCCACCTCTGCTGGCAGAGGTGAACAACCTTCTACAAAAACAAGCCATAGAGAGAGTTCTGATGGAGGCCAGGACGGGAGGTTTTTACTCTCGTTACTTCCTGGTCCCCAAGAGGGAAGGGGGCTTAAGACCAATTATGGCTCTTCGGAATCTGAACAAATTTATTCTGTACCAGAAGTTCAGGATGTCCACGCTGCAAACAATCCTGCCCCTCATCAATCAAGGGGACTGGATGGTGACCGTGGACCTCAAGGATGCCTACTTCCACGTCAGCATCCATCCGGCGTTCAGGCGTTTCCTTCGGTTTGTAGTGGGTTCTCACCTCGGGTGTTTACGAAGATGATGAGCGTTGTGGCTGCCCATCTCCGTTTCCAGGGAGTTGTCGTTTTTCCATACATCGACAACTGGCTCCTTGTGGCGAAGTTGAGGGAAAGTTTGTTAACGCACATTGCCATCACTCTACGTCTTCTCGACACCTTGGGGTTGCAGGTCAATTTTGAGAAATCTCACCTTACTCCGTCAAGGACAGAGCAGTTCATAGGGACTTTGCTGGATACAAACCAGCATTGCGCATACCTGCCTCTGCAGAGAGGGAGAGACATTATCGGTCTGGTACGACTTCTACAGAGGCGAAAGTGGGGCACAGCGCAGCAGCTGCAGCGGATGCTGGGGCTGATGGCGGCGACGACAAGTGTGCTACTTTTTGCGAAACTGAGGATGAGAGGCCTGCAGTTGTGGTTTCTTCACCAGTTTCGCCCACTCAGAGACTCACCTCGAAAGAGGTTCGTCATCCCATCTGTGACTCTTCAGACGCTACAGTGGTGGGAGTCAGAGAACTACATCTGTCAGGGAGCTTCCTTCCATCTCCCGACTCCCACTGTGACTATCACAACAGATGCTTCCTTGTGGGGTTGGGGGGCCCACATGGAAGGCCTGTGTGTGGGGGGCCAGTGGCCGCCAAAACTGACTCAATGCTACATAAACTACCTAGAACTGCTGGCGGTTCACTTTGCCCTACGCTCTTTCCACCCCTTGGTGGCAGGGAAGACTGTAGCGCTACTTACAGACAATACCACTGTTCTGTGCTACATCAACAGGCACGGAGGGACAGTGTCTCGTCGGCTCTGCACACTGGCGATGGATCTCTGGTTGGAGTGTCTACAATACGACATCTTTGTGAAGGCTGCACACCTTCCAGGGGTCCTCAACATACAGGCAGACTCCCTCAGCTGGGGTGGGGCTTCCCCAAACGAGTGGGAACTGCAGTGGTGTTTTCTGAAGCCTGTATTCCAGCTTTGGGGGTACCCGCAGCTAGATGTCTTCACCACCGCCGAGAACAAGAAATGTCCTATGTTCTGTTCCAGAGGGGGAGCGGATCCAGCCTCTCTGGGAGATGAGCTCCTGCTTCCTTGGGAGGGCCGGTTCCTCTACATGTTCCCGCCTCTGCCGTTGTTGACGAAGGTGGTCAACAAAATTGCAAGAGAGAGACCATGCTGTATCCTGGTGACTCTCTGGTGGCCTCGCCAGAACTGGTTCTCGATCCTGCTCCAACTGTCGAGGGGGGTCTTCTACCAGTTCCTGGCAGAACCGGACCTTCTGTCAGCTCAGGGCGGGCATGTATTCCATCACAACGTGCCCCATCTGAAACTGACAGCGTGGCTTCTGAACAGTAGAAAACCGTCCACCAGTGCTTCCTATGACAGGAAGTGACGGAGATTCACTGAGTTCTTAGTTGACCCTTCAGTCTCACCTAGCAGGGTGGGATTGTCGGTAATTTTTGATTTTTTGTTATCCCTAGTGAATGCTGGCCTTGTTTTTCTCCTCCATCAAGGTATATTTGGCAGCAATATCTGGCTTTCATGATCCTGTGGAGGGATACTCTGTTTTTGCGCACCCTCATTCCAAGAAGTTTTTGAGGGGTTTTTTTAGGCTGCATCCCCTATCTAGATTGCCCCCACAGTTGTGGGACTTGACTTTAGTGCTGGACAAACTAACCCGTCGCCCCTTTGAGCCGATGGCCATGTGCTCTTTACAGCTCCTATCATGGAAAACTGCATTTTTGGTTGCCATCACATCAGCGTGTCGTGTTGGGGAGCTCATGGCGATGTGTTGTGATTATCCTTATCTTGTTTTTCAGGAGGCTGGAGTTTCCTTGGCTCCGGACATTACTTTTCTTCCAAAGGTGGTCTCTCAGTTCCACCACAATTTAGAAGTTTGGTTACCCACTTTTTACCCTACTCCTTCCTCGGATGAGGAATGTAGGTTGCATGCTTTGGACGTTAAGCGTGCCTTGCTGTTTTATTTGAACCGTTCAAAGATTTTTTGTAAGGACAAGCAGCTTTTTGTTTCGTATGCTGCACCCAAGCTAGGTTCCAGGATTTCGTCTCAGAGGCTCTCAAAATGGCTTACTGAGACAATTAAACTCTGTTATTTGTTGGCAAAGAAGCCGTTACCTGGACCTGTTCGTGGACACTCCACAAGAGCGATGGCCACGTCAGTAGCGTTCCTGAGAGGCGTGTCCCTTACTGATGTCTGCAAGGCTGCCACCTGGTCTTCTCCGCATGCCTTCATGAAGCACTACGCTCTGGACGTGCATGCTCAGCAGAGGACTCGGTTGGAAACTGTGGTGTTGCAAGCTGTTTCTTCCGGTTGACCGTCTTCCCGCCTCCAGGTATGACTTACTTGCTAGTCTCCCATGAGTGTGAAGCACAGAGACCACGAAGTAGATAGACAGGTTGCTTACCTGTAACAGTAGATCTTCGAGTGGTCATCTGTGCATTCACACTACCCGCCCTCCTTCCCCACTGCTTACAGTCTCCCTCCAGTAGGGGCTTCCAGCGGTCAGGAAGGAACTGGCGGGATCCCGGCACTGGTGCCGGTGAGCATGCGTACTGGGATGCCTGCGCATGCCCATTGGCGCCGAGCGCGGAAAAATCCCGGGCTTTCCAGGTGCCGATTCGGGGATCGGTGCAGGCGCTCTATCCCATGAGTGTGAATGCACAGATGACCACTCGAAGATCTACAGTTACAGGTAAGCAACCTGTCTTTATTGATTTCACCATTTGTATAAATAGGGAGTTGCCCCAAAAGACCAACACAACCACTTTTAACTTTAAAAGATGTAAATTCTCTGACATGAGGAGGCATGTGAAGAGGGAACTGAAAGGAAAGGTAAATAGAGTCAAAACCCTTGGAGAAGCTTGGCGGCTATTTAAAGCTACAATCCTAGAAGCTCAGATAAAATATATACCACAAGTTAGGAAAGGCACAAATAGGTATAAGAAAAAACCTGCATGGTTAACAAACAAAGTCATGGAAGCTGTAAAAGGTAAGAAGGATTCCTTTAAGCAATGGAAAGCTAGTCCAAGTGAGGTTAATAAAAGGGAACACAGGCTGTGGCAGATCAAATGCAAGACTGTGATCAGGCAGGCAAAAAGGGACTATGAGGATCATATTGCAAAAAACAAAGACCAACAATAAAAATTTCTTCAAATATATTAGAAGCAGGAAACCAGCCAGAGAGGCAGTGGGCCCTTGGATGACCAAGGGGTAAAAGGATTACTGAAGGGTGATAGGGAAATGGCTGAATAGCTGAATGCATTTTTTGCCTCTGTCTTCACTGTAGAAGATGAGAAGTGTTTGCCCACTCCAGAACCGCTGATTTTGGAAGGGCTGTTGAAGGACCTGAGTCAGATTGAAGTGACAAGAGAGGAGGTCCTACAACTGATACACAAATTAAAAACTAACAAGTCACCAGGCCCGGATGGCATACATCCAAGAGTTCTGAAAGAACGCAAAGGTTAACTTGTTGATCTCCTGACAAAAATATGTAATCTTTCATTGAAATCTGCCTCCATTCCTGAGGAATTGAAGGTAGCAAATGTCACCCCCATCTTTAAAAAGGGTTCCAGAGGAGATATGGGAAATTATAGTCCAGTCAGTCTGACTACAATACCGGGAAAGTTGGTAGAAACCATTATCAAAAAGAGAATGAGTAGGCACATTGATGAACACAAGTTAATGAAGAAGACTCAGCTTGGGTTCTGTACGGGAAGATCTTGTCTCATTAACCTGTCAGAGTTCTTTACTTATAAATACAGAGCATTTGCAGATGATGTAATGTTTATAAATGAAAACCCTATAAAAGTAACACCATTGTTATTATTATACAAGATACAAGAATATGGAGAACTGGCGGGATTTTACGTTAATAAAGAAAAATCGAAATTTTTATGTAAAAATATGCAAGTGAATAAACAAAAGAAACTGCAAAGACTGACAGTGTGAAGTCACTTCTAAAGTAAAATATCTGGGTGTGGACATTACAATGAAAAATATTGATCTTTATAAAAATAATTATGAAAAGTTATGGCGCAAAATTGATGAAGATATACTAAAATGGAACAAGCTCAATTTGTCATTGTTGAGTAGAATAGCTGCAATTAAATTGAATGTATTACCAAGAATTATGTATCTATTTCAAACAATTCCGATAGTGAAGGACAATAAACAATTTAGAAAGTGGCAAAGGAAGATTTCAGAGTTTGTATGGGCTGGGAAGAAACCAAGAATCAAAATGAAAATTTTAAAAGATGCAAAAGAAAGAGAAGGATTCCAACTACCAGATTTAAAGCTATACCATGAAGCGGTATGTTTGTTGTGGATAAAAGAATGGGTGACCTTATTAAATAGAAAACTATTAGTACTGGAAGGTCATGGAAATTTATTTGGTTGGCATGCGTATATGTACTATGGAAAGAATAAAATGGATGGTTTTTTCTCTCATCACTATATAAGAAGAAATTTGTTAAATACATGGATAAAATACAAAAAATATGGAGACGAGAGGAAACCGTTATGGATTGTGCCAACAAAAGTAATAAAAATATCTGCGGAGACGGGTGAAGAAAAGTGGCTACCATATAGCCAATTGTTAAAAATACAAGGTGGTAAGATAGAATTTAAAACATCCGAAGAGCTAAATAATAAATTTGACTGGTTTCAAATGCAACAAATTAAGAGCTTAGTGGAAAATGATGTTAAAAATGAAGGTATAAGAAAAGATCAAACTGAGTTGGAAAAAGTTCTGCTGGGAGATAATGAGAAATTGATTTCAAAAGTATATAAATTATTATTGAAATGGTCTACTGAAGATGAAGTAGTTAAATCTCAAATGATAAAGTGGGCAATTAATGTAAACAAAGAAATACAGATGGAATCTTGGGAATACTTATGGACGAACTCTATGAAGATTTCAACTTGTTACAATATTAAAGAAAATTGTTTTAAAATGTTATACAGATGGTATATGACTCCAAAAAAATGGCAAAAATGAATAACAAGTTGTCAGATAGGTATTGGAAATGTAAAAAGCCATGAGGGTTCTTTCTACCATATGTGGTGGACTTGTGAAAAAGCAAAACAATTTTGGCAGATGATTCAAGAAGAGATTATAAAAATATTAGGATATGACTTTAAGAGACTTCCAGAGACTTTTTTATTGGGATTACAAATGGAAAAGTTTCCAAAGGAAGATAGAACTTTAATTTGGTAGTTACTTTGAGCTGCAAGGACATTATATGCGCAGTTATGGAAGCAAGATAAAATACCAGAAAAATGGGATTGGGTTGTTAAAGTTATGTCATGGAGTAAAATAGATAAACTTTCAAGAATCTTAAAGGACTATGAGTTGGATGGATTTAAAATGGACTGGGGAAAATACAGAAGATATATAGAAAAAGAATGGAAAATAAAAGGACATTGGGCAATTTTTGATAGTAATTAAGTGTTAAAAATATTAAAATGAAGAATGAAGGTGTATTATAATAATGAAGTTAGGGTTATATATTAGTAATATTAGAAATATGTATTTTCTTGAAGAATAACAATTGTATATTTTTCTTTTCTATTTTCATGTTGTAAGATTCTTAAGAGATAAGGTTACCTTCTTTTTATACGTATTTTAATCAAATGACACCGGCGGGAGTCAAGATACAGGGGGGAAGAAAGGGTGCATAATAGCAGTGTATGAGATAACAAATGAGTTTATTAATGTTTTATTGAAATTGAATATCCTATGTTGCTAAAAATAAAAGTGTTTTACTATCAAGAGTTCTTTGAGGGGGTAAACAAACATGTGGACTAAGGGGACCCAATACATGTTGTTTACCTTGAGTTCCAGAAAGCTTTTGATAAAGTTCCTCATCAAAGGCTCCTTAGTAAGCTCAAGAGTCATGGAGTAAAAGGACGTCCTCTTGTGGATCAAAAACTGTCTAATTAATAGGAAGCAGAGAGTGGGTATAAATGGGCAATTTTCACAGTGGAAGATGGTAAGCAGTGGGGTGCCGCAGAGCTCAGTACTAGGTCCCATGCTTTTTAACTTGTATATTAATGATTTGGAGTTGGGTGTAAGCCATGAAGTGACTAAGTTTGCAGATGACACCAAATTGTTCAGGGTGGTGAAAACCAGAGAGGATTGTGAGGCACTCCAAAGAGATCTGTTGAGGCTGGGTGAGTGGGTGTCAACATGACAGATGAGATTCAGTGTGGCCAATTGTAAAGTAATATACATTGGGGCCAAAAATATTAGCTATAAATACAAGTTGATGGGGTGTGAACTGGCAGAGACTGACCAAGAGAGAGATCTTGGGGTCGTGGTAGATAACTCACTGAAAATGTCAAGACAATTTGCGATTGCAATAAAAAAGGCCAACACAATGCTGAGAATTATTAGGAACAGAAAACAAATCAGCCGGTATCATAATGCGCCTGTATAAATCAATGGTGTGGCCTCATTTGGAATACTGTGTACAATTCTGGTCACCACACCTCAAAAAAGATATTATAGCATTGAAAAAAGTGCAGAATGATTAAAGGTTTCGAACACTTTCCCTATGAAGAAAGGTTAAAACTCTTGGGGCTCTTTAGCTTGGAGAAACGTCGACTGACATAATAGAGGTTTTCAGGATTATGCATGGGATAGAGAAGGTAGAGAAACAAGTACTTTTCTCCCTTTCTCACAATACAAGAACTCGTGGGCATTCAATGAAATTGCTGAGCAGTCAGGTTAGAACGGATAAAAGGAAGTACTTCTTCACTCAAAGGGTGATTAATGTGTGGAATTCACTGCCACAGGAGGTGGTGGCGGCTACAAGCATAGACAGCTTCAAGAGTGGAATGGATAAGCATATGGAGCAGAGGTCTGTCTGGAGCAGTGATGCTCTGTATTCTTGGTGCTTGGTGGGGGCACAGTGGAAGGTCTTCTAGCCCCACAGGTGGACCTCTTGATGGCACTTGGTTTTTTGGCCACTGTGTGACACAGAGAGTTGGACCTGATGGGCCATTGGCCTGATCCAACATGGCTTGTTTTATGTTCTCCTTTTGGCACAGAGCTGGATTGACAAGATAAATTGATTTTCCTGAAAAAAGATAAACTATTCCCTAAACAGAAATTGGAAGAAAAAATTGGACTTAAAATTATGTGGATTCGTAATGTTCAGGTTCAAAAGCTTTTTGAATCTCTTCCTATAAAAAAGACTATTGAAAATCCATTGACTGATTTTGAATAACTATTGGTGAATTGGGCAATAACACTACAGCACTGTTATTTAAAATATGTGAAATAATTTTAAAAATAGGAAATACTTCTTTGCTAAAATATCAGAACCAATGGCATAAAAACTTAGCATATACTTTAAGATATTAAGATTGGTTAATTATTTGGAAATCTCCTTGCTATACTTCCAGAGTTTTTAATATTAAATTCCAAATACTAAACTCATCACAAGATGGAATATACCTTCAAGCATTATGGCTCATTTAAACAGAAGTATAGATTCTCATTGCAGAAAGAAATGGGGCCTCAAGGGAGACTTTTCATTCTTGGTGGGCTTGTACATATATTCAAACTTTTTTTTGGAGACAATAGAAATACAGGAAATTACTAATATTCAACTACCTTTAGACCCTAAAATCTTATTGCTAAGTAAATGATCAGACCAAGGTAATTATTTTAGTAGTAATGTGAGGATACACATGTTATCAGTAGCTTGCACTACTATTGCAGCAAAATGTGTATCTAATTTGATTCAATAGACCCATAAATGTTAAGAGTAACCTCTCTTCTTTTTATTTCAGATGTCTCCAATTATTTTAAATACAGTTATCACAATTACATCAGCACTTTTCCCAACTAAGGAGACTGAAGAAAAAAACATCAGTCCTGTACCTCCAGATATTTGGGATCAGAAGGATATTAAAAAGTTAAATATGTGGTTTCTTGAAGAGTCAAATGAAAATAAAGCTCCTATTTCTGTAACTGAATTGGTTCCTACAGGAGAAACATTGCAAATGAGAGTTGATGCAGTTGTTATAACTCTTGAAGCCGGTGTTGGTCACAGAACAGTGCCAATGCTGTTAGCAAAGTCATCATTTTCTGGAGAGGTCAGAAACTGGAGTACTCTGATCCATATATCCTCTCGACTAGAACTGGAGGTAAGAGTAATGTAGAATATTATTTAGACTTTTACTGTTTTATAAGTTATGATTATCACATGGAAGTTGCTGAAATGTTGGCTATAATTGTTGTCCAACAGACTTGCAGTGCATTGTTTTGTTCAACATTTCAGCTTCAGCTACTCAATAATTTGCAATAGCAAATGTCAGATTTCAGTAGGTTGCACTTCATAGTCAATTATATTTTGGCATCTCTCTCCAGTCCTTGCTCCAGTAAAATTGGTATGGGAGCAAACACATGATCAGTCTTATGATGCAAGGTCATTCTGTAAATATACATTAAAAATTTAATGTTATACTTCTGTGGAGAGCAAAGATCACAGTAACTGTATTTTACGTCTATCTCTGTCTTCTTGGCAGTTTGGGTGGGGGGTGGGATGGGGACTTTGGCTGTGAACCTGAATTTGAAAATAGTGTCTTGAACTTGCATATCAGCTCATTCCAATAGCTCAGTTTCCCAAGTTAAATACTACATTGGAACATGTTACATATCCACCCTCTGCCTTGGAAAATAAAGCTAGGCTGTTGTTTGAGAATTATGTTCATACATTACAATGTATTTTGCTGTCTAGTCTCCATCTTTCCCTGTCACCATGAAATGAGCACAGAAATCACGTTTGAATTCAGTCTGGAAATACAGAATAGATGCCATTCCAATATTGCTGCATTAAACCCAGAGATAGGATTGCAAACAAACATTCAAACAGTGTGTTGAATGTGCAAGCTAAACCCAAAGCCTTCATTTTGTTCATTCAGGTTTGATATTCATGTTCTAAGAACAAATCAAAACAATATAAGATATTTGTTGAAAAGATTCCATCAACATAGTAAGGATGAATGGCTTTTTAGAATGATTGTATGGTTAGAATACTTGTTTCGGGATAGAATTGAGGCCAAAGTAAGTTTGATTTGTTGCATAGCAAGTCCATATGAAGCTGCCTTATACTGAATCAGACCCTTGGTCCATCAAAGTCAGTATTGTCTTCTCAGTGATGAAACTATTCTCTCTCCTCTGTTTTCTAGTTTTAGAGGGAGATCATGCTGAATAATATAATGTTTGAAGTTGGTCTGCTAAATTATCAAAAAGAGTGAAAGACCTCTTTTGGTACAATTTAATAATACTAATAATATAATATTTTGAATTTTAGGTGCATTACTACAATGAAATGTTTGGTGTGTGGGAACCCTTGCTTGAACCACTGGAAGTTGAAAACACTGATGATTTTAGACCATGGGTTCTAGGAATGAAGGTAAAATGGTTTCACTTAATTACAGAACTGATGACTTTTATTATTTGTTTCTCTATATGTTTTTAATATGTAATCTGACCTAAAACTGTATTCAAATGATTTCCAATTGACAAAGGTGTCAAATAGGGATGTATTTTATCTCAATATGTGTTCAAATTGATCTCATTCTTACTATGGCAAATCTCTAACCTTGCTGAAGTTGGTGAACAGACAGCAGTCTGTCCTCTTTTTTCTGAAAACACATTTTAAATCTTGACTTTCTGAGGTATCCAGTGCTAATTTAAAAGTAGACACTAAATATAGCAGTTATTGTAACAGGAGGTAAACAGTCAAGCAGTATAAAGGGAGCCCATATTTCTGTTGCTAGATGTTTTTCTAATCATGGGCAGTAGACATGCGTGAGGCACGAGCAGCAAACTTTCAGTGCCAGTCTTTCAGTTCAAACAATTACCTCAGGGTAGAAGATGGACCTGGAAGCAATGATACAATTAGCCCTTGCCCCAGTTATTTCCATGAATGCACTCCTTTCCCTTGTATGAGTGTATAATTGCCATTCATTCATATAGGAAAATGTCAGATGTTCAAGCTGGATTCAGAAAAGGAAGAGGCACTAGAGATCAAATTGCAAATGGGACATACAAGAAAATTTCAAAAGAAAATTAGTTTTAAATTGATTACATCAAAGCTTTTGACTGTGTGGAGCATGAAAAGCTATGGGTGGTTTTAAATGAAAGGGGTGTGCCACAACATCTGATTGTTTTGACATGCAATGTGTACTGCTGTTAGGGCAGAATATGGAGAAACAATGATTTCCAATTGACAAAGGTGTCAGATAGGGATGTATTTTATCTCAATATGTGTTCAATCTGTATGTAGAATATATCATAAGGAAAACTGGATTACATTTAGCTGAAGGTGGAATGAAAGTTGGTGGAAGAAACATTAACTGTTTGATATATGCAGATGATACCACATTTCTGACAGAAAATAGTGAAGACGTTAAACAATTCCTAATTAAAATTAAAGGAGAAAGTTGAATTATAGTAATGACCACTGAAGAATTACACAACTTTAAGGCTAACAATGAAGATATTGAAATTGTTCAGTATTTTCTGTTCCTTGGCTCCACTATCAACCAAAAGGGAGATCACAACCAAGAAGGAGACCGAAACTTGGCAGGGCAACCAATGACGGAATTAGAAAAGATGCTTAAATATAAAGAAGTGTTGTTAGATGCAGAGATCGATAATTCATACAGTGGTATTCCCCATTACTATGTATGGACACGACAGTTGGATAATAAAAAAGGCTACAAGAAATGGACCCTTTTGAACTGTGGTGTTCGAGAAGAGTTTTACAGATACAGTGGACTGTAAAAAGACAAATAAGCGTGTTCTAGCTCAAATCAAGCCTGAATTTTCACTTGAAGCTGAAATGACTAAACTGAGGCATTCATGCTTTGGTCATGTAATGAAGAGATAGTGAAAAAGACAATAAACTTTGGAAAAATTTAAGGAAGCTGGAAAAGATGAATTGACTAAATAAAGGGTGCCATGGCCTTAAGTTTGAAATACCTGAGTAAGGCAATGACAGGACATTTTGAAGGTCATTAATTCATAAATTGGAAGTGACTTGTTGAGACATAACACTCATGTAAAGTAAAGTTTTGTCCTTGGAAATGCTGTATCAAAGGCAGAAGTATATGACTGCAAAGGACACCATTTTCTTCCTTTCTATGCAGAATGCATAGGAGCATATTGCAATAAGCAGGAGTCGTGATATCTTCATGCATTTTATTTATGTGTTTATTTAAAACACTTGTAGCTTGCCTTTTTGCCCATTAGAGCCCTCAAGGTGGTAAACAGTTAAAAGAGACAAAGTCAATGTTAAGAGCAATTAATATACGTAAAACATGAAGAGGAGGGGTCAATAAGGAAACATGATACAAAACAAAAAAGTCTTTTGCTTTCAAAAAACAATGATCTAGGGGGTACAGATGAATCTCTTTGGGGAGGGAATACCACAGTTTGGGTACTGCGACCAATAAGGTTTTTTATTGGATTGCCACTTGTCTATCTTCAGATGAAGGGAGTGCCCAGAGCAGGGCCCTGAAGATGAATAACGGTTGGGTATAGGAGCAGCAAGTATTTAAGGTATAGTGTTCCCAAGCCATAAATGGCTTTACAGATCAATGCCATCACTTTGAATTAGACCCAGAAGTAAATTGGAAGCCACTGAATGTAGAAAAAGACCAGAGTGACCCTCTGATCCTCATCCGGCATTCTTGCTGTAGCAAAAACTGATGGCAATTGCTGTAGTAACTGATGGCAGCTCAGTGTAATACAGTAATCTAATCTAAATGTTATTAGAACATGTTTAATAGTGGCAAGATTGTTTTTACCCAGGAAAGGCTGTAGCTGGCTCATCAGCCAAGTATTAGAAGCCACTCTTGGATAAGCCATCTGCTTATCCAACAGTAGGCCCAGGTCCAGCGGTACCCCCAGATTATCGATCTGCTCCATCAGGAGAAAGACATCATCCAGAACAGGAAGTTCTTCCATTATCCATAGCAACTTCATCTTATCTGGATTAAATTTCAGTGTACTGATCTTTGTCCATCACAAAACTGTATCCAGGCACCAAGTACATATGACATCCTTAAAGTTAAATCTAAAAACCTGGAGTTTAAATACCCTGAATCTTAGCCATACATCAGTTTGGCTAAAGGCAGTTAAAAATAAGCAGAAGAGTTTGGGGTTTCCTCTTTTTTCTGTCCTGGAACTTGGGTATGAACAGGCAAAACAAACTATGAAGCAAAGGGTGCTAGACATTGAATGACAGAAAGATCTAGAGAGATCACTGGCTTTTCTGTCCACCAACAGCTCCAGATGCATTATTTCACCAGCTGCTTATCTCTCTTGTCTGGAAATCCAAGTTATAGAAGAGCATTTATGTTTGCTAGAAATCAAGCTCTCCCCTCAGCAGTTCTGGAAGGGTGATATTAAAAAGTCCCAATGGAAAATAGGTTATGCCTTTATAGAACAGGGCAGATTGAAACTGTGTAGAACATGTTTTATTTTGCTGCCCTTACTACCAAGTAGTTCTGGTTCCAGTGGGTGTGGGCTATAGACGACAGCATTCACCGCTCTGAAAACGTTAAGTAGTTTTATGTTATTTAAAGCTATTTCAAAACTGTTTTTAGTCTATTCTTAACTCAATTGAAGAATTGAAGGACTTCAAGAACTTGGCACTTTTTATATTTACCTTTATCCTATTAACGAGGAGCCAGTTGTTAGCAGTTTAAAAAAAGCCTCTACTTGGCTGGGGTGGTTGCTTAAGATTTAATTGGCCCTGAAGATTCAAAGTCCTCTAGAGTCTTATGTTTTTATGTGGAAGATTTTTTTCCTCCCAGATTTTGAAAGGCTGTACAGTTTTACTGTTTGTTTTTAATTCCTGTGGGCAGGGGTCAGTTTGTAGAAAAATAGGTGGCAGAGCTCATCCAGGGATTGTTATGCAGCTGCACCTACTATTCAAAGGACAAGGAAGTGGAACTCTCAGAAGGAGGGGGTGGAACTCTCCAAAAGGTTCAGGAGCTGCACTCCTGTGAGCTCCCACTGAATCTGAGGCCTGCCTATGGGAAAGGATTGTAGTAAGACAGATCATTATTGCAGGCAATTTTCTGTGCAACTTGCTGTTTCCTTTAGGCATTACACGCCCAACTTCCTACATTTCTTGTCTGAGTATTGCTTACTTTTGGCTCATATTCCTGCAAATAATGGGACAAAAAGGACATATCCATTTGAAGAAGAGGCTACCCTCCCCTCACTCAAATAATCCAAACGAGAAGACTATTATGCTACAATTCCAATATACAATAGGTTTGAGTGTTTGGAGGTAGATGCCAAGAGGAATGAGCACTCTACCCATAATGAGCACTCTACCCATAGTGATCAAACCTTATGCTGCTCTCTACTCTCCAGTGGCAAACAAGTTTTTAGTTCTTGGGAGGTGCTATAGTTGTTAGCCCAACAGACATTCCTGGTGGTGGAATCTCTAAAGAAAATATTTTCCCTACAAGAGGGGATGTTAGCACAGCTTCAAGAACAACTAGTGCTCCTCCATCTAGTCAGCTAAATATCATCCCAGCCAGAACCCATGCGATTAAACTTGGCCAAAACTACTAATGATCCAGAGGCTAATACAAAAGACTTCATCTCATTGATTTATAACCCTTACACTGCAATTATAAATGTGGATCCATGGAGGGGGAGATTCATTGAATGGAATAGAAAGGGGAGACCCATAGGCCATTTGGCTGATATTACCAGGCTTCCCCCAGAAGGCATTGGCCTCAACAGGATGGAGATTCTAGGGGACCCTGTTAGGTTTGAATGTTATCTTCTAAACTTTCGCACAAAGAGACCCTCTTATTTGTTTGCCCATGCCAGTGTTGACCACTTTGGGGATACGATTACAAAGACATTTAAAAACCTCTACTATTCATGGATTTAGTCCCAAAACTTGGTGTGAAGAGATGAGAAAAGCCTTCTAAAATTTCTAGTGCAAAGGTTTCAGGGGGTTTGGGGGTTTCCCTTGACCCCTGCAAATCTCTGACGATCCTAGATTTGCCCATCTCTTCTAATTTACCTCAACCACTGAAAGTATTTGGGCAAGAGCCCCCCACTGGCACCTCTGGATTATTCAACTCAGGGATCCATGAACCTATAAATACTAGCAGCATAACCCCTATGGAATTCATGGATCCCCTTGGGCCAGAGGATGAGGCAGAGACAAGACATATTTCATCATTTGCAACTCTACCAATTTACAAACAAGTCTATATTAGGTCATCTAGAACCTTTGGCAACCACTTTGATGGGCCTAAGACAGCTTCCAGCAGATAGCAACAAGTTCATGGGTCCCCCTGCAAATGTACCCAACCCCATAGCGGTGGCAGTAGAAAGTAGCCACCCTCTAGAGCCAACCATAACAATTTCAAAAAGGGAATATCTCCACCAATTTGATTATTTCACTGAATGATCCAGTCCTGTGTACAATAACAGAAGAATCTGTCGGAGTGGAAGAAAGTACTGCTTCCACCCACCACACTAAAGTTTCAAAAGCATGATGACCAACCCAGCACAATCCAGGGAAGTCAAGGCATTTAGAAATTGTTTCCAGAACATTGCTGGTTGGACTAGACTAAGCAGTTTAGACCACTCCCTTCTCTGCAAGAACTATGATATCTACTCTTCCAGGAGAACTGAACTGCTGGTGAGCTCCTTATAGATGGCTACCATGCCTTTTCTAATAAGGCCTTTCCTGGGTTCAGGCACTAGAAGACTAAAAGGGGATTTGGGAATCCTGAACTCTACATCACTCAACGTAAAGTGTATTCATTTAAAAAATCAAAACCAACGGGTGATGACGGTTCTTTACAACTCAAATTTTATTATAGACTCATTATAGTTGCTACCTGTTCCATATATATATATATATATATATATATATATATATATATATATATATATATATATATATATATATATATATATATATATATATGTCTATTTGTATTTTCTATTTTTTTATAGCAGAGGGATAATTAAGCTTAACAATGCTAACTTCCCTAACAGATTTTTGAAACTTAATACCACATGCATTCAATATAATTTCTTATTTTCCTTCTTCTTTATCTTGATTATTCCTTCTACTCTCAAAAAAAAATCCATAAAGAATAAATTCTAACAAAATATCTCAGTCCCTGGAGACCTTAAAAGTTAAGGTCTGAGTTAAGCCGCCCTGAGCCTGCCGAGGCGGGGAGGGCGGGATACAAATAAAATTTATTATTATTATTATTATAAGGTCAAGAAGAAACTCTTTCTTCTTCACCTGGACTGAATTAAGCAAGGAGGGATATTACCCAGGTGCTCTCACCAGCTGTCTCCATCCAGCCCTAGATTCTGAAAGAAAAATCATTAAATATAAATTATAAATTTCTTCAACTTTTCCCTTTTCTTGTTGCTTCAATTTCTTTTTAGATAGAGTCCATACTTTCTTCCAGATTTACATGAACTTCCTCAGTACATGCACGAGTTGTCCTTAAGGAGACTAGAGGAGAGCATTCCTTTCTCTTATTAACTCTTGATGTAGGAGAGGAGGGAGTTAACTTGGAAAGTAGTATCTCACCCGAGGCTGCGTCATATGCTGTAAACGAAGTGGAGCCTTTTTGGACACATAGTTTGCCTGATTGTAGCCATTTATATTTAATTTTTAAGTCCCGCTATTTGGCAGTTGTTTCCTTAAGGTCTCTTCTGATTCTTAAAAATTCAGGAGGGAGATCCGGAAAGACCTGAATCTTTAACCCCTGGTAGTTCAAGCCTCCTTTCTCCCTAGCCTCTGCAAAGACTCTTTGTCTCATTCGATAATCCTTAAACTGTACCACAATATCTCTGGTTTAAGACAAATTGTCTTCACATACCTTGCCAACATGATATGCTTTTTGAATGAGTGGAAGAACTTCGACCTCCAGGTGGGTTACTTCAGCAAGCCAATTTGCCATGAATATATATAAGTCCATTTAAGCTTCCACATCAGATTTAAAACCTCTGAATTTTAGGCACAGCTCCCGGTTACGAAAGTCCACTGTTAAAACCCGTTCCCTCGTCCATGCATCTGATGTTGTCTTTTGAGCTTTTTTTAATGCTTCTTGTGCTGTCTGGGTAGCTTGTTTACAAGAATTCTCTGGTTCATCCGGACGCTGACACATTGGTTGTAGCATAGAAGTTATGTCCTCTCATATTTCTTGTCTTAGCTTAGACATTGCCTGAGACAATAAATTCACCGTGAGAGGACATTCTGCGGCTGTTTCCTCATCTCTCTCCACCCATGCATGGGAGGTGGAAGGCAGTTCCAAGAAATTAGTTAAAGGCTGAAAGCTTTTTTCCTTCTGCTTGGTCTTTTTCATCCCTTTTGGAGGCATCTCTCAAAAGTTGAAAAATATAATTTAAAGGGGTAAAAAGAGATATAACTTTGGAGGCGGCTGGGAGAGCGTTAGGCAAAGGCTCCTAACCGAATATTGGTCAAAGCCACTCCCCCCCGTGATGACGGTTCTTACCACTTTGATATAGAGACCCTCCTATTAATAAATGTATATCTCCCTCCCCAACAGAGAAAATCAGAAATATTAGAAACTTGGGATGAACTTGAATCTTATATTGAGGATCTCATGAACAACATCCATGCTGATACAATCCTAAAGGGGGACGGGATTACAATGCTAGACTTGGCCCAAACAGTGAAACACTTACCAAAAAGTTTGGATTCTTTATGTGTATCAATGAATTAAATCATGGCTATACCCAATATCAACGTCTCTCAAAGGATTCCAGGGCAAATTTTGCATGTGCCTGCTTAGCAAGAATGGTGTGAAACTAAAAGGGAGAATCACAGGGAGGTTTAGAACAGGAAAATACCATGATAAAATAATGACAGAATTAACACCAACATATACTAAATATATAAATTTAAATAGTGAAATCAACACACAATTATACATTAGTTCAACAATGGGTAGAAGATTGTAACAACTTATCTTATGCATCTAAGCACACAAGAAGATTAATAAGAATGTTATTTCAAATGAAGTGCAGAGTGCAAAGAAGTACTTGTACACAAAGAAGTCCCATGTATGATGTTCATTCTGTTGTTTTATAGCAGAAGACCCCACCAAAGCAGCATCTGACAGACCCTGGTACCGGCTGGTGGTTTGCCGCGCCGTTTCAAATCTCTTTGTCAAAGAGGGGGTGTCTGAAGTTCTTCCAAGACTTTTCCACTACCCAAAATTAATTAATTAACAAATTTGATCACAAAAAACAAATATACATCCATCATTTTACATATTAGTCACTAATAAAAGTAACTCACCATCACATAAGTATACAGCAACTCATACAAGCACAAACAGAAACCTTCACAGGGCGTATTACCACAAGTCTAACAATGTAAACTACTTTTAAAGAAACAATACCCAAATCCAAAACTGTGGGAGTCACGCGATTGGCACACCACCTGATCACCTCCAGAAAGTCTGATGACATGTTGAACACAGGCTTCTTACACTCGTGGTTTAACCGCATCTATCCTTGGTAAATTGCTAAGTTTGCATTAAATCTTGTAGACATGACCTCCTTGTAACTGGGCAGACGTTTCCTGTTAATGCTTTGTCTGTTCGATGATTTAAGCTGGTGTATTTTTGACGCTAATTATGCATGACATATAATAAACCTTGCTCAGAGAGGCAAGCAGAACTTTTCCTCTCTCAGTACACGTGTCAAGTGATCATTCCTACACAAAACACCTGTGTACAAACTATTAACAAAGCTAGGAAATTGCCACAATACCTCATATATACAAATTCTTAGAAAGCAAGGAAAATCTATACAGCTATTTAATTCCTTTGGTGCTAGCATCTGTAAATGAAAAATCCAGAATGTTTCCTCATGAGGGAGGCAATTTTTTTGCAAAATCATCATGGTGACCTGCATATTTCTATAACACAATAAACTGCATTTCATCTATATGATGGTTGGCCTCTATATAATGATTTGTAAGGGGGGCTTCAAAATTTTTCATTTTTATAGATAAAACTTCTTTGTGTACAAGCACTTCTTTGCACTCTACTCTTTATTGGAAGTAACATTCTTATGAATATTTTTGTGTGCTTAGATGTTTAGGATAAGTTGTTACAATCTTCTACCCATTGTTGAACTGATGTATAATTGTGTGTTGACTTCACTATTTAAATTTATATATTTAGTATAAGTTGGTGTTAATTCTGTCGTTATTATATCATGGTATTTTCCTGTGCTTAGCAAGAATGGCAGGAAGGTTTGAGTTTTCCATTCTAAATGGTCCTACTGCAGGCAGCTATCCTAGAGAAATTATCTACATGGTGGGCTCCAGAAGTAGTACCATCGACTACTCCCTAGTCAGTTCTAGACTACTTTCCAAGGCTGTATACCTCCAAGTTCTATTGGAACTTGAAAGTGACCATCTTTTGTTAGACCTGGCTCCTTTGGATGTCCAAACTTCCTTCAATCTCAAACCAGGTCCATACTTAATACCAGCCCATCAAATGGGCTGCTGTGCCAAGTGGTCTGACCACTTGGCCACAGGAGTGAAGGGGGTCCTGGAGAATGAGGATGCTTGCAGGTAGAGGGCTGCAATTATGGATGAGCCTCATGACCAAAATCCATTGATTTTTTTAAAACCAACTTATTCAGCTCTTGAAATTACATCTGGCCCAAGATGCCTCTACCTAGAGATGGACATATAAGAATCCCTCCAAACTCTGGTTTGAAAAGACTGCCAGAAAACAAAAGGATAGCTTAACGTTGCTTATGAAGTTTACAGAAACCATAAGAGTCCTTGATACATGGGCATCCAGCATCGTCTCCTACATTCAAAGAAGTCATATAAAAAATTATTGACAAGGAAAAAATGTGAGGATAGGAAGGCGTTGTGCAATAGGACATTACAGTCAACAAAAGAGAGGACCTCGACCCAGTTTTGGAAATTGATCGTGAACCACTCTTTCAAGGACCTTTCTCCTATTGATTCTATTAACTCTCCTGAAATCTGGGAGGCATTTGTTTGTTAATTTTGATGCCCCTCCCAAAATCAAGAGGTTTTGTTGGATCTGCTGGCCTGGTCTCCTGTATCAGCTAAAGAGGTAGAGACTTTGATTGGTATGCTCAATAAAGATAAAGCACTAGACCCAGGCTTCATACTCCCAGAGGCAGGCCCATAGCTACAGTGGGGCCCGGGGAGGTAGGCTACTCCATTCAACCCCCTCTTCCATCTGTATAGCCCCTCCATTGCTTAGCAGTTCCTTCCAGAAGGGCAGGAAGTAGGCTTCACATTTGTCTGGCCAGAGAGACCAGTAGGGAGGGGCTTCAGATTGGCACTGGGAGGGGAGAGAAGCCTACTTGCAGCCAGATCCCCTTGGAAGGTTTACTGAAGTGGGGGGGGGGGCTGTCACTTTACTTGAGAAGCAGAGCAAGTATTTAGGGCCAAACCGGGTGGCCCTTGGGCTTCCCCCAAACAAAAAATGCTGCTGTGGGCCCCACCAAACATGAAATCCTGACTATGACCCTGCCCAGAGGCACTAATAGACAATGTGGTTTGGTGGACTCTTCTTCTGGCCACATTGTTCACTTATATAGATTTAACTGGGGATGTTTCTGAGGCCTGGTAAGAAGCCATTATTATTCCCTTTTTCAAAGCTGGGTGGAGAGAGCAAACAGGCAATTATAAGCCGATTAGTCTTTTGGACATTTTAGGCAAATTATATGCAAGACATCTTTTAGAGCAATTACAAAATTGTCTGGCTCAGGAAAACTTTCTAGTTGACTAACGGGCTGGTCTAAGTCTGGCTATGTTACATTGAAGCTAAAATAAGTTCCCTGAATCTATCTTTAGAATCCTTATCCTTGCTTTTTGAGTTCGAGGCTTTTTTAGAAATCTAGTCTACTGAGCTCAAAGCTACAAACTCTTTATAGTCTTGCCAACTGAATGTTTTCTCCCCTAAACTTAAGAATTGTTCCAAATGCAAATATTCCAGCTGTGTACCTCTACCAACTTCTAGCTCCAAATTTGCTCAGAGCCTTTTCCTTGGCCAGATTCAGTGCCCTTCTGTCAGCCATTTTATTTGGCAGATTCCAAGGGACTCCCTATTCAAGTAGGTGCTGTCCCTGTAAAATGGATTGTGTTGAGACTGTCGCCCATGTTCTTCTCCAATGTCCTCTCTATTTGGCGTCCCACCGAGATCTTTGATACCCCATATTGGCCCAAATTTTAGAGACCTCTGATGATTTTAAGGTGCTTTTTTTGCTTAATAATTCTAATCCGGAAATAACTGAATTAGTAGCAGAGGGTTTTTTTAATAGAACTATGGTTACTCTTCCTGATACGTAGTACTATGTATCAGGTTTTACTATGTTGTTACTTTGTTTTTATCTTGTAATCCTAATTTTATTCTGTATGGATTATGTATTCTTTTAATATGTAACCTGGCCGACTATTTTATATTCTTATATATGTCAATAACGGCTGCCTTGTGTGACTAACAGGCTGGTTTCGGGGAGCGACGATCGATCTACTGTGGGAAGTACTTTCTGTCCCATCTGATAGACAATTATGCGACCAACAGTTTCTATATTTGCAGCCTTCGTAGATCGGTTTATGACTCCATATCCAGCGATAATCTCTGGACAACATTGCCACTTTGTTTGATAGGAGACTTCTATTTTTGATCCAGGCACTTTATACCAATACCATAGTTAGGGTCAGATGCAACAAACGTGGCCTCCTACCTAACTTCATTCCAACATCAAAAGGAGTCAAGGAAAGCTTTTTGCCATCTATATTAACAATTTTATTAACAATCTTTGCCTGGTAGATACTCATCCTCCCTCTTTGGTAGATTGCCATTTAGTAGTCCTACTTTCTGCAGATGAAACAACCCTGTTGTCTAGGAAACCAGTAGGCCTTATAAGGGTGTTAAAGCAATTTAGCCTTTGTTGCAATCTAAATAATTTGGAGATTAACTACCAAAAATCAAAAGTAATGGCTTTTGGCCCAAAACTCAAGGTAAGGGAGTGGAGCATAAATGTCAGCAGGATACAGCAGGTGGTGACATAAGTATCTAGGGGTTATGATCCAGACCTTGGGGGCAAAAAAGGTCCACTATGAACACGTTGCAAATTCTGGTTGCAAGTCTGCCCAAGGCATTATTAGATTTCTCCTTGCAAAACGGGGGCATTATATACCAGTGGCCCTTAAACTATATCTTGCCAAGACAGTACCACAACTTATGCATGGAACTATTTTGAATTCAGCATCATCAAGTTTTGCCCCCCTTGAGAAAATGCAATCCAAATTCCTAAGAGCTATATTCTGATTACCAAATAATGTTTCAAATGCCATTCTGCATTTGGAAACTGGATTGGTAAGAATAGAGGCTTTCAATCAATATTTGGCTCAAGCTTAATCAGATATCATTTCTTTGATCCTCAAGGATAGGTTTTGTTCCATCTGGCTAAGGGCTATTTATTAGAAGCTGTCCATGCTCAGCTTTTCATTTGAGTCTCTCCAGATAATGGTTTAGGGCCTTAGTCACTCAGTGAATACTAGATGTCAAGAGGCAGAATGATCTTGCCCAGGATCCAAATTTTTTTTTCGCCCCTACCCAAATGAGATATATGGTCTCTCCAGCTTCATACCTGTCACCAGCGTTCCCTCTAACCTGCGTTAGTGTGAGCTAGATCTTCTTCGTGGTCTCTGTGCTTCACACTCATGGGATAGTGCGCCTGCGCCGATCCCCGAATCGGTACCTGAAAAAGCCCAGGATTTTTCCGCGCTCGGCGCCAATGGGCATGCGCAGGCGTCCCAATGCGCATGCTCACCGGCGCCAGCGCGGGGATCCCACCAGTTCCTTTCTGACCGCTGCGCGGAGAGGTTTACCTTTCTGGTTCCCCGGTCGGTGAGAATTTTTGGCTTTGCCTTTTTCTCGTGCTTAGCCCGTTTATTGTTCTTAATAGTTAGTCAGTTAGTTAGTTAATAGTTAGTTAGTTGTTGTTTAAAAAAAAAACAACGTTTCTTTGTCCGTTTGGCGAACTGCCCCTCGGGGTAATTCGCTTTCGCTTTTCCCCCGTTTTTTTCTCTCAGTCGTTTCTGAGTAGTTTTTTCTTGCGGCTACCTTCTATGGAAAGTCGCTGGGGGGTTTTCAAGCGCTGCCGTGCTTGCGGGAAAAAGATCGCCCCTCCGGACAGCCATTCCCTTTGCCTGCTGTGCCTCAGAGAGACGCACCGAGTAGAGGCTTGCCCGCACTGTCTCCGCTTTTCAAAGCAGACAAGAAAGAACCGTGCGGCCCGGTTATCGGCGGCACTAACCGAATCGGCGCTTCGACCTCAACGACCGATGGAGTCTTCGGTACCGAAATCGACTGACACCCCGGCTCAGGAGCTTGCATCGGCCGATGCTGCTCCGACACTAACTGTTGGTCTTGGGTGACTTCAATGTTCACGCCGATGACGCGGCCTCCACTCAGGCGTTGGACCTGGTGTCATCCATGGCGACACTGGGACTCTCCCAAGTTGTCACAACTCCCACCCATCAGGCGGGGCACATGCTAGACCTGGTCTTCGCGGCGGGAGTTTTAGTGAACGATATTACTGCCAGAGCAGTGCCATGGTCGGATCACTATGCCCTTAAGGCTCGTGTGGGTATGCCACCCCAAACCTGTTTAGGCGGAGAGCGTATTTTAGCTCGCCCACAGAGCCTGATGGACCCAGAACGGTTCCTGACGGCTCTGCGGGATCCCGGGCCCCCTGGCGACTCCTTGGATGGCCTGGTAGAGTCTTGGAACGACAGACTCTCCAGAGCCATTGAAGAAATCGCACCTAGGCGTCCTCTGCGCCCCCGTCTGAAGTCGACACCCTGGTATAACCAGGGGTTGCGACAATTAAAACGGGAACTCAGACAACTAGAGAGGCAATGGCGGCGTACTCGAGACGAAGCGACTCGAACATCTTATAGAGAGATTATGAAGTCCTATGAGGTGGCAATCAAAACCGCAAAGAGAACATACTTTGCGGCTGAGATTGTGTCCGCAACATCGCGCCCAGCACAACTGTTTAATATAATTCGGAGTCTAACAACACTGCCGCAGGGCAGACCAAATTGTAAAGAATTGGAGATTGGCTGTGAGGCTTTTGCGAACTTCTTTGCGGACAAGATTGCGTCGCTCCGCCTCGACCTCCCTGCCACATTGGAGGCAGTTAGCGAAACCGAGGCTCCGGGCCTGTCTTCGGACTATGTTCTGGATGGTTTCAGCCCTCTCAGCCTGGAGGAAGTTGACAGGATCCTCTTATCTGCACGCCCAACAACCTGTAAATTGGACCCGTGCCCCTCCTGGCTTATTAAGTCCTGCCAGAGGGAGCTTAGATATCCTGTACGGGATATCATAAATAGATCCCTCACGGAAGGGCAATTTCCAACACAGCTTAAAGAAGCGGTGGTCCGCCCCCTCTTGAAAAAAACATCATTAGATCCGGCCCAATTGGCACACTATCGGCCGGTCTCGAATTTGCCCTTTTTGGGCAAACTTATCGAGAGGGCAGTCGCGTCGCAGCTACAGACTTTCCTGGATGACGCTTCCGTCCTTGATCCCCTTCAGTCCGGCTTCCGCCCGGGCCATGGGACGGAGACGGTGCTGGTCGCCCTAGTAGATGACCTGCAACGGCATCTGGATCGGGGCGGCTCGGCGGTACTGATGCTGTTGGACCTATCGGCAGCGTTCGATACGGTCGACCATCGGTTGCTAGCCCGCCGCCTCGCCGACGCGGGGATTCAGGGGTTAGCCTTGCAGTGGCTTTCCTCTTTCCTTGAAGGTCGGGGACAGAGGGTCGCTATTGGGGACGAGCTGTCCCGTAGGCACTCGCTTGATTGCGGGGTGCCTCAGGGTGCGGTTCTTTCCCCGATGTTATTTAACATCTATATGCGTCCCCTCGCCCAGATTGCCCGAAGGTACGGGCTGGGTTGTCACCAGTATGCTGATGACACTCAGCTTTATCTGCTTATGGACGACCGGCCGGTCTGTGCCTCAGAAAATCTGGACCGGGCATTACAGGCTGTGGCTGGGTGGCTCAAGCAGAGCGGGCTGAGGCTAAATCCGGCGAAGACAGAGGTCCTTTGCTTGGGCCGTCGGGGTCCGGGAAGGGAAATACCCCTTCCTGTTTTTGACGGTGCGCCGCTGAAGGCGGCGCATAGTCAGGAGCCTGGGGGTACTTCTGGAGCCTTCCTTAACAATGGAGCCCCAGATAGCAGCCACTGCCAAGTCCGCATTTTTCTATCTTAGGCGGGCAAGGCAGCTGGCTCCCTTCCTGGAGCGCGACGATCTAGCAATGGTGATCCATGCTACGGTCACCTCGAGGCTGGACTACTGCAATGCCCTCTACATGGGGCTGCCCCTGTGCCGAACCCGGAAATTGCAGCTGGTGCAGAACGCCGCCGCCCGGTTGTTATTAGGGCTCCCAAGGTGGGAGCACATCCAGCCAGGACTTCGGGCTCTGCACTGGCTGCCAATATCTTACCGAGTTCGATACAAGGTGCTGGTCATTACCTTTAAAGCCCTATATGGCCTAGGACCTGCCTACCTGAGGGACCGTCTCTTCCCACACGTTCCCCAGCGAGCACTAAGATCAGGAACCCAAAACCTCCTGGTTGTCCCCGGGCCAAAGGAAGCCCGCTTGAAAGTTACCAGCTGCCGGAAGAGGTAAGGGCCCTGCGGGATCTTACTCAATTCCGCAGGGCCTGTAAGACATCCCTCTTCCGGCTGGCCCACAACTAATCAGCACTGAGTACTGAATATCGAAGACTGAACATCAAATACTGAACTTGTAACCGATGAGTGTAGCTGTAGGACCGCCGTCTGAGTTTAATGTGTATGTATATAACAATTGTTTAGATTTTTAACTGTAAATTATGAAATGTTAATTTTAATGTTTAATTTTAGATTCCATGTTAGTTTTATATGTTGTAAGCCGCCCTGAGCCACCTAGTGGGAAGGGCGGGATATAAATCTTAGATAAATAAATAAATAAATAAATAAATAAACTTTAGCTGAACTGCCGGAAGAGCGTGGCTCCACAAAACGTTCCCACGAGGGCTCGGTGGATACGCCCGCTAAGAAGCGCCGAGAGGAGTCGGGGACCCGAGTTCCTAAGAAGGCGAAATCGAAGGATAAGCGGAAGCGACCCCGCACTCCTTCCCCTTCGGTGGGCGCATCGACATCGGCAATCCCTAAGCCGCCGAAGAAGATCCTGGCTTCTCCACACCGAAGCCCAGTGATCCAGTCTCATCTGTCGGCATCAGAGCAGGAGCCGGAGATTGACTTAACCCAACGCTCCTCATCTTCAGGCTCGCGTCGACATACCGCCAGCGAATCGACCTCGGAGGTGGAGGTGTCGGCGCCGATAGCTCCTCCGGTCCCGTTCAGGCACCGAGACAGGCGAGAACCGGAACCCTTCCATGCACCTCAACACTTCCCGATACCTCCATGGGAGCAACGCAGATGGCAGCCTCCGTACTCTCGGTACCAATCCTATCACTGGTACCCAGAGGACTACCAGGACTGGGAGCAGGCATCGGAATTCTCGTCCATGTCGAGGGTATCGCACCGATCCCGGAAGGCGTCGGTATCGGTTCCCCCGGATCGACAATTAGTCCCGGTCGAAGCTCCTCGAAGACCACCACCGGCCCAGTCTCCACTGCGAGAGTCAACCCCGATGCTCTCGGAGCACTCCGCACATCAGGACTCCTCGTCATCGGAGTCAGACGGTGAAGCCCAAGACCTGGAACCCTCACCGGTCTCCCAGACGGCTGAGGATCTTCCGATTTCACCGTCGGAGGATCTAAAGTCCTATGGGGACCTCGTGAGACGAATTGCTGCCACCCTGAAGCTGCCTGTGACTCAGCCAGAACCCGTAGTGGACGATAACGTGTTCGATATAATGCAGAAGAACACGTCCACTGTGGTCGCCCTGCCAGTCACCAAGGTGATTCTCCAAGTCGTCAAGGAGCCTTGGAGAAAACCTTCATCGACACCGGTATCATCTAAACGGCTGGACCACATGTACAGGGTCCAGGAGACAGGGGCTGAATTTTTGTTCACCCACCCACGGCCTAATTCCGTGGTAGTCTCCTCTTCCTCGAAGGCTAGGAAGGTCCATTCCTCCCCACTGGACAAGGAAGGGAGGAAGATTGATGGAATGGGTCGCAAGGTCTATTCAGCAGGGGCACTCGGCATCAAGGTATCTAACTATGCTGCCTGCATGGCTAGATACCAGTATGCTGTGTGGGAACAACTCTCCCCCTTCCTCTCTTCACTAAGTGAGGATAAAAAGGCTGCTGCAATGAAGTTGCAGAAGGAAGGTCTCACTGTGGCCAGACAACAACTGGCTGCAGCGAAACATATGGTGGAAGCTTCGGCCAAAGCCATCACCTCTGCAGTCTGCATTCGACGCCACTCCTGGCTCAGGTCGACGGCACTCCACCGAGACACAAGAACCTTCATCGAGGACCTGCCTTTTGAGGGGGACGGGCTCTTCAGCACCACGACTGACACGGCGCTGCAAGAGTTCGACAAGAGTGTCAAAACATCTAGAAATTTGGGCATCCAATCTACCCCCAAGGCTTCCAGATCCAAACAATGGCCTAAGCCCTGGACCAAGAAGCCTTACCAGAAGTTCTCCCCTGTACAATTGCGTCCTCGCCCTGTGCAGGCTGAACGACCCTCCTATTCAGGTAACGGCAGGAACCATTACGGGACCCAGCCTTCCAACAAGTCTAAGGGGGCTCGCCCCCAGAAGCAGGGGGTTTGACTTCCCGCAAGCACGCGTCATCGTCCCCACTGTTGGCTCATCCATCCGCCTACGCCCTTTCCTGCCTGCCTGGGAGTTGATCTCCACAGACAGGTGGGCTCTGTCCATCGTAAAAGAGGGCTACAAAATAGAGTTTGTTCAGACCCCGAATCAGTCCGTGGTAGTTACCACTCCCCCTTCCCCACCTCTGCTGGCGGAGGTGAACAACCTCCTCCAGAAACAAGCCATAGAGGTGGTTCCACCGGAGGCCAGAACAGGAGGCTTCAACTCCCGCTACTTTCTGGTCCCCAAACGGGATGGGGGCCTGAGGCCTATAATGGACCTCCGGAGTCTGAACAAATTTATTCTGTACCAGAAGTTCAGAATGCCCACGCTGCAAACAGTCTTGCCCCTCATCAATCAGGGGGACTGGATGGCGACCCTGGACCTCAAGGATGCCTACTTTCATGTCAGCATTCACCCTGCGTTCAGGCGTTTCCTAAGGTTTGCAGTGGGTGCTCGGCATTTCCAGTTCAGGGCCCTGACGTTTGGACTGTCTACTGCTCCTCGGGTGTTCACGAAGCTGATGAGCGTGGTGGCTGCCCACCTTCGTCTTCAGGGAGTCGTTGTCTTCCCATACATCGACGACTGGCTTCTTGTGGCGAAGTCAAGAGAGAGTCTAACAACACACATTGCCATCACCCTGCGTCTTCTCGGCACCCTGGGTTGCAGGTCAACCTGGAGAAATCCCATCTTACTCCGTCAAAGACAGTTCAGTTCATAGGGGCTCTGCTGGACACAGATCAACACCGAGCATTCCTTCCTTCGCAGAGAGCAAAGGACATCATCAGTCTGGTACAGCTACTTCAAAGGCGGCAGTGGGGCACGGCCCAGCAGCTCCAGCGGATGCTGGGGCTGATGGCTGCGACGACAAGCGTGCTACGTTTCGCAAGACTACGAATGAGGGGACTACAGCTATGGTTCTTGCGCCATTTTCGCCCTCTCATAGACTCACCTCGAAAGAGGTTCACCATCCCACCTGGGACTCTCCAATCACTGCAATGGTGGGGATCGGAGAGCAACATCTGCCAAGGGGCTCCCTTCCATCTTCCAACCCCCACTGTGACTATCGCTACCGATGCTTCCCTGTGGGGGTGTGGAGCTCACCTGGAGGATCTATGTGTGGGAGGTCAATGGCCTCCGAGACTGAGTCGGTGCCATATAAATTACCTAGAACTGCTGGCGGTTCACTTTGCCCTTCGTTCTTTCCGTCCACTGTTAGCGGGGAGGACTGTGGCACTGCTTACGGACAATACCACGGCCCTGTGCTATATAAACAGACAGGGAGGGACAGTGTCTCGCAGGTTGTGCTCGCTGGCGATGGATCTCTGGATGGAGTGCCTCCAGTGGGACATTTTTGTGAAGGCAACACATCTGCCGGGGGTCCTCAACATACAGGCAGACTCTCTCAGCAGGGGTGGTGCTTCCCCACACGAATGGGAACTGCAATGGCGGTTCCTAGAGCCGGTGTTCCAACTCTGGGGTTACCCACAGTTAGATGTCTTTGCCACGGCGGAGAACAAGAAGTGCCCCTTGTTCTGTGCCAGGGGATGTGCAGATCCAGCCTCGCTGGGAGACGGACTTCCGTGGAGGGGTTGGTTCCTTTATATGTTCCCAACCCTACCTCTGTTGACGAGGGTAGTCCACAAGCTAGTGCAGGAGAGGCCGCGTTGCATCCTGGTGACTCCTTGGTGGCCCCGTCAGAGCTGGTTCTCGATCCTGCTCCAGCAGTCGAAGGGGGTCTTTTACCAGTTCCCGGCAGAACCGGACCTGTTGTCGGCTCAGGGCGGGCACGTACTCCACCACAACATGCCACACCTGAAGCTGACAGCGTGGTTCATCGACCACTAGGTTTTTCTACCAGGGTCTAGCAAGTCCTCCTAAGCAGCAGGAAACCTTCCACCCGTGCCTCTTACGAGAGGAAGTGGAAGAAGTTCAGTAACTTTGTGGCTGACTCCCCTTTGCCGCCCCACTGTGTTGGGCTTTCGGCAATTTTTGAGTTTCTTTTGGCCTTGGTGGATGAGGGGCTGGTATTCTCCTCCATCAAGGTTTATTTGGCAGCTATTTCTGCTTTCCATGGCTCAGTGGAGGGTTACTCTGTTTTCGCTCACCCTCATTCCAAAAGGTTCATGAAGGGACTGTTCTGCCTTCATCCCCCTTCTAGATCTCCTCAACAGTTGTGGGACTTGACTTTGGTTCTGGACAAGTTGACTCGTCATCCCTTTGAACCTATGGCAACGTGTTCCCTACAACTTTTGTCTTGGAAGACTGCATTTTTAGTTGCCATCACTTCAGCACGTCGTGCGGGGGAGCTCACGGCGATGCGTTGTGATTACCCCTACCTTGCCTTTAGGGAAGCTGGGGTCTCTTTAGCTCCAGACATCACTTTTCTCCTTAAGGTGGTTTCCCAGTTCCACCTCAATTTAGAAGTTTGGTTACCCACATTTTACCCTAGCCCTTCCTCGGATGAGGAACGCAGGCTGCACGCATTAGACATTAAGCGTGCCCTTCTGTTTTATTTGAATCGTTCACGGGGTTTTCGTAAGGACAATCAGCTGTTTGTCTCCTATTCTGCCCCCAAGTTAGGGTCCAAGATTTCGTCTCAAAGACTTTCCAAGTGGCTTACTGAGACGATCAAACTTTGTTATTTGTTGGCGAAGAAGCCTTTACCTGGACCTGTTCGTGGACACTCCACAAGGGCGATGGCCATGTCGGTGGCATTCCTGAGAGGTGTGTCCCTTCCGGATGTCTGCAAGGCGGCTACCTGGTCTTCTCCACATGCCTTCATGAAGCACTACGCGCTGGACGTGCATGCTCAGCAGAAGACTCAGTTGGGAGCTGCGGTGCTGCAAGCTGTGTCTTCAGGTTGACCGTCTTCCCGCCTCCAGGTATGCTTTGCTTGCTAATCTCCCATGAGTGTGAAGCACAGAGACCACGAAGAAGATAGACAGGTTGCTTACCTGTAACTGTAGATCTTCGAGTGGTCATCTGTGCATTCACACTACCCGCCCTCCTTCCCCACTGCTGACGGTCTCCCTCCAGTAGGAGCTTCCAGCGGTCAGGAAAGAACTGGCGGGATCCCCGCGCTGGCGCCGGTGAGCATGCGCATTGGGACGCCTGCGCATGCCCATTGGCGCCGAGCGCGGAAAAATCCCGGGCTTTTTCAGGTACCGATTCGGGGATCGGCGCAGGCGCACTATCCCATGAGTGTGAATGCACAGATGACCACTCGAAGATCTACAGTTACAGGTAAGCAACCTGTCTTTTTCATTTATCTTCCGGCTCATGCATTTTTGTCTTAGCTCAGGAAAAATGGCTCCAGAGCAAACTAATTGGTCAGTAGCTCACAACTTTAATGCCAGTAGCTCACGGAGTAGAGTTTTTTGCTCACAAGACTCCACACCTTAGAAGGGAGTATAGCCTGTCACACTTAGAAATCCCGTCCCATCAAAAGGCCTTTTCTATGGCCCAATGTAATATTTTTCCATCTGTGGTCTTAAAGGGCCATTATAAAAAGATCCCAGTGGCTGAGCATGTTTGCCCCTGTGGTTCTGGAAAGTGGAAACAATCGAACATACCTTGTTCAGTTGCATTATCAAGTACTTCCAAACCTTACTGGAGAGATCCCCAGGTCACCTGGAATTGGAATTAAGTAATATGCTTTTGTCAGATTCTAATCACACGTTTTCTGGCCACAGCTTCTAGAATACGCAGAGATTATGTAAACAAATGATATAGAGACTTCCAAGTCCTTGTATTTTCCAATTTTTAACAGACAACGGGGGTTTTTTTCTTGAATACTATTAAATAATTTTCTTATCAATGGCTGTGTATCCAGTGTATGGTATTCAACTGTATTTTAACTGTATTGTGCTGGTTATATACCAAAATAAGCTATTTGGATTTGGAAGTTCATATTAAGTTTGTCTCTCCTATAATTAGTTGATATCCTGGCAGTCCAGAATCAGTGTATACTAGAATAATGCTATCTGATGAAAATCTGCTGGTTTTAGCGAGTAGTGTGAAGTTTCTTGCTGCTGCTTACAAAATTTGGCAGATACTGAAGATTTAAGAAATGTTAAAATTGTACTTTGAAATATTTTATTATGCTTTAAATACTAAAATTAATTAAAGGTTTTTTTAAAAAAATACTGGAGTATATGAGCCTGTTTTATTATGGGCTGGTCAAGGACTGTTTTTAGTGAAGACTGAGATTGAGAGAGCTCATCCATCATAATGATGTCCTTGGTAATTATGTATTAGTTACAGTTATTATGAGCAAAACTCATATATTGCATTTTATATATACTATTTATTTATACTATTTGTGGTTGATACTTCAAAATTCCTTTTGAAAAATTATGCTGATATTCCAAGTGTTTTGGATGTAATGTAGCAAGATAGTATAATATCTATTTCAACAACAACTTTTGTACTTTTGGTGTTAATTAATCTTTTCCCCTTGTTACTCCACCATCCTCCCCTTTTAAAGATGAAAAAGAAGAACAAAAAGTCTCTGGCTGAATCAGTTGCTGAAGAAGAACACTACAAAGTGCCAGAGTACAAAACAGTGATAAATATTTATTCTGAAGACCAGCTGAACATTACATTATCTAAATGTGGACTGCTAATGTTGAGTAACCTTGGCACGGTATGAAATACAATAAGAGTTTAGTCTGGGTGTTCAAATTATATTTAAGCCCCATGTTTTCAATTAGGAAATAGTCAATTGCCAGTTGTTAATCCATGATTTTGTGCTTTTTTTTAAAGGCATTTGCTGAAGCAGCTACACAAACTTCAGAAATCTTTAAGAAAGATAAAGCACCGTTTGTGTTGATAAATTCCTTAGGCGTGTCTGTAGTTGTAGTGCCTAGTGATTCCTTCAGTGTCCTGAATGCTGAATCAAGGACAAAATCATTTCATCTTGAAAATGGGCAAAGCCTAAGCATGGAATATATAAAAACTAAGAGTGAGAATGACCAGTTCACAGCTATGACTACCCTGAGCAGCAAAGTATTCTACATCTGGCTTAGTAAGTAGGCTTCAATTGTTTTTGTAAACATTCTTTTACTCAACCACAGCAGCCTTTCGTTTTATATTTCTACAACATAAAGTTCGAGAATCTTGGCTTTTTTTTTTTTCAGAAAATGAAATGGGAAGATTCAGACGAATTACTAGATCACAGCAGTAGAGTTAAAAATGAATCTGATTTTAATTACTGATTTTGAAAGCCTTAAGTGGCACCAGGAGATTTAAGGAATCACCCAGTATCCATAGAGGCTACAGCAGGGAAAATGGTACCTTTCAAAATGTACACTTGCCCATCCAGACAAAGCGAATGAATTTTGGGCTGCATCATGTGGGGAAGGATTATACCAAACCAGATTTGAGAAAGAATGTAGCAAGAATGGTGGAAAGTCTGGACATTTGACAGTTGAACAGTGTGTGGATTTTCTCCTCACCTCAAAAACCCCAACTGTTGTCAGGGTAGAATATGTCGATGCAGCCAGGATCACTGAGTTGGATACAGTTCTGCCACAAAAATAATGAGAGGGGAAGGGATCTATTCCATCTTTCTCCCACTGCAACCCTGTATGTCCCTGTAAAGAGCTGGACTATCCTTGGGAACAGTGTGGGGTGCAGTGCAATGCAACAAAAAGGAAAAACTTGGCAGAAAGCACTCCCCCCACACATAAACTTTTGTCTGAGCTTTTGTACTGCTTATAAAGTTTACTCCATTTTTGTGATTATGTGTGGGAGAGATTTTTTTTCTTGCTGATTTACATTGACTTTAGCTCCCTCACCATTTCCCATGCAGTTGCCAGATTTTCTTGAAGCTTTTCAGGAGCACAAGAGAATGCACTGAAAAGTGCAAGATAGCAAGAGTTCCTTCCCCAAATATGACAGGTCTGAACTGAATTCAGTGTTCATGTATGTGATTTTTACTAATGTTCAGAGCAGCTTATGCAGAACAATCAGCACAGTCAACAACCATCTTCCTTATCTTCACACCCCTTCCAACCCTCCCAGCAATTAACACAGAACAATGGTCACATTCAACAGCCAGTTTCCTTATCACTACACTTCCTGGAAGCCCCACCAAACAGTGGGCACATCCACAAACCTATTGCCCTTTCACCACACCCCCTCCAGCCTAGAAATAGCAGCTCTCCAGCAGCCCTGGCTTTGCTCAATGCACAGCAGCCAAGAAGGTCAGAGCGCCTGCTCCAGCTGCAACGCCACTGAGGATGTTCTCCGCAGCTGAGAACAAAACGTCTGGAAGAAAAACTGTCTCCAGTAGAACACGGCACTTGAGCCCGAAAGATTCTACAAACCCTAATGATGTTACCAGCCGTGAAAACCTGAAATCTTTGATAGCATTAATTATGTTATTCAAAGTATTTTTCGGTCCATTGGACGCTCCGGACCATTAGACACAGGTGCCTGGCTGGGAGACAAAGGTGAGATCGCTCCCTCTACCCCCACTGCAAACCCGGCACTTCGCAGGGAGCGATCTCGCCGCTTGTCTCCCAGCCAGGCACGCAGGCACCGGCATGCTTCCCCCGTGCCTGCGTGCCTGGCTGGGAGACAAGCAGCGAGATCACTCCCTGCGAAGTGCTGGGTTTGCGATGGGGGCAGAGGGAGCGATCTCGCCGCTTGTCTCCCAGCCAGGCACGGAAAAAGCACGCCGCCCCCTCCACAGCCGGCAATCGCGAAGCCCTGGGTTTGCGGAGGGGGTGGGTGCTTCCTCTGTGCCTGTTTGCCTGGCTTCAGCTGCTGCTTATAGCAAGCGCTGGGATCGGAGGCTTGGCTGCCTGCCTGGCTTCAGCTGATGCTTACAGCAAGCGCCAAGATCGCTCCCTCCGCCCTCCAATCCCAGCGCTTGCTATAAGCATCAGCTGAAGCCGGGCAGACAGGCACAGAGGAAGCACCCGCCCCCTCCGCAAACCCAGCGCTTCGCAAGCGCCGGCTGTGGAGGGGACGGCGTGCTTTCTCCCTGCCTGTTTGCATGGCTTCAGCGCTGATGCTTAAAGCAAGAGCTGGGATCGGAGGGCAGAGGGAGCGATCCTGGCGCTTGCTGTAAGCATCAGCTGAAGCCAGGCAGGTGGAGGTGGAGGTGGAGCCAGGCAGGCGCGGGGAAGCGCCGGGACGGAGGCAGCGGATCCCCCCCCCAGAGGAAGGTATGTACGGTACCTTCGCTCCATAAGACGCACACACTTTTCCCCCCACTTTTTTTTTGGGGGGGAAGTGCGTCTTACGGTGCGAAAAATATGGTAGTTAATTCATAAAATACAATTGTTGTATTAATAATAAAAGCCATTTTTTAAAATTCAGATTGAATCTGGATCATGAATACACATTGGAGCAGCAAGCTTAATATGTACTTTTAAAGTGTATATAGCCCTTCAGCTTCTTCAATAAAATAAAAATATATAAATTGTCAACTTATGGATCCTCGTTAATACAAAAAGTTAATCAAATCAAAATGAAAAAAAGATTAGGCATTCCAAACAACAAAAAAGGAGTAGCAGTCATATTGTGGACTCCATTTTCTTAAAAAGCAGTGAAGAACAGAAACAAAACTGGTGTATGCTCTGGATTTCTTTCTCTGCAGTTAGAATTTTTATCTCTTGTTCCTGGAACAGGGTTGAACACTGTGCTGCTGAAATGCAGAAGAATTTCTATAGCTCTTTAAAAAGTAGTGAATAAATATAAAGTTGCTAGTTCCCTGCAACAGTTCCTCATTTATACATGGGTAATTTGAATTTTTTTTTTGGGGGGGGAGGTAATTGGCTATTTGAAGAAGGTGCATTTGAAGGTCCAATTTAACTATTTGAAGAACATCTTTCCATTGCTGAAATGAAGTACATTCCTCTTGTTCACTTTGAAAAAAAATTAGTATGGATGCAGTGTGCTCACATGAAGACAGTTAAGTGAAACTATTGACATTGATTCAGCTATAGTATAGGTTTAGTTCTAAGCAAAAATAAAAAATCTGGAAACATCAATTCATATGTCTTTATCTTTTGTACATTTTCCCCTGTAATTTAATGTATTTTCTTATAATTTTAGCACCTGAAAATCACTCCACCACTGATAAAATTCCGCTGACAAAAGTGGGACGAAGTCTTTATAGAGTAAGACATAATGACTCAGGTGTTGTAAGATCTATTGTCTGTCAAATTGATACCATTGAAGGAAGTAAGACAATAACAGTACACTCACCTATTCAGGTAATGTATTTTCATAAAATTATTTATTGGTCAGTTGCCTTGCTGCTTTGTTTCTTTGAGGAATGTTATTGCACTCATGCAGAAGATGTAAGTTTGGTTAGCACCAGTTTTATTGAAGATGATGATGTAACAGGAAGGCTTCTTTAACACATATCATGGTTGCTATTCCTGTTTTTTCTAGATTAACAAGCGTTTAATTTATGTATGTATTATTAGCTACAGTACAGTATTCATTGTCTGTGTGCAAGGAGATGTCAAATTTAATGCAAATTTAATGCAACATACAAGCTCAAAAGAAGGCTGTACCTCATGACAATTTGGGGAGGTCCAGTGTGGCGTATGGTTAAAATATTAGACTAGGACCTGGGATCAAATCTCTGTTAGGCTATAAATTTGCTAGGTAACATTGGTCCAGTCACTTGCTCACAGCCTAACCTTCAATATATACACACATACACACACTGTGGCTAATAGCTACTGATGGACCTCTGCTGCATATTTTTATCTAAACCCCTCTTGAAGGTGGCTATGCTTATGGCCGCCACCACCTCCTTTGGCAGTGAATTCCACATGTTAATCACCCTTTGGGTGAAGAAGTACTTGCTTTTATCCGTTTTAACCTGTCTGCTCAGCGATTTCATCGAATAAAAATCTCTTTATAGCTTTTGGTGAGGCCAAGAAAGATTATAAAATTCCTTTCCAGACAATATCTCACTGGATTGTGTTCCTCAAGAGGAGTCTAATGTTCCACTGGAGACCACAGCCCATTTCACTAGGGCTTCATCTTCTGCCTTTTGTAATGGATCCTTTCTGCCGGACACCTGCAGGGCAGCCACCTTCTGTTTTCATTAAACACTGTGTCATTGATGTGGACTCCAGATGAACACATGAAGCCGCCTTCTACTGAATTAGACCTTCATTCTATGAAAGTCAGTATTGTCTACTTAGACCAGGAGTGGCTCTCCGTGGTTTCAGGCAGAGTCTTTTCCATCACCTTGTCCTTTCAATTACATATGCTGCGGACTGAACCTGGGACCTTCTGCATGCCTAGCAGATGCTTTGTTAGTGTAGACAGAGTGATCTTCCATAGCCTGTTTTGTTGAAAGCTTCATACCACCCTCCCTTGGTCAACTAACTCTATGCTCTCTCATGTGGGACGGCACAGAAGACACAATGATGAAACATGATTGCACTTAACCTGTAACTGATGTTCATCAAGTGTTCTTATGTGCAGGCAAACATCCCTCCCTCTATCCCTGCTGTGAGTGTCAGCATTCTCAGTTTGGACCCTCATCTCTAATGGCAAACTCAGCAAACTGAGGGAGGTACTCTGTCTTCCTTTTTATAAGCAGCTTCAAGAGGGGGTTAGATAAAAATATGGAGCAGAGGTCCATCAGTGGCTATTAGCCACAGTGTGTGTGTGTGTGTATATGTGTGTGTGTGTGTGTAATTTTTTTGGCCACTGTGTGACACAGAGTGTTGGACTGGATGGGCCATTGGCCTGATCCAACATGGCTTCTCTTATGTTCTTATAAGAGCTGTTGATAGGAACAACACTGAAGGGTGAGAAAGTATCTCTCACTTTGCGCGTGTGCAGTTCTCATGTGTGTCTGCACAGAACTCTCAATGAATATTAGTTACAGGTAAGTGCAACCATGTCTTCTTATGCTTGCTCTGCCTGCTTTTGCTGTTCTGTTCTGCTGTTGTTTATACGGACCTTCTGATTTACTCTATATAGATAAAGAATCATTTTTCAATTCCCTTGAATATATATGAAGATGGAAAATGTTTGGGAACTGCTTTATCAGATGATGAATTTAACATACCATTGACTTCTTACAGGTAGTTATTTTTGTTTCTTTGTACTGCTTTTGAATATATTATTATAAATACTGTCTGTCTAGCAAGGATTTTTAAAAGTTAGTGTCATAAATATACTGATTTCTGTCCAGACTAAAATGTTTAGTGGCAGAATGGAACTTTCCTTCCTTCATTACTGCCCAGTGATCTCCATGAAATGCTGTTCTTGAATAATAAGGGGCCTGAAGGATGACATGAGGAGTTGGGGGGGTCTGCAGTGGGAAGTGGGAATATGTGGAAACTGCTAATTTAGGTTCCTCTGTTATTTCATGAATATTGTTCTTTCAAAGCACAAGATTATATGGTTTATTTCTTGTTCATTGATATTACTTCAGTTATTTCTGATTTAATATTTCCCATTCATGTATTGATCATAAGAACATTCAAACAGAAAAGTTAAAAGGGCTGTTCTTGAAACTTTTTTCTGGTCAGTCAGCAGAATTCACCTAGGATTCAGTAGGAAACCTCAAAAAGTTCTACTTTACCAACACTTTTTGCCAATCAATAACTGTTCCATTGTATTTAAACACCAATAATAACATCATCTTGGAAGAAATCAGTTAGTGTGGCTAGTTTAATTGCACTGTTAATTCAGGTTGTGCATTTCTTTCAGAGAGTTGCTTACTGGATGTCATTATTGGGCTTTTTAAGAACAACAGCAATACCTGGCACCCATTGTTCTGACCAGGGCTTTTTTTGTAGCAGGAACTCCTTTGCATATTAGGTTACACCCTCCTGATGTAGCCAGTCGTCCAAGAGCTTACAGTAGGCCCTGTAAGCTCTTGGAGGATTGGCTACATCAGGGGGATGTAGCCTAGTATGCAAAGGAGTTCCTGCTGCAAAAAAAGCCCTGTTCTGACTGATGCAACTGTAGCCAGTGTCCTTCCTGTCCTTTCTTTCATCAACCATGTAAATACCTTACTTCTGAGAATTTATGTCAAAGTAATAGTAATTTGGTCTACACTCTTTATATGGCCCTGATCGGGATAGTCCAGGCTAGTCTGATCGCATAGGACCTAGGAAAGATAAGCAGGGTTGACCCAGGTTAATACTTGTATGGGAGACCACCAAGGAAGCCACTTCTGAAACTCTCTTGCCTTGAAAACCCTACTGGGTATCCATAAGTTTGCTGCCACATGACAGGGAAAAAAGACATCTGTACATGATCAGAGATTTTTACAGACTAACAGGTACACAAAGGCAAAGCATGCTGGGCATGGCTCATTTCCTATCACATAAACCATTGAGCCTGGTAGATAGATGGATGAGAGAGAGAGACAGACAGACAGAAAAGTCACATCTGATTTATAGAACTTGAGGAGGCCAAGTATTGGAATGTCGGATGAAAGAGAGAGAAAAGGACAGAAGATGAGAGAGGGTCCAGCCCAAGGAGAGGGGAGATCACAAGGAAGAACCTCTCTGTGCAAGTCTTGGCCTTCTAACTGAGAGCTATCTTACACCTGTCCTCTACTGAAACGGCAGCCCTGACCATGTGTTGCTGAACAAGGAGAAGAATCCCCACAGAAAATTTCTGAATTCTTGCAGTCTCAAGGATAAATAACATTCCATAATTTTGCCATCATTTAGGATTCATGAAAGTTTGGGTCAGGACTGCAATTATTTCACTTTTTATTTGGATTCATGATTAGTCTGTGTATCTAGGCTATATGTGTATTTCTTCCTTTCCTATTAAACATACTTATATTTTGAATGCCAGTAGTGTGATCCCTGTACCCACATTAAGTCCATTCAGTCTCAAGGAGAAGTAAGGAACTGTGATTGATGCTTGCATCCCCAGCTAGCAAGAGCTAGTGAGAGCAAAGCAGGAGATGCAGTATCAGATCGGAGCTGTTAAATGGCAATACAATAATGAGTGCTGGTTTGGTATCAGGATATATTCTTTAAGGCTAGTTGATGATAGTGGAAATAACCAAAGAAAGGAGAGGCACTATGCCAACGGAAACCTGTGACAGAGCATTTTCAAGATCCCATGTTGTTAGAAATGTGCCTGCAAGGCACCACGCATCACTTGCACTAACATCTTAGTATGAAAGTTATTTTAATGCTCAGAATCATGCTAAAATAATTGGAAGACTGTAGTTGTTTCAAAGAGATAGTATCTGCATTAGTATAATGTAACCCTTCAATTAGGACATAAGTCTCCCCTCTTTATGTTCTAGCAGTTTAAGATGTAGAAAGAAGACAGCTGCCTAAGCCAAGTGTGACTCCCTTGGACAGAAATGTACAGAATATACTATTGGATCTCAGGAAATGAAATCTCAAATATTTCACTTGTTGGCAGTTCTTTGAGGTGCTTTTTCTGCAAAAACTCTGTTTGTTTATTTACAGATCACTGCTGTTTTTTTCACCAGTAACTGATGAAAATGGAATTTCTAAAGAATATGAATCAAGTGAAGGAGTTAGTTTTGATGAATTGGTGAAGAATTTTAACAAATTGTTGCAGAAGAAATGTCAGTCTGTAAAATCAGCCAACTATCCACTTATGATCAATATTGTACCAGAGCAAGATACTTTAGATTCTTCAGCATGCACAGATGATCACTGGGATTTACCCTATGTTGTTCATTTATGGTCTTCTGTTCTCCTCCGCAATCTTCTTCCTTATCAGATTGCCTATTCCTTTCAGGTAGTGTCTGCATTGTTTTATTTTCCACTTGTTCGGTGTAGAAAAATACATTCATAGGTCTAAAACATACTCTTAATCATCCGGTTGGAACAGATGCATGCCATGCATATTCAACAGACATGAATACAAAACTTACACTCTCTGTGAAATCTGTCCACTTGTATCTAAAACATGTTGCCATATTGTATTGATTCTAAATGGCACATGGCAGGAAGTAAGATTGGAGTGCTTAGTTTTCCTTTCCTGTCATCCAGTAAAAGCTCTGTGATGCATAGATTTTGAGCAGTGAACAGTTATTATAAATTATTTATTATCCAATGTACAGAAGGAGTAAAAATTGCAACTGCTAGGGTTTTTCAGTATCCTTATTAGTAAGTAAGTAGTGGTGTAACCATATTATAGAGATAAGAATCATAGCAGGCTGACAGACATGGTGAAATGCAGTGTCTTCTGAGGGTAATATACAATTGATACTTCAGGAGAATATGTGCAATAGTATCAATCTTGCCTAAAGAACAAGAGCAAAATTTATTATAAGGTAAGTGTAAAAATCTACCCCTCATAACTACCAACAAGTGGGCATTTAATCTGGCCCAAAGCTAAAATAAAATAAAATTCCCCAAGGATGGAGCAAGGCCTTGCGGCATTGTATTACTGTGGAAACAAATAGTCTTTCCTTGTAGAAGTGGAAAGAGAAAAGTGGAAAGAATCTATTTATATATTTGTCTGTTTCCTTTTTCTCTCCCCTCTTGTGTTTTGAATGCTCTTTCCCTGCAGAAGTGGAAAGAGAAAACTGGAAAGAATCAATTTTTACATATTTGTTTCTTTCCTTATTCTCTTCCCTTTTGTGTCTTAAATGCTGTTTCAGCAATGCCAAAGGACTGGTAGCTTTGGGAAACATTTTTATCAAGACTGGCAAAATGAGATAATTGCGATACTTAAATGAGATAGTTGTTTTAAAATGCAGACTTGTAACACTTATTAGTATTAATGTTTCCTTATGAGTTGAGCATGAGATTCTGCATTGTTGAGATTAGATCTTTTCATTAGTAACTGGCTCTTTTCAAGACATAAATAATGATGTTCCCACATTTTAAAATTTAAGTTGGAATAGACTGAGTTAATGACTGCTTTGACAACATTGGAACTTTTCTTTCTAAGGGACATAGTACAACATGCAATAACCTTGAAAGCGGATGTTCAGCTCAAATTCATAATGCAATACTGGATCAAAGCAAGCTGGAATTATATTTACTTAATTATCTTGATAAGAAATGGAGCTGCGAGTATCACATTCAAACAAATCAACAAGAAATTAGTTTTGTCACATTTTCATGTATTACTGATGTAGACAAGACAGAACTGGATATTGCTGTCCATATCACCTATGCTACAGGACAAATTATCATAGCAATTCACAGTCCATACTGGATGGTAAACAAGACTGGCCGAATGCTGCAATACAAAGCTGATGGAATTCACCGCAAACATCCTCCTGACTATAAGATGCCACTTCTTTTTTCTTTTCAGCCTAAACACTTCTACCAGAATAACAAGGTACTGTTTTAAGTCTCAGTAATTTAAATTAAGTAACTGTGAAGTGCAGATTAGTTTAGCAATGCATTAAACTCTGATTCCGGTATTAACTTTGCTGTTGAGAATATAAAAAGTGTATATTCTGTGTAGTGATATCATTTAGTATATTAATTTTTATATTATATATTGTTTTGTTATAAATAATATACTGTGTCCTCTATTTTTAGAAATTATCACCTTGGAGTTATAATTAAATTGGTTTTTACACTTGTAACAGTTATGTGGGCCATTTTTTTTAAAAAAAAATGAGAACTAGGACATTTTTCATTTCTTCAATTTTACTAATAATAGATGGATTTTCAGTTATAACAATGCAGTGTTCTCTTTACAGGTTCAGCTTATGATAACAGACAGTGAACTCTCTGATCACTTTTCTCTTGATACAGTTGGCAGTCATGGTTTTGTTAAATGTAAGCGCCATAAAAAGGAATTCCAAGTGAGTTGTTTATGTAATATTTAAGTTTCTTGCATCCACAAACCTAATGCACATTTACTTTGAAGTCCCACTGAATTCACTGACTTCCAAGTCAATTTAAATAGAAGTTCACATTTGCTTCCTACATTTGATTACATGTCAGAATAAATCTTTGTGTAACAATAACAGCACTCTATTTCACTTTAAAGAGATCACAGTAAATGGGATCACAGGTTTGTTGTGACTTATTTTTCTCAGGGCTATACATAGTTCTATAATACTACTTCCTTTTGAAATTATGGTCTCAGGTTACTCAGAAAAATACATTTTAATGTGAATTGTTTATTAACTTTTCAGTATTTTATTAACTTATGAATATGTATGTACTGTATCAATTTCTTGTTATATAATAATGATAAAGAATTGCTGCAAATTAAAAATTTAAAATGCCTTCCAGTAATGAAAGATGGGTCTATCACTAAGGGTGTGCATTAAAAAAAATGGTATTTTTCAGGTTCTGGTATATTGAACCCCAAAATAATGGTATTTCACAATATTCCTGAATCCCGGTATCGGTATGGAATTGGAATTTGGGAAATATTTGGAATCGCCAAATTTGATCCAGGGCTCTAGGGAGGCTAGATGTAATGGCACCAGATTTGTAGCATAGTTGCTGATGCCTTGCCTGAGACACCCCCTCCCCAGTTTCAAAAAGACTGGACCACAGGATCCAATTCAAAGGGCCCCAGAGGAAGGTGCCTTCATCATTTACAATAAAGGGGTGGAGAGGCTTTTAAAGGGACACAGTCCCTTTAAATGCATTTTCCAAGACATAGTGTGGAACTACAAAAGCCCACAGGGCATTTAAAAAGACCACAGCCCATTTTAAGTGCCTGAGAGTTCACTCCAAAGGCATTCAAATGGACCCAGAGTCCTTTAAATGCCCTGTAACTGTGGCTATGTAGTGGCCCCAAAAATCCCAAATATTATCAGGTTTTTTCAGGATGGCCATTTTCAGATTCCTTGGTGATCAGCTGAGAAAATACTCAATAAATACCTATACAGGTCATCTAGAAGTCAGCACCATGTGGCAAAGAGCATGTTTAAATGAGTAAATCACATGAAACTGATCATGTGGTTCTTCCCATGGAATTGGCACTAGTGCAGAGGGGGCTGTACAGGCGAAAGAACACAAAGTAGTTTCCACAAATCCACAGGAAATGGGACACAAATTGTGTCAGATTGCAGGATGCAGTGTGGATTGTGTTTTTTACTGTTCTGTTTACACAAATGTCAGCAGATTATGCAGAAAACCTGCTAATATGAAAACATACACACAATTTTTTTTAATCTTTTTCAGGTTGGTGTCACTATAGATAACAGCAGCTTTAACCTCACTAGGATAGTGACTTTCACACCTTTTTTTATGATCACAAACAGAAGTACACATAATTTAGAAGTAGCGGAAGAAGGCACTGAGCAATGGATTCCGATAATTTTACAACAGGTAAGCATTTTAAGATTTTAAATTAATTTACTTTTAATTATTTCTGATACCTAGAGAGCCTGTAAGTACTTCTGATCCCCCCCCCCCCCCACACACACATACATTTCACCTTATGTGGACTTTCTAGCTTTAATGTAGCATGAGTCTGAAGTTTGCTGTGAAGGCGTAAAAAGAATACAATGTATAAAGTGCTCTTTATTATGCGGATCCATGTACTCATAGTCAAAGGAACTGTTAGATTGCACTTTAAAAAGTACAATGGGATATGTATTAACTCCTAGTGGTTTATTGACTGCTTCTGTTCATAGCAGCATTTATTTTCCTGGCCATAAAATCCTAAATTGCATTATTCTCCCTTTTCTAACAAGCTAACCATGTAGGGTTGTCAACTGCCAGGTGACAAAAAACAAACAATAAATGGGATCACAGTGTAAATATCATACTGAATACAAAAACATAACTGTGATATAGATGAGCTACTATACTTTTTAAATAAAATTATTGATGAATTCCACAAATACCATTTACACAGGGAATTAACAATAACAACCATAAAAATGTTTTATAACCATTTTCAACAGAGTTCATTCTTATATTGTGATACAGCATATTCTTATATTCTGCTACTGTAAGAGTAACTCGTTGTAGACTTGTTTTGTGCTGCCAAGCCTCTTAGCATTCATAGACACTTATCAATAGGAAACTTTCTCCAAACCCAAAACTTTTTCTTCCTTCCACCAAATACAGTAAGTCAATTAGGTTTAGTCACCCAGTCCAGTATGCACTACAAATTAGCGTAGTCTCCTGCAGGTAATTTCAGTATTCAACAAAGGCAGAAACTTTTGCAAGCCTTGAAAGAGAAAGGGGGAGAATTCCCCACCACCACCTTTCTCAGTCTATTGCCTCACTCACAGTCTGCAGCTTCATATTCCTGCATCTCTGAGATCTCTAACAAACATCCAAAATAAATATACTAATCAAAACTTACAGGGGTAGAAGAATCCAGGTCGTTTGAGTTGATTGAAGATTGAAGATCAGAATTGCAGAGTGTTGAAAAAGAAAAGATGAGCCGGTAGCTGACTTTTGGCCATTTAAAAATGGCGATTGAGATGTTGAGGCTCAGGAAAAGTGGGATCGGGAAGCAGCCGCCTCCACTGGCCTTCCCAATCGACCGCTCCAATCCCCCTGCCTTCTAGGACTTTCCTTGGGTCCTAGAGTCGAATCAACCTTTGTGGCCGACCCCTCAACATCCCGATTTGAGAGCGGCTCAGGACGCGATGGTCTGAGCCACTTTCAAAGGCAAGCCACCAAACCAGAAGTACACATACATAGACTAATTTAATCCATGGTCAAGGTTGCCAACTTACTTATGTGCTGAATGTAACATTAGTTCAATTCTCACTCTTTCAAAGGCAACCTACCAGTTTGCATGTAATCCAGAAATTCATAAGTAATTTTATTAAAAAATACCAGGTGATGCTTGGAGATCTGCTGTTACAATTGATCTCAGACAACAGAGATAATTTCTCTGGAGAAAAATGGCTGCTTTGTAGGGTGGACTTTGTACCATTATACTTTACTGAGGTCTCTGTCCTCCCAAAACCCTGCACTCCCCAGCGCCCCCCTCCCCATCTCCAGGTATTTCCCAACCCAGAACTGCCAACCCTATAAACATGGGATTCTGTGTTCTTGGCTAAGTAATTGATTAATACTTTTAATCTTATTGTTGACTCTTATTTCTATTTTTAAAACAATAACATTGAACAATATGTTGTCCTGACACTCCCCTGAAAAAATCTGTGTAGTCTGAAATTGATTACCACAATTACGACCAGCAGTAGTTTCTGCTACCACTGTGGCTGAATAAAACAGCTGTTACAGTCACAGACATTGCTGCTCAGTTGAGTGACAGTCTTTTGTTTTGAGTTCCACTGATTTAAGTTTAATTAATACAATTATTTATGATTATCTTAAGCCATTTTGTTTCCCTCACTGGTGAATGTCCAGCTCTCACATAATATTTGTACATGTGTTTGACAGTGTCGTATTCCTTTAAGGAGACTTGGAACTGTCAGGGATTGAGTCATCCTTGACTACAGGTGGTGTTTTGTCATCAGGTGTAAGCCACTTAACCAGTTTGTAATGTGATTGGCTAAGACCACTAGAAATGCAGTAGCCAGCTACCAGTTCACTGTGGGATAGGAAAGAAGGATACCAGTGTGGCATACCGTTTGGATGGATATTGAATTGATGACTTTGGACCGTGTATTGACTATTCTATTGGACTCTGTATTTGTACCTCTGCTTGGCTCTACTTGTGTGTAAGTGTATGACTATTGGACTGTCTATTGACTCTGTTACCTGCCTGAACCCAATACAGTTCGTTTCACCTGCTGTCTGTTTTGAGTGTCTTCCTTGGAACTACTTCCTGTGACTGGTCTGCCCAGGGGACACTGCTTCTGCAACTCTGACAGTGTTCATATTTGAAGAAGCTTGTGGGTGATTTTATGGAAGAAAATATATTGAGTGAATTTGCCCCTAAGAAGTTCACTCCCCAGTGTCTGTATTTAAATGGATCTTTTAAGTAGATTATGTGAAACACCTCTACCTGAAACCCTGGAGAGCTACTGTCAGTCATCGTGCACAATAGTGACATTGATAGACCAATTGTCAGATTGAATATAAGGCAGCTATATATGATGCTTCATTTTCCATTTTATAAACATAGGTCTTACTTACAGCATCCCAAGTGGTTGGCTATTTTATATTGACTAAAGAGAATGAAATATTTTTTTAAAAAAACTACAGTACAGTTTTCCATCATGCATTTTTTTTTATTCTAGTGTATTCCTTTTTGGCCTGAAAATAATGAAAGTAAATTACTTGTTAAAGTAGAGCATTCAGACATTCCACCAAAAATTATACAGCTCGATAAGCAAGAAAATTGTTTGCTGTTGCATTTGGACAATCAGGTAAGTGGTATTTTCAGCTAGCTTGGAAAACATGTATAATTCACTCTCTTCCTTCCAAAATTCAGACTGCTTAAGTAAGGCCTTTGCTGTCAATTATAAATGTCTCCTTAAAACAATAGATTTTTTTCCTGATCTTGAAGGTGGCTGTCATTAGGCTTTGCTGAAAAACTTATTCTTAGGGAAGCAACCAGTTATAGACCAGGCTTTAATTTACTGTTCCTGGGTAAGGTAGTTGAATAGGTGATAGTGAAGTAACTCCAGAACATTTCCCCTTGACCCTTTTCAAGTCAGCTTCAATATTACTGAATATTGCTTTGTATTTCTGGTAGATAAACTGTATTTGCAAAATGATAGAAAGATTACGTATCTTTGGTGGTCTTGCTCAGTCTTTTTGTCATCTTCAGTGGTGGACCATTCACTTCACTTGAGGTGTTTATATGGGGATTTTAGGAACAGCTCTGATATGGTTTAACTTTAAGCTGTTGTGTCCTGCCTACTGTTTGGTTTCTAACCTGGGGAATTTTGCAGTGTTGTCTCTTGTGATTTTTTAATATCTATTTGAGAACTTTTAATGAAGTCATCCATAACTTGTGGGTTGTGTTGTCATAATGACAGCCAGCTTTGTATTTCTTTGAGCCTCTACATGCTGTGGTCTATCTTTGAACAGCATCTGAGATCCATAATCAAGCGGCTGAGACAGAAAAGCTGAAATTAATCCTAACAAAATGGAGAAGATATTGAGGTGATTGTTGGGGTCCTGATTTAAACTTCCATCTCAGTTTTGAGGAGTGTTTTCCATGGCAGATATAGGCTGTGTTATTGAACCTAGTTCTCAACTAATGTTAATGTATTTTTTGAGGGGTTGCCTTTGAAGACAACTCAGAAAATGCAATAAATGCAAAAATCTGTTGCTTGTGTATTGAGGTGAGTTATTATTACTCCAATCTTATGATAATTACATTGACTGCCAATATGTTTCCAAGATTAGTTCATGGAGGTGGTTCTCACCTTTAAAGTTCTTCATGAACAGGGACCCATATACCTGAAGGACTGCTTGTATAAACCAATGTAGCTGCTTGAGTTATCACACCTGTGGTTTCTCTCTGTCCATTCTTCTTGTAAGGTACAGTCAGCCACAGCCAATGGAGAAAATAGAGGCTTTGCTCTGTAGCTCCTGTGTGATTGAGCAAGTTTGGTAAAACAAGCGGTGATGCAGAAGGAAGCAAGAGAGAGGGAGAAGGAAACAAATGACAGCCAGTAGCTCGGGGCCTGATAGGAGCCCTCCAGGGGCCTGATTCAGCTCTTAGGCTGCATGTTTGACACCTGTTTTAGATCTCTTCATGGTTTTTTTTTTCAATATCTTTTCGTCTTAGTACAGGTCCACCACATATGGTAAAAGGTGCCTTCTTCTTTTTTACATTTCCAGCAAGACCTTTTGTAATTTTTATCCTTCATTTCAATATATTCTGGGGTAACATAGTATCTGTAGAAGAAAAAGAAGAAGATATTGGATTTATATCCCGCCCTCCACTCCGAAGAGTCTCAGAGTGGCTCACAATCTCCTTTACCTTCCTCCCCCACAACAGACACCCTGTGAGGTGGGGGGGGGGCTGGAGAGGGCTCTCACAGCAGCTGCCCTTTCAAGGACAACCTCTGCCACAGCTATGGCTGACCCAAGGCCATTCCAGCAGGTGCAAGTGGAGGAGTGGGGAATCAAACCCGGTTCTCCCAGATAAGAGTCCGCACACTTAACCACTACACCAAACTGGCTTAATATAGAACTTTATACCAGTTTTCTCTTAGTTGCTTGAATAGCAGTGAATCTAATGTCCTTAGTCCATAGGTTTTCCCAGCATTTAAATTGTACTTCCCCACCAAAATTTTGCATCTGTTTGATCATGCAAGATTTAACCTGTTGTTCTTCAGAGTCACACTGAAGCAATAATTTGTAAATTTGTCCTAATAAATGGTCTTTAGATTGTGAAAGTATTTTCAGAGTCAGTCAGTTCTTTAATAACACCTCTCTTGGTACAGATATATTTTTAAGTCTAGAAGAAATCTGAAAATATGTCCACCATTTTAGTTCCTTTTCTTTTTTAATCTTTGTCACATCTTGGTCACCCTTTGTAAATTTATCATATCATCATAAATTATAAAGTTGTTATTTCTCCTTGTGGGATTATCATAGTAAGCATCTATTGGTGGCATTATTGGTGGAATTGTGGGGTGTGATTCTCTTTCATAGCATTTCCAATTTTTAAATAAGCTATCTCTAATTATATGCCTTTTATCTTGGGGGGGTGTATGTGTGTATGTATGATCCAGTGATAACTATGTAGTCCATCATTAGGACTTGAAGGTTCTAATTTAATCAGTCTTTCATTGGGATTTTTGATCCAATTTGATATCTAAAGTAACCCAGCAGCTTGGTAATATAATTAAAGTAATATAACTTTTTTTTCATCTGCAGAACTTTAAATCTTATTCTTATTGTTCATTTAAAATGTTTAATGCTGCTGATAGATCTGATTGGGATCCCCAAGATGACACACCAGAGCATTGGAACAATTAAAAATAACGTTATAAAATAATTCAATAAAAATACATACAAATCTAGGGAGGAGGGCCAATAACCTTTATTGGATACGCAAAAAGAAACAAAAAAGTCTTCACCTGCTGGTGAAAGACACCAGTAGATGGTGGGGAGAGAGAGAGAATGAATGAATGAATGAATGAATGAATGAATGAATGAATGAATGAAGACAGATGAATTCCCCTGGGATAGAAGTACCAAGAGTTTTGGTGCCACAGCTGAGAAAGCCCTTCCTGGGTCCCCTCCTGTCTAGTGTCAGATGGCAGGAGCAACCAAAGCAGTGCCTCTGAAGACTTGAGAGATCATGTAGGTTCATTTGTAAGAAGATAAGCCTTAATGTGGCCCCAGGCTGTACAGGGTATACAGGTAAATATTAGCACCTTGAATGGAGCCTGGAAGCAAATTGGAAGCCAGTGTAGATGTATCAAGACTGGAGTGATATGGGCTTTCCACTGTAGTCAACACTCTGACTTGCAGCATTCTTTACCAGCATTCTGTATCCTCCAGGCTACAGTTTCCACAGTTCCTCATAGTTCACAGTTCCTCATAGTTTCCACAGCTATCAGGTGAAAATTTTTAAGGGTTCGTTTTTTAACAATGGCAATATTAGTCTGATGAATGGTTATAGTAAAATTTAATATGCTGTTTTTTATATCTGATAGCTTGGAGGCATTATAGTGGATATTACATTGTCTGAACATTCTACATCAATTATGTTTAGTGATTATCATGATGGTGCAGCTCCATTCCTGATAATTAACCATACTAAAGGAGAAATGATTGAATATGGGCAAAGGTATGTATACCACATTTTTTAAAACAGGAAATACAGGAATTTATTTTTTATTTTATTTATTTATTTATCTGGGATTTATATCCCGCCCTTCCCACCGAGTGGCTCAGGGCGGAATACAGGAATACAGGAAATTATAGAATTCAGTGATATGAATATTTCTGGATATTGAGTATGGAAGCACATTCACTTGCAATCTTATTGTTGCTTCACTGCTGATGAACTTGGGTTCATTTATTTATTTATTTTTCATTCAACTTAAGGAATCGCCCGATCTCATCTAGTTTTGGGCTCTGGGCGATGTACAACAGTAATAAGTACAAACATAGAACCAATAATATCAGATTAAGATGACATTTTATAAATCCTGATGGCATCTTATTAAAAATCTTCTAATCCAGATTTCTGTATGCTGCATCGGAGCGGGGGGGAGACCCCAAAGGGGCAGGAGGAAGGAGTGTGCCAGCTCAGCAGCCATCACTGTCCTTAATCGAAAGCCTGGTGGAACATCTCTGCCTTACAGGCCCTGCAGAAATGTAAAAGATCTTGCAGGGCCTTGGTGTCTTCTGACAGAATTCCATCAGGTCAGGGACAGCTGAACCTTTTTAGGGCCAGGGATCACCAGGAAGTTTTGACCAGTAGAGCAAAGAGACATAGCAAGAGAAGGCAGTCCCAGACATGATGTCATAGAGATGAAAAATAAAGCATATCTATTTGCTAACTTTTATCCTAATTTTTGTTTACAGTTCTCTCTCTGTAATGGAAGATTCTCTAGCACCAAATAAAGCAGTGTTATACACATGGGCTCACCCAGTAGGCTCTAGAAAATTAAAATGGAAGTGTGGAAAAGGAAGTGGGGAAGTAACTCAGAAAGATGTATGTATGATATTTTTAATAAAATAGGATCATTTCTGTGTGTTATTCTTTACCAAAATAATCTGATATGGTACTTAACTGATTAACAAACTCAAAAGTACTGTTAGAATCAGTATACTAGTAAGCAGTAAGCAGTCAAGATTTTGAACTAGTTAAAGGGAACAACAGTGTTTACTTGTTATAGAGCCCATTCATTGCCAATGGTATAGTTCAGATAGAACAGCATACTGTGGTTTGTCACTATATAAAAAAACATGGGGATCTTCATGTTTGTATGTTCCATACTGCTCTCATGCATGGTGTGATTGCTTCCATATTTATGGCAGCTGGCAAACTACATTTCCAACTAAGGAAATTATCACTAAGAACAGTCCAAATTTTCTAGTACCAGACCTACTGTCCATATTTTTTACTTTTACAATGCCTTATTAAAATTTGTCAATCATTCTTCAGGGTTCAGTTCCTTCTCCATGATTCCTAGAAATTAAATCTCTGAGGTTGCATGCAGTGCACAGTGTGACATTTCATTTACTACAGTTATTGAAGACTATATTAAATTATTGATAACATATTGGATGACAGGTAAATCTAATCAAAAGAACAAATACCCTCCTGTATCAGTCTAGGACAAGCTGTTACAGAGTAAATCAATGTAGGAAACAGTAAAATATTTAGCGTTATATAATAGAGGCAGTAATGGCTCAGAGAGACTTTATTTTATTTACATATTAAAAGATTTGTATCTCACTTTTCCATGAATCACAGGGCAGCTTACAGTAGAACAACAACAAAATAAAATTTTCAGTATACATTTCAGTATCCAGCAGGTGCAGAATGCAGCAGCACGATAGCTCACTGAACTGCCTGTATGGGCAGGCAGTTGGCCATTGCTGCGCAGTCTGCACTGGCTACCAGTTGAATACCGATCTGTTTCAGGGTTCTAGTATTGACTTTTAAAGCCTTATGCGACCTGGGACCTACATGCCTATGGGACCGTCTCTCCCCATATGAGCCCTGGAGGCCACTACAATCAGCCAACCAACATCTTCTGACTATCCCTGGCCCAAAGGATGTCCGGCTTGCCTCAACCAGGGCCAGGGCCTTTTCGGCTCTGGCCCCAACCGGGTGGAATCAGCTCCCCAGGGAGATTCGGGCCCTGCTGGATATATTACCATTCTGGAGGGCCTGTAAAACGGAGCTGTTCTGCCAGGCGTTTGGCTGAGGCAGGCGGGCATCCTCATACCATCTAATTGGCCTCCCTGCGTTGACTGCATCCTGTGTCTCAATCTGTGAATGATGTTTATACCACCGACACCGCCTTATTTCATTTTGATTTAATGGTTTTAACTGCTTGATTTTTAACTGTTTTATTGTGTAATTTTAACTGTTTTATTGTGTTGTAATCTGCCCTGAGCCCATTTTGGGAAAGGGCGGAGTATAAATCCGCAAAAATAAATAAATAATAAAATAAATAATTGAGCAAAATTTACCAGCAAAATGCAGCATTAATAGACAGTTGTGTTCTAAGACCTCAGAGATCCTCAACAGAAGTACACAACCAAAATGTGTAGATGCCCAACACCACTGAAGAATGGCATGATGTTAGCACCAAACTGTTTTAAAAATGCGCTAATAATTTTAAATTGTAACCTGTTTTAACTCTTAATGGACTTGTGATTGTTTTTACTGTTGACATATGATGTTGTTAGCTGCCCTGAGCCTGCTTCGGCAGGGAGGGCGGGATATAAATGCGAAAATAAATAAATAAATAAACTCATATAAAACGACTACTGACCTTCCAAAATACTAGGAAGGAAAGGAAAGGTCTCCTGTGCAAGCACTAGTTGTTTCTGACTCTGGGGTGACGTTGTCACAACATTTCATGGCAGACTTTTTACAGGATGGTTTGCCATTGCCTTCCCCAATCTTTTACACTTCCCCCCCAGCAAGCTGAGTACTCATTTTACCAACCTCGGAAGGATGGAAGGCAGAGTCAAACTTGGGCTGGCTACCTGAATCCAGCTTCCGCCGGACTCGAACTCAGGTCGTGAGCAGAGAGTTCAGACCGCAGTACTACAGTACCGCTGCTTTACCACTCTGACAGAGCCTGGACTAATTCCAAAAGCCAATCTCAGTGGGTAGTTGCAGCAGCAGAAAATGATCTTGGGTAGTCAGTAGTGGTATCTGCAATTTGCAGCAAATGAAAAATTGCTGAGCCAAGCAAAACTAATGTATGAGTTCCTTCAAGAATGGGTTTGCGTATGCAGCCAACAAAGCACTTTGAATATAAACATTGGCATCTTGAATTAAGTAATTGATATAGCTTTTTTAATATTAGAGTAATATAGATATAGCAACTGATTCGAGTTAGCAGCTGGACTGCTGAATTCTTGAATTAATGAAACCATATGAGTTTTCTGTGAAGACAACCCATAATGTATCACATTATGGTGATGTAGTTAGAATTAAAGGGACATGAGTCAGTAGAGCCATCAACTTAGTCTAGAAGGGAAGATAGATATTACTACTCAGGTTTGAATCCAGTGGTTGATCCAGTCAGCGGCCATAGTCTGTGAGCCAAGGACCCAGACCTTGAAATCTGCCCGCCAAAATAGCAGAGGCAGAAACACTTAGCCTAGCCAAAAGAAAAGCAGCATAGAACATACTGTATAAGCCCTGCCAAGAGCCAACTAATGCCTCCAGTACTCTGTCTAAGGATAGTGTAGCAGCCTATGGGCCAATGGACAGGAGGAATGAAAGGGACAGCCCTACAAATAAAGTTGGGATTCAAAATTAGACTGTCAATGTGAAACATAACAATCTGACCATAAAAAGAAAAAAAAGTACTAATATCCAGGGAAAAAAAGATCTTCTAGTAAAAGTTAAAAGCCAGTTTACAAACTTGGCATTTCACTGATCCCAAACCAATACAATGATGAATTCTGTGAATTTTCCAAAGAAAATCTTTTAAAGGTCTAGCAATAGTACTATCAGCTCCAGTAATTAATCCAAACTGTTGCAATATATAAAAGCTGAGACAGTATTTTAGTCCTAAATTTAAAATTGCTTCACAGATTAACAGCAGAGAAAAAACAGTCACCAAGGAGCTGGCCACTGAAAGCATAGCAAATAATTTTTTAATTTTCCATGAGAGAGATCCTTGAAAAATAATACCTAGATAATAAAACTGAGACACGTGCTCGGTTGTATGAGTATTCAACTTCTAGGAGAGTTGCTTGGACTGACAAGATCTCAAAAAGATATACTACCAAGCCCTCTCCAGTGCAGTAGTTCATAAATGCTTCTAGCACTCTATGTAGATCCACCAATGATCTGTCTAGGAGGAGAACATAATCTCCATAAAGTAACGATGGGATCTGACTGCTGGATTGATCAGGGGCATGGGAATTCGCTGCTGCTAAGGCCCCTGCAAGGTCATTAATATAGAGATTAAATAGGAAGGAAGCCAACAACAATTCTGCTGTCCATTGCCCCTCAAGACCACAACAAACATGAGCAGTAGGGTAAGGAGAAAGAGATACTGCTGAGATGGTGTGCAGCTGGCAAGACATTTCCACAACTATTTCCCCTCCCTGCTCATATTTCATTGACACACCATGGTTTGTGAATAAGAGTTTACAAGGGTGTTTTCATCAGAAATGTTGGAGAGTATGCAGCAGACAGAGGGAGTGTAGAGATGGCACAGGGAATGAAACATACCAGAACTAGCTATTTGCATAGAGCTGTTTTTTGAAACATTTACAGGTATTAACAAATACAATAGAAGTGCCTACACTGCTTGCTTAGGCTTCATGCAACAACTCTGGTGATTTCCACAGTCCAAACAAGATATTCATTTATTTATTTAAAATAATGCATATCCCACTGAATTTTCAGAGACTGAAGACAGATAACATGCAACAAGTTGCAAGGGCATAAATGCCCACTAATAAAATAAAAGTAACACAGAGATTAAAAATGTAGCCAAATCTGCCTAGGGTGACGTTGCTTTCACAACGTTTTCACAGCAGACTTTTTACAGGGTGGTTTGCCATTGCCTTCCCCAGTCATCTACACTTTCTCCCCAGCACTCATTTTACTGACTTTGGAAGGCTGAGTCAACCGCGAGCCGGCTACCTGAACCCAGCTTCCACTGGGATTGAACTCAGGTCGTGAGGCGAGAGCTCAGACTGCAGTACTGCAGCTTTACCACTCTGCACCACGGGGCTCTAGTAATTCTACCTATACTTATTTGTAAATGTTTTGTTATCATAGAACTTGCTTTAATATAAATGTCAGGCTGTAAGTACGTTTAGGATTTGAAATGGATGGCCTGAAAATGAATGTTTGCTTTATGTCTGTTATAGGACTTGATGACACCTATCCAAGTTGGAAGCAAAGAAATTTATTTGGTTTCATTTTTTGAAGGCTTGCAGCGTATTATCCTATTCACTGAAGATGAAAAGGTTTTCAAACTTACATATGAAAGTGAAAAAGTTGAATTGGCAGAACAAGAAATAATTGTTTCATTACAAGATGTTGGAATTTCTTTAGTAAATAATTATTCAAAGCAAGAAGTAGCTTACATTGGAATCACAAGGTAGGACTGATATGATAAATATATAATGAGATATATCCTAGCATTCAGCTCATAGCAGCAAATTCCACCAGTGCAGTCCAGATCCTGCCAATTCAAGAGGCTCCACTGTCAGCAAAGTTTCTTATTGTATTAGTGAGATATGCCATGCTTAGATATTGAAAGTATTAATCTAACATTTTAAGTTTAGCTACTTAAGTATTCTGTTACGTTTTAAAGAAAATTCTGCTCAGGAGAGAGGTTTATTTCCTGAAATCATCTGCTTGGAAGCATTCACACAATGAGTACATGTCAAAATTAAATATTTTAAAGTCCTATTCTTTTCATGGTGAAATTTCATGTATGAGCTGAATTTTCTCATTGAAATGTCATGAACATGACTTAAAAGTATCAACTATGGTCGGATCGTCCTGAAAGTTCTATTTATTTATTTATGTATTTCTTATTTTGTTAATACAATGTTTACATGATGAGGACTCACAAAGATATGTGGGGGCACCTTGTTACACCCCCCCCCCCACACACACACACTGTTTTCTCTTTCCCTTCCTTGAAAGTTCCCATAGTTTTTTCCTGCTTCCTTCTGTCCTTCCGATCCACCAGTAAATATATCATTATCTGTACCCCTGTCTTCAGCTTTCATTCTTCTCCCATTGGCAGTCTTTCCCTGGGAAAAAAATCTGGTCCATTTGTGGGGTGCTCCTAGGGTAGGCTAAATTGTGTTACACCACTCTCAACTTCCCGGGTCACAGACACGGGAAGCTGAGAGTGGTGGGACGGAGCACCAGTGTGTGCTCTCCAAGCTCTACTTCCCAGCTAAGCTCAGCACTCTTGCAGGGGAGGCAGCCTTGGAGTGCGGCAGAACAGCCCTTCTGCCCCTTTCACCCACCCAGGATCCAGGTGGACGAAAGAGGCAGCACAGCCTTGCTCCCAGCTGCCTCCCCTGCAAGGGGAGGCACCCTTGGAGCAAGGCAGAACAGTTCTACTGCCCCTTTCATCTGCGCGGGACCTGGGCAAGTGAAAGAGGTGACGCGACCTCACTCCGAACCCCATGGGGGGCGCAGACATGGGGGCAGCTTGAGGCAGCAAAAACTCCAGCGCCACCCCTGCATGCCTGACTGCACAGCAGGGAGCCTGAAAGGACTTGTAGAGGGCATTTTATTTCCCCTGTATCCTCTTCCCCACACTGTATTTTTCCTCCTCCCAAAGCAGTTTACATCATTTCCCTGTCCTCCAGTTTACCCTCAGAGCAACCCTGTGAATGGAAGCAAACAGAGTGAAAAATCCTTGAAAAGAAACACTCCCCCAGTCCCTCTGTCCCTGTTCCCCAAAGAAGGATTTGAGAGAGGAAGTGGCAGACAGCCTGACAGTTCCTTGCCCTCCCATAGGGGAGAGGGACGGAAGAAGAGACGCTTTCCTAAACAATTGGCTGGGTTGGTATTTCTTTCTTTGCCTTACATGAGGCTTGGGCAAGTTGGGCTCAGCCCTTCTATCATGACTTCCCTCTCTCATAATTTCCCTCTTAATGTATGTAATGCTGCCACCAGGAATTTAATTCCAAACACTTTATTTAATGGTCCCGACTGAATTGTGTCCAAGTTCTAAGACTTCTTCACTGGACTGTGTGATATTAAGGATCTTATATTTTAAAATCATAGGACACCAGGTTAATATAAAATAAAATAAAACTTTATTTGTACAATAAGCATATTGGTTTCAAAATGGTATCAAGAGCCTGCTTCGGCGGGGAGGACAGGATATAAATAAAATTTATTATTAATTAGGAATAAGGCCTGTTGTAGTGGAAAATACAACGGGCTCTAGATGGGCAAGTACCCCCACACACACACCCTTGTGGTCTTTCCACCCACTCACCCAAGTGAAGGCATTCCTTTCCTCTAACCTTGGGGTCTTCCCACCCACCTAAGTTTTCCATCTCCTTCCCCCTCCCTTCAGCCTCTACCTAGGAAAAGTACAGTCTTGCTCCATAGTGTGGACCAAAGCAGCTCACATCATTCTCCTCTCCCCCTTTTGATCTGCACAGTAAGTGAGGTAGATTGGGCTGAAAGTCTGTGAATGGTCTGAAATCACAGCATAGACCAAAGCAGGAGGGAAGCGACCTCAGCAGGGTATAATGACACAGAGTCCACCCTGCAAAGCAGACATTTTCTCCAGGGGACCTGATCTCTGCCTTCTGGAGAGCAGTTGTAATTCTGAGTGATCTCCAGGCCTCACATGGAAATTGGCAGCAGTGGTTACCTAGGTGGAAATGACTAGTTTGGAGGGTGGAGTATATGGCATTGTACCTGTCTGAGGTCTCACCCCTCCTCAAACCCCACCCTCTCCAGGCTTCAGTCCTTAAATCTCCAGGAATTTCCCACCCTAGAGTTGGGAACCCTTTCTCCTTCCCAGCAGGTATAGCAAGCAGCCAGGCGTAGGGTGGCCAACCTCTTGGTAGAACCCAAAGATCTGGTATTACAACTGAATTTCAGATGACAGATCTCTCTCCCCATCCTGAAGAAAATAACTGCTTTGGAGGGTGGACTGTATGGCAGGGGTATTGAACATGCGACCCGGTGGCCAAATCAGGCCCCCAAGCAACTGGCTGTCATCTGCTTCCTTCTCCCTCACTCTTGCTCCCTTCTGCTTCACAGCTTGCTGTGCCAGGCTTGCTGAATTGCACAGGAGTTACAGAGCAAAACCTCTATTTTTTCCATTGGCTTAGGCTCCTCCCTTGGACAGAGCTTGCTTTGCCAGACAACCTCAATTGCACAGCAGAGGTACTGAGTCAAGCCTCTCTTCCTTCTGTTGGCTGAGCCTCCTCCTGGTCCCCTGGGGAAGGAAGGAAAGAGCCAGAGCTTCCTTTGCTCAGTTCCCTGGATCCCATGGGAGAAATATAAAAAAGCACCTTTAATACCAATGAGTGCTAATATTTCAAGCATGTTTAAGTTTTTTAAAAAATTCTTTAATTGTGTTTATCTGTGTTCTTTATAAAGTTTATATCTCTGCTACGTAATCTTAAATAGGAACAAGCCCAGCCCAACATGGTCTGGCCTAACAAGGTCTCATTTATGTCAGATCCAGCCCTCATAACAAATGAATTTGACATCCTTGCTCTATGGCATTATATTCAGCAGAGGCCTCTCCCCTCTCCAAACTTCTCCCCTCAAACTCCACCACAAAATCTCCAGGAATTTCCCACCAACCTGGAAATGGCAACTCTAGTGAGGACTGGGCCCAATGAATTGTTCCTCAAAGGCCAAAAGAAGCCTAGAATGGGTCTCATCCCCCCACCTTTTAGTGAGAGAACTGACGTTGGTTGCATTTTACCAACAGAAGCAAACTTGATTGCTTAGCAACAGCTACTGTCTAGCAGTTTCCCCAGTGACCCAATTCTCAGCTGTCCTGGGACCCACAGTGGGCAGGGGAGAGGAGTGGAACCAGCCAATGGCATGCAAGTTGTCTTAACTGGTGGTTCACAGGCCAATGGCTGATGTGGTACATACCACAGCCAATGGGAGAGCTGGAAAATGCCCAGGACATTATCTGTCTGTCTATCTGTCCATCCGTCCATCCATCCACACACACATAGGACTTCTTTTGCTCTGGAACACACTGGAGCACTGCTCTGGCTGGCTTGGCCAGGGCTCTGCCTCCGGCAGCCACTCAACTTTCTGACAGGTTCTGTCACTCACAGTGCTATAATGTTTTGACAATATTAGGTTTTGGCTCTCTATCAAGCCCCTGATATGTCCTCTAAAGTATTCTAATTTTCTTCTTTAGAATCTTAATGCCTTTCACAGCACTAGTATAGGATTTTAATCAGAAGACTGCTTCTCAGACTATGTAGATTGCTGACTGACCACAACTGACTGTTAACTGCTGTCATTCTGCTGAAAGTTAACTGCTGACTGACTTCTCTGTCTCTCTCTCTCCACACATACTTCTTAGCTCTGCCCACACTCTCTTAGTCACCAACCAATCACTTCACTCACTCATTCCCCATCTTTCACCCCCTTTTCTCTACTGCAGATTACCAACAGTTAAACAAACACACATATATAAATTCAAATCATTACACCTTCCGTCACGCAACTAGCATGGCCCAGGTTGGGGGTGGGGGGAGCCATCAGAACACTGGAGTAATTTTGGTGATCTTCTTCGTGGCCTCTGTGCTTCACACTCATGGGATAGAGCACCTGCGCCGATCCCCGAATTGGTACCTAAAAAACGCGGGATTTTTTCGCGCTCAGCACCAATGGGCATGCGCAGGCGTCCAGGTGCGCATTCTCGCTGGCGCCAGCACGAGGATCCCGCCAGTTCCTTTCTGACCGCTGTGCTGAGAGGTTCTCCTTTCGTGTCCCCAGTCAGTAAAGTAATCTTGGATTGCTTTTTTGCCTTTGTATATAGTCCGTTTGTTATTTTCCTTAGTGTAGTTAGTTAGTTGTTAGATAGTTGGTTTGTGTTGTTTTTTAAAAAAAGAGTTTGTTGGACTTGCCCTTCGAGGCTCGGTTTTCCCCCCTCAGAAACTTTCCTGGGCGGGGTTTTTTCCTGGGCGTCTATGGAAAGATGTTGGGTTTTTTTAAAGAGGTGCTGCTCCTGTGGGAAGAAGATTGCCCCCCCCCCCCCCCGCCGACGGCCATTCCCTCTGTCTCCGCAGTTTGGGCGAGGGACATCGAGTCGATTCTTACGCTCACTGTCGGAGCTTCTCAAAACAAACTCGCAAGAATCAAGCGGCAAGGCTTTCAGCAGCTTTGATCGAATTGGCACTTCGTCCTCAAAAGATGGAATTGGGCCCGTCTGTACCGATGGGTGAGGCCGCGGCCCCAACGGTCACATCAGCTGAGACTTCGCCGATCAGGACCAAGATGCTGGTCGAGCGCAGGCGTTCCACGAAACAGCCTTCTGAAGGGTCAGTGGATACCCCAGCTAAGAGGCATTGTGATGATTCGGGGACCCGATCATCCGCACCGAAGAAGGTGAAATCGAAGGTGAAGCGGAAGAAGAAACCATCCCGCACCCCTTCGCCTTTGTATGATGCTTCGACATCAGCAGCTGCACCGAGGAAGATCTTGGCATCCCCGCATCGTAGCCCTTCGGTGTAGAGAGGCAGTGCTTCGCAGCTGCACCTATCAGCATCGGAGAACGAGATCGACCTGACTCAGCGCTCCCACTCTTCAGGGTCCAGGCGTCACAGTGAGACTGACTCGGTCTTGGAGGTAGAGGTGTCGGCGCCAATGGAGCCTTCAGCACCGATGGATCAGGCAAGAGGCCGGAGAGAGCTGGAGCCAACTTCAATAGTTTGTCACTTCCCACCGCTTCCATCATGGGAGCAGCGCCAGTGGCCTCCTTACCCTTATCCTTACCCACCATACCAATGGTACCCTCCTCGCGAGTTCGGTGACTGGGACCAACAATCCGAGGCATCCCACATGTCCAGGCTGTCTCAACATTCTAGACAGCATCCTTCGGCATTCATCGCTGTCCCGCCTAACAGACGTGGAGGAAGTCCAACCTCGGTCGTCGGGGTCGATCTGGTCGCCCATCAGAAAGTCTACTCCAGTGCTCTCAGAACAATCTCTGTACAGAGAGTCTTCATCGTCGGACTCCGAGTTCGGTACTGATGATCCAGACCAGGCCTTGGAACCTTCCCCGGTGTCTCATACAGCTGAAGATCTTCCCATCTCACTGTCGGAGGATCTGAAGTCATATGGGGACCTGGTGAAGAGGATGGCACTCTCCCTCTCGCTTCCTGTGTCACAGCCGCAACCCGTTGTAGACGATAACATGTTCGACATTATGCAATGGGATATGCCTACAGCGGTTGCCCTGCCGGTGACGGTCATCCTACAGGCGGTGAAGGAGGCCTGGGCGAAGCCTGCTTCTACGCCAGTGTCATCAATGAGGTTGGACCATATGTACCGTGTCCAAGAGTCCGGGGCTGAGTTCCTCTTCACACACCCGAAGCCAAATTTGGTGGTTGTTTCCTCCTCATCCTAGGCCCGCAAAACGCACTCCTCTCCCCCAGACAAGGAAGGGAAGAAGTTGGATAACGTCGGGAGGAAGTTCTATTCTGCTGGGGCATTTGGAGTAAAGGTATCTAACTATGCTGTGTGCATGGCTAGAAACGAATACTCAGTATGGGAACAACTAACCCCACTTCTGTCTTCCCTGAGTGAGGAGAAGAGGTCGGCTGCAAAGAAGTTGCAGAAGGAAGGCTGTGCTGTAGCCAAACAACAACTGGCCATAGCAAAGCACATGGTCGACGTCTCGGCAAGGACCATCACTTCTGCCGTCTGCCTCCGCCGCCACTCCTGGCTCAGATCCACGGCTCTCCAGCAGGACACCAGAGCCTTCGTCGAGGATGTGCCCTTCAAGGGCGAAGGCCTCTTCAGCTCCACCACCGACAATGCACTCCAGGAAATGGACAAAAGTATAAAAACTTCCAGGAACCTGGGCGTACCGGCATCTTTCAGAGCTGCGAAACAGAAACAATGGCACAAGCCTTGGGCAAAGAAGCCGTACCAAAAGTTCTCCCCGGAACAGCAGTGGAGACGTCACTCTGCTCAAGCTGAAAGTAGGTCTCCATACAGGGGGAACAACAGAAACCGTTATGTTTCACAGACCACCGGCAAGTCCAAGGGCACTCGCCCTCAAAAGAAGGGACTTTGACTTTCTGGCAACACGTGTCACTGTCCCCTCTTCCACTTCGTCTATCTACCTCCGCCCATTCCTGTCGGCCTGGGAGTCCATCGCTATGGACAGATGGGCGCTTTCCATCATAGCAGAAGGCTACAAAATAGACTTTGCTCAGATTCCGAACCAATCCGTGGTAATTACCACTCCCCCTTCCCCATCTCTGCTGGCGGAGGTGAGCAACCTCTTACAGAAACACGCCATAGAGAGGGTCTCGACGGAGGCCAGGAGGGGAGGTTTCTACTCTCGTTACTTCCTGGTTTCCAAGCGGGATGGGGGTTTAAGACCAATCAAGGATCTTCGGAATTGAACAGATTCATTTTGTACCAGAAGTTCAGAATGTCCACTCTGCAAACAATTTTGCCCCTCATCAACCAAGGGGATTGGATGGAACGCTGGACCTCAAGGATGCATACTTCCACGTCAGCATCCATCCTGCGTTCAGACGTTTCCTTCGGTTTGCAGTAGGTTCTCAGCACTTCCAGTTCAAAGCCCTTCCGTTCGGCCTGTCTACTGCACCTCGAGTGTTCACGAAGATGATGAGCATTGTGGCTGCCCACCTCCGGCTTCAAGGGATAGTCTTCTTTCCATACATCGACGACTGGCTCCTTGTGGCGTAGTCAAAAGAGAGTTTGTCATCCCACATTGCCGTCACTCTTCGTCTTCTCGACACCTTTGGTCTGCAGGTCAATTTGGAGAAATCACACCTTACTCCATCAAGGACAGTTCAGTTCATAGGGGCTTTGCTGGATACGAACCTGCATCGCACATTTCTGCCTCAGGAGAGAGCGATGGACATTATCAACCTTGTCAAACTTCTGCAGAGTCAAAAGCGGGGTACGGCGCAACAGCTGCAGCGGATGCTGGGGCTGATGGCGGTGACTACAAGCGTGCTGCTCTTTGCGAAGCTGAGAATGAGAGGCCTACAGTTTTGGTTTCTTCGTCAGTTTTGCCCATTGCGGGACTCACCTCGAAAGAGGTTTGTAATTCCACCTGTGCCACTGCAAGCACTGCAGTGGTGGAAGTCAAAGGGCAACATTTGTCAGGGAGCTCCCTTCCATCTAATGCACCAACTGTGACTATCACAACAGATGCGTCGTCGTGGGGTTGGGGGGCCCACATGGACAATCTGTGTGTGGGGGATCCTTGGCCTTTGAAATTGACTCACTGCCACATAAATTACTTGGAACTACTGGCACTTCATTTTGCTCTTCGGTCTTTCCGCCCCATGGTGGCGGGGAAGATTGTTGCTCTGCTAACGAACAATACCACTGCCCTGTGTTACAACAGGCAGGGAGGGACAGTCTCTCGATGGTTATGTGCGCTGCGCTGGATCTGTGGCTGGAGTGCCTGGAGCACGACATCTTTGTGAAGCTAGCGCATCTTCCAGGGTTGCTCAACCTGCAAGCAGACTCCCTCAGCAGGGGTGCAGCTTCCCCACACGAGTGGGAGTTACAGTGGCACTTCCTCCAACCCGTGTTTCAGCTCTGGGGGTATCCCCAGGTGGATGTCTTTGCCACAGTCAAAAACCGGAAGTGTCCTCTGTTTTGCTCCAGAGGTGGCTCAGATCCAGAGTCGTTGGGAGATGGTCTGCTGTTCCCGTGGGAAGGTTGGTTCCTTTATATGTTCCCACCTCTGCCACTACTGACGAGGGTGGTCAACAAGATTACGAGAGAGAGGCCATGCTGTATCCTGGTGACTCCCTGATGGCCTTGCCAGAACTGGTTCCCAATCCTTCTCCAACTGGCGAGGGGGGTCTTCTACCAGTTTCTGGCAGAACCGGATTTTCTGTCAGGTCAGGATGGTTATGTTCTCCATCACAACGTGCCCCACCTGAAGCTGACAGCGTGGTTCATCGACCCTGTGGGTTCTCTAGCAGAGTCCAACATGTTTTCTTGAACACAGGAAACTTTCTACTCGCTCTTCCTATGATAGGAAGTGGCGGAGGTTTCTGCAGTTCCTAGTTGATCCCTCAGTCTCCCCCCAAAGGGTGGGATTGTCGGTAATTTTTGAGTTTTTGTTATCTCTGGTGGATGCTGGCCTTGTTTTTTCTTCCATCAAGGTTTATTTGGCAGCAATATCTGCGTTCCATGAACCAGTTGAGGGGCACTCTGTTTTTGCACACCCTCATTCTAAGGTTTTTGAAGGGTTTGCTTAGGCTTCATCCTCTATCGAGATCACCCCCACAGTTGTGGGATTTGACTTTAGTGTTGGACAGGCTGACTCGACATCCTTTTGAGCCGTTGGGCACATGTTCGTTACAGATTCTATCTTGGAAGACTGCTTTTTTGGTAGCCATCACATCAGCACACCGTGCAGGGGAGCTCACAGCTATGCGTTGTGACTACCCATATCTAGTTTTTCAGGAGGGTGGAGTGTCGTTAGCTCCTGATATTTCTTTTCTCCCCAAGGTGGTCTCTCAGTTCCACCTCAACTTAGAAGTTTGGTTGCCCATTTTTCATCTTACTCCTTTCTCGAATGAGGAACGTAGGTTGTATGCTCTATATGTGAAGCGTGCTTTATTGTTTTATTTAAGTCGTTCCAAGAGTTTTCGTAACGACCAGCAGCTTTTTGTTTCTTATGCTGCTCCTAAGTTAAGTTCCAGGATCTCGTCTCAGCGGCTTTCGAAATGGCTCACTGAGACTATTAAACTGTGTTATTTGTTGGCTAAGAAGCCATTACCTGGGCCTATTCGTGAACACTCTACAAGAGCGATGGCGACGTTGGTGGCATTCCTGAAAGGCGTTTCCCTGACGGATGTTTGCAAGGCTGCCACCTGGTCCTCTCCGCATGCCTTTATGAAGCGCTATGTGCTGGACGTGCATGCTCAACAGAGGACTCGTCTGGGAGCTGCGGTGCTGCAATCTGCTTCTTCTGGTTGACCGTCTTCCCGCCTCCAGGTATGTCTTGCTTGCTAATCTCCCATGAGTGTGAAGCACAGAGACCACGAAGAAGATAGACAGGTTGCTTACCTGTAACTGTAGATCTTCGAGTGGTCATCTGTGCATTCACACTACCCACCCTCTTTCCCCACTGCTGATGGTCTCCCTCCAGTAGGGGCTTCCTGCCGTCAGGAAGGAACTGGCGGGATCCTCGTGCTGGCGCCGGCGAGCATGTGCACTGGGATGCCTGCGCATGCCCGTTGGTGCCGAGCGTGAGAAAATCCCGGGCTTTTTAGGTACCGATTCGGGGATTGGCGCAGGCGCTCTATCCCATGAGTGTGAATGCACAGATGACAACTCGAAGATCTACAGTTACAGGTAAGCAACCTGTCTATCTAATGGCCAATCCATGCCTTTGTGTGAAAAAAATTAGGCTGAGAATGTAGAACTGGCCCATGGTAACCTAATGACTTTCTATGATAGAATGGCAATTCAAGATCCTTGTCTGAAATTTTAACTGTTGTATCACACTGGCTTTTACAAGGTGGTTGCTGTTGAATGGTAGCAAAACAGCCAGGCTTGTGTGAGTCATGGAAGTTGGGTGGTAGCATGTCATCTAATAAGCCATCCCTCAAAAGAACTGAGAGATCGTCAGATTTGGCTGGGTTAAGAATTAGATATATTGGTGGTGGTAATCTAAATAAAATACTAAAGCCTCAATTGAAAGCAGGCATATCTATGAGCTAAGCCATTAATCTTAGTAGAATGAATATTGTCCAATAGTATTCTGTCCTTCCAAAAAACCTTAATGGAGGTTAGAGACTTGTACTTTGAGAATGTAAAAACCTTTCAGTTGATAGCAAAATATTAACTTTAAAAGTGAAAATGTACCTCAAGGATAGCAGAAACGTACTAGTTTGACATGTTCATTCTGAGAACCATTGAACAGAATTTATTGTAATTTGGTAAACACAATAAAATGAAGTTTCCTCTAGGATTCTATTCTATTAATTCTTTATTTTTGTTTGCAAGTTCTGATGTAATTTGGGAGACAAAACCCAAGAAAAAGTCAAGATGGAAGCCTCTGAGTGTGAAGCAGACAGACAAGCTGGAGAAAGAATTTAATGACTACTGTGGCCACTCACCAACAGAAAATAAAATAATAGAGCTGGATAATAATGTTCCGGTAAGTCCAAGAAAGCATTTTTCAAAATTAAATTGTAACATATGCCTTAATTTTACAGGTTAATCTCTTTTACTGGAGAACTGCAGATAATGTTTTTACTATCATCTGTCTTTTTCTTGCACTCATCCCTGTTCTCTGCTATCTCTTCTTCCTTGTACCACAACAAATGATTACAGCCCAAGCCAGTTAATGATAAGAAGTAAGCCAGTTTGGTATAGTGGTTAAGTGCGTGGACTCTTATCTGGGAGAACCGGGTTTGATTCCCCACTTCTCCACTTGCACCTGCTGGAGTGGCCTTGGGTTAGCCATAGCTTTTGCAGAGGTTGTCCTTGAAGGGGCAGCTGCTCTCTCAGCCCCACCCACCTCACAGGGTGTCTGTTGTGGGGGGAGAAGATAAAGGAGATTATAAACTGCTCTGAGTCTCTGATTCAGAGAGAAGGGCGGGGTATAAATCTGCATTTCTTCTTCCATTGTAACCTTGGCTGTTCCACTCTCTGGGTAGGAAAAAGACAAGCCATGCTATAGAACAAAGCAGGAGTCAAGTTTCACCTTTCAGACCAACAAAGTTTTATTCAGAACGTAAGCTTTCATGCACTAGAAGCACTCTTCATCAGACAGTCAGGTGGAATGGCAAGTAGTCCTAAATACAGAGAAAGTGGGCAGTGAATTAGTATGTAAAATCACAGAAATGTTTTTAGCAGATTAAAAGAATCACAAGTTGAGGTCTGGTGATTGTTTGTGTTGACTGGACTGCAACAAGAAGAAGGCAGTATAAGTCAGAATAGCAGATTGAGGTCCATGTCACCAGGTGAGAAGTGCAATAAATAAGAGTCCGTTGCAATTCTAGCCCCAGGTCAAAATGAGGGCACCGGTCTCTCAGAGGCCCAATCCAAACATGTAACACACATATAAACATCATTCTAATTTGCCATTAGAAAAAAAAGAATACATTAAAATATAGTGGAAGATGGGTTAGTATATGTAACAAGATAAACAGCCAGTATCTCTTATTTGAGTATGTCAATACAAAAAAGCATTATTCTGATACACTATTCTAAAAGAGAAATACATTGGAATACTATGGAAATATAGCTATACCGCAGAGTCACCCCAGAGTCCGAAATGACTGGTGCTTGCACATGGGACTACCTTTACCTTTTTATAGCTGTACTTGGTACAAGTGGGTTTAGTATAAGTAATGAGATAAAAAACCAATATCTCTGTTCAGTCTTGGGAGTGTTGGTTCCAAGTTTCATAATAAGTTGTAATTCAGCAATTTCTCTCGCCATTCTGTTCTTGAAGTTCCTTTGCAGCAAAATAGCAGCTTTGAGGTCACCCACTGAATGTTCTGGAAGGTTAAAATGTTCTCTTATAGGTTTTTCAGTTTTGTGATTTCTGATGTCAGATTTGCATCCATTTATCCTTTGGTGGAGAGTATTTCCTGTTCACCCTGTGTAGAGAACTGAAGGGCATTGTTGGCATTTAATGGCATATATAATGTTGGAAGATGAACAAGTGAATGAGCCTGAGATGGCATAGTTAATGCTGTTAGATCCTGTGATTGTGTTGTCTGGGTGTATGTGGCAATACAAAAAAGGTGCAGCGTGTAGTTATCAGTTTATGCTTGCAAGTTTTTGTAAAATTGATTATTTACTATATAATCATTTAAATCACTGGTTGCACAATAAGCTGATATTCTTAACAATGAAGCTTTTTAAAGCTGTGGGTATGAGCTGGCTAAATTTACACAGTCTTAAGACAAATTGATTTCAAGTGGAAAGTTAAGTACAAGCTTAAATGTCTCCTATTGAAATCAAAGGGACTTTGTGGTGTTTGTATTTGGCTGAATTGTTCCCTGTGTTTTATTTGAAATATTTTTCAGCATTAAGATGAGGACCTTTCTTTTTAATATGTCAGGTCTGTTTGACTCCTACTGGTAGTAACATGAAAATACTCCAGCCAAATGAAATCCCTCTGAGAAGAAGCTTTTTACCAGCATTGAAAGTCCAGTACAGTACATCTGAACATCAGTCATCCTTCAGAGTCCAGATATATAGGATTCAGGTATGTTTGAGAAGTTACCAACAATGAGTGTTCAAAAATCTTTGGGATGACACCAGATCAAAACAAGAAATATAATGAAGTTCAGCCTTTTCTTTTTCCTGTGCATTTTATTTAATCTTTAAACTATAATTTTGAATTTTACTTGACAATATAATGCTTCAGTAATTGCATCTCTTTGAAGCATTTTTAAAATCATGATCTTATTATCAAATGATAAAAACAATAAATTATATAAGTATTATAAACATCAGAGGCTGGCATAATGAATGTTAAATTAATTTAAAAAATCAGACCCAAAGTTCAGTATGTAGTTTTTATTAAACAGAAAAGCTAATAGGAACAGAAACGTTTAGGAGCTTTAGAAGTTATAATTTGTGAAGCAGCAATACCTGTAATTTAGGAAATTTTGTGAAATCTTTAATACAAAAGCATTTGCAAATGAACATCTAACATGCACCATATTGTACTATTATTACCCCTATCAGATACAAAACCAGATTCCCGGAGCCATATTTCCCTTTGTGTTTTATCCTATTAAACCTCCCAAGTCCGTCACTTTGGATTCAGGTTTGTTAATTACATTTAATGCATTATGTTTTCTATGCATTTTTAATAATTTAGACAAAACAAAATAAAGATTGTCCATTTAAATAATAATTTGTAATTAGATTAGGAAGGAAATTAGATTTAGTCAGTAGGTTTGGATCTTGATTCCCAAATGTTCTGGAATTTGGCATGTCTGAAAATAATTGGACAAACAGATGATTTTTTTTTTTGTTTCACTTGAATAAATGGTTTGTCCAAGCATTACTAGTTGAATATCAGCCTCCTCCTGAAGTGTAGCAATCTGCAGTCTTCCTCATCTGTGAATGTTGACTGGTACGTCTTCTGCCTTTTTGTCTTTTCTCGAAAGCTGGCCTAATTAAAAAGACCCAAACTGTCCTCTTGCTTGTTAGGCACAGTGCACATCTGTAGATAGTTGTAAGTTTTTAAAGTAAGAGCCCAAACTGAGTTGGGAGCAACAAGGAGTTCAGTATTTCAAGCTAGTGTCTTTAGGGAAGCTTGACTGATCCAGCTGAAGTTGAGACCAATGGTTTTCAAGAGGAAAGTTAAGCACAAGCGTAAACATATCCTGTTGAAATCAAAGGGCTTAATGGTGTTTATGCTTGATTGAATTGTTCTGTGTTTTATCTGAAATATTTTTGGCAGAATAGAATTGGAATCTGAAACTAATTTATCTATTGAACAGATAGCACCTGTAACTTATTTGACTGTCCAATCACTGCACATCTGCTAAATTCCGTTTTGAAGGTATATTTTGATGTGCATTTGACATTTTAGTTGTTAGCTTCATTTCCTTCCATATGCCTCTATCCCCTTGGACCTTTGGTTTGTCAGACCTTTCCATTATATCCTTTGCAAATGATTATGGTTTTGTATACTGTAACTTATGTTTCAAGAGAAGTTATATCCTACATTTGTGTTAATCCTGTTTGTCTGGAATTTATATAGAGCCCAAGCCATTTACTGATGTCAGTATTGTTATGAGAACTGCAGGACATTCTCAGATATCTCGTATAAAGTAGGTACATAGTCTTTTATATTATTGCATTACCTTTAAAAGGATCCAATCCTAAATTTGCTCACTTGAAAGTAAAGCATATTGAAATTTGTGGTACTTTTCTTTAAAGTGGTTAAGATGTTGCTGTAAATAATGGGAAGTCAAATGGCTGCTTGCAATATTTGATTTTTAAGGGAAGTTAGTTGCATCCAAATGTGATACTTGGCTTGTGTTGTACTTCCAAGCTGTGTACTTTGACTGATTATTCTCTGATACTGCTACAAGCATGTTTCATTGTTGAAGCAGATGTATATCTAATAATGAAGTGACTTTTGCATGCAGTTTGGGAAGCTGCAGTAACAGAATCATTTGCCAAAGAATTACTCTTTGAGCAGAGTAATGCATTTTAGGACTCCCCCCCATAAAGCCAAATAACTGAAAAGGGAATTTTATTATGGTGTCAAAAATTATGTTGCCTTTGTAATGAGAAGAAGACAAAACTCTGGGGCTGATCTAGTCCTTCCTTTACAGCAAGTTCTGCTACAAAGAATTTTCTAATGTCAGCAAAAGCTATTGCAGCAAGATTAAATTGCCCATTTTGGATGAGTAAATTGGAGCACTGTTCCTTTCTCAGAATGCCTTGATTTCTTTAACCTATATCCTATGTTGACTACACAGGCATGTCTTAAACGGTTGCTAATCTCCAGGTGATAGCTGGAAATCTCCTGGGATTACAATTGATCTCCAGGTGATGGAGGCCTGTTCATCTTGGGAAAAATGGAAGGTGGACTCTATGGCATTATACCCCTCTCCAAATGTCTCCGTCCTCTGGCTATACCCCCAAAAATCTCCAGGTGGTTCCTAACAGAACTGGCAACCCTAATCCTAGTTGTAATCAGAAAGGAAGTTTATTAATGGCATGCCTACATTTTATGTATTTTACTATTTTGACTTATTAAAAATAGATTTCTCCAGCATCACAGTTTCATATTCTTTTGCAGGTATTTTAAGGTCCTGATTCAAGAGATGGATCTCAGATTGGATCTTGGGTTTCTTTATGCACTGGCTGATTTCTTTACATTTTCTGATGAAGTACCCAAAGACCAAGAGGTGCGAACTCGATACCTGAAACATTTTCAAAAGTGTAAAAATACCTTTGTTATATTTCTTTAAGCATTATATTAAGTATTGAGTAGCAGGGGATGGTCAAATTAAAGTGTGGAATAGTTACTCTGGAATACATAAAAGAGGTCTGTGAAAATTGTTTAATTTTGTTAAATAAAAACCAGGACATAACAAGAAGATTTTGGATTTATATCCAGCCCTATACTCTGAGGGCATTTTCGCACTGACCTTAATCGGCAGCGACGTCCCTCTTCACCGCGCAGGATCTGCACGGATTTCGCACCAATTGCTGCGGAGCACCCGGAAGAGCCGCAAAGTCCCGCGGCTTTTGCGGCGCAAATGGAAACTGGTTTTTGGCGGTTTCCATTTGCGCCGCAAAAGCCGCGGGACTTTGCGGTTCTTCCAGGTGCTCCGCAGCAATTGGTGCGAAATCCGTGCAGATCCTGCGCGGTGAAGAGGGACGTCGCTGCCGATTAAGGTCAGTGCGAAAATGCCCTGAATCTCAAAGTCTCAGAGCGGTCGCAATCTCCTCTACCTTCCCCCCCCCCACAACAAACACCCTGTGAAGTAGGTGGGGCTGAGAGTGCTTTTATAGCAGCTGTCCTTTCAAGGACAGCTTCTATGAAAGCTATGGCTGACCCAAGGCCATCTCAGCAGGTTCAAGTGGAGGAGTGGGGAATCAAACCCGGTTCTCCCAGATAAGAGTCCGTATACTTATCCACTACACCAAACTGGCTCTCTTATCCACTACACCAAACTGGCCTTCACATCATGCTTACAGTACAATGCATTGCTTATAATTTAGTTACCAATCCTAGAGAGAAAGAGCTGCAAAATTCTGTCCTTTAATTTTTTAGAGAAAAATAAAAGTTGAAATTAGAAAACTAATTTTGTAGTAAAGAAAAGCAAGTTTGTTATTTCTACAAAAACAGTCCCATGAAGTCCCTGCCTGTAATACACTTCCTTTCCACCCCAAGATTGCTTCATTTTCCTTATTTGAATGTTTCCTCTTTGGTTGCCAAACTCCACATGGAGTAGGGTTGCCAAGCCCTTGAAATGAGCGGGGTTTTTCCTGTCCTGGAGGTTCCCAACCTGCCACCCCACATTGGGCCGGTGAGGGGAATCTCCCCCGATGTTGCCAGCGCAATGATATCACCCAGAAGTGATGTCATCATGCTGGCGACACCGTGCGCCAGCTGCTCTAGGCATTTCCAGGAAAACTATATGGTTTCCCCGGATGCTCTAGCACTTTCGGAAGGGGAACTCTATGGTACAATGGGTACCATAGAGTTTTTCCCTCCCAAAATTGCTAGAGTGTCCAGGGAAACCATAGAGTTTTCCCGGAAATGCCTAGAGTGGCCAGCACACAGCTTCTCTGGCATGATGATGTCACTTCCGGGTGATGTCATTGTGTTGCACATGCTTAAAAAGTTCCCTGCTGGAGACCACGGGGGACTTGGCAAACCTAACGTGGAGCCTGCAGTTCTTCAATTAATCTCCAGGCACATTACAGCAAATTAATTGTTGCCAACATAATTCACAATTAAATCAAAGAATAGCCTTGAAATACATTCCATATGAATGCATTGTACATAAGAGTTGGTTATCTAATGAACTAGATTCTTAACGTTTCCTGCTTTATATTTTGAGTTAGTAAACATATTAAAACTATTTCATTAATTATAAAACAAAGGATTTTTTTTAGAAAAATGAGGGGGGAAACCACTCATCAAGGGAGTTTTTACAAATGTGTTCAGTTTTTTTTTCTGGGCCTTCACATTTCTAATCAGGATAGAACAGCCTTTAAATTAAGTGTAATGCAGTATAAATGAGATGGAGCTTTGGTGGCCACAGATTACATTAGCTTGGACTCCATTACTATGTAATTTTAACTGTTTCGAATTTAATATTAAAATATTCACAGATAGAACTCTTCAAAAAAGATTTGGAAGCTGTTCAGGAAGAATTGAAGCATATATCGTCAACTGATACATCGCAAATCAGCTTGTATGAATATTTTCATATTTCTCCAATCAAGGTATGTTCATGTTATAATGTTATATTTGGATATTGAAGAATACAGACAAGAACAAGCTTGAATTTTAGTAATTTTATGTTGGATAGCTGTATGTGAGTGGTCTACTTCCCAGCACCTCCAACCTCCAAACTGAGTAGCAGATATCTGCTAAAATAATAATTGTTGGGTTAAATTTGCTATACAGGGCAGGGAAAAAAGTGTGAAAGATCCAGTCTGCTACTTAGCAGAGGGTTTTCAGGAAGGGACCAGGGCTCTATGGTAGAGTAGCTGTAAACAGCCATAATGGCCGATACAAAGTCTAGAATAAATAAAATAAAATAAAATCCCTGTAATATTTTTTGTTCAGATTAAACAGCATGACACAAAACATTGTGCAGGCAGATCACCAGAAATCATCCTCAGGCCAAACATTACAAAATAAAAAGAACTATTTTTTTCTGGTCAACACCTTGAGGCCCAGTCTTGTCAGCATGTAGTAGATCCTGACAATCTTGTATTGCTGGTGCTGTTAGAGCATAGGGCTTGCAATCTATTACACTGATACACGGATGGCAGCTCGGACCACTAATAGTGTTTAGGATGAGAAGAAGCCCAGGCAGCCACAGGCTCCCTCCCTACTGGTGCTTAGTTGCCTCTAGATAAGTTGTTGGGGGGTGTTAGTTGCTGGGACCTGGAAGCTGGCTGTGCATACCTAGATTTCCTCCCAGCATAAGCCTCTTTGTGCCCCGTTACCCTCTTCTTTCCCTCCCGGCAGCTAGGAGGATGAAATGGAAGAAAGGGGGGGAGCAATAGCAGCAGCCCAAACATTGCAGTTCTCAGTGCCCTCGTTCACTAGCTGCTGTCTGTTTTCCTTGTAGTAGCAAGGAGGAGGCAGCAGCAGTAAGGGGGGGGGGGCAACAGCAGCCCAAATACCACCCACATCACCCATCTTATCCAGACTCCTTTTGCCTTTTCCCTTCCAGACATCTCTTCCTCTGCTGTCCAGGATCCTCCCCTTACAATCTAACTTCTTCCCCTCCAGTATCAACCTCTTTCATCCACACCAATCACAGCATGCCATGTTCTGTTTCTTGTCCATTCAACTTTAGATAATGTTTCTCTGTTTTGGGAGTATTTGAGTCTCTCTCCCATTTTAAAAAAAAATTGCTGCAAATTTGGGAGTTTTCCTCTTTTTTGTTGAAAGTCTTCCTTCTGTGTACATGGTTCTGATATTTGGATTTAATGATCTGCATTTAGGCCCAAGTTGAGAGTTGGATATAATTATATCAGCAATATGGAATAACATCAACTTTATAGGAATGGAATGGTCCCCAGTGCAAGCACCAGTCGTTTCCGACTCTGGGGTGACGTTGCTTTCATATTTTCACGATAGAATTTTTTTACGGGGTGGTTTGCCATTGCCTTCCCCAGTCTTTTACACTTCCCCCCCAGCAAGCCTGGGTACTCATTTTACCGACCTCGAAAGGATGGACGGCTGAGTCAACCTTGGGCCGGCTACCTGAATCCAACTTCTACCGGAATCGAACTCAGGTCGTGAGCAGAGAGTTCAGACCACAGTACTGCAGTACTGCTGCTTTACCACTCTGTGCCACAGGGCCGCTGTTCATCAACTTTATAACCTGAGTTTTATTTCTCAGTGTTTTAATTAAGAAGCATGGTACTTAATTAAGAAGCATGGCTAACATGTCATGCTTATAGAACAAAGTTTGAGTCCAGTGGCAGCTTCCAGACCAATAGAATTTAATTCTGGGTATAAGCTTTTGTGTGTGTATATACACTTCTTCAAATACTCTTCTTGAAACAGTTTTCCTCAAGACTTAAATATAGGTCAAGGGATGGTTACTAGGAAGGGCTAGTTGGAGTCCATGTAAAGAACTGGGCAGTAAGTAGCACAGAGTGGTAAGCTGCAGTACTGCAGCCCAAGCTCTGCTCACAACCTGAGTTCGATCCCAACGGAAGCTGTTCAAGTAGCCAGCTCAAGGTTGACTCATCCTTCCGAGGTCGGTAAAATGAGTACCCAGCTTGCTGGGGGTAAAGTGTAGATGACTGGGGAAGGAAAACCACCCCTAGTCTGCCAAGAAAATGTCATGTCACCCCATGGGTCGGTAAAGACTCAGTGCTTGCACAGGGGTCTACCTTTACCTTTTTAAGTATTGCTAAGATTGGATTAAAGCAGTTGTTAATAGCAACAAATTAGCCTACAAATACAAGAGTTAACAGAAGGAAGAACTAAATTGCACAACTAAACCCAAACTTAGTTTTCCTATCTGTTTGTTAGCTCATGTATTTGTGTGCTAATTTGCTGCTATTAACAACTGCTTTGATCCAATTTCAGTTATAATTATTGCCCAATTACTTATGCATCTTGACTCCAACTAGCCCTTCATGGCAAGACTTGAGGAAAACTGTTTCTATATATCTGAAGAAGTGTGCTTGCACACAAAAGTTTATACCCAGAATTAAACTTCGTTGGACTTAAAGGTGCCACTGGACTCAGACATTGTTCTATTGCTTCAGATCAACACAGCTACTCACCTGCATCTTTGTCAAGTTTATGTTTGTTTTGTTTTGGAACTCTTATTACATTAACATTTTAAAACAATTTCATAAGCTCATGGTTTTTAGTTGGCAGTTGCAAATACCAAATCCCATTACTGAAAATGCTGCGCACTTTTTCTGTCTTTTACGTGGCATTACAACTATTTGGGGAGCTGGGTTGGGCTTTTTGGGTCATCAGTTGCAGATTTCAGTTACAATTCTTTCTGGAATTCAATTATTTCTGGAAATCTTATGCTAGTCTCTGTCACAACCAGACACATATAGCCTGATTCACCAGTCCAGAAAGGTCAAATTCAAATAGCTATTCCTGGGTTAGCCACCAATGCACTAGAAGAACATTCTCAAATTAGTTAATGATCTGTATACTTCATTAGAGAGAAATATCAGATATACTGGTTTGCTTGCTGAACAATAAGTAATAAAAATAAAAGATAATATTTAAGACACTCTGAATGTTCTCCAGCTTTTTTATTATTTTCTTTTAGTTACATTTAAGTTTTTCACTGAGTAGTGGAGGAGAAGATAGCAACAAGGAAGAGAAACGCAAGGATTTGATTCCAGTTCAGTCCTTAAATCTCTTGCTGAAGAGTATTGGGACCACACTTACAGATGTGCAGGATGTTGTTCTCAAGTATGTAGAATATACTGCTTTAATTTAATTAGAATAAATATTCCACAGTTGATATTTAGTTTTGGCTTCATAAAAGAACGGGTCTGTGGGCTAGTTGCTATATGTATTATCCTCCTCCCACTGCAATTTTGTAATACTGTTTTTCTACATTGTTTGACATACAGGTTCTAATACTTTTTTTTGTTCTTTTAAAGTTCTGTAATCCTACTGAAGTTGCATTGCTTATTAAGCGTCATATCCTACTGATTTAAACTGTGTAGTCAACCTTGAATCTCAAGGAGAACAGCAGTCAATAAATAAATAAATAAATAACTTGTATGTGACTGCTTGTTCTAGGTTGGCATACTTTGAGCTCAACTATCACTTCTGCACAACTCAAGGTCTACAGTGGACTGTTATTATGCATTATTCAAAACAGGTTAGTATAAGCTAATATGAACGTATCACTTCATCTATCAGTTACTAGGACAGTGCATTTCATTGCTTGAATATGATGTGGGGCTGTACTGGACTGAAGTAAAGAGCAAATGCTGTGCTGTCACCGACAGTGGTACCCTTCATTCTGCAGTCATATATCCAAATATTTGGTGACTCATATGAGTTCGTTGGGCTGTTCTGATAACTAAGGGAGTAATCTTAGCCAGTCTGTTCAGAACCCTGCTCAATTCAAGGGAGATTTACTCTGAAATTGTTCCAACTTAGTATTGCAACAAAAGGGTTCTGGTAAGCCAGAAGTAGACAGGCCTGTGGCACAGAGTGGAAAGCTGCAGACCAAGCTCTGCTCACAACCTGAGTTCGATCCCAGTGGAAGCTGGGTTCAGGTAGCCTCCTCCAGGTTGACTCAGACTTCTATCCTTCTGAGATTGGTAAAATGGGTACCCAGCTTGCTGAGGGTAAAGTGTAGATGACTGGGGAAGGCAATGGCAAACCACCCCATAAAAAGTCTGCCTTGAAAACATTGTGATGTGACATAAAAACATAAGAGGCCAATGGCCCATCCAGTCCAACACTCTGTGCCACAAAAAAAAAAGAAACCCCAAGTGCCATTAGGAGGTCCACAAGTGGGGCTAGAAGTCCTTCCACTGTGCCCCACCCCCTCAAGCACCAAGAATACAGAGCATCACTTGCCCCAGACAGAGAGTTCCAACAATACGCTGTGGCTAATAGCCACTGATGGACCTCTGCTCCATATGCTTATCTATTTTCCTCTTGAAGCTGTCTATGCTTGTAGCCGCCACCACCTTCTGTGGCAGTGAATTCCACATGTTAATCACCCTTTGAGTGAATTATCCATTCTAACCCTACTGCTCAGCAATTTAATTGAATGCCCACGAGTTCTCGTATTGTGAGAAAGGGAAAAATGTACTTTCTCTACCTTCTCTATCCCATGCATAATCTTGTAAACCTCTATCATGTCACCCCGCAGTCAACATTTCTCCAAGCTAAAGAGCCCCAAGCGTTCCCACACTAAGCTGTGGCTAATAGCCACTGATAGATCTCTGCTCCATATGCTTATCCATTCCACTCTTGAAGCTGTCTATGCTTGTAGCTGCTACCACTTCCTGTGGCAGTGAATTCCACATATTACTCTTTGGGTGAAGAAGTACTTCCTTTTATCCGTTCTAACCTGACTGCTCACCAATTTCATTGAATGCCCACGAGTTCTTGTATTGTGAGAAAGGGAGAAAAGTATTTGTTTCTCTACCTTCTCTATCCCATGCATAATCTTGAAAACCTCTATTATGTTAGTCAACATTTCTCGCTAAAGAGCCCCAAGAGTTTTAACCTTTCTTCATCGGGAAAGTGTTCCAACCCTTTAATCATTCTTGTTGCCCTTTTCTGCACTTTTTCCAATGCTATAATATTTTTTTTGAGGTGCGGTGACCAGAATTGTACACAGTACTCCAAATGAGACTGCACCATCAATTTATACAGGGGCATTATGATACTGACTGACTTGTTTTCAGTTCCCTTCCTAGTAATTCCCAGCATTGCGTTGGCCTTTTTTTATTGCAATCTCACACTGTCTTGACATTTTCAGTGAGTTATCTACCACGACCCCAAGATCTTTCTCTTGATCAGTCTCTGCCAGAGTCAGAAACGACTGGTGCTTGCGCAGGGGACTACCTTTACCTTTTTTAAGCCAGAAGAATATAAACAGAAGTTGAACACTGGCAATCAATTTACAATGTGGTAGGATTTGCTGCCACACATTTGCTTGATCTTCTATATTGTGCTTTTGGGGATTTTTACCATGTAACAAACCCTTTTCTATTTTTTTCACATGTTAAGACAACTGTCTGTATTCAATCATAATTTATAATTTTTTAAAATTTATTTTGAAAAGAGACTGTACATTCCTCATTCTCACCCAGTACTTCAGATGGCTAGATCAAAACATCAATTTTAAAGCATTTATCTAATTAAATATAGTTTTTATTTGGTTGTAAAATCCTTTAAAATGATTTTTGAACTGCTTTTATTTCTCTTAGCAATAAATTAACTGCTTCCAAGCAAATAATTAAATTGTTGTTGCTTGTTAATATCTTATTATTGTAGCCAGAATTTTAGGCTGTTTCACAGGCTGTTTAGAGAGTCAAAATTGTCAAGAGAGCTACCAGACAATAATACTTGTATAAATCTATTGTTTTAGGAAAGCACCTAAACAAAGTCTGTTATTTATTACCCAGACTGCTTGAAAATACTTGGGAGTATAGGTTCACCAGATGTTGCAAGGAAACATTTGTAGACAATTTTTTTGTTTGGGGGAAGGCTTTCTGATCAACCTCATTTGTTTATGGCACTGGTTGTAATAACCTCATTTCAGCTTTGCTCTATGGAACAATGGCTTGGAATGCAAATCAAGGAACTGGTCTCAAATTACCTTGATATAGATCTTGTGTATCTTGTGAATATTTGTATCTAGTATTTGCAGAAATTAAATGACAAGTGAAGAAATCATTCATTTGCATCAGTGATGGCATCTTCTGTAATTTATGATACTTATAAAAATATATCCCAGATTATCAGAATTGCTGCTGGAGTCATATGAGAGGTTTCTGGTCTCACTGTGTCATTCTTACTAACCCAGATAAGATAGCTACATATTACTCAGCATAAAGTGAAAACAAGCCATGTTTGTTGCACATCTTTAAAAGATTTTAAATTTCTATGCTTCTGTTACTTAGATTTATTTACTATAGAGTTTATACAGTTTGGTGAACAATACTTGTTTTTAATTTTAATTACACATGTAGTTAAAACATTAACTATATAAACAGTATAACAGGAGCCTAAGAATCTCTTAAGTTGTATGCTGTTTTTTAAATTTTTAATTGTATTTGCCATATAAATACATTCAACTATTTTTATTTTAAAATTGTTTTCTTTTAGGCAATTAAACAAATGTATGTTCTTATTCTTGGCCTTGATGTCTTGGGCAATCCATTTGGATTTATAAGAGATTTGTCTGTAGGAGTTGAAGCATTCTTCTATGAACCTTATCAGGTGAGCTTATCTTCTTGTTTTGTCAGCCAAGTCTCAGGGCTAGATGTATTGGATGAAAACTGCTAGCCATTTCGCATGGAATTCTACAAGCAGTATAGATGGGTATTGAGTTCAAACCACTGCAGAGGGGAATTAATTTGAGACAGCTTTTTCCTTGGAATATTTCTGTAAGACCTTTCTGCTTTGCTTTGTCAAATGGAAATATTTATTCAGCACTTGAGAGCCAGTTTTGCTGTAATAATTACAGAGCATCAGACAAAGACTTGGAAAACCTGATTTCAAATCCCCATTTAACCATGCCATGCATGGAGCAATCCCAAACCAGTGTCTCTGTTGTTACATCACAATGTGACTGTGAGGATAAAATGAAGGCAGAACAGACAATATATTCTAATAAAATAACCTCTTTATTCTAAGAAATATAAAAATAAATGTGAGGTACCAAAGATCAGTGTAGTTGTGCCAGATACAGTTATTGTATCCATTAGATAGATCCAAGTAGGCAGCTGTGTTGGTCTGAAGTAGTAGAACAAAATAGGAATCCATTGCACCTTTAAGACCAACTTAGTTTTATTCAGAACGTAAGCTTTCGTGTGCTCTCAAAACACACTTCATCACATGACAGTGCTATGGAAGAATTAAACCTTTCATTCATACAGAATCCTTCACCATTACACTTTTGTTTTGGCTGAAGATATTTTTTCTTATAGTGATAGGTTGCCATGGTATGTAGGGCAGGGCTTATAAGGATAGTAACGCCTAGAAATTCTAGTGTTTAAACTGCTTCACATACATTATCATAACATGAATGGTTACAATATTCATATTAATGTAGTTTGGCATTATTATGTGCATCTTGCAGATCAGGGATAGTGGGCGGGGGAATATATTTTATTTGGTTATTTAAAATATTCCCCATCTTTGCAATATAATAACAGTGGGAATGTATTGAAGATCATGATTGCTAATGGAATTGATGTGGGCAGATGACTGCCTTCCAACATGTCTTCCTTACTAGGGGTGTGCATTTGGATCTACCTGAGTGGAAAATTTATCCGGCATATCTCTTTCTCTCTGTCTCCCTCCCCTCCCCATTCCTTTATCCCTGACATATCTGGGTTTTCTCAGGGAAACTGAAACAAATTCTCAAAAAATCCCGGATATATTCAGGAATTACTGGGTAGATCTGAAAATAGCTTTGTCAGGGTTCTACTGCAGTCCCTTTAAATAAACTGCAGAAGACAGACAGAGGATCAGCTGTGCTGGTGGGGAACAGAGTGTTCCCACCAGCTTGGTGCTAACGTCTCATGCAGCCCAGTTTAAACTGGGCTGCAGAAGAAGTCAGCCCAGGATCTGCTGGCCAGTGGGAGCAAATTGCTCCCCGCAGGCTGGGGTTTTGCTCAAGGTGGTAGCTCTTTCTTCATATTCTCCCATCTTCAGCAGCCACCTACAACTCAAGAAACCAAGACCGATTTTGCACTAGGCTTGTTCCAGATGGAAAGCCCTTTTGCCCCTGGCATTTTTCTCCATTTTGCAACAAGCTGCCGTGATGCTGCGAATTGGTGTGCTGCTTCCTGCAGCAAGCAAGGTCCTCTTACAAGTGGTTTCTGCTTGCCACAGTAAAGCAGCATGTCAACTCACAGTTCTGCTGCAGCTTTTGTGAAAACGAAGCGCTGGGGGGAAAAGGGCTCTCCACCCAGAACAAGCCCTAGTGCAAAATCAGTCCAATGCTGAGGGATGCAAAAGCCTTCTGAACAAACTGACAGAAGGCATAGGAGGCTTCAGAAAACAGAGGGAAGCCAACCCCACCTCTCTCCTCTTGCTACCAGGCAAAGCATGGCAGATCAAACCAAGAAAGAGTGGTGATGATTTCAGCAAGATATTCCATTCCTCACTTTACTCCACACAGCATTTTATCCATGAGCTCCACAGTACCAGCACTGACTTCTCAAGGAATTTAAGGGATTGCTAGGGAACAAAAAGGTGGGAGAGGTCCATTCAGCAGTTTATACTCACAATTAATAGGATTCCAGTCAATGATTTTTTTGCTGCTTATCCTGTTGTTATCTTAATAGTTTTGTTGCTTTAAGAGCATGTGTAAGATGTCTTCAAAATTATTGAAAGTTCAGGAAATAAATAATACATACAGATTCTTGTTCAAGCAAAGAAATTAACATGTAAGGCACAATTTCCTATTTATCAAACTATCAACCTGTTAAAAGGGCAGTTAGAAATGTCAGCATTAAGTAAACTGGTTTATGTTTTCTCTCAGAATATTTTTTAAAATTTCGTTTCTTGCTCTCAGGGAGCCATCCAAGGTCCAGAAGAATTTGTAGAAGGAATGGCACTGGGACTTAAAGCCCTAGTTGGTGGTGCTGTTGGTAAGCAGTGATTTGGTTTGAATGTTGATAAAATTTTGATAAAATTTACCAGGTAATTTTCACAAGGTTTTTAATGTTTAAATATTTGAATTTTTGAAATAAAATCTCTTATGGTAATAGGGGGATTGGCTGGTGCTGCCTCAAGAATAACTGGTGCTATGGCTAAAGGTGTTGCAGCAATAACTATGGATGAAGACTATCAGCAGAAGAGAAGGGAAGCCATGAATAGACAACCTACTGGCCTCAAAGAGGGTATTACACGTGGAGGAAAAGGCTTGATGTCTGTAAGAAATACCATACATTAAAATCAAATATTTATATTTTAATCGCTTTAAGCACTAGATGTGAGCACTAACTATGCTAGGGTTTGTTTGTTTTTTCACTTTTTCAAATTTCATTCATTTTTTCACATAGCTTCTCAGTAGTGACCAGAAAGAGTGATATTTTTATGGATCTGGAGTATAAATGGAAGTAGTCTTAGTTGTTTTATATGAGGCAGTTTTTATTTTTACAGATTCTGATTATTAGATTTATAATACTAACTCACACAGAGAATATTTAAAGAATGCTTTCTGTTTTGTTCGTTTGTAATTTGGAATTATTTTCTTTTTATAAGCCGCTTTGGGTCCTTTTGGAGAGAAAAGCAGTCTAAAATGTTGAAATAAATAAAGAATTAAACTTCATCTTAGAAATAAAATCATCAGAGTTTTTTCTGGTTTTAATTCCCAGGGTTTTGTTAGTGGAATAACAGGGATTGTAACAAAACCAATAAGAGGTATGTTCATTTTTTTCCTTGAATTTTAATTGTAAGTCTAAACTGTTTGCTATGAGATGATTTCTAAAATCAAATCAAATAATAAGCTGTTCCTGCATATGTAGAACAATAAACCCACAGTTTAGGCCCAGGTACATAGATCTTTTTATAAACTTGGGCATACACCCCAGGTTTATTGGGGAGATTTAAAGATGAGGAAATGAGGGGGCTTGTAAATATCCTTACTTAAAATCTCACATTACTGGCCACTGTTTTGACAGTTGCTTAGCAACCCACAATCAGGCAGCTGGCCACAATAAAGAGAGTAGGAGACACTATCCCTGCATGAGCTAGACAAGTGCTGCAAGAAAGTAAACAGTGCCAAAGAATAAGTTAGGAAGCAGGTATAGAGGTAGAGAAAGGCAGGGGGGAAGAGGAAGCAAGGGCCAGTGGCAGTAATGGGATTTCTCACAGGTTCCCACCATACTCCCTGAGACCGAAGACTTTCTAAGCAAGGAAGTCTGGCTTAGGAAGTATTCAAACTAGATGAAATTTATTGTGATGTCCAAATTGGGATGCTGTAGCAAATTGTTTTGTTAATGTGTGTGTGCTGTGGTCCTCTCCAACTCTCAGGAGCTCAGAAAGAAGGAGCAGCAGGCTTTTTCAAAGGTGTTGGCAAGGGTTTAGTGGGAGCAGTGGCAAGACCAACTGGGGGAATAATAGACATGGCCAGCAGCACCCTTCAGGTAATTAAAAGGTAAGAATGCTTTGAGAATAAAGACCTGTACTCTTACAAAAAGTGCAGACTCTGTGTATATCTTCGGTAATGCAATTACAGCAGTAGGGATGGACATGAACCAGCTGACAGACCAAAATTCATCATGAATTTTGGCCAATTTGGAGTTCTCAAACTGAGGTTCATGCACTGAGAAACCACAACGAACCTCTACAAAATTTGGGGGACAGTTTGTGGTGGTTTGTGACACTTCATGAAGAGCAGAACATAGGGGTTTATTCCTGTGTTATGCTCTTCTCAAGAAACAGCTGAAGGGCTGGGAACTCTCTGCCCCTCTGCTGTTAGGTTTTAATGGCTCAGAACCATTTAAACTCTGCTTTGAGCTCCCCATGGCTTTTCGTGGGGAGCAGAAAGCACGGTTTAAATGGCTTGGAGCCACTTAAACCAACAGCTAATAGGTGGGAAGAAATCTCCCTGCCTTCTCAACAGTGGGCTGCTGTAGGAAGGAGACCAAGACAGCAGAGCTGGCGGGGAGAGCTCTCCCCATTGACACATCTGCGGGCTCCCTCATACAAAGCTCTCCTCACCAGCTCAGTGGTTTTGAGCTTTCTCCTGCAGCTGGGCTGCATGAGGGAGCCCTTAGCTGGGGTGGCAGGAAGAGTTTTCCCCGCTAATACAGCGGTGGGCTCCCTTGTGCAGCTCATTTAAAGGCTATGCTCGCCATGAGAAAAGGAGATGGGATCACCAGAGAAGAGGTGTTCCATCTCCCTCTCTCCTAGCAATGCGGCCAGGTAAAAGGAGAAGGAATCTCCTGAAACAAAGAAGGGTCTCCCTTCTGCTCCCTCCCACCTTTCTCTTTGCCACAGTGAGCTGTGGACAGGATGATGTGTGTGGGGATCTAAGTGGATCTCCCCACCCGCGGGGAGAACCTTCTCCACATTGGACCAGCTGTTTTGGGCTTGCTGATGCAGCCAGCTTAAAGGGACTATGCCAAGGAGCCAGAGGCTGCTGCCAGCTCCCTGGTGTAGCCCCTTTAAACAGCTTGCATGCATGAGCCCAAGACAGCTGAGCCCATTCAGAGGGCTCTCCATGTTGGCTCAGCTGTGTCTGGCTCCCTCTTGCAGCCCAGTTTTAAGGGGCTGCAGGAGGGAACCCAAGACTGCTGAGCTGGTAGGGAGAGAGCTGCACAGTTAGGAGAGAGGGAGATGGAAAACCTCTTTCCAGGCAATCCTGTCTCTGTTTCTCCTGCTTGTATGGCAGACTCTAATCTGGAGGATCAGGTTTGATTTCCCACTCCTTCACATGAAGACAAGCTGGGTGACCTTGGGTCAGTCACAGTTCTCTCAAGAACTCTCTTAGTCCCACCTTCTTCACAGTGTGTCTGTTGTGGGGAGAGGAAGAGAAGGCCACTTTGGGGCTCATATGGGTAAGACAAAAGCTGGGTATAAAAACCAACTCTTCTTCTTTCCTCTTTTTTGAGTTTCAGACAGGAGAAAAGTGAAAGGGAGTCCCTTCCAGGGCAATCCCCATGCCAGGAGAAAGGGGGAAGGGAAGTCCTTCCCAAATGTTCCCTGGCCCCTTTCTTGGCCAGGAGAAATGGGGAACCAAACTTCCCAGGCTGGTTCAGTTGGGGCCCATTTGGCTCAGTGTGGGATTCAGTTTGGAGGCTGCTCTGAAATGAAAAAAGTGGTTTTTAGGTTCATGACCATCCCTGTTCAGCATATGCCTAGCTTATTTTCTTTATATTGAGTAACAAATGTACTATAAGTGCCTCTTTGATTTTTTAAAAAAATTCTGAAACCATTTAAACTTATCTTTGCTTTAATGTATCCTGAATTTTAAGTAAATTGATTTGAAACTTAATATATGCTTTCTGGTGGTTTTTATTCTTCTGTCTTTATTGCAAATGTGGAAAGATTTTGTTTTTCATATTTTTTTAGAGTTCTGTCAAGAATGACAGAACTTTATCATATGCCAGCATAGTTGAAATGACATTAACCATATCTGGTAAGTGTCTTTTGATTCAGTAGACTTATTTTTTGTAGAACTCCAGCACACAAGTGTATGTAGGATTTTTTTAAAAAAAATGCAGAAGAATAATATTTAAGTTTAAGAATATGGGTCTTTAGTAAATTGTAAGCTTCTATTTTAATTTTTACTCTTTATAGATATACAAATGAAATCAGGCCACAGTACCTGGATATATGTGGGTTTTGTATCACAGATTCAGCTTTAGATGTGTTGACTGTAACATGAGAAATATTCAATGCATGTGGGAAAGAACAATGAAATGTATCATGTGCACAGATTGTACATGATGTACCTGTACAGGTACAAGTAGAATCCCTTCCTGGGGAAAAGGCAAAAACCAAAATTATTCACACACATGCCTTTGTGGAAAGCTCGTGGAAATTACTTTTATTACACAATTCAGCCTTAGATGCACAATCTAGAATTCTTGAAGCACAGGTTTTCTGCACAAATGATGTAGGGCTTCTTATTTCAAGAAGGTAGTATTCTCTGTGAGCTTGAGAATGTAGTCTAAATATTTATAGCTGTATCCCAGATGTTGCTGACTCAGTGGAAAATCCCCTGTGTACACAAGAGTTATCTATGCTGAAGGTCCTGTGTATATAATTAAAGTATAGTCTTTTTTTAATGGAAAACTAACAATCACTATTAGACTGTGTGTTAAGAAAGTTAATCTACGTGTTATGAAGTGTCACTGAACTGACTAGTAGAAACTGAAGAGAGAAATGCCTCCTAATGAAATACAATACCATGCAAAACTTTTACCTTCCCCCCCCTCAGAGCTACAAATTCATCTGAAGATATCATGAGTCTGCGCCCTCCCCGCTTTTTCAATGAAGATGGAGTTATTCGACCATACAGATTAAGAGATGGTGCTGGAAGTCAAATGTTACAGGTGAAGGAAGTAATATCACAAGAACAAGTGATATAATAATCATCAGTTATTTTCTTTGAATAGATCTTTATTTCTCTACAGTTGGGAAGAATTGTTTAAGTTTTCTGGAATAATTTAATACATAGTTGTAACCACTTCTGGATTTACTTTACATGAGTATGATACCAAATCTGCTTGTTTGATGAACAGAGTAAAAACAGTGGGCTGTATCCAGCTCAAAATTTCCTGACAGAAAGAGGAAGGCAATTTTTGCTGATTTCCTCTCTGATGCAGACCTTTGATTCCCTCCTGATTCTGTACCTGGAATCTCCTGTCTCCCAAGGGCAGCATGGGGGGGGGGGGGGGGCTGTAGAGGAACAAGGATGGCCGGGAAGTCCCAAGATTTACTATGAGATCCAAGCGCATATTTTTTAGGTTTGATCACTTATGAAAAGTTTTAATCAGCAGGTATTTATTATTATCCAAGATTAGATAAAATTTCTTTAATCTCAGGGATGAGCCACAGTCATCTCTCTCCTCCTCCTCCCCTGAGCCAACACATCTTGTCCTCTCCACCCTGTGCATGCTTATCCAAATTAAGGATTCTTTCCTTCCAGCTCCAGTCCCACATGAAAAAGACTGTAAACTTCTGCACAAAGCAATGGATATATTTTGCATATTGGAGACAGACTGAATGATTTATTTAATTTTTATATTGGAAATATGGGCCAAATAATCACTTTTAGATCTGCTGAAAGTTCTTTGTATTTAAAAAAGTAAAAATTTAGCTATATGTGTATACAAATATATTTAGTACTATTTAGCTGTTCTTTTTATTTGAAGGTATATAAAACATTTCAGCACTGTTTCTGATTTCACCTGTGTGTAGGATTTTCAATATACACTGCAATCAGTTTTAAAAATTTTCTCTTGGAGATAATTTAAACATGCCTACAGTTATGAATCATCTAGAGGGTTTTTAAAAAACTGAAATTCTACTTTTTCAATAAAAACATTTATTTCAAAAATAGCCACATATATTTCAGAAATAGCCACAATAAGATGTAAGTGAGCCAACAAATATTAGATTTTCTGTTTGAGATAAAAGCAATAACAAACTTACCTGAGAATGTTTTCTGATGCCTTAACTTTATGATAGACCCAAAAAAGCCTTAAGAAGAACAAAAACAACAAAAGCAAATAATTTTAAGGATGAAAAGAGGTGTGCTTAAACAAAAAAAAATGTTAAGATGTTTCTTAGTCTTCTCTATTGTTGACCAGTATTTATCTGGAACAATTTAAAAACAAAAATGCCATACATATTGCTGTGGATTGTCTCTCAGGGCTGTCTATCTAATGACTATCCACCCTTTTGTCAAGAGCTCTGTTTCCATTTCTGGTCCTTTCATTTTAGTCTACAAGTTCTAGTAAACCTTCTTTTTGAATGCTCCCTTAAGTGCAAATCACACTTTGGATATGATACAGAAGAAATGTACACGTTAACACAAGAGTATACAGTTAACTGGTTTTTCTTTTAATTGAGAACTATTCATAAAACTTGGTACTAGTATTAAGCCTGTTTGTAATATTGCCACAAAGCTTTAGACCATGAGATTCAGAAGTGAAAAATTGGATATTTGCCAGAGGAGTTGTACAACTGCTTCATCATTTGCCGATAAATTCCTACCTCAGTATTTACGTATTGTTATGCAAATTATATCAGATACATATATGAAGTAGAATTGGCTCTAATAATAATTGGATTAAGCAATCTATGCTTAAAGAAAGCATTCTAAGAAAAAGGGGTTCAAGCAAATGTTAGACAGGAAAAAATGAATTTAAAGACTGACTTGTGAGTTTTGACCAAGCAGGTATGGGAATAAAAAAAACCAGTCATCCAGAATAGCAGATGTTATGTTTTTAATATAATCTATTGATCAGCTAGATCAGTGTAGAACTGTAAAAGGGGGCACTTGGACTCAGTCTACTGTTTATTGTCATACTTGTGATCTGTACTAGAAGAGGCTCCTGCTCTTTCAGTGGCTAGAGTTGACAGTTTACACTGCAGAATTCACTTCTCCTCTGGTGAACATGCAGCCAGTTGGGAATCTGGTCAGATGACAAAGCAGCCTTCACTATTTTCCTTTTAACATATCCAATTGGTTGCAGATGCTTGCCACATGCTTGATTGCTGCAGACATCTACCTTACAATACAGTATATGCACAGTATATTGCATGTTCTGTGTAGTAATTGTAGAAAGGCAAACCAGTCAATATAAATGAGTGGAGTACATGAACCTCAGAGTTTGCATGTGGTTATTGTTCTTTTGTGCTTATTGTTTGGAACAAGACCATAGTACTCAGAAAGTGATCATTTTTGTACTTTTATGATCCCAGATATGTTGTTACTCGTACAGCTTAAATGAACTAATTGATGCCTTTAAAATTCATGGACTTGGATAGGTTTGTGAATATTTGGCTCAGAAGAACATTGTATCACAGCTATTGTTGTAGGAACAGAAGAATTTGCAAATTGTTTTAAAGTTACTATTTTTAACCATATTGTTGAGTCAATGAAAAATCTGAAACTGTTTCAAATGTAAAGCAATCAGTCACATAGAAAAAGGTTCATAGAAAGATTCCTCTGTTTTAGTGGAATATGGGTGACCACTTTCCAGTAACAGAGTTTTGGCAGAAAGCTGCTTGACCCAGAGGAAAGTGACAGTATTAGCATAAAGGTTTCTTGAAATACAAACATACAATTCTTAGAAATTTATTCTCTGTATGTCTGCATCATTTCCCAAAAACAAATATAACAAATTTCATACATTCTTATCACTTACGAAGTTGAAAAGAAATTGTGTTGCAGTTCACACACAATGTTAGGTTCAGATGTATTTACAAATCAAATTGATAGAGTCCAATTGGTACTGTAGTCCTGCAATTTTTGATGAGTAAGGGACATTCCTCGTGTGTGTATTCTTCTATATCTAGTGGATTTCCTCTTGATTCCAAGGAAGGAAGTAGCTCTGTGGAATTGTTTTCTATTACCACATATATTTTTCAAATTAATCTACAGTTTGTCTAAAATAGGACATGCAGTTACAGTAGACATTGTCCAGTGTAGTCATGAATCAACAGTAATATGTACAACACCTTTGCTTTTAACTAACATTAAAATTAGCAGGGCTTTTAACTAACATTAAAATTAGCAGGGCTTTCAACAGCTATATGAGCAGGGATGCAGAACAGTTAATTTGAAGTAATGTTGGTGTGTGCAATGCAGGATAATAATTGAACTAACTGGAGTTTTTCTGCATTCTACAATTCAAAAGTTACATTTCATCTTTCATTTTAAGTTTCTGTTTGCATTTTTTTAAAAAGAACTAACTTAACTTGCCAGCTTCAACTAACCCTTCTGCTTCTTTCTTCTCTTACCATGCTTGCAGAAAAGACAGGCCTACAGAAAATGGACCATGTGTCATATTAGTGGTAGTGATGATGAGAGTTAGAGTTAAATGTGCTTTTAATGTTGAATTATCAACAGTTGAATGTTGTTGCTGCTTTGTGAGTGTGACAGGCACACAAAAATTAAAATTACAGTAACTGTTATAAAATTGTGTTTTAAAATACAGGTTTAAAAGTAAACACCAATGACATTTAAGGACAAATAAAAAGAAAAAGTTATTTAAATTGTTTTTCTTGAAATAGTACTGGATTGTATGATCATAACTGTGTGACAGTGACCTTTTCAGTCAGGTGTCTAATGTTCTTAAATAGTATATTTATATTAACCTTTTGCTTTAAATTTAAAATCAATTGTAATTTTATAGACATGTTTAGATATCAGTGTTGCCTTATATTGGGTTGTATTTATTACTGTTAAATTTTAGATCTCTTTTTTTAGGTATTTGAAATTATTGTCTGATTTTCTGTAATAACAATAAATGAGTCTGTATAAGAAAATGTTGATCTGTTGAAATATTCCATCATTTCTTATATAATTTTCCAGGTTATCTTTTAAAAAGCTTGTTTTATCAAAATTTATTTTAAAAGAAACATTTATGTTTTACATCCTTTCATTCTTTATAGCATAGTTTAACATTTGTAATTATTATTACTTAGGTTAAATGTCTTGTGAAATGGGGGTGGAATATGTCTATCTTTCTAGTTCAGTGGAAAACCCTAGCACTTCATATATAGGTTGTAAATGTAAGGAAACATGGACAGCTTGTTTAAGATCTAAGGTGAACTTTGCAACATAAATAAAAGACCTGTCAGTCTTGCAGGAATTTTGCAAACTCAGTAGTAAGGTCGTGGTTTGGGTAGAAAGCTTTGGGTAACCCTTACAAGTCTCCAGTTCATACATTCATTAGGTGCTGATGCTCCAAGATCATCAGTAAGTGCTTCATAAACTCCTTGCTTCATAGAGTTTCTTGCACTGTGAGACATTATGTGATTTATGATTACATAGGAATCTGCCTGCTTGAAGATTCTCCATTATTGAACATAATAAAAGTTAGACACAAGTTATTTCTGTTCCTTCAGTCTTCAGAAATCGACTGTTTCTGGATAAAATTGAAATTAAAAGCTTGTTCCCCTATCCTTATATGTACTTCCCCACTGTTTGCTCTCTTTTTCATTCTAATATAGGGCCACTAGGTTTTGGGGGGTGGGGAGGGAGAAGCTCCATTAATAGTTTCAGAGTTTATTGAGTACAAGAATGGATAGATTGCAGCCTCTTTTAGCACTGGCTGTCCTCAATGATTGGATCCTACCTGTTGACCAGAAGGAAGGTCACTACCCTATTTGTCAATCTTCTCCTTTTTGGTAAGATAATATAATGGTATTCCAGAAGGCTTTGTGGGCCTATTCTGCAGGGTTTCCCTTACTATGAAAACAGACAGATGGGGTTTGCTTACATGCCTGCCAAAAGTATTCATTAATACAAAAAAAAAATTCAGTAAAAAAGACTAAGGCAAAACCAGTTTGGGGGGAATGAAAGCAAACTCCACACATAAGCTGAAATCAAAGACAAGGAAGTCAGTCCACTGGAGAGATGGAAGATGCTCTGGCAAAGCACTAGAGCATCTGCAGAAGGGCACGTGCAGAAGGTTGCACTTTTAATTTCCAGTATCTCCATTTAAAAGAATCTAGTAGTAGATAATACGAAAGACCTCTACCTGTGGCCCTGAAAGAGCTTCTGCCAATCAGAGCAGACAGCACTGGGCTTAATAGATAAATAGTTTGATTTGGTGTAAGGCAACTTCATGAGAGGCAGCTACACTATATAAAAAATCTGGGTTTGTTTTTTGGAACTCGCTATCCAAGGATAGTTTATGTTCCTAGCTATCAAAGACAATATTTTCTAAAAAGGAAGCCTGAAAGTTTGCCTTAAGGTGAAGTGTGGAGAAAATAAATGCAATAGAAGAAGTGAATAACATCTATTCTGGAAAGTGGGGAAACTGGTTATCTGATTGAATACTATGGTAGGCACAATCAGATAACTTTTAATAGTGCTAAAACAGCAAGCTCCAGCCTGCTAAACCATTAGTTGTGGCTGGTAGTGGCAAATAACCTTTGTGTAAATTAAGAAAACAAGTCTCACTCCAGGTTAGATTTTTTCCAATGTTACAGGTTAATTTGGAAGTGTGACATCATGAAGGTCTACACTGATAGCTTGCTTTCTCCTGGACAATAGGGTGGCAGGACAATGTTGAAGAGGTGAAGGACCATGTTCAGTTATAGGAATAGCTAACTGGTTAGCAGATATTTTCTTTAGCAAGGTGGATGCCAGCATAGACCCATGTAAAAGCTTCAAGATTTCAAAGGTCATGGGGGTAGGAGACTACAGTGGGATAAGTATTCCGTTAACACATTAATTTTTAGGATATCTATCAAATATTTTGTGGAAATAATCTGGTATTTAGTTGGTATGTACCCATAAACCAGCTACAGATTTCAATATCCTATCTATCCATTGTTCCCCCACTTAAGGTAGCTTGTCCATCATGGACTAGAGCTTGTGTTTTTTCTTTGGTAACTCCCATCCTATGGAACAGGGCCTCTGAGGAGATGAAAGCATACCATCAATAGTTTAGGCAGCACTGCAAAGCTAGGGGTTTTAGTGGGCTGTAAGTTGCAAGTATTTGAGGGGGGGAGAGGGTCAGTTGGGGTTTTATTATCGTTTGTTCTTAAATTTGGAATTGCAAGTCACTATGATTCCCAAGAGAATAAATATTTATTTCAATAAATAATTAAACATTTCATTAACCCTTAGAACTGCTATGACAACTAAACATTTCATTAATTCCAAAATTTACAGAATAGAATGGATGGAGACTCTGTAGTGGTTTTATAATCCAGGCTGGGGAATAGTTGTGATAAGGAGCAAGGACTGATGCCGGTAGTATAGTAGCTCAAACCAAACCAACTGGCATAAGTACAAAGGTCCACCTGCATTCTTCTGAAGGAGTCCTGTCATGTGCTACATTTTCATGCCTTCTTGGCTCTGCAAGACTACATTATGAGATGCTGGTTGCTGTTGGGACAGGGTTGCTAAGCGTTCCAAGCTTCAGTTTGGGTCATTGCAGGGCAGAGGGGAAAGGAAGACCAAATATGAAAAGGGGGGGGGGGGAGTAAAGCTCAAGGGAAGGAATCGGTTGAAAGGTTAAAAAGGGAAAGCTGAAGACCAGGGAGGAGGGCAGCCAGACAGAGGAACAGAAAATGGTAAGTGGGTGAGATGGAAGGAGGAAATGCAGTCACTGCCAGGAGGAGGCAAAGACAAAAAGCAAAAAGAAGAGAGGGAATGGGAGATGAAATTTTCTCCTACAAGTCCTCACAGGTCCCCCAACTTGTATGTTACACACTCAGAGGTAAATAAAAATATGGTGGCGTTAGTGATGTTTCCTGATAATACAAAGATTCACCAGTGATAATCCCAATCAGAATGATGCTGTCCTGGCTTTCTTCTGGTTCTTCACTTTGGAAAAATATATGTGGAAATGCTCATCTATCTTTGCTAGGACCAACTTAATGCTCTCATTTGCTTGAAGAAGGCAGCAAACAAACTGCCAAATTCATAGCAGGGCAAAGACGGCTATGCTGGATTAATATAGACATAGGGAATGTTGTAGCAGTTGAACACTGAAAACTCAGTAAAAATAGTTGGAATACAATAACATTGGAATAATAATGTATATAGGAGCATTTAAAATGAACCCTGAGACTGAAAAGTGCATCTAATCAGAAGCAAAGACATGTTTCTAGATATAATAGGGCTAAATGGTGAAGTAGAACTGCTTATAACTGTACCCAATTACATTAGGTTACACCGTTCTTTGTGTGCTCAATAAACCATTCACTTGGTGAGAAGAGATGGGTCATCTATTGTCCTTGGTCCAATCCAATAGAGAGATTTCCTAGCTTTCATGTGAGACAATTCTAAAAGGAAAACAGTTGAAAACCTTTTCAATACAGCTTCCCTATACAACAAAAACTAATGGCTTCCAGTCATCCTGAGTACTAAAAGCACTGTAACATGAATGTGCTCTTGGGAATACTTGCTGTTAAAAGTAATATTGGCACCATGTAGGGCTTTGAAGCCTCTGATTTAATAAATCTCACCACAGCTATGAACTCATTGTGGCTCTTGTCAAGATACTAACTTACCATAGCCATTCCATATGTAATATGAGAGTCCCTGACCTTAAAGATTTATACTGAGGATTACTTAGAGTATGTATTTGAAGTGCTGGGAACAATGAAAAATAATTTGTAATATTTTGAATTTATATAACAGAGTTCCACAGGGCAAAAAAATTACGATTACCTTTCCTGTAAAATGTTTGATATCATGTCTGATGGTTAGATTCTAAATGACTTTTAGAATCTGTCATGTTTAAATGGAAATCAGGATTTTACAAACTAAATGCAATTTTTCATCTTACCAATAATCTATTTTTAATGTGGTATTTTCACAAACTTTACCTAGTTCTTTTACAGTGTTTTCAAATGTTGCTTCCATAAAATGTGTATTTATCCTAATTTTAAATGTAAATTTAAACTTTCCATTTTTAAAAACATAATAGCTTTGTCTAAAAATTGCCAATTTTTATGTGATGTGAGTAGATTGCTCCTGTTGAATTTTTATACAAGGTAAACAATTACCTTTTACTGCCTTGGGGTTATGTATGTAGTGGTAGATATTTTGTTCTAGAAATAGTTGTAGCTTTTGTGTTTGGGATATATATTTTCATCAAATTAACATTTAAATAATTGTGGTAGAGACGTTTTATCTTATTTGCTACCAGTGTTGAGTTAGTGTGAGCTAGCTCACAGATTTTTAGCCTCCAGTTCACACATTTTTGTCTTAGCTCAGGAAGGATGACCCCAAAGCACACTAATTTGTGCAGTAGCTCACAACTTTAATGCCAGTAGCTCACAAAGTAGAATTTTTGCTCACAAGGTTTTGCCAGCTTAGAGGGAACATTGTTTGCTATATCTTGAGGGAGCTGTGTAGCCACTGGTCTGTCTTGCATGTTTTAAATGTCCAAAAGCTCCAGTCAGCCCCTTAATATTGCAATATGTTGCTGTATTTGAAAGCTTACCTATACCCTAATAACTGTTTTCCAGTCACTGAGAGCCACATCTAGAAACTGGCTCCAAAATTCTAATAGCTAAGATAGTCTTTTTTGAAGAAGAGGATCAATGTTAGAACAAACATCAATGTAAACAAATTTCCTTGTCTTGTGCTGTATGATCAACAACATCTGTGAGCAGTGTGATCTAGGCTCTGTGCATAAAGCTGGACAGTTATCTGATCTTAATAATATAACCACTAATGAAGCCAATTGCTTACATTAACAACAAGATGGTCAGCTTGATTATATGGGGCCACTTTAGATGCTTGAGCAAAAACAGAGAGCTTATTATTCTACAGTTATACCAGAATTCAAGGCTAGCCATGTGGTGCAGGTCTGCATAGCTTGCCTTTAAAATTATTACCTGTGTTCATTTAATGCTAAGGCTTTGTTTATTAGCACACATGGCTGCCCTCTACTGGTCCTTTAGATGTAGCACAAGAGGCTTCTGGCAGCTTCATCTTACTCCTGCAGTAAAGCTCCCCTCTCCAGAATACCTGTGCCATGCAAATACCTGAAAGAATGTTGGTACAATAGGATAAATAGCTGCATCCAAGCAGTGTCCTAGTTTTCGGGGAGGGGTCCCATTGCTTGGATACTGGATTCATTATGCTGGATCATACCTAGTAGGAATGGGCACGAACCAGCTCATGAACTAAAGTTCTTGATGAATTTTGGCTGGTTCATGGTTTGTGAACTGAAGTTCATAGCGGGTCAACCAGTACAAACTTTCCACAAATTTTCAAGCAGTTTGTGAATGGATACATTTCCAGACAGATGTTTACCAAACTTCAAAGCAATTGCAGGGGGCGGGGGTGGAATTCTCCAGCCTTGGAAGTACCAACAGAGGCCTTCCAAATCTTAACAGGCACTGCCGGCTGCCAATAACAGAGTTCCCATTCTGCTCTATGGGATAAGAAGTATATAGATATCTGTATGTGTGCTCAGCTTTGCACCCTCTCCTTTGTTGGCAGTTAGACAAAGAAGTAGGAAACCTGTTAAAAGCAGAGCACATTCATTTAATCCTGATTGTGAACACCTCTCCTCCTGGTGGGGTTTGGATGTTAGGTGAACTCAGGGCTCTGAGCCTGTCAGGATACCAGTCCTAGAACCAGTATTTGTTTTGCCTAAGCACATTTGGAAAAATAATAATGCTAATTAAAACAAGAGATTTCTCTTTCTGGTAGCATGGAACAGGCACTACACATCTGGATTCAATCCAGTGACTCACTCCAATTTAAAATAATAAAGGAAATTTATTTACAACAAATAAAGATAAAAACATACAAGTGGGGGAATGAGGGTATACAGAAGAACGAAATTATAAAACAAAGAAAGTTAACTATCCTGCTTACCAATAACTTACTCCTAATAGCACATGGCTTCACAATAACAGGAGAAGCAATGTAGCAGCACGGAAGTAGGCATCCTCAGGCATCATGCTCTCATTCTGATGTCCTGCATAGCTTCAACTCATGCATATCTCTGTAGACGTGCCTGCCCTCCCCCCTCTCCTAAACCTGGGCTTCGGTTATAGTAGCCAGCTGAGCTGTCATATGCTAATTGGGTACCCAATCCCATTCCTCATCTAATCTAGATCTTTCAACTAGATGACCAACTGTCATTAGATCTAGGTAGGTTGCTGTCAAACCCAATTTACTTGACAGTTCTCAGGTGGCATCATACAAACAACTGCGGTTACAAATTGCCTTATATACATTAGTTACCATCCAGTAAATATTTAACTATGGGTGCTGTTATTTGTCATTTTGAAAGTCATTAGCACTTACAACACAAGACCAAACTCTGAAAAACAAAATGACTACCAGACAAGATCAGTTCCTCAACAGAGCCACCTCCTCTCTATGCTCACACTGAACAGGGGGACTTAGCTACTGGGTGCCTCAGCTGAGGACCCACATTGATACCCTTCCCACCTCCTGATTGTGAGCATCCAAAAAAGGTCTCCCCAGTGCTACATCTGAAAAATACAGTTGCAATTACAGGAATCTATGAAATGCCTCAGGAATAAGCCGGTGACACCAAATGCACAGGGAAACTTCAACTGGGCAGACCCTCGCCAACCAGACATTAGAAGCAAGGCAAGCATCTCCCCTATGCTCACGACTCTTCCCCAAGTCTCCAAAGGCAGGTTCTTTAGAATAGAAAAGCAGACATCCCCAGAGTTTCAACATAGTGTGGAGGCCAGTGCCCAGTCCAGCCTTCAAAGCAGGAAGATGGCTTGCCCTAGGCTGGCCATATGGACTCACAGCACAGTAGTGCCCTAGAAGGGCTTGAGGACATGCACCATTTCGGAAAGGGTCAGCCAGTCATTGGAGCTGATGCTGAGCTTCTCTTTCCTGTGCAGAATGGTCATGGAGGAAATGACATTCTGCACTGTACTCTTCTACTCCACCAAATCATGGCATAAGTGGAGTGCCCTCTTCTGCTCCACAATCATGTCGGTGGAGTTCCAGCAGTTGGGTGGGTCTCAGATAAGCCAGTGTTCAGGCTTATTCTCATTCACTGCCTTTTGCACAGCAGACAGTCAGATTTGATGCTGTGTGAGAAGTAAGCAGCCAGGTGCTGGCAGGTTTTGAGCAAGGACAACATCTCAAGGGGGGCGGCATGCCAGGTGGCCTTGACAATGTGTGTGCCAGGCAGACGATGTTCTTGAGGTGCACAGCCTTCACTGCTGCCGGCATGTTGGTGCTGGCATCTGTGACCATGTAGCCACAAACAATTATGTTACCATTCACTCAGGCTGGTGATGTTTTGATCAAGTTGGTGATGTTTTGCATCATGTGGTCCACATCCATTCCTTGCACATGTAGTCCAGTGGCTGGACTGTCCCCTCCTGGGGCCTGGGACACGCCCCATCAGTTCAGACAGAGAGGTTGTCTGGTTGTCACCAGTGGGTGGTGAGGAAGAGGTAGCCATGCTGCTGGCTGCTTCAGAGATCTGCTATAAAGTGTATGGCTCTGCCTTGCACTTTGGAGAGTTGATCTCTGACCCATTACCACTGTGGAGTGGTTCATAGCAGGCAACACTCATTGGCTCATGGTCCTCCATGAAGGAATGGAGTACCAGGGATCCAGGTGTTTCAGCAGCCAGCATGAGACCAGAAGAGCTGGCCATCCACAGCAGTCATCTTGCCAATGAGGTGAGTGGCTGCTTCCTGAGCCCTCTACATAGTCCTTTTGAATGACACTGTTGACGTCCCCTGGGAAATGACCTTTTGGAGAATGGACATCCAGAGTGTGGGGAGCTTTGCTTGGAGGGGCCTTCTACTCCTACTTTTCCCTGCTGAGAGGGAATGGGCTTCTGCTTCCCATTGAACACCACTTTTTCCTCTGGCAGCAACATAGTTGGGTGCACCATTTGCAGGTGCCTATGGAGGAGGTCAAATGTTGGAGGTTTGTGCCCTTCTGGACCAGGGTTCCCTCTAAGCTAAGTTAGTGTGAGCTAGCTCAGGTTTTTATCCTCTGCTTCACACGTTTTTAGAAAACGCTTAGTTTAGAAAAAATTGCCCCTGAGCAAACTAATTCTGTAGTAGCTAGTAACTTTAATGCCAGTAGCTCATGAAGTAGAATTTTTGTTCACAAACCTCCACAGCTTAGAGGGAGCATTGCTCTGGACACCTGGCATTCTGCCACATGGGGATCAATGGGGAGGGTGCAGAAATGTTGCAAAGTGTAGGCTGGAAACAGGGCCCCAGGATTGTAGAGGGCTGGAGGCACAACTGCTTTCTGGCACTAGGCTGGGAGGGGCCATGGAGGGGTGTACTCAAGGTGGGAGCAGCAATAGAGAGTTGGGATGTGCAAAAGGAAGATGTTTCCCCTCCTCCTGAATCACTGCTGTCAGTCATCCTCTCCAAAGAGTATTAGCAACTGATGGTGTCTGGGCAGCACTAACAACTCTTTTGCCTATGTGGAGAGCCCCAGAAACAGATCAGGGGTAGGAAGCTCTGAGGCCCCTTGTGATGCCCTGCTAAGGCTGGGCTCCAGTGAGTTTGCAGGATGGTTTTGGTGCCCAGGAATGGAGACCTGTGATACTCAGAGGGTAGAGAACATCTCCCCCCTCCCGCCCCAATAAGCACCCTTTGCACCCACTTTCAACCACATGGCATACAGAAGTATTCACAATCGGGAGGGGGGAGGATATAAATCTGAATCTTCAGCCAAGGCATCAAGTAGCCAGGTCCCTCTGTTCAACATGAGCAGAGAAGTGGGATGGCTCAGAGTTCTAAGTCCATAACTGAGACCCCAGAAATGTAGTCTTTCCCCAACTTGGAGAGATTGTAGAGGAGCAGGTAGCAGAGCAATGTTCCCTGTGCGTTTGGTGCATGTAGCTTGTAGCGGGTCCATTCTATATGCTTTTGAACCTGTGCTTGACATTTTCCCACACACATGTATTGGCCACTGTGTGACACAGAGTGTTGGACTGGATGGGCCAGTGGCCTGATCCAACATGGCTTCTCTTATGTTCCCCAAAAGTAATTTCCTGGGGGTATCTTATTTGGAGGCCATAACTTAGTCCCCCCCCCCCAAAAAAGTCCAATCTGCATATATTTTGGAGGGCATTTAGAGGAGCATTAGGGGAAGGTCCCCTATGAGAATGACATCTGTAGCTTGCATAGGATCCATTCTATAGACTCAAGGACTTCCACCTGTAATTTCCCCAGAAAGCACTTTCCTGATGGCACCTACTTAGGGGCTGTAACTTGAACTCTGTACATTCAATCCTCACCAAACTTGGAGGGCAGGTAGCGGAGCATCAGCCAGAGATTCCCTGTAAGTTTGGTGTCTCTAGAACGGGGGGGGGGGGGGGGGGGGGTGTTGTACCGCATCATGAACATACAAATGGAACTGGTTTGTTTTGCACCTAAAAGCTCATGCAGGTTAGTAGCTCATGAACTGGGCATGCCATGAATGTTAACAGCTTGTGCCCATCCTTACATCTTAGGTTCTGCTAGAATTCTAAAATGTTATTTTGTTGACATTTAAATTAATATGTAAGAATGAATCACTGCTTAAAACCATGAAAGTTTTCATAATAAAAAGATAACAGATCTCAAGGCAGCCATCATAATGAAAATACAAAGAGTGTCTTGCTGATGGATTTGGTGGTATGTATGTAAAACAGAATTTTATTTTAAAAATCTATATGGGGGTTTTAAAGTTCTCATAAGTTGAAATTGATTACATTATTAAATTAGTCTTCTCTAGGCCATTGTATACACATTTCTTTTTCCTTTTAGAATATTGAAAATGGAAGATTTGCAAAACTGAGATACTTCACACATGCCATGATTAATAATACAGATTTGCTGATGATAACAAAAAGGTAAGGTTTCCCTTCCATCTGCTTAAACTGCATACTTGGCTTTGCTTTTAGAACATGTTATGCTCAGATAGTTCATTTTCATATTTCCTAAAAGGTAGTCCTCTGTGCATGCACCAGTCGTTTCCAACTCTGGGGTGACGTTGCTTTCAGGTTTTCACAGCAGGCTTTTTACGGGGTGGTTTGCCATTGCCTTCCCCAGTCATCTACACTTTCCCCCCAGCAAGCTGGGTACTCATTTTACTGACCTCGGAAGGATGGAAGGCAGATTCAACCTGAAGCTGGCTACCTGAACCCAGCTTCCATCGGGATCAAACTCAGGTTGTGAGTAGGGAGCTCAGACTGCAGTACTGCAGCTTTACCACTCTGCTAAATCAAGGAAGTGCTGGTGTCCTTGAAAGTGTATCTTCAGTTGTATATCAGGCTTCTGTTCTACTGACTACGGAGCTTTTCTCCAGAGTTAGATGTGTTCCACTGGTAAAAAGATCCTTGCCCCAGAGGAGAACTCCATCATTGGAGGGAACAGAATCTCTGAATTCAAACCTACAAGTGTGAAAAAGCAGTAGCCAGTTTGGCTGTTTTTTCTCAATTTTTCAACACTCATCCATCAAAGCTTGATTATAATTAAAGTGGGAAGAGGAGTTGAGATTTTTAGTGTGGAAATATGAAACGGAATACATGAGGCCTAGAATACATAGTCTGTCTTTGAGTGGTCATCTCTGCAGCATCACATATGGCTTCTGTAGCATTGCACTGTTCAGAGGGCCACATTAAGACTACCAGTTTACAGAAATCAAGCTATTTTTCTTGGAACCTGTTATCTTTCATTTCCTTTAGTTTCGTCTTACTTTTTATTAATAATAATTTTACACCCTTCCAACAATGCTTTGTTTATACTTATCTAACTATAGTTTGTGAACATTGAAATCCGGTACTCATACTGAGATGTCATACCAAGAGGCTTCTGCCCTTCTTTATTTTTAAAATTAATTTATTAAATGATTAGAGACAGAAATCTTAATTAAATCCAACTATATATTTCCATGGATAAATAAGTATTGGTAATATTTGAGTGTAAAGATCCTTGTTGGAGTTACCAAATTAAACCCTATGGAGGCTCAAAGATCTATTCTAAATCTTCTTAAACATTGGTCATCAAGGCTACTTTTTGTCTGAAAGAATTTTGCCCTTATTTATTGAAGTGAATGGAAAACTTTTGTCAACAGGGTGGGGTTTTTTTACTCATTAGAGCATATACAAGTTTTGTAAGAGTATGTGTGTTTTATGTTTTTAATGAGATAAGGAGTCTAACATAGCAAAAAAAATGGCAGTTTGAAAGCACAGTATACTACAGTCTAAAGACTCGCATAACTAGTTCTGCAGACAAAGGAAACCCTGGACTTCTGTTTTGCAGTCAACAGAATTCCCTGCCACATGGCAGGCCTTTTTGAAATGAAATGTCAAAAGCAGTTAATAAAATAATAGAAAGATTCTGCTGAATACATCTGAGCATGCATAAAGCAGTTCTTGAATCCCAGCCTAACCCTGAATGACAAGCTGATGGTGCAAGCTAGGTTTTCATGCCTTGGTACTGTTTTGTTTAGAAACTTCAAAATTAAGGATGTTCTAATGTGTTCTTGAATAAATCAGTTATTTTAGTATTTTTCCCAAGGGATGCAGAACTTAAATATTAGAACTTTACTAAAGCTCTTCTTAACTATTCTTTGGTTGCAGCTAGGTTTTTTCAAGATAGAGATTATAAAGAAGTAATTTTGTATTGTTTTATATCCTTCACATCGGTGGGCTTCTCATGTGCCTAGGGGCCAATGATTTGGAAAATTCTTGAGGTAGAACTGAGGCATGCAAATCTTCCTTCAGAGCTGCAGCTTTGGACTGTGCACACCCACAGGGGAGGAGCTGCATCTTACTGCTCAGTTTTCCTTCATAATGGAAAGAATCATTGGCATCTCCCTGGAAACAGTTCTTCCTCAAGGCTAGTGTGCTCTTTTAAAATGTTAGTTTTTATAGTTTTTGTAGGTAGATTTAGTAAAACAGCACTGTCATCAGAGTGGAGGTAAGCTTCCTTCAGCTGACATCTCACTGTCATCTGTGGGTGAAAGCACATGCTAGAGTCAGAAATCACAAAGCAAGTTAATCATAACCATGCTCCTTGTCTGTGAGTGGTGCTTTAGGAAAAGGCCCTCTTGACTTCTGAGGAGATAGCTAATCCCTCTCCCACTTAGAAACCTGCCTGCTCTTCAGTATCCCAGCATCCTGAGACTGGTGGTTCCCCAGCAGACTTGGAAAGTCTTGTCTGGCCAGGATTCATCAAGGATGGCAAAGAAATGGAATTGGTCCCAATTACCAGTTAAAGCCCACCGGGGGGGGGGGGGGAATGCTATCAGCCATAGTCTGCTGTCTTAAACCCAGCCAACCAACCACAGTTTTAACACTGACACCACTAGCAGGCATGTTCTTGAGAGCAGTTTCATCTATCATACTGCAGCCACTGGAACCAGTCATTAAGATCATCCACTAAATGGTCAGATTCCTCTGCCAGCACCAACTGAGACACCTCTGATTTCTGTGCTGTCCATTTCTTGAGAGTCCAGTAGATGACTCCCCAATGCTTCAGGCCCTTCAAGAAGAGTGGCAGGAATGTGGGAGGGATTACTAGTTTGTCTTGATGCCATGGAAATGTCCTTTTCCAATATGGTGTTGCCCTTCAGCCTCTCCACTATGCTGAAGGTTTTCACCAAGTACATGACTGTGGTTGCAGTGCACCTCCATTATAGTCTCCCCTCAGAGATCATGAAGAAGTAAAGACAGGTTGTTTGCCTGTAATTGCTGTTCTTCAGGCGGTCACCTATGCATTCACACAACCTGTTCACATCCCCCACAGCTTGTGCCTTAAACTTGCTGCAGAACCTTGGCATGATAGAAGGAACTGAGCAGCAAGGAATTACTCTTCTCCTTTGTTTGTGCACAGTCTGAAACAACATGAAAAGCTAGCTCTAGAAATTTCTGAATCATTGGCTCTGGGCTTGCACACATAGTGTGAATGCACACATGGCCACTTAAAGAACAACCTGTCTTACAAATTGTTCCGCATTGTATGTTGACTTCAATATCCAGTAAATGAAGATAATGAAAAATCAGTTGACTGATTTTTAAAAAATCCTCACAAATTCCATTTAGCAAATCTTTAGCAAATTGCCATCTGTGTGTAGATATCATTGCAATATTGAAAGCATTTAATTTATGGCAAGCATTTAAAACTGAATGAAGAACATGGAAGCCAGGGCAGTAATCCCCAACATGGTGTCCATAGTGTTCACTGATGTATTTCCTGGTTCCAAAGTAAAGAGACATTCCCGGCTTTTCTCCACTTTAGTGGATTATGAGATTTTTCAGAAAAGTTCAGGATCCATGATCTCTGTATCTACAGGGAGTCCCATTTTGAAACATCTGCCTCCATCACAGAAGGATGTTTTTTGGGGGGGACATCTTAGCATTTAATTAAAGCTCTCAATATGTAGTAATTGGACCCATACCCCATGCATTGATTGTATTGCCCACTGACTGCCTTTAAAATTCCAAAAGTGCCTATAGGTTGAGCAGAGGGAACTATGTTCTTGCCTGGGAATTAAGATCACAAGGAGAGGCCCTCCTGGCTGTCCCACCAATCAAAGAAGCTCATCTGATGGGCATATGAAAGAGGGCCTTTTGGTGGCAGCCCATTGATTATGGAACAACCTCCCCAAGGAGGTGCATTTGATCTCCTTTCAGTCTCCAGGTAGCGGTTGAAGTCAGTTTTATTTAGGACTGCATTTGACTAATTTGAGTTTTTTTATTATTATTTAGCAATCCTGAAATTTTAAATTTTGGTATTTTACGTGTTTTTAATAGTCATTGTTTTATTTGCATTGTAAGCTGCCTTGAGTTCCACAAGATGGCTAATAAATGTTTTACTAGGGGCTACTTAAAACTTGTTTTAAAAATTGAGAGTTATGCTATGTTTATATTTCTTTCTATAATTATAATCTTTCTACATTTCTTTTCCTGTATTGTTTAGTGGAATATTGTTTGTGACAAAAGGCACATTTGGACAGTTAACATGTGAATGGCAGTATTCATATGATGAATTTACCAAAGAGCCATTCATTGTTGATGGGCGGAGGTTACGCATTGAAGCAAAGGTATGACGACAGGTGCTTGACTTTTCAGTGAAAAAGGTTACTAGTCTCATTAAATAATATTGTAATGGACAAAGCTTTTCTTCCTGGGAACACTCATAAATTTAAACAAAGCAAAAATACTCATTTTGTAGCTTGTGATGTCTATAATTAAACAGACTGTTGGACTTACTAAGCTAAATTAATTTCACTTGAGAAAAATATTTAAAATTCTTTGATAGATTACTGTAATTATTAAAACAAATAAAAAGGCAGGTGCCTGTGAAATGACAGTTACTTAAAAGATGAGACATTAGCCTTTTTTCCTGTTCTTGCTCCTTCCTCTCTCTCCACTGCATGCTGTCACTGCCTTCACTTTGCCTTGTGTCCTCAAGAGAGTCTCCTCTGAGTTGTCAGCGTGCTTTCTGTAGGTATCTTGTTCAGTCTTCTTTTAACATTTGAATGGTTAAGATGTGGTGAGGAAAAGAACTTCTGTGCAAGCTTTTCTAAACACTTCCCTCTCCTTAGGCTAGGAGTACTTTAGGATACTAGAAGTATTCTAATTATGCTTCTGTGTACCAGATCTGGAAACACTGATATGAGCTGGGAGATGATGAAAGAACTTAGATACTCAAGGCTCTACAGTCACCTTTTTTGCCATAATGGAGCATTACTCAGGTTGTCCCTTCCATATCACTTATTTTAGGAAGAAAACTTGGTTTATGTATCTCCATTTCTCTACATAGAAAACACCTCCCTCATGTATTTAATGCTTAATTTATTATTGATTTGAGTATAAAGAGAGCCAGTTTGGTGTAGTGGTTAAGTGTGCGGTGTCTTATCTGGAAGAACTGAGTTTGATTCCCCACTCCTCCGCTTACAGTTGCTGGAATGGCCTTGGGTCAGCCATAGCTTTCGCAAGAGTTGTCCTTGAAAAGGCAGCTTCTGGGAGAGCTCTCTCAGCCCCATCTACCTCACAGACTGTCTGTTGTGGGGGATGAAGGTAAAGGAGATTGTGAGCAGCAGCTCTGAGAATCTGAGATTCGGAGTGGAGGGCAGAATATAAATCCAATATCATCATCATCTTCTTCTTCCAAATTGAACTGTTCAAATTGAAGTTACTTTGTAGATCGTTTTTAGTACTTCTGGCAAAATGCTATCATTATGGCAAGCAGTGTGCATGTGGATGGAAGTCTTATAAAATGGAAAGATCCCAAGAGAGTACAACTCTGTGTAGACTACAGATAAAGAGAAATTGCACCATCCTTTGAGTTCCCTTGTTAGCAACAGCTGGATATATTTTAACCTCACTTTACAATGTTGTGAGATCCTGTTTTTCTCTTTCCCACATGGCAGCCATCTAGTGAATCCTCAACACTGATTGGATCTTGAATTATATGTGATGCAATTATCTATATAGCTAATTCCCAACATGTCCCCTCTGTGTAGATAACTAAATCCGCAGATGAGGAGCACATGGAGTGGAAAGAGATTTTTCTGCACCCTTTGGTGTTGTCTGTGCATGTGCAGCTCTCAGCACCTGCCTCCCCACAACCAGCATGATGCCCCAGGAGCCGCCATTGCCGGGTCCTCCCACAACCAGCACCTTCTCAACCCAGACAGCAAGGGGGGTGGGGAGTGAATGCCAAGGGTGAGAAGACAGCAAGGTTGGAGTGAGTGAATGCCAAGGGGAGTAGAGGAGTGCCAAGCGTGTGGGGGTAGTTGAGAGGAAGAGGGAAGTAAGTAAAGGGAATGTGAGAAAGTGGGGAAATGGGGGTAGGTTATCAAAGAAGGGAGTAGATTGACAAAAAAGGAATGTGGGCAAAAGAGGAAGGAGTAGATTGACAGATAAGAGTAAGGGGAGAAAAAGAGGAAAGATTGTTAGAGGAAGAAGGAAGAAAACAAAGAGGGAAAGGGATTCACCCTCTTCACAAGTTTCTTGCAGCTCTTGTTTAATTCTAAATAATGACTTTGTTCCAGTTCCATGGCTGTCCATTATTGCAGCCTGAGACAATAGAGCAGGTACTTTGAGAAGTGCCACCTACCATCTGGTTGTTTGACTTTGGATCTTCTTGACTTACAATATTTATTTATTTTTATCTATTTAGAAGATTTATACGTAATTCCCGCTATGGCCACCAAGATGGCTAACAACTAAAATCATAGTAGTATAAAAACACATCATATTAAAATTAGATCTTCTTCGTGGTCTCTGTGCTTCATACTCATGGGATAGAGCGTCTGCGTCGATCCCTGAATTGGTACCTAAAAAGCCCGGGATTTTTTTGCGCTCGGCACCAATGGGCATGTGCAGGTGTCCCAGGGCACATGCTCACTGGTGCCAGCGCGAGGATCCCGCCAGTTCCTTTCTGACCACTGCGCTGAGAGGATTTCCTTTCGTGTCCCCAGTCGATAAAGTAATCTTGGATTGCTTTTTTGCCTATTGTATATAGCCCGTTTGTTATTTTCTTAGTGTAGTTAATTAGTTAGTTGTTAGATATAGTTAGTGTTGTTTAAAAAAAAAAGAAGAGTTGTTGGACTTGCCCTTCGGTGCTCGGTTTTTTCCCTGTGTTTTCCCCCTCAGAGTCTTTCATGGGGTGGGTTTTTTTCCTGGGCATCTATGGAAAGACATTGGGGTTTTTTTAAGAGGCGCCTCTCCTGTGGGAAGAAGATTGCCCCCCCCCAACGGCCATTCCCTCTGTCTCCTCTGTCTGGGCAAGGGACATTGCATCGATTCTTGCACTCACTGTCTGAGTTTCTCCAAGCAAACTCGTAAGAATCAAGCGGCGAGGCTTTTGGCAGCTTTGATTGAGTCGGCACTATGTCCTCAAAAGATGGCATCGGGTCCATCGGTACCGATGGGTGAGGCCGCGGCCCCGATGGTCACATCGGCTGAGATTTCGCTGGTTGAGTGCAGGCGTTCCACCAAATTGCTTTCTGAAGGGTCAGTGGACACCCCAGCTAAGAGGCGTCAGGATGACTCGGGGACCCGATCATCCGCGCCAAAGAAGGTGAAATCGAAGGAGAAGCGGAAGAAGAGACCATCCCGCACCCCTTCGCCTTCATATGACTTTTCGACATTGACAGCTCCACCGAGAAAGATCTTGGCGTCCCCGCATCGTAGCCCTTCGTTGTCGAGAGGCAGTGCTTCGCAGCTGCGCCTATCGGCATCGGAGCAAAAGATCGACCTGACTCAGAGCTCCCACTCTTCAGGGTCCAGGCGTTGCAGTGAGAGCGACTCAGTCTCGGAGGTGGAGGTGTCAGCGCCGATGGAGCCTTCAGCACCGATGGATCAGGCGAGAGGCGAGAGGCCAGAGAGAGCTGGAACCGACTACAGTCGCTCGTCGCTTACCACCTTTTTCACCATGGGAGCAGTGCAAATGGCCTCCTTACGCTTATCCCTACCCACCATACCAATGGTACCCTCTTCATGAGTTCTCAGACTGGGACCAGCAGTCCGAGGCATCCCACATGTCCAGGCTGTCTCAACATTCTAGACGACGTCCTTTGGCATCGATCTCTGTCCCGCCTGAAAGATGCAGCGTGGTGGTGGAGGAAGTCCAACCTCAGTCATCGGTGTGGATCCGGTCTCCCATCAGAGAGTCTACTCCGGTGCTCTCAGAACGCTCTCTACACAGAGAGTCTTCATCATCGGACTCCGAGGTCGGTACCGATGATCTGGAATGGGCTTTGGAACCTTCCCCAGTGTCTCATACAGCTGAGGATCTTCTCATCTCACCATCGGAGGATCTGAAGTCATACGGGGACCTGGTGAACAGGATGGCACTCTTCCTCTTGCTTCCAGTGACACAGCTGCAACCCGTTGTAGACGATAACGTGTTTGACATCATGCAGCGGGATACATCTACAGCGGTTGCCCTGCCGGTGACGAACGTCATCCTACAGGCGGTGAAGGAGCCCTGGGCGAAGCCTGCTTCTACACCCGTGTCATCGAGAAGGTTGGACCATATGTACCGTGTCCAAGAGTCCGGGGCTGAGTTCCTCTTTACACACCCAAAGCCAAATTCGGTGGTCGTTTCCTCCTCGTCGAAGGCTCGCAAGACGCACTCCTCTCCACCAGACAAGGAGGGAAAGAAGCTGGATAACATCGGGAGGAAGTTCTACTCTTCTGGGGTGCTGGGAGTAAAGGTATCTAACTATGCCGCGTGCATGGCTAGATACCAATACTCAGTGTGGGAAGAACTAACCCCCCTCCTGTCTTCCTTGAGTGAGGAGAAGAGGTCAGCTGCAAAGAAGTTGCAGAAGGAAGGCTTTGCTGTAGCCAAACAATAACTGGCTGCAGCAAAGCACATGGTTGACGTCTCAGCAAGGACCCTCACTTCTGCCGTCTGCTTCCACCTCCACTCCTGGCTCAGATTCACGGCTCTCCAGCAGGATACCAGGGCCTTTGTTGAAGATCTGCCCTTCGAGGGCGAAGGCCTGTTCAGCTCTACCACCGACAATGCGCTCCAGGAAATGGACAAAAGTATAAAAACTTCCAGGAACCTGGGCGTACCGGCATCTTCCAGAGCTGCGAGACAGAAACAGTGGCACAAGCCTTGGGCAAAGAAGCCGTACCAAAAGTTCTCCCCAGAACAGCAGTGGAGACCTTGCTCTCCTCAACCTGAGAGTAGGTCCCCATACAGGGGGAACAAGAGAAACCATTATGCTTCAGCACAGACCACCGGCAAGTCCAAGGGCACTCGCCCTCAAAAGCAGGGACTTTGACTTTCTGGCAGCACGCATCACCGTCCCCTCTTCCACTTCATCTATTCACCTCCGCCCATTCCTGTCAGCCTGGGAGTCCATCACTACGGACAGGTGGGCACTTTCCATCGTAGTGGAAGGCTACAAAATAGATTTTGTTCAGATTCCGAACCAACCTGTGGTAATTACCACCACCCCTTCCCCACCTCTGCTGGTGGAGGTGAGCAACCTGTCTAGTCTGTCTGTAACTCTGACTCAAGTAGAGAGCATGCTGGGTAGAACCAAAGTATAACCAAATGCTGCTAGCTCATCCTCTCCTATTCCCCCTCCCATCAGAGAACTGTTCCTGCTTTGAAATGGTAATGTGTGAAAAGTCTTATCTGTACCTTCTCAGCTCAGGCTTGGGGGAGAGAAAGGAGCCTGGGAGTATCAAGGCCAAATGGGCCTTTAATCAACCTGAGAATGTATTTGTAACATCTATGTGTGAATGTCTTCTGCACAGTCCACCCTTCCCGTAGGAATCCCTTTGAAGTGTACCTTAAATGCAATGTATCTACTGTATGTTCTTTAGTCTTTTCAAGACCTGGCTTAGGCCACAAGTATCAGTATCAATAAAATAGTCTTTGTATCCACACCGACTCATCATTGAATCTGCAAACTTGACCCAACCTCTTACAGAAACAAGCCATAGAGAGGATCCCTATGGAGGCCAGGACGGGAGGCTTCTACTTTCGTTACTTCCTGGTTCCCAAGCGGGATGGGGATCTAAGGCCAATCATGGATCTTCGGAATCTGAACAAATTTATTTTGTACCAGAAGTTCAGAATGTCCACTCTACAAACGATTGGATGGCAACGCTGGACCTCTAGGATGCATACTTCCACGTCAGCATCCATCCTGCGTTCAGACGTTTCCTTCGGTTTGCAGTAGGTTCTCAGCACTTCCAGTTCAAGGCTCTTCCGTTCGGTCTGTCAACTGCACCTCGGGTGTTCACGAAGATGATGAGCGTTGTGGCTGCCCATATCCGGCTTCAAGGGATAGTCGTCTTTCCATTGACGACTGGCTCCTTGTGGCGGAGTCGAAAGAGAGTCTGTCATCCCACATTGCCATCACTCTTTGTCTTCTCGACACCTTGGGTCTGCAGGTCAATTTGGAGAAATCACACCTTACTCCATCAAGGACAGTTCAGTTCATAGGGGCTTTGCTGGAAACGAAACTTCATCGCGTGTTTCTGCCTCAGCAGAGAGTGATGGACATTATCAATCTTGTCAAACTTCTGCAGTCGAAAGTGGGGCACGGTGAAGCAGCTGCAGTGGATGCTGGGGCTGATGGCGGCGACTACAAGTGTGCTGCTCTTTGCGAAGCTGAGAATGAGAGGCCTACAACTTTGGTTTCTTCGTCAGTTTCGCCCGTTATGGGACTCACCTCGAAAGAGGTTTGTAATTCCACCTGTGACACTTCAAACACTGCAGTGGTGGAAGTCAAAGGACAACATTTGTCAGGGAGCTCCCTTCCATCTACTTGCTCCAACTGTGACTATCACAACAGATGCGTCTTTATGGGGTTGGGGGGCCCGCATGGATGATCTGTATGTGGGGGGTCCTTGGCCTTTGAAATTGACTCACTGCCACATAAATTACTTGGAACTACTGGCAGTTCACTTTGCTCTTCGATCTTTCCGCCCCATGGTGGCGGGGAAGATTGTTGCTCTGCTAACAGACAATACCACTGCCCTGTGTTACATCAACAGACAGGGAGGGACAGTCTCTCGAAGGCTTTGTGCGCTGGTGCTGGATCTGTGGTCAGAGTGCCTGGAGCACGACATCTTTGTGAAGGCAGCGCATCTCCCAGGGGTCCTCAACTTACAAGCAGACTTCCTCAGCAGGGATGCGGCTTCCCCACACGAGTGGGAGTTACAGTGGCGCTTCCTTCAACCCATGTTTCAGCTCTGGGGGTATCCTCAGGTGGATGTCTTTGCCACAGCCGAAAACTGGAAGTGTCCTCTGTTTTGCTCCAGGGGGCTCAGATCCAGAGTCGTTGCGAGACGGTCTGCTGTTCCCGTGGGAAGGTCAGTTTCTTTATCTGTTCCCACCTCTGCCACTACTGACGAGGGTGGTCAACAAGATCACAAGAGAGAGAACATGCTGTATCCTGGTGACTCCCCTGTGGCCTTGCCAGAACTGGTTCCCAGTCCTGATCCAACTGGCGAGGGGGGTCTTCTACCAGTTTCCGGCAGAACTGGACCTTCTGTCAGCTAAGGACGGTCATGTACTCTATCACAACGTGCCCCACCTGAAGCTGACAGCGTGGTTCATCGACTCTGTGGGTTCTCTAGCAGAGTCCAACATGTTTTCTTGAACAGCAGGAAACTTTCTACCCGCGCTTCCTATGTTAGGAAGTGGCGGAGGTTTCTGCAGTTCTTAGTTGATCCCTCAGTTTCACCCCAAAGGGTGGGATTGTCGGTAATTTTTGAGTTTTTGCTATCTCTGGTGGATGAGGCCTTGTTTTTTCTTCCATCAAGGTTTATTTGGCAGCAATTTCTGCATTCCATGAGCCAGTTGAGGGGCACTCTGTTTTTGCACACCCTCATTCTAAGAGGTATTTGAAGGGTTTGCTTAGGCTTCATCCTCCATTGAGATCACCCCCACAGTTGTGGGATTTGACTTTAGTGTTGGACAGGCTGACTCGATGTCCTTTTGAGCCGATGGCCACATGTTCGTTACAGCTTCTATCTTGGAAGACTGCTTTTTTGGTAGCTATCACATCAGCACACCGTGCAGGGGAGCTCACAGCTATGCGTTGTGACTACCCATATCTAGTTTTTCAGGAAGGTGGAGTGTCGTTAGCTCCTGATATTTCTTTTATCCCCAAGGTGGTCTCTCAGTTCCACCTCAACTTAGAAGTTTGGTTGCCCACTTTTCATCCTACACCTTCCTCGGATGAGGAATGTAGGTTGCATGCTCTAGATGTGAAGTGTGCTTTATTGTTTTATTTAAGTCACTCCAAGAGTGTTCGGAAGGACCAGCAGCTTTTTGTTTCTTATGCTGCTCCTAAGTTAGGTTCCAGGATGTCGTCTCAGCAGCTTTCGAAATGGCTCGCTGAGACTATTAAACTGTGTTATTTGTTGGCTAAGAAGCCGTTACCTGGGCCTATTCGTGAACACTCTACAGGAGTGATGGCGACGTCGGTGGCGTTCCTGAAAGGCTTTTTCCTGATGGATGTTTGCAAGGCTGCTACCTGTTCCTCTCCGCATGCCTTTATGAAGCACTACACGCTGATGTGCATGCTCAACAGAGTACTCGTCTGGGAGCTGCGGTGCTGCAAGCTGTCTCTTCTGGTTGACTGTCTTCCCGCCTCCAGGTATGTCTTGCTTGCTAATCTCCCATGAGTGTGAAGCACAGAGACCACGAAGAAGATAGACAGGTTGCTTACCTGTAACTGTAGATCTTCGAGTGGTCATCTGTGCATTCACACTACCTGCCCTCCTTCCCCACTGCTGATGGTCTCCCTCCAGTAGGGGCTTCCAGCGGTCAGAAAGGAACTGGCGGGATCCTCACGCTGGCGCCAGTGAGCATGCGCACTGGGACGCCTGAACATACCCGTTGGTGCTGAGTGCGAAAAAATCCCGGGCATTTTAGGTACCGATTCGGGGATTGGCGCAGGCGCTCTATCCCATGAGTGTGAATGCACAGATGACCACTCGAAGATCTACAGTTACAGGTAAGCAACCTGTCTAACTCAGATCCAGGTAGGTAGCTGTGGTGGTCTAAAGCAACAGAATAAAGTTAGAGTCCAGTAGCACCTTTAAGAACAACAAAGTTTTATTCAATATATAAGCTTTTATGTGTACACACACACTTCTTCAGATACAATGAAATGGGAGAAAAGTATTCAAACTTAATAGAGAAGGTTGAGAAAAAAAATTAGCATATAACATGCAGATATACTATGTAGCATATAACATGTAGACATAATGTAGACATTTTGAGACAAAGCAGGGACAATAAGCCAAGTGCACAGGGTCAACAGCTATATGGATCCAATTAAGGGGAAACAACAGTTAAAGCAATAAATATGTCAAAATAGGAGATAAGTGTGTAAGAGAATCTTTTCTAATTGTGGGGAAGTTAACTTTATGATACCCATCTGCTTCCCCTCATGCGTGAAGGAAACAATTTCTACATGTTGTTCTAAATACTATACCAAAAGTTTTTAAGAGGTGTTGGGTCTGAGAAAATCTATACCTATATATTACATTATGTTACAAGCAGTATTCCATTATATTATTAAAAAGAGAAAGAGAGAGAGGAATGGACTCTTACTTTATTCTAAAAGCAGAACAGAAATACACGCATATAAAAACAGAGAGACATTGGAAGGGAGGAGGGATAATTGAGGAAATGTCAGGTTAAATAAAAGCCTTCACCCACCAGTGGAAGTCAGTGTTAGGAAGACTTAGGAAGATTATCAGTTAGATCAAGAGTGTGGTGGATGCCCTTTTGAGAGAGGGGCTGGTTCCAAGCAGCTTGAAAGAAACTATTGTGCGGCCATTCCTAGAGAAACCCTTTCTGGAATGTGTTGACACCATTTCAACCTTGGTTTTGTTTTCCTGGTAGACAACTTGTGGTTGGAGAGGAATAGGGAGATACTTGGTTGATTTGCTTGGCTTTCTTAGTTTTTTTTAATACTATCAACCATAGTATATTTCTGGAATATCTGTTTGGGATACAGAGTGATGGAAGAGGACTGAACAGGCGTCTAGACAGTAAAGGGCTAATAAGCAGGCTTGATCTGGACAAAATAATACAGGTATTCTGGGAGAAGGTATTCAGCCCTTTCATCATCCATATACAGTTTAGCCCCACATTGGGACTCCACCTGCACAGGCCAGCCACAGAATAAACTTTTCCAACAAAGGAGTCAGGGAGGAGGAGACTGGATTTATATCCCATCCTTCACTCGGAGTTTCAGAGCGGTTTACAATCTCCTTGTGCTCCCCACAACAGACACCCTGTGAGGTAGGTGGTAGCTGATAGAAACGGCTCTTGAGAGAACAGCTCTGACAGAACTATAACTGACCTGCAGGTGCAAGTGGAGGAGTGTGCTCTCTGCTGCAATTTGCTACTAATGATTGCTTTTTAATTGCTCTACTGCTTTATTGTTACCGGCTCATTTTAGTAATTTTGTCTTTAAAAATTATTTATAGTTTTCCGTTTCTGTTGGGGGGCTTTGAACAGTTTCAGTAAAAAATAAATGTTTTAAATAAATTATTTTCAGTTCATGTAATATGGAATTGATGGAAAGGAAGAATGAACTAAAATAGTAATAATGACAAAAATTAAGAAAATTTGAATCATTATAGGTATGAACTCTTATGTTAGGAAAGTAAAAGCACAAGACTGATGTTTACTTTGAAAAGCTAATTTTCTGTTTTAATGAACAACTTGTTTTGTAGGAGCGAGTTAAATCTGTATTCCATGCCAAAGAATTTGGAAAAATAATTAATTTTAGAACGTCAGAAGATGCGAAGGTGCGTAGCACAGACCACAGATATTCATATGCTGATAAATGTAAAATGATTGGAATATGTTTGCTTGAAAGTAATGCATAATCACAATCCTGCATCATGAATCCTGTTTGCACACTGATATATAAATAAAATGTCTCTTTTGAAGGGTGAGACCTGATAGAGCTGCCTTAGTCTGCAGTTACTTAGCTTCCAGGTCAACTCAGAACATTAGCCAGAAAATGTGCTGATTGGTTACTGGGAACCAATAGTTCAGGACTAAGAACCCTACTTGGTATAAATACCATCAAGTAGGTACAGTCCTAATGCAGTAATTATAGTTACTTTTGGTATAAAATTGCATTGTTTTTAATTTCCGTTTTCCAGAACAAAGGATTTCAACATAGGCACCTGAGTGCCAGCTGTGCCCTTAGACAATAACAGTCTATTGCACTTTACAGTGTGTCACTGGTCTTTTTTGTGTGTGTGAGCAGCTCTGAAAAGTTTCAGGGCTCTTCCCACCCCTGTTCAGCGGGCCTTTAGCTAGACGTTATTGAGCAATAAGGAAGCTTCCTGTATTCTTCATTTCTAAGTCTCTTCCAAATAAAGGGTGAGATTAATTAGAACCTGGGTCAAGGCATTTTGAGTTGTTGTGCTACACAATCAGCTACCCTCAGAGACATAAAACCCTGGAGGCAATGTACAGTCAATGCAAATATTTTCCTTATGGGTCTCATTGCATTACTCTGAGGACACATGAAGACAAAGGTTTCCCGTGTGAAATGAAGTTTGATGAGTGTACACTGAGAATGAGCTGTATTGTACATGATGAACACAACAGAAGGAAGGGTTTGGGGATCTATGAGAAATGTCCTTGAGTTGCTAAAGTCTGCAAAATGCTGTCAACATATGATCTGTTGGGCAAAGTTTCTGTGTTAAATATTTGGATCAAGATATATATGTAGATATATAAATAAAAATATTTTCCTCCTGAATTTCCACAGTGGATCCTGTCTAAGTTGGAAGAAGTAAGAGAGAGTCACAATCAATGATCCTAGGAATCACATAAAATGGATTGCAGAATTCAAACTATTTATCCTCTGCTTGGAAGCTGATGCTGTTTTAAATACAAAAGTTACGGAACTTAGTTGAATTCTCAAAAATGACATTGACTCCATATAGGCAGAGTGAAAAAGGCTGCCTTGGTCTGTGTAATGCAAACAGTTCTACAGCTGAAAACCTCTGCCAAATGTTGGCTTATTCAATTTTTATTTATATAAAAAATGACTCAGTTATTTAAAACTAGAATATGAAAATGATTTTTCCTGTTTATTCTGCCATGATCTATAAAGCAATCTTGTGGTAATAATTTATGTGGTAATAATTTCTATTTCTAAAATTTACACTTTAGTTCTGTCCATTTTCATTGGGTCTTTTATCTTGCTGCCATTGCAAATATTTACTGAAATTCAGTTAAATTCTTCAGGGAATGACTGATTTAACCAGCACTGCTCTTACATTTTGAATGACTTTGCTTGACCACTTAACTTAAAAGAAATCTTTTTATTTTCTACTATATATCATGAGGTTATTTAGTTTTTTATATAAATAAACAATTTGTGGTACTGTAGTATCATTTTTAGCATTCACTTTTTATATGATAAAAAAATAGCAAAGGGTTCTGGTGCCTCATGATAGTGGACGTACACATACAAAGATGTGTACTTATTTTGTGTTTATTTATGACCTGGGTAGAGATGTGCCTTGCAGTAATGCTTTGAATGGCATGGTCCTTACTTTTTCATAATCAACAGCATAACAAAAATCATGTTAGGCAGCATGTTCTAAAATAGTATTTTACTCATTAGTTTCCTTTGGATTTATATACTATTGTAAGCCAATTAAACCTAAATTTCAAGACCATGACAAGTGCATCATCTTGAATAGAAAATACCATAGAGATATTTATTAACACTTGATTTCAGTTCAAATGCTGAAGAATTCTTAACATTTTTTTCATGCAGACCTGCAAAAAAATCTTAATTACTGGACCTAATTGGGGGGGGGGGGAGATTTACAAAAACAGGTTTTATAAATATGAATATGTTAGACTATACAGTAATGGCTATCTGAATGAGCTGCTTTGTGAAAGGGAAAAGCAAAGCAAATATATGTAGAAGTATTGCCTAATTCAGATCTGAAGACCCTGGATGTTTTGATGCATGTAAAAGTATCTGTTGCCAGAATATTCTTTCCAAACTGCTGTGGGGAGGGGGGAACATGTTGTTAGTGCAATTGGTCCTCCTGATATGGCTGATGGTCCTTGAACTATCCAAACTGTAGCTTTGTTGTAAAAGCTAAAGTATAAATGGCATGCCAAACTGTAATTGTATGTATTTATTTATACAAAATCTTGCTTGCTCCATTAGGTAACCACCTTCACTGGTTACAGTCATTGCAGTTTTCCTCTTAACATTATACTTTGCTATACCAAGTGTAAATTAAATGAATCATTGCTGGAAAAGCCAAAGTAAAAGTTTTGTTATGTGACTCAAGAATGTGAAATCTGCCTAGCTTCATTGATTTAACTAGATATCTTATCAAAGTTGAGTGTTTACACTTTCAGCCATGTCTTAGTTGCTGACCAACTATGTGACTATTTCTGAATATCTAAAATAAATATTTCAAAGGGCTATAGTCTGCTTAAGCTGGCCTTCTTTCTCTTTTGTCATCCTGTACCTCTGTGGAATCATATACAGGCTGGGAAAAAAATGTCCAGTCGCTAAACTGGACATATTCATGCTACTGTTAAACTTGACAAGACTCCGCAGACAAAGGCTGTTGCTAGGAAATTTCCGAGCTGTTAGAATGCAAAAATCTGGTCCTGTATCTTAGCAAATTGGCATGGGATAATTATTACTTACCGTATTTTTTGGACCATAAGACTCACTTTCCCCCCCAAAAAAAGTGGGGGGGGGAGTGTGTGCGTCTTATGGAGCGAAGGGACGATAGGACGTACCTTCCTCCGGGGGGGGCGATCCGCTGCCTCCGCCTCCGATCCCGGCGCTTCCCCCGCGCCTGCTTGCCGGGCTCCAGCTCTGCTTCCAGCAAGCGCTGGGATCGCTCCACGCTGCCCCCACCGCAAACCCAGCGCTTTGCAAGCACCGGCTGCGGAGGGGGCAGCATGCTGCCTCCGTGCCTGTCTGCCTGGCTCCAGCTCTGACGCTTACAGCAAGCGCCAGGATCGGAGGGAGCGATCCTGGTGCTTGCTGTAAGCGTCAGAGCTGGAGCCAGGCAGGCAGGCGCGGGGGAAGCGCCGGGATCGGAGGCAGCAGATCGCCCCCCGGAGGAAGGTGCATCCTATGGTCCGGAGCGTCTTATGGACCGAAAAATACGGTATATGTAGCTTGATTTCTTAACCATTTTACAGTCTTTAGTAAGCAAACAAAAGCCAAAAGACTGTACTGCAATCTTCCCCCCCCCCAAAAAAAAAAAAAATAGGTAGCAGCAATACACAGGCCGGATAACAGGCAAATACATAAGACTATTATTTCTCTTATTTACTTTTATACAGTCTTGCTTACAAGATAGTATTATCACATGATAGCTATAGCTACACTTTAAGTTGACAAAAAACCACAACTGAGCATATAGAGGTGCCTTCCCATTATAGAGGTGCTTTTTTTCCTGACTTTTGCAATGCAAAGATCAGAAGAATTTGCCTTTGAAGAAACCAGTTTTTCCTATGGCTTTTGCAAAGAAGAGATCATAAGCTTTGCTTCTGACCCCACCTAATGTAAACAGGAGCTTTTTCTCCTATCCCTTTTGTGGTTAGAACTTACTCCCAGCTGATTTCCCAGATAAATGTGAGTAGGCTTCTGAACAACAAACAACTGAACACGTTGTCTGGTACTGTAATTGTTTTGATGCACTCCAAAAGTATTCCTGAGCAGGGATGGGCATGACCCATGAAAATGGAGGTTCATTTTGGTTCATGGGGCTACATGAACCACCCTTCACAGACTTTCCCATTTACTGAACTGGTTCATTGCGTTTGTGATGCAGTAAATCAGTCCTCCTGCTGGCAAGAGATGCCAAACTGGCAGCAGGTTTCCAGCTGACACTCCTCTACCTGCTCTCCAAGTTTGGCGAGGATTAGATTTAGGGGAGTTGATTTACAGTCCCCCAAAACAGGTGCCCAGGAAAGTGCTGACTGGCAAAATCACAGACAGTTCCTTTCCCTCTCTGTCTCTAACTAATATGCAGTGTGCATGCTGCTAACGGAAAATGGCTGTTTGTGAGCTGGGGGTATATATCATGCTGCTCCCATAGAGTAGAATGGGAACTCTTTTAAGGGCAAGAGAGCTCTCTTAGGGTTATCCGGATTTGATGCTGTGAAAGCACCTTGTAGCACAGTCCTAAAAACACTTTCCTGGGAGTAAGTCCTATGGAATAACATGGGTCTTATTTCTGAGTAGACCTGCTTAGAATTACTCCACCTTGAAAGCAATATGACTAAATCTCTCTTCAGCATGCAATTCAGAAGTCTTTCTCTGCTCCACTGATGCTAACCAGTCAGGTTGCTTAGAACTGCCTTTCACTTAAGGCTCTCTGGCTTTGTGACGATTTTTCCCTTGCTTTGCTCCCATGGCTAAAGGTAATTCAAAAGCATACAGATTTCACACCACCCCTTGGAGGCCATTCCACCACCCACACTGAGGTTGTTCCTCCCACTCTGCATCTTCTGCCATTATCCCCCCTTCATCAGTGTACAAACTCTATTATTGCTTACTTTTTCCATCATTTAATTTTTTTTTTACAAGTCGTGTGAGTCTAGTGAAATGAGAGTTCTGCTAGTCTCTGATTGCTGAATTAAAAAAATAAAATTAAAAGGGCAAGGAGGGAATATCAATAGGAGTGGGAGAGGAGGCAAATAGCATCATCCGCGGTGCAAAAAAAAAAAAGATTTCAGCACTGAACGCAAACAAAGGGAGAAGACAGTGTGGAATGAAATTCACATGAGATGTAAAGAGAGAGCGAGAGAGACTCGAATAGGAAGCCTAAATTTTTCTTTTTCATGCTTTAGTGAACGGGGGGGGGGGGGGGGTTGGGGGGCATTTTGGCAGTCTCCAGAAACCTAACATTAAAAATGGTGCCTCATTGTTTTACATTTTTTTTGTGAACAGTTGGAATCTAGTGAAATGAGACTTTTGCTAGTTTCAGTGGGGAAATTTACAGGGGGAAATTAGCTTCTCTGGCAGCTCTCTGAGAAGCCTCTTTGCAAGTTCTGTAAAGGGAAGGAGGGAGGGAAACTCTGGCATCAAGTTATGTGGGGGAAGGCAGAGGGTGGTGACTTCCATTTTTTGAATTTTATCATTTTATCAAGGTGGGGGCACATCCGGCCGGGTCTTCGGGCTCTGCACTGGCTCCCAATAACATACCGAGTCCGGTACAAGGTGCTGGTTATCACCTTTAAAGCCCTATATGGCCTGGGACCTGCCTACCTGAGGGACTGTCTCTCCCCACACGTTCCCCAGAGAGTACTGAGGTCTGGGACTCAAAATCTTCTCACCATCCCCGGGCCTAAGGAAGTCCGTCTCAAGGCGACCAGAGACAGGGCTTTCTCTACAATGGCTCCAACATGGTGGAACCAGCTACCGGAAGAGGTGAGGGCCCTGCGGGATCTTACTCAGTTCCGCAGGGCCTGTAAGACAACCCTCTTCCGGTTAGCCTACGCCTGACTGGATAAATGTAGACTGCTGTGTTTTATACTGTGTCGTTTAATGTTATAATATAGTTTTTAGGTTTTTAAATGCTTAACTTTTAAATGTAATAACTTTGCTTTGTTTTATTGTTTTATCGTTTGTTGTGAGCCGCCCTGAGCCACTCTGTGGGAAGAGTGGGATGTAAATTACGGAATAAATAAATAAATAAATAAATTTTTATTGAAACTACGAAAGAAAGAAGCATTGCAAAGAATACAGAAAAAAAGGAAGAAAGGGGCATTAACAGAATGGGGGAACAGAAACAGAAACGAGTACAAATATATCAATTATGATTCTACCTCCCAATAAAATACTCAAATCATTCTACCTACAAGTATAAAAATCTCCATAAATTTTACCTTCCTTTCTTTCATTACCAGAAACAAAAAAAATTATTTTAATAAACTAGTAGTAGCAATATGGATCTAAACACGTCTTCTTAAACACAAATAGGTATAACATGTTAAAAAAAAAATTCCAAAACTATCTCAATGCCAATTTTATCTAATTTAACTTAAGCCTATTGTAAACACAGATTAGATTGTTAGTTTAACAAAACCCTTATTAAAACAAGCACATAGAAATCATTTCTTTATCCTTAGCAAATTACATAAGATACAACTAAATAATTTGTCCATCTCAGTCTATACCATTTCTCCAAATAACATTTTAAAAACAAATCTACCAAATTACCAAATCTATCAGATTACACAACAATTATGCTATCTGCCTTTTCAACCATTAGTCCAGCTCTTACATCAGTATAAGCAATCTCACTAAGTAGGCATACTGTAAATACATGTACTGTATAAAGAAATATGTTATCTGCACTCATTAACATTAATCCAAAATGACTATATATTTAATTACAATTTTACCAACTCTCTTACTTCTTCAAAATCTCCCTTATTCTTTTGAAATCGGACATCTGTTCATTATTAATAGTTACATGGTTTTTTGTCCCCAAAAAAAAAGAACCCAAATTCGAGAATCCTTCTTCCCAAAGATTAGAGACTTTTAAGTTCCTTTAATTTCTGCATCCATATTACATCAGAGGCAGCCCATTTAATCATAATTTGCCTTTTAAAATCACATACCACTTCTTAATCAAAGTTCCATATCCAGCCATTCACAAAAATAAAAGAAAAAATCCAAGATCCTTCTTCCGAAAAGCTTTCCATATCTTGATTTGTTGATTGGAGTGTATCTTTTCTCTTCTCAATATGGCCTGCCCCCTCAACAACGGGAGGAAGAATTCAACACCATTTTTCCCTCAGCCTGATTCCACTGGGTCTTGATTTCCAGTCTGGTTTTAAAACTGCGATATAGGAGACCATCTTAATTTTTCTTTGTTTATTTTGAAGCGTATCACTTTCCCATTTCAATTTCACAGTCGTCAGCACACTCTCTTTAGCACTCAACCCCTGTAGATTTGCAATTTCATTAGCTTTCAGCATAAAACAACTCACTTGGTCTTTAATGAGCTTACTAAATGAGACAAGATCTTGTTTCAGAGAGATGATATTTGAAAAGATATCTTTTTCATGAGACATTCGCTAGGCAGTGCCATTTTTCTCCGATAACAAAACTCAGTCTCTTAGTTCAGATTGTAAAATAGCTTGGAGCTCCTGCTAGGCCATATTCCACAACAGCTCCAACTGAGGTTTTAAATGCCATTCTTTCAAATACAGTCAGGCAATAGAGAAAGATCTCTCTAGAATATATCTCCTTTGTGTTCAGATCGTATTGCAACCTAATAATAATCTCTTTAGTATATGTCCAATTATAATCCGTGTTGATTTTAGTAATTGTATTCAATCTAATTTAAATAGTTAAGACTGCTCATGACTTTCCGAGGCCTCTTCTTCTTCTTTTAAGCTAGCATCTCGCTGTCATGCAAAGTGACCCATCAGGGAATAAAATTAGAAAAGCACCTACTTGTTAAGTAGAGTCATCACTTTAGAAGTAGAAAAACTCTCCTTCAAAGACGTACTGGAGAACACGAAAACAAGAAAGCAGTCATGCGTTCTTCATTTTCTGTTGGTACACCAGCTGTTCATGGCTGCGGAGCTTCAGGACATACAGGAAACACAGAGGCAGCCACCACTGAACCTCTCTTTCCCCATAAAAATCCCATGCCAAAGAAAAAGCCTCTTCCGGGCCTTTTCTATGGGGGGGCATCACTTCTGTGATACCCCTCCAAAAGCCAGACTCAGAGTTGCTGCAGAAGGATGATCTGCAAGCCCCTCTGAAGCCAAGATGACAAAGCCCAGAAGTCCGACTCTTCCATTTTTCACAGTGGTCGGTAACAACAGAAAATCCACTAGAGCTTGGCAATAAGAGAGCTTTGCAGCTGCTCTAATCAGTTTCAAAATTAGTTTGGTCAGTTGCAGGATTTTTTTAAAAAAAACTTTGCCTGCATTCCTTTGTGCTCCCATTCATTCAAGGAACTGAACCACAAGGATTTAAATGGAAGGCACTTACTTGACACTACTGCATAGCTGCACTAGGGCAATTGCATAATTTTTTAAAAAAAACTTTGGATGCCACACACATCCCAATCACAAGTGATGTTCTCACCCCAATTAAGAAAACCTGCAGGTTTTGGTTGTAGCTGCAGAACATACCGAATAAAAAAGAAATACTCGAGAGCAGGGGGAAATTATGCATACAACAGGCACCCAAATCCTGTACAACAAGCACCCAATCCAAAGTCAAGCTTAAAGGCTTTATGTCAAGCTTAAAGGCTTGACTGCTTGGATTTTCTGCAGTATATCTGTGCATAATAGATCTATGTCAAATGAATCATTCCAGTGGTTCTGTCACTTCACAACGCACTATTGAACACAAAGCTTCAGAAGGAATTGGCTTATTCTTGTTCTGCCAACTGATCAAATGTGACAGTGTTTTGTGGAATAATGTGTATTTGAAGATTCATCTTACATCTTCATTTATGCTTCTTTACCATTAAACTCAGATGCTGGAGAAGTAACTGCAGAACTGTGTGTGCAGCCATAGTTTCTACCTACTTAAACTTTATATAAATCCAGGTCACTCTCTTAAAATGATACAAAATATTTTCCTACCATTGACCTCTGGGTTTTTGGGAATAGCCGGAGAATTGCCTGACATACTTTTTGTCACATTGGGTTTTCTGGCAGATAGCACATTGTGTAATGTCATCTGTACCTACTGCCCACCTCTAAAGCTTGTGAGGAATGCCAGCCAGTAGCCTGATAGCCTTACCTGCACCAATATCATCTATGACTGACATTGCTGGCATTTAAATGCTGCTTAGGTTTTGGCTGCAGGGTTAATTGGACTGCACCACTGCCCTAAAGGGCATGATGGAAGGGGTAGTTTCTTGAACTCAATGGATATATTTATAGTTATGCCACCTCTTTCGCCAACATAAGCTTAAGATAAAAAGTTAGCCCCGCGACTCCCCAGACGCACCCAGTACCATCAGCTTCTGGCCCTACATGAGTGTAGTTGTGACACTGTTGGGGTTACACTGGCATGATGCTGGTGTTATCTCCAAGATATGTCAGCACAGGAGCTTAGTTGCCTTGTTAAAGATACTCTGAAATTGCATTAGAATTGCTGTCAGTGAGTTCCTAGGAGGCGGAGGACATCTTGGGTGTTTTCCCACCGTCCAATCAGGGAGGCAGGATTCACAAAATTCTTCCTCTTCCTGTGGCTGTGGGAACCACCCCTCAGTTCTTTTCCTGCCTCGACAGGGAGAGCATGTGCTAGTATAGGTTCCTATCCTTTTTTGTGGCTTTTTTGTGGCTTTTTTCTCTCTAACCAAGAAAGATCCTTCCTCACCTTGCTTTTCTTACCTGTACTTGTCTTTCTTAACCTCCTTGCCTTTTCTAATCCCTCCTCTGAGCCTCCCTTCCCCCTCTGCCTTCTTCCCCACAGCGAAGAGGAGCGGCGCGCCGGCGGCCTGGGCTGTACCTTTTCAAACCGCGGCGCGAAGATCAGCTGATGGCGCGCAGAGCGAGGGACGCCTTCTTAATGGACGACTCGGCCCCCAGCGCTCCACGCGGGGCCGAAAGGCCACCTTCCGGAGCCAGCATGACCGCGGGGCTTGCCACGGCTGCCTACAATGTGCCCTGTAGGGGCAGAAGAGGAGCGGAGAACGAGCGCAGGCGGCGCTGGTCGTCGTCGGCAGCGGAGGAGGCTTCCTCCTCAGAACGCCGACCTGGCACCGACGGCCATTTTGAGAAGCGCAGGAAGGCGCGTAAGGACGACGACCAGCAGCTGGGCAGCCTCCAGAGACGGGGACTGGCGGATGCCACCCTCCAGGCGGGAGACTTCAATCTCCACGAAGCCCAGTCGCATCAGGAAGCTGCACAGACCAGCCAGCCCCAGGCGGGCTTTGGTAACGTACCCATTATGGGACCCTCTTTATTTGTTGAATTTTTAGAGTCAATAAGGCAGACTGTGGGTGCTGCAGTGGAAGCAGCCACCCATAGGAGACGAAGGTCCTCTAGCCCATTTCCCCCCTCCAGATCACCATCACCTAAGAGGCCCAGGGTCCAAGACCACTACTCTAAGGCCACCAGGAGTTACCTAGCCAATGATTCCCTGGAAGGTGAGAGATCTCAATATGGGGATCAGTCGGAGGAGTCAGAAGAGGGAGAACGGGAGGAGGGCGAATTCCTTTCAGATGAGGAGATAGAGGTTGCGTCTGTGCCAGAACCCTCCTCACATTTCTTCAGGGCGGAAGAGTTCCAGCCCCTTCTGTCTAAGGTACTGGCTGCTCTGGACCTCCAGGTGGCCCCTGAGGAACAGGAGGCTCCCAATTCCCTGACCAATCCCAAGAATAAATCCAAAGGGAACTCAGAGTTTTTTCCAAGATACCGTTCTTCTGACAAGGTCTTCCCCTTCCCAGAATTTTTCGAACGCCAGCTGAAAGCAGAGTGGGCCAAACCAAGTGCCAACAGACAGGTTCCCAACTCTGTTAAGAAGTTGTATGAGCTGCCCACCTTTGCCAATGATATGCTACAGGTACCTCTGGTGGATGCACCGGTGGCAGCTTTGCAGTCCCATGGGTTGCTAGCAGAAGACGGCCAGGGGTCCACTCGGGACAGCTGGGACAGAAAAATTGACCTGGCCCTGAAGAGGAGCCACGAGGCTACGGCCTTTGCCATCAAGGCCGCCGCTACTAACTCCATAGTCTCGAGAGCAGCTATAGTGTGGCTAAGGCGTCTGACACAGCTTCTACCAGACACAGATAGGAGGATCCTGGAGGGCACCAGCAGACTCCTGCGGGCAGCCGAATTCTCAGCAGATGCTTCCCTGGATGCCCTTACCTTCTCTGCCAGAGCAATGGCGTCCAACACCGTGGCAAGAAGGGGCCTATGGCTAAGGGCCTGGCCGGCTGACATACATTCAAAGTCGATCGTTTCAGGCTACCCTTTCCAAGGAGAGAAGCTGTTCGGAGATGCCCTGGAGAAGATCCTTGTGGAGACACGGGACAAAAAGAAAGCCATGCCCAAGTTCCTCAGACGCCCAGACAGGCGAGGGTTTGGGCCTAATTCCTTTCGGACCTCCTCCAGCGCCCCTAAGCCCAAACAATCAAGATCTATCTGATCAGAACAGAACCTCTGCATAAGACGGACTCCTTATTCATCAGCGTGACGGCACCCAGATTGGGCCTGAAGATGTCCAAGTCTGCCATTAGCTATGCCATCAAACAGTGTATAACAGAGGCGTACAAGACATTACATCTCAAGATTCCGCCAGGGATCACGGCACACTCGACCAGAAGTGCAGCCACCAACGCAGCCTTCAACAGGAACGCCTCAGTCGAGGAGGTGTGCAAAGCAGCTACGTGGTCCTCTATCTCCACCTTCGTGCAACACTACAAACTGAATTCTTACGCGTCGGCGGACGCGGCCTTTGGTAGACGAATCCTACAACATGTTCTACCTGAGTAGGGCGATCCCACCCTGATGAACTTACTGCTCTGGGAGCACCCAAGATGTCCTCCGCCTCCTAGGGAGAACGACCCTTGGCACTTACCGTGAGGGGTCCTTCTCCTAGGAGGTCAGGAGGACATCTTGCCCTCCCGTCTATCGCTTTACCTTGGGCAACCTATACTCTGTTTCTTCTGTCAACCTTCAACTGAAGGCTCTCACACTACTGTTCATTGCCCGTTTGGCTTGTTTTCTGTTTTTTCTGCCTGTTTTTTAGGGTCTGCCTCCTCTGGCCGATTTTCTAGGCCTGAGACTACGGTCGCTGGCAGACAGTTAGTTACGTATGTTAGAAGTTTTTTGTTTTCTAGATACCATTATATCCATACTGCTGCTCGGAGTCACCCGAACTGAGAGGTGGTTCCCACAGCCACAGGAAGCGGAAGAATTTTTTGAATCCTGCCTCCCTGATTGGACGGTGGGAAAACACCCAAGATGTCCTCCTGACCTCCTAGGAGAAGGATCCCTCACGGTAAGTGCCAAGGGTCGTTTAAGTCTTTGTACAATGTGAATATGCAGATGATCCAAGTTTTGCCCAGGTTACCATGAGCTTTGCACCATAAGTAAGTCCAAAGAACTCTTGGACATGTAAGTAGACCTTGCCACATTCTATCTCCAGTGCAAAAGATTTATATTGTCAGATGCTTCTGGAACAGCAGAACTTTGGCTATTTTTGAAAAGCTGAAAATTAGTTTCTAAAACCAATTATGCCTTCTGAATATGGTGTTTAGTTTGCTTCATGGTTTTGAAGTTTTAGAAGTTAGGTACGAAAATTATTAAGACACTATACCTAGTTCATTTGGCAGATTACTGCATTTGATTCAGATCTATTTGATTTTAATTAACCACAGTGTTTAAAGGAAAATAAAATATCTGTGTTGGAAGACACAATATATGAAAAATTGAAGTATGACATTTATTATATAAAACACATTACTCAAATGTTCTTATAGGATCTAATATTCCCAAATACAATATTTTATGCCTAAGGCATCTCTGGTTTAGTTTAAATATATGATCATGAATTATTATCAAATATAATAAAAATTCAAGCTTGATGAGACAGGGTATATTATATACATGTAAGGCCTATACAGGATTTTTCTTAAATAATGAGCCTGCTTCAGCAGGGAGGGCAGGATATAAATCAAATAAAATAAATAAAAAAATATTAAAGCCAAAATTCCTATACATCACAAAATAAAATATAAAATAAATCTAATATTCAGAAGTTTATAAACCTGTAAGCATCACTTTTAGAGTTCCACTTCTGTTCAATAAATATTTCAAGATCAATAAAGACAAACCATGTAGTGCTGGTACACAGAGCTAGCTGGTGTTAATGTTGTATTTGACATAGGGAGAAAGTCGCTTAGCAGACAGAATGAAGTCCATGCTTTATTCACACTAGATTGAACTCCTTTAGATTCACTTGCAGTATAGTGTCCTTGGCAGCCGCAAAGATAAATTGAATTCTCTGTGTCAGTGGCACATGTAAAATAGGAATAAATCACTTTCTCTCTGTCTGGATTCTGATCCTGGTATAACTTCAAAATAAACTCTCTGGCAGCTTTGACATCTTGCTTAGGTCCTGTTCAACAACAAAGTGATTATTTTTCAATAACGCAGTCAATCCCATCTTCAAACAAGTGTTTCTTTTCATCAACACATGCAGAATTATTCCATTTTAGCCAATTGTGTTCAAGCATTCTACAGGGAGAGGTAACTAGTTTGGATCCTATCCCCACTTTCTGTTTGGAGGAGGGTGGGTTTTGCTGATTGCCTTCCCCACCTTGCTTAGTGCAGCTTTTCATTTTGACCCTCTGAATTTCAGCACTCACAGAAGACTGTAGATGAGGGGAGGAAAGTTTCCATTTATTTACAGCAGCTTTGCTTGTACAACGCAGGAGCGTAGACTGTCTTCTGTACTTAAATTCTAACATTTAATTGCCTCTGGCAGACAAATATATAAGACTGGATGGTACTACTATTGTGCAGTGCCAGCAATAGTATTGATAAGTGAGAGGATCACGAGGGGAGGGGAATCTCCCCCCAGTGCCTTTCCCCCTATGCTGTCTCTGCTTCCCCCATTATTATTCCTGCTTCCCCAATATTTGCTCTTACTCCTACACTTCTTCCCCATTGGCCACCACTTGTCTCCCTGTTTAATTTCCTTTCCCATTTCCTCCCTTTACCTTCAGCTGCCACTTCTCTTCTTCTCCCTCCTGGTTTTTGTGCTTGCTGCTCTATGGACTGTAATCTTCTTTACCATCCTTGATTTTAGTTCCTTCATATATACACACACCAATGGAGGCTATGTAAAATCACATGCCGTTTTGAGTTATTATATTAACCTAAAATGCCACCTGAATTGTATTTTTCCCCTCACCAAGTCTGAAAGTGCAGACTTATTTTTAACTTTCAAACACACACCAACTCTCTTTAAAAGAGTGTTCAGTTTTTTCAACAATCCTGAAGATTGTTCCAAGTTTGCAGAAACATATACCTTTGCCCTGGATGCCTCCCTTGCAATTTTTTTGCACAGATACACTTTATGTAATTAGTTGGGGTGCATGCCAAATAAAATTATGATTGTGTAACACAATTGGTGTACACTAACAATTCAGCTTCAGAATGATCTTCTTCGTAGTCTCTGTGCTTCACACTCATGGAATAGAGCGCCTGCGCCGATCCCCGAATCGGTACCTAAAAAGCCCGGGATTTTTTTCGCGCTCGGCACCAGCGGGCATGCGCAGGCGTCCCAGTACGCATGCTCGCCGGCACCAGTGCGAGTATCCCGCCAGTTCCTTTCTGACCGCTGCACTGAGAGGATCTCCTTTCGTGTCCCCGGTCGGTAAAGTAATCTTAGGTTTATCTTTCTTGTTGTATATAGCCCGTTTGTTGTTTTCTTAGTGTAGTTAGTTACTTAGTTAGTGTTGTTTAAAAAAGAAAGTTGTTGGACTTTGCCCTTCGGGACCTAGTTTTTCCCCCATTTTTCCCCTCAGAGTTTTTCCTGTGTGGGTTTTTCCTTGGCATCTATGGAAAGGCATTGGGTTTTTTTTTAAGAGGTGCCATTCCTGTGGAAAGAAAATTGCCCCTCCTGACGGCCACTCCCTCTGTCTCCTTTGTTTGGGCGAGGGACATCGTGTTGATTCTTGCTCGCACTGCCTGAGTTTTTCTAAACAAACGTGCAAAAATCAAGCAGTGAGGCTTTCGGCCACGTTGGTGGAATCAGCACTTCGTCCTCAAAAGATGGCATCAGGCCCGTCGGTACCAATGGGAGAGGCCACGGCCCCGACGGTCACATCGGCCGATACATCGCCGATCAGGACCGAGATGCTGATCGAGCGCGGGCGTTCCACAAAATGACCATCTGACGGGTCAGTGGACACCCCAGCTAAGACACGTCGGGATGACTCGGGGACCCAATCTGCACCGAAGAAGGTGAAATCCAAGGAGAAGCGGAAAAAGCGACCATCCCGCACTCCTTCCCCTTCTTAGGATGCGTCGACATCGATGTCGCCGCTCCACCTAGGAAGATCTTGGCATCCCCGTATCGTAGCTTTTCGGTGTTGAGAGGCAGCGCTTCGCAGCAGTTGCGTCTATCGGCATCGGAGCAAGAGATCGACCTTACTCGGCGTTCCCACTCTTCCGGGTCAAGGCATCGGAGTAAGAGCAACTCTGTCTCAGAGGTAGAGGTGTCGGTATTAATGGAGCCGTCGGCACCGCTGGATCAGGTGAGGGGTCGGAGAGAGCTGGAACCAACTACCATAGCTCACTGCTTCCCATCGCTTCCACCGTGGGATCAGTGCCAGTGGCCTTCTCCCTACGCCTACCCATACCCGCCATACCAATGGTACCCCCCTCATGATTTTGCAGATTGGGACAGCAATCCGAGGCATCTCATATGTCGAGGCTTTCTCAGCACTCTAGGCGGCGTCCCTCAGCATCCATGTCCATTACGCCGTAAAGACGCGGCGTCGTGGTGGAAGAAGTCCAGCCTAGGTTGTCAGTGTTGATCCGGTCACCCGTCAGAGAGTCAACGCCGGTGCTCTCGGAACATTCCTTGAGGAGAGAGTCTTCATCGTTGAACTCCAAGGTCGGTACCGATGATCCGGACAGGGCTTTGGAACCTTCTCCAGTATCTCATTCTGCTGAGGATCTTCCCATTTCACCATCGGAGGATCTGAAGTCATACGGGGACCTGGTGAAGAGGATGGCACTCTCCCTCTCTCTCCCGGTGACACAACCGCAACCCGTTGTAGATAATATTGTATTCGACATCATGCAGCGGGATACATCTACAGCAGTTGGCCTGCCTGTTACGAAGGTCATCTTACAGATGGTGAAGGAGCCCTGGGCAAAGCCTGCTTCTACACCTGTGTCATCAAGAAGATTGGGCTACATGTACCGCGTCCAAGAGGCCGGTGCTGAATTCCTTTTCACACACCCGAAGCCCAACTCGGTGGTCGTATCCTCCTCATCAAGGGCCCGCAAGACTCACTCCTCCCCACCAGATGAGGGAAAGAAGTTAGACAATGTTGGGGGGAAGTTTTATTCTGCTGGAGCACTGGGGGTAAAGGTATCTAATTATGCTGCTTGCATGGCTAGATACCAATACTCGGTGTGGGAACAACTCGCCCCACTCCTGTCTTCCCTGAACAAGGAGAAGAGGTCCACTGCAAAGAAGTTGCAGAAGGAAAGCCTTGCTGTAGCCAAACAATAACTGGCTGCAGCAAAGCATATGGTGGACATCTCAGCAAAAACCATCACGTCTGCTGTCTGCCTCTGCTGCCACTCCTGGCTCAGATCAATGGCCCTCCAGCAAGACACCAGGCTCTTCGTTGAAGATCTGCCCTTCGAGGGCAGAGGCCTCTTCAGCTTGACCACTGACAATGCTCTTCAGGAAATGGATAAGAGCATAAAGACCTCCAGAAACCTGGGTGTCCCAGCGTCTTCCAGAGCTGCTAAACCAAAACAGTGGCACAAACCCTGGTCCAAGAAACCATATCAAAAGTTTTCCCTGGAACAGTAATGGAGACCTCGCTCCGCCCAAACTGAGAGTAGGTCCCCATACAGGGGGAACAACAGAAACCGATATGCTTCAGCACAGACCACTGGCAAGGGCGCTTGCCCCCAAAAGCAGGGCCTTTGACTTTCTAGTAGCAAGCGTCACCGTCCCCACTTCTTCTATCCGCCTCCACCCATTCCTGCCGGGAGTCCATCTCTACGGACAGGTGGCGCTTTCCATCATTGCAGAAGGCTACAAAATAGACTTCGCTCAGATTCCAAACCAATCTGTGGTAATCACCACACCCCCTTCCCCACCTCTGCTGGCGGAGGTGAGCAATCTCCTACAGAAACAAGCCATAGAAAGGGTCCCGGTGGAGGCCAGAATGGGAGGTTTCTACTCTCGTTACTTCCTGGTTCCCAAACGGGACAGGGGTCTGAGACCAATCATGGACCTTCGGAATATGAACAAGTTTATTCTGCACCAGAAGTTCAGAATGTCCACTCTGCAAACAATTGTGCCCCTCATCAACCAAGGGGACTGCATGGCAACGCTGGACTTCAAGGATGCCTACTTTCACGTCAGCATCCATCCTGCATTCAGACATTTCCTTCGGTTTGCAGTAGGTTCTCAACACTTCCAGTTCAAAGCCCTTCCGTTCGGTCTGTCCACTGCACCTTGGGTGTTTACAAAGATGATGAGCATTGTGGCTGCTCACCTCCAGCTTCAAGGGATAGTTGTCTTTCCATACATCGACGATTGGCTCCTTGTGGCGGAGTTGAAGGAGAGTTTGTCAACCATATTGCCATCACTCTTTGTCTTCTTCACACCTTAGGGCTGCAGGTCAATTTGGAGAAGTCACATCTTACTCCATCACGGACAGCTCAGTTCATAGGGGCTTTGCTGGATACGAACCTTCATTGCGCTTTTCTGCCTCAGCAGACAGCGATGGACATTATCAATCTTGTCAAACTTTTACAGAGTCGAAAGTGGGGCACGGCGCAGCAGCTGCAGCGGATGCTGGGGCTGATGGCAGCGACTACAAGCATGCTGCTTTTTGCGAAGTTGAGGATGATAGGCCTACAGCTATGGTTTCTTCGCATCTGTTGTGGTCGTTACTGTTGTTGCAGGTAGGTGGAAGGGAGCTCCCTGACAAATGTTGTCCTTTGATTTCCACCACCGCAGTGTTCGAAGTGTCACAGGTGGAATTACAAACCTCTTCCGAGGTGAGTCTCTTAACGGTCGAAACTGACGAAGAAACTGATCTGGAAACTGCAGCGGATGCAGAATGCAGCAGCTCACCAGCTGACTGCATCACCTATATGGGTGAGCATACGGCCGGCGCTCCATGACCTGCACTGGCTGCCTATAGAGTACCGGATCCATTTCAAGGTGTTACTTTTGACTTTTAAAGCCTTACGCGGCCTGGGACCAACATACCTACGGGACCGTCTCCTTCCATATACGCCCCAGAGGCCGCTTTGTTCGGCTTCCCAGGATCTTCTGATAGTTCCCGACCCAAGAGATGCCCATCTTGCCTCTACCAGAGCCAGGACTTTTTGGGTCCTGGCCCCAACCTGGTGGAATCAGCCTCCTATGGAGATCCGGGCTCCACCTGGCTTGCTGGCCTTTCGTGGGGCCTGTAAAATGGAGCTGTTCCGTCAGGTCTTTGGATGAAGCAGCGGACATCTATCTGTCTATTAGATCAGTTGGCCTCCCCCTACGCCCTCATGGCCTGCTGCATCACTGTATTGTGGTGCTATACTATCTTGCTTCATATCATCTTGCTGAACTAACCTGTTGGACTTTACTGAATGTTGAAGTTGATTTTATTATGATTTTATTGTGATTTTAATTCAAATTGTTGTACTCCGCTCTGAGCCCCCCAAAAGGGGGAAGGGGCGGAATAGAAATAAACTAATAATAATAATAATTTATTTCCTTTTCTTCTCCCTATTTCTTTATTTTCCTTTTGTACCCTTGCTTCCCTCCATTTCATTTCCCTTTCTTCCCCCATTTCTTTCTTTCCCTTTCTCCCCCCTTTCTCCCTCTCTCTCTCTCTGTGGAGCCTGAGTGATGGGCATTGTGAAGGACTGCTGCTGGGGTATGTGGGTGCCTTTAAAGGTCTGCTGGGAGCAGCTACAGTTTCCGCATGAAGGAAGGGAGGGGTGACAGGGGTGGGGGGTGGGAGCCAGACAGCACCAGTTCAATTTGCACTTGATTATCCCAGATGGTGTGGTCTAATATGCTAATATTAGGGGATGTGGTCTAATATGCTAATGAGTTCCTGCTGGGCTTTTTCTACAAAAACGCCCTGGACCTACACATTTGCCTAGGGTGGTGGGCCAGGGGAGTGTGTGTGTGCCAAGTTAAGCTCTCTCCACATGACTTCAAATAGAAAAACAATTATCCGCATTAATTTTGCTGGCCCGAATCATTCTTCCTCGGCGGAGCACTGTTTTTTAAGTTGATAATTTTATATGGCCCATGAACGATGTTATAAATATCCAAATGGTCCTTGGCAGAAAACCCCTGTTATAAAGAAAGAATTTTTCACAATTCAAGCAACAATAACCCATCTTGATTCTCAAGAAGAATCACCCACTTCTAATGGATATAAGCAGAGAAATACATTGATTATTTTCCTCATTCATTAGCAGAGTGAACAATTGGTTAGCGATATTAAGTGCCAATAAAAAGGGTAATTATATAGAGGAGGATCCTATTACTTCCTTATGTTGACCTCCAAGACTCTCTCCTGCTGTGCCTTCCTTAAAAGAGTACAGATTCTCTGATGGAGAATCTTTTTTCCTTTGAGGGAAGTTGCTCTATATTGATGGAAATCTTGGTAAAAGCAAGTCAAAGGATCCAGCCCTTAGTAATATTAAAGTAAAGGTGGGGAGGATTTTTTTAAAAAACTAGCCATGAGAACATACTGATATGCATTTCATGTCAAAATATAAGAATGAGAGAAATGACAGCAAGTGGATCCAAAATCCTTGATGGAGTGTGTCACAGGTTTGTCTCAGGTATCATACATACTACTTAGCGGAATCAGACAACTGATATTCTCTCTGCCTGTCATAACAGTCTTGGATTCCTGGGTCCTCTCATAACTTCTTAATAGCTTCTATGTGTTGCTTTTCCAATGTTGTTATTCTGTCCACCTCCACTTCTCCAATCATCTTGCTATTCTCCTGAGTAGGAGGAGGGAGAGAAATGAAGAGAAGGTTGCAGATTTATACTCATATTAATCTGCAGTGCTTCCTGTCCTTGAGTACAATAAACTGTCCATTGTGCACTGATTACCCTTTTTAATCAATTGTCTAGAGCAGGGGTGTCAAATGTGTGACCCACAGGATGAATCAGAACCCCCGGAAGGCTCCTAACAGGACTGCAAGCAACTCACTGTCATTTGCTTCCATCTCCCTCTCCTGCTTCCTTCTGCATCTCAACTTGCTTTGCCAGGCTTGCTCAATCACTCAGGAGCTACAAAGCCTTTGTTTTCTCCATTGGCTGAGGCTCCTCCCTATGGAAGGAAGGGGGGGAGGAAGAGCTTGCTTTGCCAGGCTCTCTCAGTCCCACAACAGAGCTACTGAGCCAAGTCTCTCTTCCTTCTATTGGCTGAGGCTCCTCTCCATCACCTGGGGAAGGAAGGAAAGAGACTTAGCTTCCTTTGCCCAGTTCCCTCAGTCCCATGGGAGAGATACAAAGAAAGCACCTTTAAGAGCAATATTTTATTCAAGGTATTAGCTTTAGGTCAGTTATCAGAGACTGTTAAACGAAATGTTGCAAACATGCTAATGTTTAAATTTTTTTTTAAAAAAAATTGATTGTGTTTGTGTCCTTTATAAAGTTTAAATCTCTGCTGCCTGGCATTACAATTTCTGACACACATGGTCCAGCCCAATAAGATTTCCATACCTCCCTTCTGCATATCTCACAGGAATAGCCCAGCCAGCAGGACACAACATGGGCAGCAAGAAAGCTGTGCCAAACACCTGTTTGCTCAGGGTTCCAAGGCAACTGATCTAATTGTCAATTTGATATAATTGTCAATGATTCTATCCAAATTCCCCACTGAGTCTACAAAAATGCATCCATTTTTGAGGGAAGACTTTTGATGTGGGGTTGGAGAGTTATCCACTACATTCTGTGCCAAAGGCTCTGTTGCTCCCAATTCAAAATCCAAACCTCAAAGAGGAATGAATGGGGTTTGGCCTAAATTTAAAAAAAAAAAAGGTAAAGGTAGTTCCCTGTACAAGCACTAGTTGTTATCGACTCTGGGATGATGTTGCTTTCACAACGTTTTCACGGCAGATTTTTTACGGGGTGCTTTGCCATAGCCTTCCCTAGTCATTTACACTAAATTTGTAATATCAATTGAGCTAGTTCATGCTAAGCATCTATATCTGCCTTTTGCCTGCAAGGAAATATATTGGGAGTTCTTATTACAAAAGGCTGCTATCACCATGGTAACACAGCACTACCATTTTATCTAGATCCTTGTTGTATTGAACATTGTACCCAACAACTCACAATAGCTGATCTGCAATAAAATAGTTACTTTGATTACAGCATTTACACTCTAATTTCTGAGGACCACCACCCCTTCCTACAGGACCTCAAATGCACTTGCAGTTTGAAACCTTAAATATATCAGTATCTGTGGTGAGATGCACCTGCTCTGGCCTGCAAGCCCTATTCCACCCTGCCCTTCTAGGTTTTCCTCAGCACTGGGAGAGGCTTTTCTTCTACTGTGAGTATAGGTCACCACCACCATCTGACCTTTGTACAGAATTGCCCATTAGGAGGGTCAGGACTCCAAGCTTCCCTTCCAAGATCTGAGGACTTGCCTCTGAGTCTCCCACTGCCCAGCACCTGGTCACCATAGGAACAGTTTACTGCTTTGTATGCCCATTGAGGAATAGCTGCTTGCTAACTACCTTCCTTCCTCTTGGTGTTCTTTTTAAAATATTGTGTCTAAAACAGTGGAGGTCTATTTATTTATTTACTCTATTTATACTCCGCCCTCTTCTATTGGGTTCAGAGCTATGTGGTACAGAGAGCCACTACCAGCATCAAAAGTTATAAAGTATATTAAAAAGAAAATGTTCATAAGCATACTTTTAGCACAGCACCAGATTGAACAAGGGATTCCAAAAGAAATATGTAAAACACAAATCCTATGACCCTCTCTTTATATATGCCCTATCACAGGTTTCCCAAACTTTTCTTTCCCGTGGTCCAGTTATTTTTACATTTCTCCATGGCCCACTAAAATTTGGGGGTGGAGCCAGGAGACTTTGGGGGTGGAGCCAGAAGACAGGAATTATGTCATTTCCTGTGGTATCACTTCCAGGTGAAGAACCAAGTGATTTCACTTCTGGAGCACACTGAACCAAAACTCCACCTTTTCCTGTGATGTCACTTCCAGGGCACTCCCCCAAACCTGCCTTTTCTTCTGAAGTAACTTTGTTTTCAGAAAAATCTCTCTGAAACTCATGATGAGCCAAAATGGGGGTGGAAAGTAGGCGGTCTGCAACTTTTTCATACATTCCCAGGTTCCTCTCTTTCCACCCTGCATGCACCTATCTGTAGGTGTGTTCTTCTCCTGCTTGCAAGCACTCCTAATGCCCATGTTCAGCTACCTGCACCACCTACACACCCCTTCCTCAACAGCACTGGTCAGTATATGCAGTTGGGAGTGCTGTTGCCATTGACATCAGGAATGCCAGCACTGTGTACCACCCACACTGGGCACTGACAGATGTTCTACCTCAAAATATGCTGACACGTTTAGTAGGCCCTTCCTTCAGCTGCTACTAGAACCCTCTCTCAAGCTACAACCAAGCTTGCTTGGTTTCAAGAAAATCTTTTGACATATTTTTCATACTTTTCCTTGGCTGAAACACTGGGAAATTGCTGTGAAAAGTAGCAGAGAATTGTACTGTAATTAATGAATGGATTTCAAGTTATAAGAAGTTCATACAAGCTTTTCTGCAGTTATCCCAAAAGGATGTTTATGAGGGGCTTGCAACTTTTTGCTGGCTGTTTCCCATGCCTTTAAAAGCAACCTGTTGTGCAGATATTTAGCCAGTGAAGTTCTTTGATCCTTTTTAATATCTACAGGAGGAGCTTAATTATGTGTGTCGGACAACTGTTAAAAGCAGGACCAATAAAATGGTGCTAAGTTCATAGTGCCATCACTTCCATTACTGCTGTATATCTCCAATAATCTCTTTCTGCCCCACACCTCTCACTCTCACTCACTCACACAGAAATCTCATAGAAAGGTCAGCTGGCTACAGCTGGGGGTTCCAGCTTTTCATTGGCAGAGCTCCTATGTCTGTAACAACAGTATGATGAACAGAAAAGTTTCATCCAGTAAAAATGGAAGGAAAGAAAGAAAGAGAAAGTGAAAAAATGAAATGGAAGGAAAGAAAGAAAGAAAGAAAAAGAAAGACATGGAAAGAAAGAACATAAGAGAAGCCATGTTGGATCAGGCCAGCAGACCATCCAGTCCAAAATTCTCTCACACAATGTCCAAAAAGCACCAGAATGTCCACCAGTGGAGTCAGGGCACTAGAAGCCCTCTCACTGTTGCTCCCCTCCCCCAGCACCAAAAATACAGACAGAGCATCACTTGCAGGGAAAGAAAGAAAAAAAGGGGGGGCAAAGAAAAAAAGCCTTACTCACCATCAGATGACCCCAGCCAACAACAATTCTGCCCAAGGGTCATTTGATTAAAAAAAAAAAAAAAAGCTACTGGAATGCCCACTCCCTGCCCCTCCCAGCTGGAAAAAAAAACCCTGCCTTCTTTGCCACCCAGGCCTCCTGGAGAAATTTCCCCAAAAGAACATACTGCGAGGCACATGAAAGCTCACACCTTGAAGAACACTACAGGGTCTAAAGTGTCAGTGAACTCCAGCTTTTCTGTCAAATACTGGGGGGGGGGGGGAGAACGAAGGAGAGGCAGCCCAGCTCCTCTCTTCACAACACAGACACAGGAGAAGGAAGGAAACCAAACGGAGCTCAAGCTTTGCAGCCTGTGTCAGTCTTCAAGGCTAGCTTTTCTTTGCACAACACAGAGATGGGGGAAGGAAGGAAGCCAAATAGAGATCAGGCTTTGCAGCCTGTGTCAGTCTTCAAGGCTAGCTTTTCTCTGACACAACACAGAGATGAGGGAAGGAAGCAAGGAAGCCAAACAGAGCTCCGGCTTTGCAGCCTGTGTCAGTCTTCAAGGTTAGTTTTTCTCTGCTCAACACAAAGACAAGGGAAGGAAAGAAGAAGAGCAGAGCTCAGGCTTTGCTGGGGGCGGGGCTAGCTTTGGCTTTTCTTGCGACCCGGTATTGAGGCTCCTGTGGCCCGGTGCTGGGTCGCAACCCTGCGAATGGGAAACGCCACCCTATCAGATGCTAAAATATAGAACATACTCCTTAGCTTTAAGAAGTTACCGATATCTATACCAGTTACCTTGATGTTCCCTTCAACTGTCCAGGCCAAGCACATGATCAGTGGCTGCCTACTCAGTGGAGAGGTCTGTGTCCGCTCATGGCCTCAGCACCAAAGAAAAAGAGACCTCCTTCCTGTTGCAAGGAGCTTTTATCACCTCTCTTTTCCCCACTCCCAGACCAGGTCAGGCCAGGTCATATTCTTGGGGCTTCTTCCTGGAGATTATTTCTGGATCTGTTCTAGCCTAAAGTCCTTCAAATCTCTGTTCCCTGCCTGGACAAGGGAAAGAGCTTGATCTATCCATTCTCTCTCCCACAAGATCTATTAGCATTAATATGAAGGTGAGCTGAAGTACATCTGCAAAGAAACTGAACTGACACCCCCCACACACACACGCACACACACTTGTTCTCTTCCCAGAGGGGAAAAGAACTTTTAAAATGCAAAGCTGAGGTTTGGCTCATTTCAAAACTCCCTGAAAAAAATGCATTTCTTCACAGTATCAAAACTTGGTAAGCAAGAGCGAAATATAACTTTTTTGCTAAGCATTCTCTGACAGAGACAGGATTAGTGTGAGACAGGATGCTGGATTAGATGTACTACCAGTCTGATTCAGCAGGGCTCTCCTTCTGTTCTTAATTGGGAAATGAGAGAAAAGTCCAAGAGAGTGCAGAGTATAGCTTCCTGAATTTTATTCCTCAAAAGAATAAAATCCACAACATCTGAAGATCACACAGAGACAAAAAGAATAGTGTGGAATTACGTTATGTTTCTTGATCATGTACCACAGCAATTTTCATGGGTTCTTCCTCAAAGAATAGTTTCTTTTTAACATGTCACTAGTCATTTTGTTATTTCAACTGCAACTGAGTAATATTGCTTTGCCATGGAAACTTTTCAGTGAATGGCCACCCTCAGGAGCTAAACATCTCAAACTTTATATCCCATTTTACAAAATGCCAAAAAAATATGGAAGTAGGATGGATCCATGAAGCAGTCCACAACAGCAAAAGTCAAAGTGATATCCAATATGGCCAGTGAGAAGGCCACAATGGAACTAGTTTTGTTTGCATGGACATGCAAATATCTGCTTATTTATACTTTGCTCCCCACCCCCTATGATGCACAAAAAATAAAATGTTTTCTTTTAGAAATAAAGACAACATTTACAGAACACAAATGAAAGGCTTTTTCTTTTTGCTAATTCCTGACATAGTTACACCGATTTACTACAACAGAAATGAGGCCCTGTGCATGCCCCCCACTAACTGCTCCATCAAACCTTTGTGTGCCACAGACACTAATGTCTCCATTAAAACTAATATGGCACACTAAGTAAAAATGGCTTACATAAAAAGACAGGCTATGCCATTTATTATCAGTCAGTCCTTTCTCTTCTGCATCTGTAGCAGCTAGGGTTGCCAAGTCCAATTCAAGAAATATCTAGGGACTTTGGGGGTGGAGCCAGGAGACATTGGGGGCAGAGCCAGGAACAAGGGTGTGACAAGCATAATTGAACTCCAAGGGAGTTCTGGTCATCACATTTAAAGGGACAGCACACCTTTTTAAATGTCTTTCTTCCATAGGAAATAATGAAGGATAGGGGCACCTTCTTTTGGGGCTCATAGAACTGGACCCCCTGGTCCAATCGTTTTGAAACTTGGAGGGTATTTTGGGGAGAGGCACTAGATACTATACTGAAAATTTGGTGCCTCTACCTCAAAAAATAGCTCCCCCAGAGCCCCCGAAACCTCCAGATCAATTCCCCATTATACCCTATGAGAAATATTTCACATAGGGAATAATGAAGACGTTTCCCTCTCCTCCACACACACCCCTTCTCGCAAATCTGATGTAGGGGATTGGCTCTCTACTCACCAGCCAGCTTCTTCACAGTAACAAAGACACAGACACAGAAAGTTGAAGTTTTTCACCAACTCCGGAGGTGCAAAGGCACATGGTCCTTTGGGGCGGGGCAGGAAGCAGCCTGGGAAAGCTCCGGCTGCTGCGATGCAGCTGGGTGGGAAGGGGAGGGGCAAGAAGAAGCTGCTGCGATCCGAGGTGAGAAGGGAGGGGAAGGGAGGAGGAGAAACATCAGGGATCGGTGGGAAGGGGAGAGGAGAAGCTGCTGGGATCTAGGCTGCGTGGGAAGGGCCGCCATTCCCCCCGCTTTCTGGATTTTTACCGAGCGGGGGGAAGAGGCTCCAAATCGGGGGTCCCCTGCCCAGGCGGGGGATTTGGGAAGCCTAGTAGCAGCTACACTGTTCTTGCACCTCCAAAGCAGTTTTGTAAGCAGTAGAATACCATTATTGGCACTCACCTCTTTCTTAACAGAGCCTCCACATTGCACTACATGCTTCTGGAGGTGACATATGGGTTTAAATATTGCAAAGAGCTGCCAAAGCATAGTGGCAAACACAAAAGCAGACAAAACTGGTAGAAATCTCATCTGAGATACAGGTTTACCAGGTGGCCTTCAGCAAGCAACTACTCTCAGTTCCAGTGCCATTACTGAAATTTGAAGTGTCATATACTGAACTGATACTTTAAAACCTCTGTCTTGCATCTTTAATATGGGAATTATAATATTGACTTGCATTTTGGGATAAAACACATTAAAATCTGTTCTATTGGCTCTGATGTTCTATCAAAGGAAAATATGCAACAAGAGATATTTGTTTTCAATATGCTCTTTTCAAATATTAACATAACCACTTGGGATCCATCATCTTTCGCAAAGCAATGTATCTAGTGATATACATGGGAATTTTCTGGTGTTGACCCTTTCTTCCCAACAGCCCTTCTCCAAGCGAACAATTGTGTTTATGGGGCAATTGTTAAGGCTACTAACTGATTTGTGCACACACAGTTGGTATTTTAACAGGCAATACCAGAATTATTTTTATTATACTGCCTCTCTGGGTAAAGTCTCTAAGGTTTCAGAAACCATACCAGTCAGTCCAGAAGAAAAAAGGCAGATGTGCTTAAAGAGAAAGTATAAACAAATATGAATGCATTGCACCCTTAATCTTTTTCCAAAAAGAATATGCCTTTTGTAAATGTTTTAAGTACCCAAGTAACCTGATCTTGCATACCAAGAAACAGAGGTACTAGAACATTGACCTAATTATTTTGAAATGTTTTGGCAGAACATCATCCGCTTAAAATTCTAGTTCCTCAAAGAAAACATGATAAAAAAAACCCACAGACATCTACTGTTGATAGTCTGTTCAAACTTAACCATCACAAAAGTAATCTCAGACCTTTCTACTTGTTAAGATTATCAAGTGTAGGATGGAAGAAGTAACTCAGTTTTAATTTTTTGGTCAAATCTGTGGGTGCTTTCACATGGCAACTGTTTGCAAGTGGATTTTGCTATTCTTACACAGTAAAAATCCAGTTGCAAAGTATGTCATTTAGTGAGTGTGAACATGCCCACCGGCTCCCACCAATGCTGGTATAACCCTGTTCAGGCACAGATATGGGCGAACTTGAGGGTGCACCTGAGAAGGAGTTAGCCTCCCAAGTCTCCCCAACACCACCATAAGATTACATTATTGACAACACTGGCGTAACTCAAAACATTCCCACTGAAGAGAAACCTGCCTCCCATAACAGCTCCAAGGATACCAAATAAGCCTGCAGCCAATCACAGTTCTCCTAAGCACCATATCCATCCCAACCAGGATGCTCCACTTCACCCCCTTTAATACCTTTAAAGAATTTTTAAAATTTAAGATCCAAGCAGCAGTTCAGTTGTAAGGCACAAATCATTGGGGGGGAAGACACAGTGGGAGAGTACAATTCTCATCTGTGCTGGCATGAAGGGACAGGAGGGGGTGCAGCAACAGCAGTGAGCAGTGCAGGGGCAGGGTTTACTGGTGCTATCCACATGCCTCCATCCCACCATTCCTGTTCTGACAGTGGGGACAATTTTCCTCACTCTGTGTGAAAGCAGCCCAAATGTCATGGGCTCTTCCTTCTTGAAAAATGGCTGAAAGACAGTTATCTTATTAAGAGCAACAACAATGTGCTAACAGTACTTTTCAAAGCGTTAGGTTGCAAAACTTGGACCTAGTGTAGACTTGTCACTCTGGTTTTAGGAAATCATGAAACTCCAAATCACATCCCCTTACTAATTCAGCTGCCCCTCTCCCCTGCACACCAGTGTCTAGCTAGATTTACTGAAGTATGCAACCACTATTACTCTTATTGGCAATTAACTTGGAAATTCTGAAACCGGAATTCTGAAAGGTAGTTCAATCAGAATTCTGAAGTAAGTTCAGCAACATTTCAAGTTTAACCATATTTATCTGGGGTAGTCTAAAAAGAAGAGAACAGGATGAACTTGTGCAAGAAATGAGAGAAACAAGCTGAGAGAGCATGTAACCCAAACACCCACTTTAGTGTCATCAAGGTTCCAATTTGGCTTACCTTTCCCATCCCACCCTCCATCATGAAGACATGACACCAGCTTCTGTCTACTAGTAAGAAGAGGCCAAGGAACAGAACTTCCAACCATCAGTGCCTTGATAGATCAAGAACTAGCAAAAAAGACAAGGCTGAACTTTACAGTGTTGAGAGGAAAAGCCCCCTTACAGAACATCGTGATTACCAGCTTGGTTGCCAGAGCACCTGGAGAAGTGACTCGCACACGTCTGGCCAGAGAGTGTGGGTAAACCTATGCAGGGGCAAAAGGGACTTATGCAGTACAAGCAGCCATGACGCTACTAAGACACTCTAAACCGGTATAAGAGTGTCCACTAGGAGAACGGATGGTTTCCCGCCGTTCCGTAGGACAGCCATCCCAGCATTGGAGCGGAGGAAACTGCGCCGCCAGGAGCTATCCAGGCGAACGGTTATGAAGTTCTGACCATGGAATCCACCGTGGAGGGCTAACACCACACGCAGCCATCTTCCTACCAGGCTTGACTCCATTCCAGCGAAGCAAATGGCTCACATACACACCAGATGTCACCTATGCCTGCAAGCAACCCACCCCACCTCAGGAGTGGTTAAATCGTCCAACCGCCACTTTCTTTGTTTAACGGAACTCTAGACAAAGACTGGTGCCCAGAAGGAGACAGAAGAAGAGGAAGACCATTTTCAGCCAGAGCCAAGTTCCTTTGTATAGACTGGGTGTTACCTAGGCCGTGATTTGACTCTCTATTGTCACCCTTTTAGACAAGTCCAATAGTCCTAAGTATCTTCCCAACCAAGTAATCTTTCTATTCTTCTCACCAACTGTCATTTTGGAGCCTCCCCCTGGTCCGTTTCAACCTGAAAGTTCTCTCAGGTATCCAGGATCCAGGACAGTCCATTGGTCAAGAGCAAGCACCCAATTAGGTGACACCAATGAACTTCCCATTTGCTATCGTAGTAGTCCAGCCCTTATGGTCACTGCGAAGCCTCCCCTTTTCGTGAGGTCACGCACCAGATGACCACCTTCCTCCTCCCTCATACCTCCCATTCCCTGAGGGCTCAAGAGAGTCCTTATAATCTGTGGATTAGCTACCCACAGGTGTGCTATCAGTATCCCAATTTCTGCTGCATAGATCCATCCCCGATTCTAAGGCCAAGTTTCGGGTCCCTTCTCCCACTTCCTTGTTCGTTGCCATGGGAGCTTTCCTTGAAGAGTACGATAGGTAAATATTGCCCTGTTCGTCTACCCATGTGTTCCCCTATCTCTCTATCTATGTTTCCTAGGACTGAGTGTGTGTTTTTTTGAGTATTTTATCTTGTATGGAAGCCTATATTTTTCTTAATAAATTATAATTGTTTTACTTAGAGTCCCTAATATTTTAAGCATTACTTTTCTGGATGTGGAATCCTGTATACACAGATAAAAAGATCCTAAGCCAGGTGCCCACCTGACAATTCCCCAACCTCCTTTTGAGGGCATTTTGGCTTACGGTGTAATCCGAAAGAGAGTTTACAGCAGTCTACGTCTGTTGCAATTAATGGGCTTAGACTGGAGTAACTCTCTTTAGGAATGCACTGTTAATCTTATTACATTCACAAAGGACATTAGCAGTTACAGAGTCTATCAGACTTTGCCCACATTAGCCTTCACAACTCTTTCAGATGGAACTCTGAAATTCTTTCCTAAACCCAAATCAGTCAGGTAAACAAGATGGCCATCAGCACTTACATACTGCCACTTTTGTTCTATTTTCACCAGTTTCCAGGGCCCTGAACCTCCTCTCTTCACTTTCAGCCATTCTGGAAGCATAATTCTGAACCTACCTTGCCCCCTTTCTCTTTCAAAGCTTGTTAGCACAAGGCTCCAGATCAAGATTCTGTTCCCGAATCAAGCTTCTGCCTTCCCAAGACTAATTTGAGTAGAAAAATCCCTTTCCCTTTACATATCAGAAGTTCTCCTTTGTCATTTCCCCATTGGCTTACTTTTGAATTATCTGCTTGAATTATCTGGAGAGCCAGTTTGGTGTGAAGAGCCAGTTTGGTGTAGTGGTTAAGTGTGTGGACTCTTATCTGGGAGAACCGGGTTTGATTCCCCACTCCTCCACTTGCGCCTGCTGAAATGGCCTTGGGTCAGCCATAGCTCTGGGAGAGGTTGTCCTTGAAAGGGCAGCTGAGGTGAGAGCCCTCTCCAGCCCCACCCACCTCACAGGGTGTCTGTTGTGGGAGGAAGGTAAAGGAGATTTTGAGCCGCTCTGAGACTCTTTGGAGTGGAGGACGGGATATAAATCCAATATCATCATCCTCTTCTTCTTATCCAGAAGTTTAGACCACCTTCTTGGGAAGGAGACCTCTGCCTGGAACCTTCACAAGTTGCTATGACTCCTTCTTTATCTTCATTGCAACACATGTTTGGCCTCTTCCCTCCACTTTCTTGTGTGGAACACATCACACAGTATATTGTGTGTGCACGTGATCAAACTGGAATATTTGGCTCTTACAAATATTTTGGCATTGGATATTAATGCTGTATGACTGATATTATTCTGACTTCTGTATTTTCCAATTACACATATTTATAGTATTATTTCCCTAAATCAACCTTGTTTCCAATTTCATTCCCTCCAGATTTTCAGCTCTTGCCCAGGGGCTTCTCCATTTTTTGCAGTAGATCCCTTTATAGCTGTGTCACTGACTGGAGTGTCACTGCCCAGAGTTTTTGTCACAGGGGTACTTCTTTAAGATGGGTTTAAAACCAAAACCAGGAGTTTCTTTAAGGATAGAAGCAAGAGGGCATGAAAAGAGTTTTCTTCCTTGTATTCCAGCTGCTATAGAATAGACCTAGTGCAAACTTAGAGTGGGCTACTGACACATGCATAGAGCACACAAGTAGGAATGTGCATTCGGCTCGGCCGAGCCGTATTTACAACCGAATCAGTGCTGATTCGGACGCATACGGAATAGCCTGCAGCCGACTTCCATAAGCGCCCATTATACGGCAGCCGAATAGGCTCGCTGTGTAGTTACGAATAGCTATTCGTAAGCACACAGCTGTCAATTCAAAAGGCGGCAATTAGCTTCTGGAGCTTCAAAGGAGCTGCTTTGGCGCCTTTAGTGGCTTCTTCCCGCCTCTGTCTTAACCTCCCTGGGATCAGGGAGTGGGGAGGGGGAAGAGGAGCCCCAGCAGCCAATCCAAAGCATAGATTTGCAAAATGCATTGTAAATGCATGCTTTGAAGGGCTTTCTAAGGAGTCTTCCCTTCCTGGCTGACTCCTCCATGCTGTGTGTGAGAGATTGTGCAAAGGGCTGGCAGTGGCTGGCTGGCCCTTCGCTTAAGCTGCTGTCTGGTGCCTGCTGCAGCTCTCTCACTCAGACTTCCTTGGACTAGAGAAGACAAGGTAAGACACTCTTTGGGTTCTTGTTTTTATTTATTGTTGGTAAAAGGACTTTTTTAAAAGACTTAGAGTCCCTTTACTTATCCAGATTTGGGTGGTGGACCTATGAGATTCATTAGAATGAATGGGCCCATATGGTAAGGGTTAGGGTTAGAGTTCAGGACACACATATGTTCGGTTTAAAATTGGGGTCTGGTTTAGGGTTGGGTAAGATGTATTTTTAATATCACACTGAATGCTACACTATTGATGGAGAAAAATTTTGGATGTTTTTCCATTCCCCATTATATCCTATGAGATTCATTAGAATGAATGGGCCAATATGGTAAGGGTTAGGGTTAGGGTTAGAGTTCAGGACACACTTATGTCTGGGTAAATATTGGGGTTGGGTTTAGGGTTGGATAAGATGTCTTTTTAATATCACACTGAATGGTAAACTCTTGATGGGGAAAAATTTTGGATGTTTTTCCATTCTCCATTATAGCCTATGAGATTCATTAGAATGAATGGGCCCATAGGGTAAGGGTTAGGGTTAGGGTTAGAGTTCAGGACACACTTACGTTTGGGTGAATATTGGGGTTGGGTTTAGGGTTGGATAAGATGAATTTTTAATATCACACTGAATGGTACACTCTTGATGGGGAAAAATTTTGGATGTTTTTCCATTCTCCATTATAACCTATGAGAGTCATTAGAATGAATGGGCCCATATGGTAAGGTTTAGGGTTAGGGTTAGAGTTCAGGACACACTTATGTTTGGGTGACTATTGGGGTTGGGTTTAGGGTTGGATAAGATGTATTTTTAATATCACACTGAATGGTACACTCTTGATGGGGAAAAATTTTGGATGTTTTTCCATTCTCCATTATAGCCTATGAGATTCATTAGAATGAATGGGCCCATATGGTAAAAGTTAGGGTTAGGGTTAGAGTTCAGGACACACATATGTTCGGTTTAAAATTGGGGTCTGGTTTAGGGTTGGGTAAGATGTATTTTTAATATCACACTGCATGGTACACTATTGATGGAGAAAAATTTTGGATGTTTTTCCACTCCCCATTATATCCTATGAGATTCATTAGAATGAATGGGCCCATATGGTAAGGGTTAGGGTTAGGGTTAGAGTTCAGGACACACTTATGTTTGGGTGAATATTGGGGTTGGGTTAAGGGTTGGATAAGATGAATTTTAATATCACACTGAATGGTACACTCTTGATGGGGAAAAATTTTGGATGTTTTTTCATTCTCCATTATAGCCTATGAGATTCATTAGAATGAATGGGCCCATATGGTAAGGGTTAGGGTTAGGGTTAGAGTTCAGGACACACATATGTTCGGTTTAAAATTGGGGTCTGGTTTAGGGTTGGGTAAGATGTATTTTTAATATCACACTGAATGGTACACTATTGATGGAGAAAGATTTTGGATGTTTTTCCATTCCCCATTATATCCTATGAGATTCATTAGAATGAATGAGCCCATATGGTAAGGGTTAGGGTTAGGGTTAGAGTTCAGGACACACTTATGTTTGGGTGAATATTGGGGTTGGGTTTAGGGTTGGATAAGATGTATTTTTAATATCACACTGAATGCTACACTATTGATGGAGAAAAATTTTGGATGTTTTTCCATTCCCCACTATATCCTATGAGATTCATTAGAATGAATAGGCCCATATGGTAAGGGTTAGGGTTAGGGTTAGAGTTCAGGACACACTTACGTTTGGGTGAATATTGGGGTTGGGTTTAGGGTTGGATAAGATGTATTTTTAATATCACACTGAATGGTACACTCTTGATGGGGAAAAATTTTGGATGTTTTTCCATTCCCCATTATATCCTATGAGATTCATTAGAATGAATGGGCCCATATGGTAAGGGTTAGGGTTAGGGTTAGAGTTCAGGACACACTTATGTTTGGGTGAATATTGGGGTTGGGTTTAGGGTTGGATAAGATGTATTTTTAAAATTACACTGAATGGTACACTATTGATGGAGAAAAATTTTGGATGTTTTTCCATTCTCCATTATAGCCTACGAGATTCATTAGAATGAATGGGCCCATATGGTAAGGGTTAGGGTTAGGGTTAGAGTTCAGGACACACATATGTTCGGTTTAAAATTGGGGTTGGGTTTAGGGTTGGGTAAGATGTATTTTTAATATCCCACTGAATGCTACACTATTGATGGAGAAAAATTATGGAAGTTTTTCCATTCCCCATTATATCCTATGAGATTCATTAGAATGAATGGGCCCATATGGTAAAGGTTAGGGTTAGGGTTAGAGTTCAGGACACACTTATGTTTGGGTGAATTTTGGGGTTGGGTTTAGGGTTGGATAAGATGTCTTTTTAATATCACACTGAATGGTAAACTCTTGATGGGGAAAAATTTTGGATGTTTTTCCATTCTCCATTATAGCCTATGAGATTCATTAGAATGAATGGGCCCATAGGGTAAGGGTTAGGGTTAGGGTTAGAGTTCAGGACACACTTACGTTTGGGTGAATATTGGGGTTGGGTTTAGGGTTGGATAAGATGAATTTTTAATATCACACTGAATGGTACACTCTTGATGGGGAAAAATTTTGGATGTTTTTCCATTCTCCATTATAACCTCTGAGAGTCATTAGAATGAATGGGCCCATATGGTAAGGTTTAGGGTTAGGGTTAGAGTTCAGGACACACTTATGTTTGGGTGACTATTGGGGTTGGGTTTAGGGTTGGATAAGATGTATTTTTAATATCACACTGAATGGTACACTCTTGATGGGGAAAAATTTTGGATGTTTTTCCATTCTCCATTATAGCCTACGAGATTCATTAGAATGAATGGGCCCATATGGTAAGGGTTAGGGTTAGGGTTAGAGTTCAGGACACACATATGTTCGGTTTAAAATTGGGGTTGGGTTTAGGGTTGGGTAAGATGTATTTTTAATATCCCACTGAATGCTACACTATTGATGGAGAAAAATTATGGAAGTTTTTCCATTCCCCATTATATCCTATGAGATTCATTAGAATGAATGGGCCCATATGGTAAAGGTTAGGGTTAGGGTTAGAGTTCAGGACACACTTATGTTTGGGTGAATTTTGGGGTTGGGTTTAGGGTTGGATAAGATGTCTTTTTAATATCACACTGAATGGTAAACTCTTGATGGGGAAAAATTTTGGATGTTTTTCCATTCTCCATTATAGCCTATGAGATTCATTAGAATGAATGGGCCCATAGGGTAAGGGTTAGGGTTAGGGTTAGAGTTCAGGACACACTTACGTTTGGGTGAATATTGGGGTTGGGTTTAGGGTTGGATAAGATGAATTTTTAATATCACACTGAATGGTACACTCTTGATGGGGAAAAATTTTGGATGTTTTTCCATTCTCCATTATAACCTCTGAGAGTCATTAGAATGAATGGGCCCATATGGTAAGGTTTAGGGTTAGGGTTAGAGTTCAGGACACACTTATGTTTGGGTGACTATTGGGGTTGGGTTTAGGGTTGGATAAGATGTATTTTTAATATCACACTGAATGGTACACTCTTGATGGGGAAAAATTTTGGATGTTTTTCCATTCTCCATTATAGCCTATGAGATTCATTAGAATGAATGGGCCCATATGGTAAGGGTTAGGGTTAGGGTTAGAGTTCAGGACACACATATGTTCGGTTTAAAATTGGGGTCTGGTTTAGGGTTGGGTAAGATGTATTTTTAATATCACACTGAAAGCTACACTATTGATGGAGAAAAATTTTGGATGTTTTTCCATTCTCCATTATAGCCTATGAGATTCATTAGAATGAATGGGCCCATATGGTAAGGGTTAGGGTTAGGGTTAGATTTCAGGACACACTTATGTTTGGGTGAATATTGGGGTTGGGTTTAGGGTTGGATAAGATGTATTTTTAATATCACAGTGAATGGTACACTCTTGATGGGGAAAAATTTTGGATGTTTTTCCATTCTCCATTATAGCCTATGAGATTCATTAGAATGAATCGGCCCATATGGTAAAAGTTAGGGTTAGGGTTAGAGTTCAGGACACACATATGTTCGGTTTAAAATTGGGGTCTGGTTTAGGGTTGGGTAAGATGTATTTTTAATATCACACTGAATGGTACACTATTGATGGAGAAAAATTTTGGATGTTTTTCCACTCCCCATTATATCCTATGAGATTCATTAGAATGAATGGGCCCATATGGTAAGGGTTAGGGTTAGGGTTAGAGTTCAGGACACACTTATGTTTGGGTGAATATTGGGGTTGGGTTTAGGGTTGGATAAGATGAATTTTAATATCACACTGAATGGTACACTCTTGATGGGGAAAAATTTTGGATGTTTTTCCATTCCCCACTATATCCTATGAGATTCATTAGAATGAATAGGCCCATATGGTAAGGGTTAGGGTTAGGGTTAGAGTTCAGGACACACATATGTTCGGTTTAAAATTGGGGTCTGGTTTAGGGTTGGGTAAGATGTATTTTTAATATCACACTGAATGGTACACTATTGATGGAGAAAGATTTTGGATGTTTTTCCATTCCCCATTATATCCTATGAGATTCATTAGAATGAATGGGCCCATATGGTAAGGGTTAGGGTTAGGGTTAGAGTTCAGGACACACTTATGTTTGGGTGAATATTGGGGTTGGGTTTAGGGTTGGATAAGATGTATTTTTAATATCACACTGAATGCTACACTATTGATGGAGAAAAATTTTGGATGTTTTTCCATTCCCCACTATATCCTATGAGATTCATTAGAATGAATAGGCCCATATGGTAAGGGTTAGGGTTAGGGTTAGAGTTCAGGACACACTTACGTTTGGGTGAATATTGGGGTTGGGTTTAGGGTTGGATAAGATGTATTTTTAATATCACACTGAATGGTACACTCTTGATGGGGAAAAATTTTGGATGTTTTTCCATTCCCCATTATATCCTATGAGATTCATTAGAATGAATGGGCCCATATGGTAAGGGTTAGGGTTAGGGTTAGAGTTCAGGACACACTTATGTTTGGGTGAATATTGGGGTTGGGTTTAGGGTTGGATAAGATGTATTTTTAAAATTACACTGAATGGTACACTATTGATGGAGAAAAATTTTGGATGTTTTTCCATTCTCCATTATAGCCTACGAGATTCATTAGAATGAATGGGCCCATATGGTAAGGGTTAGGGTTAGGGTTAGAGTTCAGGACACACATATGTTCGGTTTAAAATTGGGGTTGGGTTTAGGGTTGGGTAAGATGTATTTTTAATATCACACTGAATGCTACACTATTGATGGAGAAAAATTATGGAAGTTTTTCCATTCCCCATTATATCCTATGAGATTCATTAGAATGAATGGGCCCATATGGTAAAGGTTAGGGTTAGGGTTTGAGTTCAGGACACACTTATGTTTGGGTGAATTTTGGGGTTGGGTTTAGGGTTGGATAAGATGTCTTTTTAATATCACACTGAATGGTACACTCTTGATGGGGAAAAATTTTGGATGTTTTTCCATTCCCCATTATAAGCTATGAGATTCATTAGAATGAATGGGTCCATAGGGTAAGGGTTAGGGTTAGGGTTAAAGTTCAGGACACACATATGTTCGGTTTAAAATTGGGGTCTGGTTTAGGGTTGGGTAAGATGTATTTTTAATATCACACTGAATGCTACACTCTTGATGGAGAAAAATTTTGGATGTTTTTCCATTCCCCATTATATCCTGTAAGATTCATTAGAATGAATGGGCCTATATGGTAAGGGTTAGGGTTAGGGTTAGAGTTCAGGACACACTTATGTTTGGGTGAATATTGGGGTTGGGTTTAGGGTTGGATAAGATGTATTTTTAATATCACACTGAATGGTACACTCTTGATAGGGAAAAATTTTGGATGTTTTTCCATTCTCCATTATAGCCTATGAGATTCATGAGAATGAATGGGCCCATATGGTAAGGGTTAGGGTTAGGGTTAGAGTTCAGGACACACTTATGTTTGGGTGAATATTGGGGTTGGGTTTAGGGTTGGAAAAGATGTATTTTTAATTTCACACTGAATGGTACACTCTTGATGGGGAAAAATTTTGGATGTTTTTCCATTCTCCATTATAGCCTATGAGATTCATTAGAATGAATGGGCCCATAAGGTAAGGGTTAGGGTTAGGGTTAGAGTTCAGGACACACATATGTTCGGTTTAAAATTCGGGTTGGGTTTAGGGTTGGATAAGATGTCTTTTTAATATCACACTGAATGGTAAACTCTTGATGGGGAAAAATTTTGGATGTTTTTCCATTCTCCATTATAGCCTATGAGATTCATTAGAATGAATGGGCCCATAGGGTAAGGGTTAGGGTTAGGGTTAGAGTTCAGGACACACTTACGTTTGGGTGAATATTGGGGTTGGGTTTAGGGTTGGATAAGATGAATTTTTAATATCACACTGAATGGTACACTCTTGATGGGGAAAAATTTTGGATGTTTTTCCATTCTCCATTATAACCTATGAGAGTCATTAGAATGAATGGGCCCATATGGTAAGGTTTAGGGTTAGGGTTAGAGTTCAGGACACACTTATGTTTGGGTGACTATTGGGGTTGGGTTTAGGGTTGGATAAGATGTATTTTTAATATCACACTGAATGGTACACTCTTGATGGGGAAAAATTTTGGATGTTTTTCCATTCTCCATTATAGCCTATGAGATTCATTAGAATGAATGGGCCCATATGGTAAGGGTTAGGGTTAGGGTTAGAGTTCAGGACACACATATGTTCAGTTTAAAATTGGGGTCTGGTTTAGGGTTGGGTAAGATGTATTTTTAATATCACACTGAAAGCTACACTATTGATGGAGAAAAATTTTGGATGTTTTTCCATTCTCCATTATAGCCTATGAGATTCATTAGAATGAATGGGCCCATATGGTAAGGGTTAGGGTTAGGGTTAGATTTCAGGACACACTTATGTTTGGGTGAATATTGGGGTTGGGTTTAGGGTTGGATAAGATGTATTTTTAATATCACAGTGAATGGTACACTCTTGATGGGAAAAAATTTTGGATGTTTTTCCATTCTCCAATTTTAGCCTATGAGATTCATTAGAATGAATCGGCCCATATGGTAAAAGTTAGGGTTAGGGTTAGAGTTCAGGACACACATATGTTCGGTTTAAAATTGAGGTCTGGTTTAGGGTTGGGTAAGATGTATTTTTAATATCACACTGAATGGTACACTATTGATGGAGAAAAATTTTGGATGTTTTTCCACTCCCCATTATATCCTATGAGATTCATTAGAATGAATGGGCCCATATGGTAAGGGTTAGGGTTAGGGTTAGAGTTCAGGACACACTTATGTTTGGGTGAATATTGGGGTTGGGTTTAGGGTTGGATAAGATGAATTTTAATATCACACTGAATGGTACACTCTTGATGGGGAAAAATTTTGGATGTTTTTTCATTCTCCATTATAGCCTATGAGATTCATTAGAATGAATGGGCCCATATGGTAAGGGTTAGGGTTAGGGTTAGAGTTCAGGACACACATATGTTCGGTTTAAAATTGGGGTCTGGTTTAGGGTTGGGTAAGATGTATTTTTAATATCACACTGAATGGTACACTATTGATGGAGAAAGATTTTGGATGTTTTTCCATTCCCCATTATATCCTATGAGATTCATTAGAATGAATGGGCCCATATGGTAAGGGTTAGGGTTAGGGTTAGAGTTCAGGACACACTTATGTTTGGGTGAATATTGGGGTTGGGTTTAGGGTTGGATAAGATGTATTTTTAATATCACACTGAATGCTACACTATTGATGGAGAAAAATTTTGGATGTTTTTCCATTCCCCACTATATCCTATGAGATTCATTAGAATGAATAGGCCCATATGGTAAGGGTTAGGGTTAGGGTTAGAGTTCAGGACACACTTACGTTTGGGTGAATATTGGGGTTGGGTTTAGGGTTGGATAAGATGTATTTTTAATATCACACTGAATGGTACACTCTTGATGGGGAAAAATTTTGGATGTTTTTCCATTCCCCATTATATCCTATGAGATTCATTAGAATGAATGGGCCCATATGGTAAGGGTTAGGGTTAGGGTTAGAGTTCAGGACACACTTATGTTTGGGTGAATATTGGGGTTGAGTTTAGGGTTGGATAAGATGTATTTTTAAAATTACACTGAATGGTACACTATTGATGGAGAAAAATTTTGGATGTTTTTCCATTCTCCATTATAGCCTACGAGATTCATTAGAATGAATGGGCCCATATGGTAAGGGTTAGGGTTAGGGTTAGAGTTCAGGACACACATATGTTCGGTTTAAAATTGGGGTTGGGTTTAGGGTTGGGTAAGATGTATTTTTAATATCACACTGAATGCTACACTATTGATGGAGAAAAATTATGGAAGTTTTTCCATTCCCCATTATATCCTATGAGATTCATTAGAATGAATGGGCCCATATGGTAAAGGTTAGGGTTAGGGTTTGAGTTCAGGACACACTTATGTTTGGGTGAATTTTGGGGTTGGGTTTAGGGTTGGATAAGATGTCTTTTTAATATCACACTGAATGGTACACTCTTGATGGGGAAAAATTTTGGATGTTTTTCCATTCCCCATTATAACCTATGAGATTCATTAGAATGAATGGGTCCATAGGGTAAGGGTTAGGGTTAGGGTTAAAGTTCAGGACACACATATGTTCGGTTTAAAATTGGGGTCTGGTTTAGGGGTGGATAAGATGTCTTTTTAATATACCACTGAATGGTAAACTCTTGATGGGGAAAAATTTTGGATGTTTTTCCATTCTCCATTATAGCCTATGAGATTCATTAGAATGAATGGGCCCATAGGGTAAGGGTTAGGGTTAGGGTTAGAGTTCAGGACACACTTACGTTTGGGTGAATATTGGGGTTGGGTTTAGGGTTGGATAAGATGAATTTTTAATATCACACTGAATGGTACACTCTTGATGGGGAAAAATTTTGGATGTTTTTCCATTCTCCATTATAACCTATGAGAGTCATTAGAATGAATGGGCCCATATGGTAAGGTTTAGGGTTAGGGTTAGAGTTCAGGACACACTTATGTTTGGGTGACTATTGGGGTTGGGTTTAGGGTTGGATAAGATGTATTTTTAATATCACACTGAATGGTACACTCTTGATGGGGAAAAATTTTGGATGTTTTTCCATTCTCCATTATAGCCTATGAGATTCATTAGAATGAATGGGCCCATATGGTAAGGGTTAGGGTTAGGGTTAGAGTTCAGGACACACATATGTTCGGTATAAAATTGGGGTCTGGTTTAGGGTTGGGTAAGATGTATTTTTAATATCACACTGAATGCTACACTATTGATGGAGAAAAATTATGGAAGTTTTTCCATTCCCCATTATATCCTATGAGATTCATTAGAATGAATGGGCCCATATGGTAAAGGTTAGGGTTAGGGTTTGAGTTCAGGACACACTTATGTTTGGGTGAATTTTGGGGTTGGGTTTAGGGGTGGATAAGATGTCTTTTTAATATCACACTGAATGGTACACTCTTGATGGGGAAAAATTTTGGATGTTTTTCCATTCCCCATTATAACCTATGAGATTCATTAGAATGAATGGGTCCATAGGGTAAGGGTTAGGGTTAGGGTTAAAGTTCAGGACACACATATGTTCGGTTTAAAATTGGGGTCTGGTTTAGGGGTGGATAAGATGTCTTTTTAATATCACACTGAATGGTAAACTCTTGATGGGGAAAAATTTTGGATGTTTTTCCATTCTCCATTATAGCCTATGAGATTCATTAGAATGAATGGGCCCATAGGGTAAGGGTTAGGGTTAGGGTTAGAGTTCAGGACACACTTACGTTTGGGTGAATATTGGGGTTGGGTTTAGGGTTGGATAAGATGAATTTTTAATATCACACTGAATGGTACACTCTTGATGGGGAAAAATTTTGGATGTTTTTCAATTCTCCATTATAACCTATGAGAGTCATTAGAATTAATGGGCCCATATGGTAAGGTTTAGGGTTAGGGTTAGAGTTCAGGACACACTTATGTTTGGGTGAATATTAAGGTTGGGTTTAGGGTTGGATAAGATGTATTTTTAATATCACACTGAATGCTACACTATTGATGGAGAAAAATTTTGGATGTTTTTCCATTCCCCTCTATATCCTATGAGATTCATTAGAATGAATGGGCCCATATGGTAAGGGTTAGGGTTAGGGTTAGAGTTCAGGACACACTTATGTTTGGGTGAATATTGGGGTTGGGTTTAGGGTTGGATAAGATGTATTTTTAAAATTACACTGAATGGTACACTATTGATGGAGAAAAATTTTGGATGTTTTTCCATTCTCCATTATAGCCTATGAGATTCATTAGAATGAATGGGCCCATATGGTAAGGGTTAGGGTTAGGGTTAGAGTTCAGGACACACATATGTTCGGTTTAAAATTGGGGTCTGGTTTAGGGTTGGGTAAGATGTATTTTTAATATCACACTGAATGGTACACTATTGATGGAGAAAGATTTTGGATGTTTTTCCATTCCCCATTATATCCTATGAGATTCATTAGAATGAATGGGCCCATATGGTAAGGGTTAGGGTTAGAGTTCAGGACACACTTATGTTTGGGTGAATATTAAGGTTGGGTTTAGGGTTGGATAAGATGTATTTTTAATATCACACTGAATGCTACACTATTGATGGAGAAAAATTTTGGATGTTTTTCCATTCCCCACTATATCCTATGAGATTCATTAGAATGAATGGGCCCATATGGTAAGGGTTAGGGTTAGAGTTCAGGACACACTTATGTTTGGGTGAATATTGGGGTTGGGTTTAGAGTTGGATAAGATGTATTTTTAAAATTACACTGAATGGTACACTATTGATGGAGAAAAATTTTGGATGTTTTTCCATTCTCCATTATAGCCTATGAGATTCATTAGAATGAATGGGCCCATATGGTAAGGGTTAGGGTTAGGGTTAGAGTTCAGGACACACATATGTTCGGTTTAAAATTGGGGTTGGGTTTAGGGTTGGGTAAGATGTATTTTTAATATCACACTGAATGCTACACTATTGATGGAGAAAAATTATGGAAGTTTTTCCATTCCCCATTATATCCTATGAGATTCATTAGAATGAATGGGCCCATATGGTAAAGGTTAGGGTTAGGGTTTGAGTTCAGGACACACTTATGTTTGGGTGAATTTTGGGGTTGGGTTTAGGGTTGGATAAGATGTCTTTTTAATTTCACACTGAATGGTACACTCTTGATGGGGAAAAATTTTGGATGTTTTTCCATTCTCCATTATAGCCTATGAGATTCATTAGAATGAATGGGCCCATATGGTAAGGGTTAGGGTTAGGGTTAGAGTTCAGGACACACATATGTTCGGTTTAAAATTGGGGTCTGGTTTAGGGTTGGGTAAGATGTATTTTTAATATCACACTGAATGGTACACTATTGATGGGGAAAATTTTTGGATGTTTTTCCATTCCCCATTATATCCTATGAGATTCATTAGAATGAATGGGCCCATATGGTAAGGGTTAGGGTTAGAGTTCAGGACACACTTATGTTTGGGTGAATATTGGGGTTGGGTTTAGGGTTGGATAAGATGTATTTTTAATATCACACTGAATGGTACACTCTTGATGGGGAAAAATTTTGGATGTTTTTCCATTTTCCATTATAGCCTATGAGATTCATTAGAATGAATGGGCCCATATGGTAAGGGTTAGGGTTAGGGTTAGAGTTCAGGACACACTTATGTTTGGGTGAATATTTGGGTTGGGTTTAGGGTTGGATAAGATGTATTTTTAATATCACACTGAATGGTAAACTCTTGATGGGGAAAAATTTTGGATGTTTTTCCATTCCCCATTATATCCTATGAGATTCATTAGAATGAATGGGCCCATATGGTAAGGGTTAGGGGTAGAGTTCAGGACACACATATGTTCGGTTTAAAATTGGGGTCTGGTTTAGGGTTGGGTAAGATGTATTTTTAATATCACACTGAATGGTACACTATTCATGGAGAAAAATTTTGGATGTTTTTCCATTCCCCATTATATCCTATGAGATTCATTAGAATGAATGGGCCCATATGGTAAGGGTTTGTGTTAGAGTTCAGGACACACTTACGTTTGGGTGAATATTGGGGTTGGGTTTAGGGTTGGATAAGATGTATTTTTAATATCACACTGAATGGTACACTCTTGATGGGGAAAAATTTTGGATGTTTTTCCATTCTCCATTATAGCCTATGAGATGCATTAGAATGAATGGGCCCATAAGGTAAGGGTTAGGGTTAGGGTTAGAGTTCAGGACACACATATGTTCGGTTTAAAATTGGGGTTGGGTTTAGGGTTGGATAAGATGTATTTTTAATATCACACTGAATGGTACACTCTTGATGGGGAAAAATTTTGGATGTTTTTCCATTCTCCATTATAGCCTATGAGATTCATTAGAATGAATGGGCCCATATGGTAAGGGTTAGGGTTAGGGTTAGAGTTCAGGACACACATATGTTCGGTTTAAAATTGGGGTTGGGTTTAGGGTTGGATAAGATGTATTTTTAATATCACACTGAATGGTAAACTCTTGATGGGGAAAAATTTTGGATGTTTTTCCATTCCCCATTATATCCTATGAGATTCATTAGAATGAATGGGCCCATATGGTAAGGGTTAGGGTTAGAGTTCAGGACACACATATGTTCGGTTTAAAATTGGGGTCTGGTTTAGGGTTGGGTAAGATGTATTTTTAATATCACACTGAATGGTACACTATTCATGGAGAAAAATTTTGGATGTTTTTCCATTCCCCATTATATCCTATGAGATTCATTAGAATGAATGGGCCCATATGGTAAGGGTTAGTGTTAGGGTTAGAGTTCAGGACACACTTACGTTTGGGTGAATATTGGGGTTGGGTTTAGGGTTGGATAAGATGTATTTTTAATATCACACTGAATGGTACACTCTTGATGGGGAAAAATTTTGGATGTTTTTCCATTCTCCATTATAGCCTATGAGATTCATTAGAATGAATGGGCCCATAAGGTAAGGGTTAGGGTTAGGGTTAGAGTTCAGGTAACACATATGTTCGGTTTAAAATTCGGGTTGGGTTTAGGGTTGGATAAGATGTATTTTTAATATCACACTGAATGGTACACTCTTGATGGGGAAAAATTTTGGATGTTTTTCCATTTTCCATTATAGCCTATGAGATTCATTACAATGAATGGGCCCATATGGTAAGGGTTAGGGTTAGGGTTAGAGTTCAGGACACACTTATGTTTGGGTGAATATTGTTTTTGGGTTTAGGGTTGGATAAGATGTATTTTTAATATCACACTGAATGGTAAACTCTTGATGGGGAAAAATTTTGGATGTTTTTCCATTCCCCATTATATCCTATGAGATTCATTAGAATGAATGGGCCCATATGGTAAGGGTTAGGGTTAGAGTTCAGGACACACATATGTTCGGTTTAAAATTGGGGTCTGGTTTAGGGTTGGGTAAGATGTATTTTTAATATCACACTGAATGGTACACTATTCATGGAGAAAAATTTTGGATGTTTTTCCATTCCCCATTATATCCTATGAGATTCATTAGAATGAATGGGCCCATATGGTAAGGGTTAGTGTTAGGGTTAGAGTTCAGGACACACTTACGTTTGGGTGAATATTGGAGTTGGGTTTAGGGTTGGATAAGATGTATTTTTAATATCACACTGAATGGTACACTCTTGATGGGGAAAAATTTTGGATGTTTTTCCATTTTCCATTATAGCCTATGAGATTCATTAGAATGAATGGGCCCATATGGTAAGGGTTAGGGTTAGGGTTAGAGTTCAGGACACACATATGTTCGGTTTAAAATTGGGGTTGGGTTTAGGGTTGGGTAAGATGTATTTTTAATATCACACTGAATGCTACACTCTTGATGGAGAAAAATTTTGGATGTTTTTCCATTCCCCATTATATACGATGAGATTCATTAGAATGAATGGGCCCATATGGTAAGGGTTAGGGTTAGGGTTAGAGTTCAGGACACACTTATGTTTGGGTGAATTTTGGGGTTGGGTTTAGGGTTGGATAAGATGTCTTTTTAATATCACACTGAATGGTACACTCTTGATGGGGAAAAATTTTGGATGTTTTTCCATTCTCCATTATAACCTATGAGATTCATTAGAATGAATGGGTCCAAAGGGTAAGGGTTAGGGTTAGGGTTAAAGTTCAGGACACACATATGTTCGGTTCAAAATTGGGGTCTGGTTTAGGGTTGGGTAAGATGTATTTTTAATATCACACTGAATGCTACACTCTTGATGGAGAAAAATTTTGGATGTTTTTCCATTCCCCATTATATCCTATGAGATTCATTAGAATGAATGGGCCCATATGGTAAGGGTTAGGGTTAGAGTTCAGGACACACTTATGTTTGGGTGAATATTGGGGTTGGGTTTAGGGTTGGATAAGATGTATTTTTAATATCACACTGAATGGTAAACTCTTGATGGGGAAATTTTTTTGATGTTTTTCCATTCTCCATTATAGCCTATGAGATTCATTAGAATGAATGGGCCCATATGGTAAGGGTTAGGGTTAGAGTTCAGGACACACACATGTTCGGTTTAAGATTGGGGTCTGGTTTAGGGTTGGGTAAGATGTATTTTTAATATCACACTCAATGGTACACTATTGATGGAGAAAAATTTTGGATGTTTTTCCATTCCCCATTATATCCTATGAGATTCATTAGAATGAATGGGCCCATATGGTAAGGGTTAGGGTTAGAGTTCAGGACACACTTATGTTTGGGTGAATATTGGGGTTGGGTTTAGGGTTGGATAAGATGTATTTTTAATATCACACTGAATGGTACACTCTTGATGGGGAAAAATTTTGGATGTTTTTCCATTTTCCATTATAGCCTATGAGATTCATTAGAATGAATGGGCCCATATGGTAAGGGTTAGGGTTAGGGTTAGAGTTCAGGATACACTTATGTTTGGGTGAATATTGGGGTTGGGTTTAGGGTTGGATAAGATGTATTTTTAATATCACACTGAATGGTAAACTCTTGATGGGGAAAAATTTTGGATGTTTTTCCATTCCCCATTATATCCTATGAGATTCATTAGAATAAATGGGCCCATATGGTAAGGGTTAGGGTTAGAGTTCAGGACACACATATGTTCGGTTTAAAATTGGGGTCTGGTTTAGGGTTGGGTAAGATGTATTTTTAATATCACACTGAATGGTACACTATTCATGGAGAAAAATTTTGGATGTTTTTCCATTTTCCATTATAGCCTATGAGATTCATTAGAATGAATGGGCCCATATGGTAAGGGTTAGTGTTAGGATTAGAGTTCAGGACACACTTACGTTTGGGTGAATATTGGGGTTGGGTTTAGGGTTGGATAAGATGTATTTTTAATATCACACCGAATGGTACACTCTTGATGGGGAAAAATTTTGGATGTTTTTCCATTCTCCATTATAGCCTATGAGATTCATTAGAATGAATGGGCCCATAAGGTAAGGGTTAGGGTTAGGGTTAGAGTTCAGGACACACATATGTTCGGTTTAAAATTCGGGTTGGGTTTAGGGTTGGATAAGATGTATTTTTAATATCACACTGAATGGTACACTATAGATGGGGAAAAATTTTGGATGTTTTTCCATTCTCCATTATAGCCTATGAGATTCATTAGAATGAATGGGCCCATATGGTAAGGGTTAGGGTTAGGGTTAGAGTTCAGGACACACATATGTTCGGTTTAAAATTGGGGTTGGGTTTAGGGTTGGGTAAGATGTATTTTTAATATCACACTGAATGCTACACTCTTGATGGAGAAAAATTTTGGATGTTTTTCCATTCCCCATTATATCCGATGAGATTCATTAGAATGAATGGGCCCATATGGTAAGGGTTAGGGTTAGGGTTAGAGTTCAGGACACACTTATGTTTGGGTGAATTTTGGGGTTGGGTTTAGGGTTGGATAAGATGTCTTTTTAATATCACACTGAATGGTACACTCTTGATGGGGAAAAATTTTGGATGTTTTTCCATTCTCCATTATAACCTATGAGATTCATTAGAATGAATGGGTCCAAAGGGTAAGGGTTAGGGTTAGGGTTAAAGTTCAGGACACACATATGTTCGGTTCAAAATTGGGGTCTGGTTTAGGGTTGGGTAAGATGTATTTTTAATATCACACTGAATGCTACACTCTTGATGGAGAAAAATTTTGGATGTTTTTCCATTCCCCATTATATCCTATGAGATTCATTAGAATGAATGGGCCCATATGGTAAGGGTTAGGGTTAGAGTTCAGGACACACTTATGTTTGGGTGAATATTGGGGTTGGGTTTAGGGTTGGATAAGATGTATTTTTAATATCACACTGAATGGTAAACTCTTGATGGGGAAAATTTTTTGATGTTTTTCCATTCTCCATTATAGCCTATGAGATTCATTAGAATGAATGGGCCCATATGGTAAGGGTTAGGGTTAGAGTTCAGGACACACATATGTTCGGTTTAAGATTGGGGTCTGGTTTAGGGTTGGGTAAGATGTATTTTTAATATCACACTCAATGGTACACTATTGATAGGGAAAAATTTTGGATGTTTTTCCATTCCCCATTATATCCTATGAGATTCATTAGAATGAATGGGCCCATATGGTAAGGGTTAGGGTTAGAGTTCAGGACACACTTATGTTTGGGTGAATATTGGGGTTGGGTTTAGGGTTGGATAAGATGTATTTTTAATATCACACTGAATGGTACACTCTTGATGGAGAAAAATTTTGGATGTTTTTCCATTCTCCATTATAGCCTACGAGATTCATTAGAATGAATGGGCCCATATGGTAAGGGTTAGGGTTAGGGTTAGAGTTCAGGACACACATATGTTCGGTTTAAAATTGGGGTTGGGTTTAGGGTTGGGTAAGATGTATTTTTAATATCACACTGAATGCTACACTATTGATGGAGAAAAATTATGGAAGTTTTTCCATTCCCCATTATATCCTATGAGATTCATTAGAATGAATGGGCCCATATGGTAAAGGTTAGGGTTAGGGTTTGAGTTCAGGACACACTTATGTTTGGGTGAATTTTGGGGTTGGGTTTAGGGTTGGATAAGATGTCTTTTTAATATCACACTGAATGGTACACTCTTGATGGGGAAAAATTTTGGATGTTTTTCCATTCCCCATTATAACCTATGAGATTCATTAGAATGAATGGGTCCATAGGGTAAGGGTTAGGGTTAGGGTTAAAGTTCAGGACACACATATGTTCGGTTTAAAATTGGGGTCTGGTTTAGGGGTGGATAAGATGTCTTTTTAATATACCACTGAATGGTAAACTCTTGATGGGGAAAAATTTTGGATGTTTTTCCATTCTCCATTATAGCCTATGAGATTCATTAGAATGAATGGGCCCATAGGGTAAGGGTTAGGGTTAGGGTTAGAGTTCAGGACACACTTACGTTTGGGTGAATATTGGGGTTGGGTTTAGGGTTGGATAAGATGAATTTTTAATATCACACTGAATGGTACACTCTTGATGGGGAAAAATTTTGGATGTTTTTCCATTCTCCATTATAACCTATGAGAGTCATTAGAATGAATGGGCCCATATGGTAAGGTTTAGGGTTAGGGTTAGAGTTCAGGACACACTTATGTTTGGGTGACTATTGGGGTTGGGTTTAGGGTTGGATAAGATGTATTTTTAATATCACACTGAATGGTACACTCTTGATGGGGAAAAATTTTGGATGTTTTTCCATTCTCCATTATAGCCTATGAGATTCATTAGAATGAATGGGCCCATATGGTAAGGGTTAGGGTTAGGGTTAGAGTTCAGGACACACATATGTTCGGTATAAAATTGGGGTCTGGTTTAGGGTTGGGTAAGATGTATTTTTAATATCACACTGAATGCTACACTATTGATGGAGAAAAATTATGGAAGTTTTTCCATTCCCCATTATATCCTATGAGATTCATTAGAATGAATGGGCCCATATGGTAAAGGTTAGGGTTAGGGTTTGAGTTCAGGACACACTTATGTTTGGGTGAATTTTGGGGTTGGGTTTAGGGGTGGATAAGATGTCTTTTTAATATCACACTGAATGGTACACTCTTGATGGGGAAAAATTTTGGATGTTTTTCCATTCCCCATTATAACCTATGAGATTCATTAGAATGAATGGGTCCATAGGGTAAGGGTTAGGGTTAGGGTTAAAGTTCAGGACACACATATGTTCGGTTTAAAATTGGGGTCTGGTTTAGGGGTGGATAAGATGTCTTTTTAATATCACACTGAATGGTAAACTCTTGATGGGGAAAAATTTTGGATGTTTTTCCATTCTCCATTATAGCCTATGAGATTCATTAGAATGAATGGGCCCATAGGGTAAGGGTTAGGGTTAGGGTTAGAGTTCAGGACACACTTACGTTTGGGTGAATATTGGGGTTGGGTTTAGGGTTGGATAAGATGAATTTTTAATATCACACTGAATGGTACACTCTTGATGGGGAAAAATTTTGGATGTTTTTCCATTCTCCATTATAACCTATGAGAGTCATTAGAATTAATGGGCCCATATGGTAAGGTTTAGGGTTAGGGTTAGAGTTCAGGACACACTTATGTTTGGGTGAATATTAAGGTTGGGTTTAGGGTTGGATAAGATGTATTTTTAATATCACACTGAATGCTACACTATTGATGGAGAAAAATTTTGGATGTTTTTCCATTCCCCTCTATATCCTATGAGATTCATTAGAATGAATGGGCCCATATGGTAAGGGTTAGGGTTAGGGTTAGAGTTCAGGACACACTTATGTTTGGGTGAATATTGGGGTTGGGTTTAGGGTTGGATAAGATGTATTTTTAAAATTACACTGAATGGTACACTATTGATGGAGAAAAATTTTGGATGTTTTTCCATTCTCCATTATAGCCTATGAGATTCATTAGAATGAATGGGCCCATATGGTAAGGGTTAGGGTTAGGGTTAGAGTTCAGGACACACATATGTTCGGTTTAAAATTGGGGTCTGGTTTAGGGTTGGGTAAGATGTATTTTTAATATCACACTGAATGGTACACTATTGATGGAGAAAGATTTTGGATGTTTTTCCATTCCCCATTATATCCTATGAGATTCATTAGAATGAATGGGCCCATATGGTAAGGGTTAGGGTTAGAGTTCAGGACACACTTATGTTTGGGTGAATATTAAGGTTGGGTTTAGGGTTGGATAAGATGTATTTTTAATATCACACTGAATGCTACACTATTGATGGAGAAAAATTTTGGATGTTTTTCCATTCCCCACTATATCCTATGAGATTCATTAGAATGAATGGGCCCATATGGTAAGGGTTAGGGTTAGAGTTCAGGACACACTTATGTTTGGGTGAATATTGGGGTTGGGTTTAGAGTTGGATAAGATGTATTTTTAAAATTACACTGAATGGTACACTATTGATGGAGAAAAATTTTGGATGTTTTTCCATTCTCCATTATAGCCTATGAGATTCATTAGAATGAATGGGCCCATATGGTAAGGGTTAGGGTTAGGGTTAGAGTTCAGGACACACATATGTTCGGTTTAAAATTGGGGTTGGGTTTAGGGTTGGGTAAGATGTATTTTTAATATCACACTGAATGCTACACTATTGATGGAGAAAAATTATGGAAGTTTTTCCATTCCCCATTATATCCTATGAGATTCATTAGAATGAATGGGCCCATATGGTAAAGGTTAGGGTTAGGGTTTGAGTTCAGGACACACTTATGTTTGGGTGAATTTTGGGGTTGGGTTTAGGGTTGGATAAGATGTCTTTTTAATTTCACACTGAATGGTACACTCTTGATGGGGAAAAATTTTGGATGTTTTTCCATTCTCCATTATAGCCTATGAGATTCATTAGAATGAATGGGCCCATATGGTAAGGGTTAGGGTTAGGGTTAGAGTTCAGGACACACATATGTTCGGTTTAAAATTGGGGTCTGGTTTAGGGTTGGGTAAGATGTATTTTTAATATCACACTGAATGGTACACTATTGATGGGGAAAATTTTTGGATGTTTTTCCATTCCCCATTATATCCTATGAGATTCATTAGAATGAATGGGCCCATATGGTAAGGGTTAGGGTTAGAGTTCAGGACACACTTATGTTTGGGTGAATATTGGGGTTGGGTTTAGGGTTGGATAAGATGTATTTTTAATATCACACTGAATGGTACACTCTTGATGGGGAAAAATTTTGGATGTTTTTCCATTTTCCATTATAGCCTATGAGATTCATTAGAATGAATGGGCCCATATGGTAAGGGTTAGGGTTAGGGTTAGAGTTCAGGACACACTTATGTTTGGGTGAATATTTGGGTTGGGTTTAGGGTTGGATAAGATGTATTTTTAATATCACACTGAATGGTAAACTCTTGATGGGGAAAAATTTTGGATGTTTTTCCATTCCCCATTATATCCTATGAGATTCATTAGAATGAATGGGCCCATATGGTAAGGGTTAGGGGTAGAGTTCAGGACACACATATGTTCGGTTTAAAATTGGGGTCTGGTTTAGGGTTGGGTAAGATGTATTTTTAATATCACACTGAATGGTACACTATTCATGGAGAAAAATTTTGGATGTTTTTCCATTCCCCATTATATCCTATGAGATTCATTAGAATGAATGGGCCCATATGGTAAGGGTTTGTGTTAGGGTTAGAGTTCAGGACACACTTACGTTTGGGTGAATATTGGGGTTGGGTTTAGGGTTGGATAAGATGTATTTTTAATATCACACTGAATGGTACACTCTTGATGGGGAAAAATTTTGGATGTTTTTCCATTCTCCATTATAGCCTATGAGATGCATTAGAATGAATGGGCCCATAAGGTAAGGGTTAGGGTTAGGGTTAGAGTTCAGGACACACATATGTTCGGTTTAAAATTGGGGTTGGGTTTAGGGTTGGATAAGATGTATTTTTAATATCACACTGAATGGTACACTCTTGATGGGGAAAAATTTTGGATGTTTTTCCATTCTCCATTATAGCCTATGAGATTCATTAGAATGAATGGGCCCATATGGTAAGGGTTAGGGTTAGGGTTAGAGTTCAGGACACACATATGTTCGGTTTAAAATTGGGGTTGGGTTTAGGGTTGGATAAGATGTATTTTTAATATCACACTGAATGGTAAACTCTTGATGGGGAAAAATTTTGGATGTTTTTCCATTCCCCATTATATCCTATGAGATTCATTAGAATGAATGGGCCCATATGGTAAGGGTTAGGGTTAGAGTTCAGGACACACATATGTTCGGTTTAAAATTGGGGTCTGGTTTAGGGTTGGGTAAGATGTATTTTTAATATCACACTGAATGGTACACTCTTGATGGAGAAAAATTTTGGATGTTTTTCCATTCCCCATTATATCCTATGAGATTCATTAGAATGAATGGGCCCATATGGTAAGGGTTAGTGTTAGGGTTAGAGTTCAGGACACACTTACGTTTGGGTGAATATTGGGGTTGGGTTTAGGGTTGGATAAGATGTATTTTTAATATCACACTGAATGGTACACTCTTGATGGGGAAAAATTTTGGATGTTTTTCCATTCTCCATTATAGCCTATGAGATTCATTAGAATGAATGGGCCCATAAGGTAAGGGTTAGGGTTAGGGTTAGAGTTCAGGTAACACATATGTTCGGTTTAAAATTCGGGTTGGGTTTAGGGTTGGATAAGATGTATTTTTAATATCACACTGAATGGTACACTCTTGATGGGGAAAAATTTTGGATGTTTTTCCATTTTCCATTATAGCCTATGAGATTCATTACAATGAATGGGCCCATATGGTAAGGGTTAGGGTTAGGGTTAGAGTTCAGGACACACTTATGTTTGGGTGAATATTGTTTTTGGGTTTAGGGTTGGATAAGATGTATTTTTAATATCACACTGAATGGTAAACTCTTGATGGGGAAAAATTTTGGATGTTTTTCCATTCCCCATTATATCCTATGAGATTCATTAGAATGAATGGGCCCATATGGTAAGGGTTAGGGTTAGAGTTCAGGACACACATATGTTCGGTTTAAAATTGGGGTCTGGTTTAGGGTTGGGTAAGATGTATTTTTAATATCACACTGAATGGTACACTATTCATGGAGAAAAATTTTGGATGTTTTTCCATTCCCCATTATATCCTATGAGATTCATTAGAATGAATGGGCCCATATGGTAAGGGTTAGTGTTAGGGTTAGAGTTCAGGACACACTTACGTTTGGGTGAATATTGGAGTTGGGTTTAGGGTTGGATAAGATGTATTTTTAATATCACACTGAATGGTACACTCTTGATGGGGAAAAATTTTGGATGTTTTTCCATTTTCCATTATAGCCTATGAGATTCATTAGAATGAATGGGCCCATATGGTAAGGGTTAGGGTTAGGGTTAGAGTTCAGGACACACATATGTTCGGTTTAAAATTGGGGTTGGGTTTAGGGTTGGGTAAGATGTATTTTTAATATCACACTGAATGCTACACTCTTGATGGAGAAAAATTTTGGATGTTTTTCCATTCCCCATTATATACGATGAGATTCATTAGAATGAATGGGCCCATATGGTAAGGGTTAGGGTTAGGGTTAGAGTTCAGGACACACTTATGTTTGGGTGAATTTTGGGGTTGGGTTTAGGGTTGGATAAGATGTCTTTTTAATATCACACTGAATGGTACACTCTTGATGGGGAAAAATTTTGGATGTTTTTCCATTCTCCATTATAACCTATGAGATTCATTAGAATGAATGGGTCCAAAGGGTAAGGGTTAGGGTTAGGGTTAAAGTTCAGGACACACATATGTTCGGTTCAAAATTGGGGTCTGGTTTAGGGTTGGGTAAGATGTATTTTTAATATCACACTGAATGCTACACTCTTGATGGAGAAAAATTTTGGATGTTTTTCCATTCCCCATTATATCCTATGAGATTCATTAGAATGAATGGGCCCATATGGTAAGGGTTAGGGTTAGAGTTCAGGACACACTTATGTTTGGGTGAATATTGGGGTTGGGTTTAGGGTTGGATAAGATGTATTTTTAATATCACACTGAATGGTAAACTCTTGATGGGGAAATTTTTTTGATGTTTTTCCATTCTCCATTATAGCCTATGAGATTCATTAGAATGAATGGGCCCATATGGTAAGGGTTAGGGTTAGAGTTCAGGACACACACATGTTCGGTTTAAGATTGGGGTCTGGTTTAGGGTTGGGTAAGATGTATTTTTAATATCACACTCAATGGTACACTATTGATGGAGAAAAATTTTGGATGTTTTTCCATTCCCCATTATATCCTATGAGATTCATTAGAATGAATGGGCCCATATGGTAAGGGTTAGGGTTAGAGTTCAGGACACACTTATGTTTGGGTGAATATTGGGGTTGGGTTTAGGGTTGGATAAGATGTATTTTTAATATCACACTGAATGGTACACTCTTGATGGGGAAAAATTTTGGATGTTTTTCCATTTTCCATTATAGCCTATGAGATTCATTAGAATGAATGGGCCCATATCGTAAGGGTTAGGGTTAGGGTTAGAGTTCAGGATACACTTATGTTTGGGTGAATATTGGGGTTGGGTTTAGGGTTGGATAAGATGTATTTTTAATATCACACTGAATGGTAAACTCTTGATGGGGAAAAATTTTGGATGTTTTTCCATTCCCCATTATATCCTATGAGATTCATTAGAATAAATGGGCCCATATGGTAAGGGTTAGGGTTAGAGTTCAGGACACACATATGTTCGGTTTAAAATTGGGGTCTGGTTTAGGGTTGGGTAAGATGTATTTTTAATATCACACTGAATGGTACACTATTCATGGAGAAAAATTTTGGATGTTTTTCCATTCCCCATTATATCCTATGAGATTCATTAGAATGAATGGGCCCATATGGTAAGGGTTAGTGTTAGGATTAGAGTTCAGGACACACTTACGTTTGGGTGAATATTGGGGTTGGGTTTAGGGTTGGATAAGATGTATTTTTAATATCACACCGAATGGTACACTCTTGATGGGGAAAAATTTTGGATGTTTTTCCATTCTCCATTATAGCCTATGAGATTCATTAGAATGAATGGGCCCATAAGGTAAGGGTTAGGGTTAGGGTTAGAGTTCAGGACACACATATGTTCGGTTTAAAATTCGGGTTGGGTTTAGGGTTGGATAAGATGTATTTTTAATATCACACTGAATGGTACACTATAGATGGGGAAAAATTTTGGATGTTTTTCCATTCTCCATTATAGCCTATGAGATTCATTAGAATGAATGGGCCCATATGGTAAGGGTTAGGGTTAGGGTTAGAGTTCAGGACACACATATGTTCGGTTTAAAATTGGGGTTGGGTTTAGGGTTGGGTAAGATGTATTTTTAATATCACACTGAATGCTACACTCTTGATGGAGAAAAATTTTGGATGTTTTTCCATTCCCCATTATATCCGATGAGATTCATTAGAATGAATGGGCCCATATGGTAAGGGTTAGGGTTAGGGTTAGAGTTCAGGACACACTTATGTTTGGGTGAATTTTGGGGTTGGGTTTAGGGTTGGATAAGATGTCTTTTTAATATCACACTGAATGGTACACTCTTGATGGGGAAAAATTTTGGATGTTTTTCCATTCTCCATTATAACCTATGAGATTCATTAGAATGAATGGGTCCAAAGGGTAAGGGTTAGGGTTAGGGTTAAAGTTCAGGACACACATATGTTCGGTTCAAAATTGGGGTCTGGTTTAGGGTTGGGTAAGATGTATTTTTAATATCACACTGAATGCTACACTCTTGATGGAGAAAAATTTTGGATGTTTTTCCATTCCCCATTATATCCTATGAGATTCATTAGAATGAATGGGCCCATATGGTAAGGGTTAGGGTTAGAGTTCAGGACACACTTATGTTTGGGTGAATATTGGGGTTGGGTTTAGGGTTGGATAAGATGTATTTTTAATATCACACTGAATGGTAAACTCTTGATGGGGAAAATTTTTTGATGTTTTTCCATTCTCCATTATAGCCTATGAGATTCATTAGAATGAATGGGCCCATATGGTAAGGGTTAGGGTTAGAGTTCAGGACACACATATGTTCGGTTTAAGATTGGGGTCTGGTTTAGGGTTGGGTAAGATGTATTTTTAATATCACACTCAATGGTACACTATTGATAGGGAAAAATTTTGGATGTTTTTCCATTCCCCATTATATCCTATGAGATTCATTAGAATGAATGGGCCCATATGGTAAGGGTTAGGGTTAGAGTTCAGGACACACTTATGTTTGGGTGAATATTGGGGTTGGGTTTAGGGTTGGATAAGATGTATTTTTAATATCACACTGAATGGTACACTCTTGATGGGGAAAAATTTTGGATGTTTTTCCATTTTCCATTATAGCCTATGAGATTCATTAGAATGAATGGGCCCATATGGTAAGGGTTAGGGTTAGGGTTAGAGTTCAGGACACACTTATGTTTGGGTGAATATTGGGGTTGGGTTTAGGGTTGGATAAGATGTATTTTTAATATCACACTGAATGGTAAACTCTTGATGGGGAAAAATTTTGGATGTTTTTCCATTCCCCATTATATCCTATGAGATTCATTAGAATAAATGGGCCCATATGGTAAGGGTTAGGGTTAGAGTTCAGGACACACATATGTTCGGTTTAAAATTGGGGTCTGGTTTAGGGTTGGGTAAGATGTATTTTTAATATCACACTGAATGGTACACTATTCATGGAGAAAAATTTTGGATGTTTTTCCATTCCCCATTATATCCTATGAGATTCATTAGAATGAATGGGCCCATATGGTAAGGGTTAGTGTTAGGATTAGAGTTCAGGACACACTTACGTTTGGGTGAATATTGGGGTTGGGTTTAGGGTTGGATAAGATGTATTTTTAATATCACACTGAATGGTACACTCTTGATGGGGAAAAATTTTGGATGTTTTTCCATTCTCCATTATAGCCTATGAGATTCATTAGAATGAATGGGCCCATAAGGTAAGGGTTAGGGTTAGGGTTAGAGTTCAGGACACACATATGTTCGGTTTAAAATTCGGGTTGGGTTTAGGGTTGGATAAGATGTATTTTTAATATCACACTGAATGGTACACTCTTGATGGGGAAAAATTTTGGATGTTTTTCCATTCTCCATTATATCCTATGAGATTCATTAGAATGAATGGGCCCATATGGTAAGGGTTAGGGTTAGGGTTAGAGTTCAGGACACACTTATGTTTGGGTGAATTTTGGGCTTGGGTTTAGGGTTGGATAAGATGTCTTTTTAATATCACACTGAATGGTACACTCTTGATGGGGAAAAATTTTGGATGTTTTTCCATTCTCCATTATATCCTATGAGATTCATTAGAATGAATGGGCCCATATGGTAAGGGTTAGGGTTAGGGTTAGAGTTCAGGACACACTTATGTTTGGGTGAATTTTGGGCTTGGGTTTAGGGTTGGATAAGGTGACTTTTTAATATCACACTGAATGGTACACTCTTGATGGGGAAAAATTTTGGATGTTTTTCCATTCCCCATTATATCCTATGAGATTCATTAGAATGAATGGGCCCATATGGTAAGGGTTAGTGTTAGGATTAGAGTTCAGGACACACTTACGTTTGGGTGAATATTGGGGTTGGGTTTAGGGTTGGATAAGATGTATTTTTAATATCACACTGAATGGTACACTCTTGATGGGGAAAAATTTTGGATGTTTTTCCATTCTCCATTATAGCCTATGAGATTCATTAGAATGAATGGGCCCATAAGGTTAGGGTTAGGGTTAGAGTTCAGGACACACATATGTTCGGTTTAAAATTCGGGTTGGGTTTAGGGTTGGATAAGATGTATTTTTAATATCACACTGAATGGTACACTCTTGATGGGGAAAAATTTTGGATGTTTTTCCATTCTCCATTATAGCCTATGAGATTCATTAGAATGAATGGGCCCATATGGTAAGGGTTAGGGTTAGGGTTAGAGTTCAGGACACACATATGTTCGGTTTAAAATTGGGGTCTGGTTTAGGGTTGGGTAAGATGTATTTTTAATATCACACTGAATGGTACACTATTGATGGGGAAAAATTTTGGATGTTTTTCCACTCCCCATTATATCCTATGAGATTCATTAGAATGAATGGGCCCATATGGTAAGGGTTAGGGTTAGAGTTCAGGACACACTTATGTCTGGGTGAATATTGGGGTTGGGTTTAGGGTTGGATAAGATGTATTTTTAATATCACACTGAATGGTACACTCTTGATAGGGAAAAATTTTGGATGTTTTTCCATTTTCCATTATAGCCTATGAGATTCATTAGAATGAATGGGCCCATATGGTAAGGGTTAGGGTTAGGGTTAGAGTTCAGGACACACTTATGTTTGGGTGAATATTGGGGTTGGGTTTAGGGTTGGATAAGATGTATTTTTAATATCACACTGAATGGTAAACTCTTGATGGGGAAAAATTTTGGATGTTTTTCCATTCCCCTTTATATCCTATGAGATTCATTAGAATGAATGGGCCCATATGGTAAGGGTTAGGGTTAGAGTTCAGGACACACATATGTTCGGTTTAAAATTGGGGTCTGGTTTAGGATTGGGTAAGATGTATTTTTAATATCACACTGAATGGTACACTATTCATGGAGAAAAATTTTGGATGTTTTTCCATTCCCCATTATATCCTATGAGATTCATTAGAATGAATGGGCCCATATGGTAAGGGTTAGTGTTAGGGTTAGAGTTCAGGACACACTTACGTTTGGGTGAATATTGGGGTTGGGTTTAGGGTTGGATAAGATGTATTTTTAATATCACACTGAATGGTACACTCTTGATGGGGAAAAATTTTGGATGTTTTTCCATTCTCCATTATAGCCTATGAGATTCATTAGAATGAATGGGCCCATAAGGTTAGGGTTAGGGTTAGAGTTCAGGACACACATATGTTCGGTTTAAAATTCGGGTTGGGTTTAGGGTTGGATAAGATGTATTTTTAATATCACACTGAATGGTACACTCTTGATGGGGAAAAATTTTGGATGTTTTTCCATTCTCCATTATAGCCTATGAGATTCATTAGAATGAATGGGCCCATATGGTAAGGGTTAGGGTTAGGGTTAGAGTTCAGGACACACATATGTTCGGTTTAAAATTGGGGTCTGGTTTAGGGTTGGGTAAGATGTATTTTTAATATCACACTGAATGGTACACTATTGATGGGGAAAAATTTTGGATGTTTTTCCACTCCCCATTATATCCTATGAGATTCATTAGAATGAATGGGCCCATATGGTAAGGGTTAGGGTTAGAGTTCAGGACACACTTATGTCTGGGTGAATATTGGGGTTGGGTTTAGGGTTGGATAAGATGTATTTTTAATATCACACTGAATGGTACACTCTTGATAGGGAAAAATTTTGGATGTTTTTCCATTTTCCATTATAGCCTATGAGATTCATTAGAATGAATGGGCCCATATGGTAAGGGTTAGGGTTAGGGTTAGAGTTCAGGACACACTTATGTTTGGGTGAATATTGGGGTTGGGTTTAGGGTTGGATAAGATGTATTTTTAATATCACACTGAATGGTAAACTCTTGATGGGGAAAATTTTGGATGTTTTTCCATTCCCCATTATATCCTATGAGATTCATTAGAATGAATGGGCCCATATGGTAAGGGTTAGGGTTAGAGTTCAGGACACACATATGTTCGGTTTAAAATTGGGGTCTGGTTTAGGGTTGGATAAGATGTATTTTTAATATCACACTGAATGGTACACTATTCATGGAGAAAAATTTTGGATGTTTTTCCATTCCCCATTATATCCTATGAGATTCATTAGAATGAATGGGCCCATATGGTAAGGGTTAGTGTTAGGGTTAGAGTTGAGGACACACTTACGTTTGGGTGAATATTGGGGTTGGGTTTAGGGTTGGATAAGATGTATTTTTAATATCACACTGAATGGTACACTCTTGATGGGGAAAAATTTTGGATGTTTTTCCATTTTCCATTATAGCCTATGAGATTCATTAGAATGAATGGGCCCATATGGTAAGGGTTAGGGTTAGGGTTAGAGTTCAGGACACACATATGTTCGGTTTAAAATTGGGGTTGGGTTTAGGGTTGGATAAGATGTATTTTTAATATCACACTGAATGCTACACTCTTGATGGAGAAAAATTTTGGATATTTTTCCATTCCCCATTATATCCTATGAGATTCATTAGAATGAATGGGCCCATATGGTAAGGGTTAGGGTTAGGGTTAGAGTTCAGGACACACTTATGTTTGGGTGAATTTTGGGGTTGGGTTTAGGGTTGGATAAGATGTCTTTTTAATATCACACTGAATGGTACACTCTTGATGGGGAAAATTTTTGGATGTTTTTCCATTCTCCATTATAACCTATGAGATTCATTAGAATGAATGGGTCCATAGGGTAAGGGTTAGGGTTAGGGTTAAAGTTCAGGACACACATATGTTCGGTTTAAAATTGGGGTCTAGTTTAGGGTTGGGTAAGATGTATTTTTGATATCACACTGAATGCTACACTCTTGATGGAGAAAAATTTTGGATGTTTTTCCATTCCCCATTCTATCCTATGAGATTCATTAGAATGAATGGGCCTATATGGTAAGGGTTAGGGTTAGGGTTAGAGTTCAGGACACACTTATGTTTGGGTGAACATTGGGGTTGGGTTTAGGGTTGGATAAGATGTATTTTTAATATCACACTGAATGGTACACTCTTAATGGGGAAAAATTTTGGATGTTTTTCCATTCTCCATTATAGCCTATGAGATTCATTAGAATGAATGGGCCCATATGGTAAGCGTTAGGGTTAGGGTTAGAGTTCAGGACACACTTATGTTTGGGTGAATATTGGGGTTGGGTTTAGGGTTGGAAAAGATGTATTTTTAATTTCACACTGAATGGTACACTCTTGATGGGGAAAAATTTTGGATGTTTTTCCATTCTCCATTATAGCCTATGAGATTCATTAGAATGAATGGGCCCATATGGTAAGGGTTAGGGTTAGGGTTAGCGTTCAGGACACACATATGTTCGGTTTAAAATTGGGGTTGGGTTTAGGGTTGGATAAGATGTATTTTTAATATCACACTGAATGGTACACTCTTGATGGGGAAAAATTTTGGATGTTTTTCCACTCCCCATTATATCCTATGAGATTCATTAGAATGAATGGGCCCATATGGTAAGGGTTAGGGTTAGTGTTCAGGACACACTTATGTTTGTGTGAATATTGGGGTTGGGTTTAGGGTTGGGTAAGATGTATTTTTAATATCACACTGAAAGCTACACTATTGATGGAGAAAAATTTTGGATGTTTTTCCATTCTCCATTATAGCCTATGAGATTCATTAGAATGAATGGGCCCATATGGTAAGGGTTAGGGTTAGAGTTCAGGACACACATATGTTCGGTTTTAAAATTGGGGTCTGGTTTAGGGTTGGGTAAGATGTATTTTTAATATCACACTGAATGGTACACTATTCATGGAGAAAAATTTTGGATGTTTTTCCATTCCCCATTATTTCCTATGAGATTCATTAGAATGAACGGGCCCATATGGTAAGGGTTAGGGTTAGGGTTAGAGTTCAGGACACACTTACGTTTGGGTGAATATTGGGGTTGGGTTTAGGGTTGGATAAGATGTATTTTTAATATCACACTGAATGGTACACTCTTGATGGGGAAAAATTTTGGATGTTTTTCCATTTTCCATTATAGCCTATGAGATTCATTAGAATGAATGGGCCCATATGGTAAGGGTTAGGGTTAGGGTTAGAGTTCAGGACACACATATGTTCGGTATAAAATTGGAGTCTGGTTTAGGGTTGGGTAACATGTATTTTTAAAATCACACTGAATGGTACACTATTGATGGAGAAAAATTTTGGATGTTTTTCCATTCTCCATTATAGCCTATGAGATTCATTAGAATGAATGGGCCCATATGGTAAGGGTTAGGGTTAGAGTTCAGGACACACATGTGTTCGGTTTAAAATTGGGGTTGGGTTTAGGGTTGGGTAAGATGTATTTTTAATATCACACTGAATGCTACACTCTTGATGAAGAAAAATTTTGGATGTTTTTCCATTCCCCATTATATCCTATGAGCTTAATTAGAATGAATGGGCCCATATGGTAAGGGTTAGGGTTAGGGTTAGAGTTCAGGACACACTTATGTTTGGGTGAATTTTGGGGTTGGGTTTAGGGTTGGATAAGATGTCTTTTTAATATCACACTGAATGGTACACTCTTGATGGGGAAAAATTTTGGATGTTTTTCCATTCTCCATTATAACCTATGAGATTCATTAGAATGAATGGGTCCATAGGGTAAGGGTTAGGGTTAGGGTTAAAGTTCAGGACACACATATGTTCGGTTTAAAATTGGGGTCTGGTTTAGGGTTGGGTAAGATGTATTTTTATTATCACACTGAATGCTACACTCTTGATGGAGAAAAATTTTGGATGTTTTTCCATTCCCCATTATAGCCTATGAGATTCACTAGAATGAATGGGCCCATATGGTAAGGGTTAGGGTTAGGGTTAGAGTTCAGGACACACTTATGTTTGGGTGAATATTGGGGTTGGGTTTAGGGTTGGAAACGATGTATTTTTAATATCACACTGAATGGTACACTCTTGATGGGGAAAAATTTTGGATGTTTTTCCATTCTCCAATATAGCCTATGAGATTCATTAGAATGAATGGGCCCATATGGTAAGGGTTAGGGTTAGGGTTAGAGTTCAGGACACACATATGTTCGGTTTAAAATTGGGGTCTGGTTTAGGGTTGGGTAAGATGTATTTTTAATATCACACTGAATGGTACACTATTGATGGGGAAAATTTTTGGATGTTTTTCCATTCTCCATTATAGCCTATGAGATTCATTAGAATGAATGGGCCCATAGGGTTAGGGTTAGGGTTAGGGTTAGAGTTAGAGTTCAGGACACACTTATGTTTGGGTGAATATTGGGGTTGGGTTTAGGGTTGGATAAGATGTATTTTTAATATCACACTGAAGGGTACACTCTTGATGGGGAAAATTTTGGATGTTTTTCCATTCTCCATTATAGCCTATGAGATTCATTAGAATGAATGGGCCCATATGGTGAGGGTTAGGGTTAGGGTTAGAGTTCAGGACACACATATGTTCGGTTTAAAATTGGGGTCTGGTTGAGGGTTGGGTAAGATGTATTTTTAATAACACACTGAATGGTACACTATTGATGGAGAAAAATTTTGGATGTTTTTCCATTCTCCATCATAGCCTATGAGATTCACTAGAATGAATGGGCCCATATGGTAAGGGTTAGGGTTAGAGTTCAGGACACACTTATGTTTGTGTGAATATTGGGGTTGGGTTTAGGGTTGGATAAGATGTATTTTTAATATCACACTGAATGGTAAACTCTTGATGGGGAAAAATTTTGGATGTTTTTCCATTCTCCATTATAGCCTATGATATTCATTAGAATGAATGGGCCCATATGGTAAGGGTTAGGGTTAGAGTTCAGGACACACATATGTTCGGTTTAAAATTGGGGTCTGGTTTAGGGTTGGGTAAGATGTATTTTTAATATCACACTGAATGGTACACTATTCATGGAGAAAAATTTTGGATGTTTTTCCATTCCCCATTATTTCCTATGAGATTCATTAGAATGAATGGGCCCATATGGTAAGGGTTAGGGTTAGGGTTAGAGTTCAGGACACACTTACGTTTGGGTGAATATTGGGGTTGGGTTTAGGGTTGGATAAGATGTATTTTTAATATCACACTGAATGGTACACTCTTGATGGGGAAAAATTTTGGATGTTTTTCCATTTTCCATTATAGCCTATGAGATTCATTAGAATGAATGGGCCCATATGGTAAGGGTTAGGGTTAGGGTTAGAGTTCAGGACACACATATGTTCGGTATAAAATTGGAGTCTGGTTTAGGGTTGGGTAACATGTATTTTTAAAATCACACTGAATGGTACACTATTGATGGAGAAAAATTTTGGATGTTTTTCCATTCTCCATTATAGCCTATGAGATTCATTAGAATGAATGGGCCCATATGGTAAGGGTTAGGGTTAGAGTTCAGGACACACATGTGTTCGGTTTAAAATTGGGGTTGGGTTTAGGGTTGGGTAAGATGTATTTTTAATATCACACTGAATGCTACACTCTTGATGAAGAAAAATTTTGGATGTTTTTCCATTCCCCATTATATCCTATGAGCTTAATTAGAATGAATGGGCCCATATGGTAAGGGTTAGGGTTAGGGTTAGAGTTCAGGACACACTTATGTTTGGGTGAATTTTGGGGTTGGGTTTAGGGTTGGATAAGATGTCTTTTTAATATCACACTGAATGGTACACTCTTGATGGGGAAAAATTTTGGATGTTTTTCCATTCTCCATTATAACCTATGAGATTCATTAGAATGAATGGGTCCATAGGGTAAGGGTTAGGGTTAGGGTTAAAGTTCAGGACACACATATGTTCGGTTTAAAATTGGGGTCTGGTTTAGGGTTGGGTAAGATGTATTTTTAATATCACACTGAATGCTACACTCTTGATGGAGAAAAATTTTGGATGTTTTTCCATTCCCCATTCTATCCTATGAGATTCATTAGAATGAATGGGCCTATATGGTTAGGGTTAGGGTTAGAGTTCAGGACACACTTATGTTTGGGTGAATATTGGGGTTGGGTTTAGGGTTGGATAAGATGTATTTTTAATATCACACTGAATGGTACACTCTTGATGGGGAAAAATTTTGGATGTTTTTCCATTCTCCATTATAGCCTATGAGATTCACTAGAATGAATGGGCCCATATGGTAAGGGTTAGGGTTAGGGTTAGAGTTCAGGACACACTTATGTTTGGGTGAATATTGGGGTTGGGTTTAGGGTTGGAAACGATGTATTTTTAATATCACACTGAATGGTACACTCTTGATGGGGAAAAATTTTGGATGTTTTTCCATTCTCCAATATAGCCTATGAGATTCATTAGAATGAATGGGCCCATATGGTAAGGGTTAGGGTTAGAGTTCAGGACACACATATGTTCGGTTTAAAATTGGGGTCTGGTTTAGGGTTGGGTAAGATGTATTTTTAATATCACACTGAATGGTACACTATTGATGGGGAAAGTTTTTGGATGTTTTTCCATTCTCCATTATAGCCTATGAGATTCATCAGAATGAATGGGCCCATAGGGTTAGGGTTAGGGTTAGGGTTAGAGTTCAGGACACACTTATGTTTGGGTGAATATTGGGGTTGGGTTTAGGGTTGGATAAGATGTATTTTTAATATCACACTGAAGGGTACACTCTTGATGGGGAAAATTTTGGATGTTTTTCCATTCTCCATTATAGCCTATGAGATTCATTAGAATGAATGGGCCCATATGGTGAGGGTTAGGGTTAGGGTTAGAGTTCAGGACACACATATGTTCGGTTTAAAATTGGGGTCTGGTTGAGGGTTGGGTAAGATGTATTTTTAATATCACACTGAATGGTACACTATTGATGGAGAAAAATTTTGGATGTTTTTCCATTCTCCATTATAGCCTATGAGATTCATTAGAATGAATGGGCCCATATTGTAAGGATTAGGGTTAGGGTTAGAGTTCAGGACACACATATGTTCGGTTTAAAATTGGGGTCTGGTTTAGGGTTGGGTAAGATGTATTTTTAATATCACACTGAATGCTACACTATTGAAGGAGAAAAATTTTGGATGTTTTTCCATTCCCCATTATATCCTATGAGATTCATTGGAATGAATGGGCCCATATGGTAAGGGTTAGGGTTAGAGTTCAGGACACACTTATGTTTGAGTGAATTTTGGGGTTGGGTTTAGGGTTGGATAAGATGTCTTTTTAATATCACACTGAATGGTACACTCTTAATGGGGAAAAATTTTGGATGTTTTTCCATTCTCCATTATAGCCTATGAGATTCATTAGAATGAATGGGTCCATAGGGTAAGGGTTAGGGTTAGGGTTAAAGTTCAGGACACACATATGTTCGGTTTAAAATTGGGGCCTGGTTTAGGGTTGGGTAAGATGTATTTTTAATATCACACTGAATGCTACACTCTTGATGGAGAAAAATTTTGGATGTTTTTCCATTCCCCATTATATCCTATGAGATTCATTAGAATGAATGGGCCCATATGGTAAGGGTTAAAGTTAGGGTTAGAGTTCAGGACACACTTATGTTTGGGTGAATATTGGGGTTCAGTTTAGGGTTGGATAAGATGTCTTTTTATATCACACTGAATGCTACACTATTGATAGGGAAAAATTTTGGATGTTTTTCATTCTCCATTATAGCCTATGAGATTCACTAGAAAGAATGGGCCCATATGGTAAGGGTTAGGGTTAGGGTTAGAGTTCAGGACACACTTACGTTTGGGTGAATATTGGGGTTGGGTTTAGGGTTGGATAAGATGTATTTTTAATATCACACTGAATGGTACACTCTTGATGGGGAAAAATTTTGGTTGTTTTTCCATTCTCCATTATAGCCTATGAGATTCATTAGAATGAATGGGCCCATATGGTAAGGGTTAGGGTTAGGGTTAGAGTTCAGGACACACATATGTTCGGTTTAAAATTGGGGTCTGGTTTAGGGTTGGGTAAGATGTATTTTTAATATCACACTGAATGGTACACTCTTGATGGGGAAAAATTTTGGATGTTTTTCCATGCTCCATTATAGCCTATGAGATTCATTAGAATGAACGGGCCCATATGGTAAGGGTTAGGGTTAGGGTTAAAGTTCATGGCACACATATATTCGGTTTAAAATTGGGGTTGGGTTTAGTGTTGGGTAAGATGTATTTTTAATATCACACTGAATGGTACACTATTGATGGAGAAAAATTTTGGATGTTTTTCCATTCTCCATTATAGCCTATGAGATTCATTAGAATGAATGGGCCCATATGGTAAGGATTAGGGTTAGGGTTAGAGTTCAGGACACACATATGTTCGGTTTAAAATTGGGGTCTGGTTTAGGGTTGGGTAAGATGTATTTTTAATATCACACTGAATGCTACACTATTGAAGGAGAAAAATTTTGGATGTTTTTCCATTCCCCATTATATCCTATGAGATTCATTGGAATGAATGGGCCCATATGGTAAGGGTTAGGGTTAGGGTTAGAGTTCAGGACACACTTATGTTTGGGTGAATTTTGGGGTTGGGTTTAGGGTTGGATAAGATGTCTTTTTAATATCACACTGAATGGTACACTCTTGATGGGGAAAAATTTTGGATGTTTTTCCATTCTCCATTATAGCCTATGAGATTCATTAGAATGAATGGGTCCATAGGGTAAGGGTTAGGGTTAGGGTTAAAGTTCAGGACACACATATGTTCGGTTTAAAATTGGGGCCTGGTTTAGGGTTGGGTAAGATGTATTTTTAATATCACACTGAATGCTACACTCTTGATGGAGAAAAATTTTGGATGTTTTTCCATTCCCCATTATATCCTATGAGATTCATTAGAATGAATGGGCCCATATGGTAAGGGTTAAAGTTAGGGTTAGAGTTCAGGACACACTTATGTTTGGGTGAATATTGGGGTTCAGTTTAGGGTTGGATAAGATGTCTTTTTATATCACACTGAATGCTACACTATTGATAGGGAAAAATTTTGGATGTTTTTCATTCTCCATTATAGCCTATGAGATTCACTAGAAAGAATGGGCCCATATGGTAAGGGTTAGGGTTAGGGTTAGAGTTCAGGACACACTTATATTTGGGTGAATATTGGGGTTGGGTTTAGGGTTGGATAAGATGTATTTTTAATATCACACTGAATGGTACACTCTTGATGGGGAAAAATTTTGGATGTTTTTCCATTCTCCGTTATAGCCTATGAGATTCATTAGAATGAATGGGCCCATATGGTAAGGGTTAGGGTTAGGGTTAGAGTTCAGGACACACTTATGAATGGGTGAATATTGGGGTTGGGTTTAGGGTTGGATAAGATGTATTTTTAATATCACACTGAATGGTACACTCTTGATGGGGAAAAATTTTGGATGTTTTTCCATTCTCCGTTATAGCCTATGAGATTCATTAGAATGAATGGGCCCATATGGTAAGGGTTAGGGTTAGGGTTAGAGTTCATGGCACACATATATTCGGTTTAAAATTGGGGTTGGGTTTAGTGTTGGGTAAGATGTATTTTTAATATCACACTGAATGGTACACTATTGATGGAGAAAAATTTTGGATGTTTTTTCATTCTTCATTATAGCCTATGAGATTCATTAGAATGAATGGGCCCATATGGTAATGGTTAGGGTTAGAGTTCAGGACACACATATGTTCGGTTTAAAATTGGGGTCTGGTTTAGGGTTGGGTAAGATGTATTTTTAATATCACACTGAATGGTACACTATTGATGGGGAAAAATTTTGGATGTTTTTCCATTCTCCATTATAGCCTATGAGATTCATTAGAATGAATGGGCCCATATGGTAAGGGTTAGGGTTAGGGTTAGAGTTCAGGACACACATATGTTCGGTTTAAAATTGGGGTCTGGTTTAGGGTTGGGTAAGATGTATTTTTTAATATCACACTGAATGGTACACTATTCATGGAGAAAAATTTTGGATGTTTTTCCATCCCCATTATATCCTAAGAGATTCATTAGAATGAATGGGCCCATATGGTAAGGGTTAGGGTTAGGGTTAGAGTTCAGGACACACTTATGTTTGGGTGAATATTGGGGTTGGGTTTAGGGTTGGATAAGATGTATTTTTAATATCACACTGAATGGTACACTCTTGATGGGGAAAAATTTTGGATGTTTTTCCATTCTCCATTATAGCCTATGAGATTCACTAGAATGAATGGGCCATATGGTAAGGGTTAGGGTTAGGGTTAGAGTTCAGGACACACTTATGTTTGGGTGAATATTGGGGTTGGGTTTAGGGTTGGAAACGATGTATTTTTAATTTCACACTGAATGGTACACTCTTGATGGGGAAAAATTTTGGATGTTTTTCCATTCTCCAATATAGCCTATGAGATTCATTAGAATGAATGGGCCCATATGGTAAGGGTTAGGGTTAGGGTTAGAGTTCAGGACACACATATGTTCGGTTTAAAATTGGGGTCTGGTTTAGGGTTGGGTAAGATGTATTTTTAATATCACACTGAATGGTACACTCTTGATGGGGAAAAATTTTGGATGTTTTTCCATTCTCCAATATAGCCTATGAGATTCATTAGAATGAATGGGCCCATAGGGTAAGGATTAGGGTTAGGGTTAGAGTTCAGGACACACATATGTTCGGTTTAAAATTGGGGTCTGGTTTAGGGTTGGGTAAGATGTATTTTTAATATCACACTGAATGCTACACTATTGAAGGAGAAAAATTTTGGATGTTTTTCCATTCCCCATTATATCCTATGAGATTCATTGGAATGAATGGGACCATATGGTAAGGGTTAGGGTTAGGGTCAGAGTTCAGGACACACTTATGTTTGGGTGAATTTTGGGGTTGGGTTTAGGGTTGGATAAGATGTCTTTTTAATATCACACTGAATGGTACACTCTTGAAGGGGAAAAATTTTGGATGTTTTTCCATTCTCCATTATAGCCTATAAGATTCATTAGAATGAATGGGTCCATAGGGTAAGGGTTAGGGTTAGGGTTAAAGTTCAGGACACACATATGTTCGGTTTAAAATTGGGGCCTGGTTTAGGGTTGGGTAAGATGTATTTTTAATATCACACTGAATGCTACACTCCTGATGGAGAAAAATTTTGGATGTTTTTCCATTCCCCATTATATCCTATGAGATTAATTAGAATGAATGGGCCCATATGGTAAGGGTTAGGGTTAGGGTTAGAGTTCAGTACACACATATGTTCGGTTTAAAATTGGGGTCTGGTTTAGGGTTGGGTAAGATGTATTTTTAATATCACACCGAATGGTACAGTATTGATGGAGAAAAATTTTGGATGTTTTTCCATTCTCCATTATAGCCTATGAGATTTATTAGAATGAATGGGCCCATATGGTAAGGGTTAAAGTTAGGGTTAGAGTTCAGGGCACACTTATGTTTGGGTGAATACTGGGGTTCAGTTTAGGGTTGGATAAGATGTCTTTTTATATCACACTGAATGCTACACTATTGATAGGGAAAAATTTTGGATGTTTTTCATTCTCCATTATAGCCTATGAGATTCACTAGAAAGAATGGGCCCATATGGTAAGGGTTAGGGTTAGGGTTAGAGTTCAGGACACACTTATGTTTGGGTGAATATTGGGGTTGGGTTTAGGGTTGGATAAGATGTATTTTTAATATCACACTGAATGGTACACTCTTGATGGGGAAAAATTTTGGATGTTTTTCCATTCTCCGTTATAGCCTATGAGATTCATTAGAATGAACGGGCCCATATGGTAAGGGTTAGGGTTAGGGTTAGAGTTCAGGACACACTTATGAATGGGTGAATATTGGGGTTGGGTTTAGGGTTGGATAAGATGTATTTTTAATATCACACTGCATGGTACACTCTTGATGGGGAAAAATTTTGGATGTTTTTCCATGCTCCATTATAGCCTATGAGATTCATTAGAATGAATGGGCCCATATGGTAAGGCTTAGGGTTAGGGTTAGAGTTCAGGACACACTTATGTTTGGGTGAATATTGGGGTTGGGTTTAGGGTTGGATAAGATGTCTTTAATATCACACTGAATGCTACACTCTTGATGGGGAAAAATTTTGGATGTTTTTCCATTCTCCATTATAGCCTATGAGATTCATTAGAATGAATGGGCCCATATGGTAAGGGTTAGGGTTAGGGTTAGAGTTCAGGACACACATATGTTCGGTTTAAGATTGGGGTCTGGTTTAGGGTTGGGTAAGATGTATTTTTAATATCACACTGAATGGTACACTATTGATGGGGAAAAATTTTGGATGTTTTTCCATTCTCCATTATAGCCTATGAGATTCACTAGAATGAATGGGCCCATATGTTAAGGGTTAGGGTTAGGGTTAGAGTTCAGGACACACTTATGTTTGGGTGAATATTGGGGTTGGGTTTAGGGTTGGGAAAGATGTCTTTTTAATATCACACTGAATGCTACACTATTGATGGAGAAAAATTTTGGATGTTTTTCCATTCTCCGTTATAGCCTATGAGATTCATTAGAATGAATGGGCCCATATGGTAAGGGTTAGGGTTAGGGTTAGAGTTCAGGACACACTTATGTTTGGGTGAATATTGGGGTTGGGTTTAGGGTTGTGAAAGATGTCTTTTTAATATCACACTGAATGCTACACTATTGATGGGGAAAAATTTTGGATGTTTTTTCATTCTCCATTATAGCCTATGAGATTCACTAGAATGAATGGGCCCATATGGTAAGGGTTAGGGTTAGGGTTAGAGTTCAGGACACACTTATGTTTGGGTGAATATTGGGGTTGGGTTTAGGGTTGGAAACGATGTATTTTTAATATCACACTGAATGCTACACTATTGATGGGGAAAAATTTTGGATGTTTTTTCATTCTCCATTATAGCCTATGAGATTCACTAGAATGAATGGGCCCATATGGTAAGGGTTAGGGTTAGGGTTAGAGTTCAGGACACACATATGTTCGGTTTAAAATTGGGGTCTGGTTTAGGGTTGGGTAAGATGTATTTTTAATATCACACTGAATGGTACACTATTGATGGGGAAAAATTTTGGATGTTTTTCCATTCTCCATTATAGCCTATGAGATTCATTAGAATGAATGGGCCCATATGGTAAGGGTTAGGGTTAGGGTTAGAGTTCAGGACACACATATGTTCGGTTTAAAATTGGGGTCTGGTTTAGGGTTGTGTAAGACGTATTTTTAATATCACACTGAATGGTACACTCTTGATGGGGAAAAATTTTAGATGTTTTTCCATTCTCCATTATAGCCTATGAGATTCATTAGAATGAATGGGCCCATATGGTAAGGGTTAGGGTTAGGGTTAGAGTTCATGGCACACATATATTCGGTTTAAAATTGGGGTTGGGTTTAGTGTTGGGTAAGATGTATTTTTAATATCACACTGAATGGTACACTATTGATGGAGAAAAATTTTGGATGTTTTTCCATTCTCCATTATAGCCTATGAGATTCATTAGAATGAATGGGCCCATATGGTAAGGGTTAGGGTTAGGGTTAGAGTTCAGGACACACATATGTTCGGTTTAAAATTGGGGTTGGGTTTAGGGTTGGGTAAGATGTATTTTTAATATCACACTGAATGCTACACTATTGATGGAGAAAAATTTTGGATGTTTTTCCATTCTCCGTTATAGCCTATGAGATTCATTAGAATGAATGGGCCCATATGGTAAGGGTTAGGGTTAGGGTTAGAGTTCAGGACACACTTATGTTTGGGTGAATATTGGGGTTGGGTTTAGGGTTGGGAAAGATGTCTTTTTAATATCACACTGAATGCTACACTATTGATGGGGAAAAATTTTGGATGTTTTTTCATTCTCCATTATAGCCTATGAGATTCACTAGAATGAATGGGCCCATATGGTAAGGGTTAGGGTTAGGGTTAGAGTTCAGGACACACATATGTTCGGTTTAAAATTGGGGTCTGGTTTAGGGTTGGGTAAGATGTATTTTTAATATCACACTGAATGCTACACTCTTGATGGAGAAAAATTTTGGATGTTTTTCCATTCCCCATTCTATCCTATGAGATTCATTAGAATGAATGGGCCTATATGGTAAGGGTTAGGGTTAGGGTTAGAGTTCAGGACACACTTATGTTTGGGTGAATATTGGGGTTGGGTTTAGGGTTGGATAAGATGTATTTTTAATATCACACTGAATGGTACACTCTTGATGGGGAAAAATTTTGGATGTTTTTCCATTCTCCATTATAGCCTATGAGATTCACTAGAATGAATGGGCCCATATGGTAAGGGTTAGGGTTAGGGTTAGAGTTCAGGACACACTTATGTTTGGGTGAATATTGGGGTTGGGTTTAGGGTTGGAAACAATGTATTTTTAATTTCACACTGAATGGTACACTCTTGATGGGGAAAAATTTTGGATGTTTTTCCATTCTCCAATATAGCCTATGAGATTCATTAGAATGAATGGGCACATATGGTAAGGGTTAGGGTTAGGGTTAGAGTTCAGGACACACATATGTTCGGTTTAAAATTGGGGTCTGGTTTAGGGTTGGGTAAGATGTATTTTTAATATCACACTGAATGGTACACTATTGATGGGGAAAATTTTTGGATGTTTTTCCATTCTCCATTATAGCCTATGAGATTCATTAGAATGAATGGGCCCATATGGTAAGGGTTAGGGTTAGGGTTAGAGTTCAGTACACACATATGTTCGGTTTAAAATTGGGGTTGGGTTTAGGGTTGGGTAAGATGTATTTTTAATATCACACTGAATGCTACACTATTGATGGGGAAAAATTTTGGATGTTTTTCCATTCTCCATTATAGCCTATGAGATTCATTAGAATGAATGGGTCCATAGGGTAAGGGTTAGGGTTAGGGTTAAAGTTCAGGACACACATATGTTCGGTTTAAAATTGGGGCCTGGTTTAGGGTTGGGTAAGATGTATTTTTAATATCACACTGAATGCTACACTCTTGATGGAGAAAAATTTTGGATGTTTTTCCATTCCCCATTATATCCTATGAGATTCATTAGAATGAATGGGCCCATATGGTAAGGGTTAAAGTTAGGGTTAGAGTTCAGGACACACTTATGTTTGGGTGAATATTGGGGTTCAGTTTAGGGTTGGATAAGATGTCTTTTTATATCACACTGAATGCTACACTATTGATAGGGAAAAATTTTGGATGTTTTTCATTCTCCATTATAGCCTATGAGATTCACTAGAAAGAATGGGCCCATATGGTAAGGGTTAGGGTTAGGGTTAGAGTTCAGGACACACTTATATTTGGGTGAATATTGGGGTTGGGTTTAGGGTTGGATAAGATGTATTTTTAATATCACACTGAATGGTACACTCTTGATGGGGAAAAATTTTGGATGTTTTTCCATTCTCCGTTATAGCCTATGAGATTCATTAGAATGAATGGGCCCATATGGTAAGGGTTAGGGTTAGGGTTAGAGTTCAGGACACACTTATGAATGGGTGAATATTGGGGTTGGGTTTAGGGTTGGATAAGATGTATTTTTAATATCACACTGAATGGTACACTCTTGATGGGGAAAAATTTTGGATGTTTTTCCATGCTCCATTATAGCCTATGAGATTCATTAGAATGAACGGGCCCATATGGTAAGGGTTAGGGTTAGGGTTAAAGTTCATGGCATACATATATTCGGTTTAAAATTGGGGTTGGGTTTAGTGTTGGGTAAGATGTATTTTTAATATCACACTGAATGGTACACTATTGATGGAGAAAAATTTTGGATGTTTTTTCATTCTCCATTATAGCCTATGAGATTCATTAGAATGAATGGGCCCATATGGTAATGGTTAGGGTTAGAGTTCAGGACACACATATGTTCGGTTTAAAATTGGGGTCTGGTTTAGGGTTGGGTAAGATGTATTTTTTAATATCACACTGAATGGTACACTATTCATGGAGAAAAATTTTGGATGTTTTTCCATCCCCATTATATCCTATGAGATTCATTAGAATGAATGGGCCCATATGGTAAGGGTTAGGGTTAGGGTTAGAGTTCAGGACACACTTATGTTTGGGTGAATATTGGGGTTGGGTTTAGGGTTGGAAACGATGTATTTTTAATTTCACACTGAATGGTACACTCTTGATGGGGAAAAATTTTGGATGTTTTTCCATTCTCCAATATAGCCTATGAGATTCATTAGAATGAATGGGCCCATATGGTAAGGGTTAGGGTTAGGGTTAGAGTTCAGGACACACATATGTTCGGTTTAAAATTGGGGTCTGGTTTAGGGTTGGGTAAGATGTATTTTTAATATCACACTGAATGGTACACTATTGATGGGGAAAATTTTTGGATGTTTTTCCATTCTCCATTATAGCCTATGAGATTCATTAGAATGAATGGGCCCATAGGGTTAGGGTTAGGGTTGGGGTTAGAGTTCAGGACACACTTATGTTTGGGTGAATATTGGGGTTGGGTTTAGGGTTGGATAAGATGTATTTTTAATATCACACTGAAGGGTACACTCTTGATGGGGAAAATTTTGGATGTTTTTCCATTCTCCATTATAGCCTATGAGATTCATTAGAATGAATGGGCCCATATGGTGAGGTTTAGGGTTAGGGTTAGAGTTCAGGACACACATATGTTCGGTTTAAAATTGGGGTCTGGTTGAGGGTTGGGTAAGATGTATTTTTAATATCACACTGAATGGTACACTATTGATGGAGAAAAATTTTGGATGTTTTTCCATTCTCCATTATAGCCTATGAGATTCATTAGAATGAATGGGCCCATATGGTAAGGATTAGGGTTAGGGTTAGAGTTGAGGACACACATATGTTCGGTTTAAAATTGGGGTCTGGTTTAGGGTTGGGTAAGATGTATTTTTAATATCACACTGAATGGTACACTATTGATGGGGAAAAATTTTGGATGTTTTTCCATTCTCCATTATAGCCTATGAGATTCATTAGAATGAATGGGCCCATATGGTAAGGGTTAGGGTTAGGGTTAGAGTTCAGGACACACATATGTTCGGTTTAAAATTGGGGTCTGGTTTAGGGTTGGGTAAGATGTATTTTTTAATATCACACTGAATGGTACACTATTCATGGAGAAAAATTTTGGATGTTTTTCCATCCCCATTATATCCTATGAGATTCATTAGAATGAATGGGCCCATATGGTAAGGGTTAGGGTTAGGGTTAGAGTTCAGGACACACTTATGTTTGGGTGAATATTGGGGTTGGGTTTAGGGTTGGAAACGATGTATTTTTAATTTCACACTGAATGGTACACTCTTGATGGGGAAAAATTTTGGATGTTTTTCCATTCTCCAATATAGCCTATGAGATTCATTAGAATGAATGGGCCCATATGGTAAGGGTTAGGGTTAGGGTTAGAGTTCAGGACACACATATGTTCGGTTTAAAATTGGGGTCTGGTTTAGGGTTGGGTAAGATGTATTTTTAATATCACACTGAATGGTACACTATTGATGGGGAAAATTTTTGGATGTTTTTCCATTCTCCATTATAGCCTATGAGATTCATTAGAATGAATGGGCCCATAGGGTTAGGGTTAGGGTTGGGGTTAGAGTTCAGGACACACTTATGTTTGGGTGAATATTGGGGTTGGGTTTAGGGTTGGATAAGATGTATTTTTAATATCACACTGAAGGGTACACTCTTGATGGGGAAAATTTTGGATGTTTTTCCATTCTCCATTATAGCCTATGAGATTCATTAGAATGAATGGGCCCATATGGTGAGGTTTAGGGTTAGGGTTAGAGTTCAGGACACACATATGTTCGGTTTAAAATTGGGGTCTGGTTGAGGGTTGGGTAAGATGTATTTTTAATATCACACTGAATGGTACACTATTGATGGAGAAAAATTTTGGATGTTTTTCCATTCTCCATTATAGCCTATGAGATTCATTAGAATGAATGGGCCCATATGGTAAGGATTAGGGTTAGGGTTAGAGTTGAGGACACACATATGTTCGGTTTAAAATTGGGGTCTGGTTTAGGGTTGGGTAAGATGTATTTTTAATATCACACTGAATGCTACACTATTGAAGGAGAAAAATTTTGGATGTTTTTCCATTCCCCATTATATCCTATGAGATTCATTGGAATGAATGGGCCCATATGGTAAGGGTTAGGGTTAGGGTTAGAGTTCAGGACACACTTATGTTTGGGTGAATTTTGGGGTTGGGTTTAGGGTTGGATAAGATGAATTTTAATATCACACTGAATGGTACACTCTTGATGGGGAAAAATTTTGGATGTTTTTCCATTCTCCATTATAGCCTATGAGATTCATTAGAATGAATGGACCCATATGGTAAGGGTTAGGGTTAGGGTTAGAGTTCAGGACACACATATGTTCGGTTTAAAATTGGGGTCTGGTTTAGGGTTGGGTAAGATGTATTTTTAATATCACACTGAATGGTACACTATTGATGGAGAAAGATTTTGGATGTTTTTCCATTCCCCATTATATCCTAAGAGATTCATTAGAATGAATGGGCCCATATGGTAAGGGTTAGGGTTAGGGTTAGAGTTCAGGACACACTTATGTTTGGGTGAATATTAAGGTTGGGTTTAGGGTTGGATAAGATGTCTTTTTAATATCACACTGAATGGTACACTCTTGATGGGGAAAAATTTTGGATGTTTTTCCATTCTCCATTATAACCTATGAGATTCATTAGAATGAATGGGTCCATAGGGTAAGGGTTAGGGTTAGGGTTAAAGTTCAGGACACACATATGTTCGGTTTAAAATTGGGGTCTGGTTTAGGGTTGGGTAAGATGTATTTTTAATATCACACTGAATGCTACACTCTTGATGGAGAAAAATTTTGGATGTTTTTCCATTCCCCATTCTATCCTATGAGATTCATTAGAATGAATGGGCCTATATGGTAAGGGTTAGGGTTAGGGTTAGAGTTCAGGACACACTTATGTTTGGGTGAATATTGGGGTTGGGTTTAGGGTTGGATAAGATGTATTTTTAATATCACACTGAATGGTACACTCTTGATGGGGAAAAATTTTGGATGTTTTTCCATTCTCCATTATAGCCTATGAGATTCATTAGAATGAATGGGCCCATATGGTAAGGGTTAGGGTTAGGGTTAGAGTTCAGGACACACTTATGTTTGGGTGAATATTGGGGTTGGGTTTAGGGTTGGAAACGATGTATTTTTAATTTCACACTGAATGGTACACTCTTGATGGGGAAAAATTTTGGATGTTTTTCCATTCTCCAATATAGCCTATGAGATTCATTAGAATGAATGGGCCCATATGGTAAGGGTTAGGGTTAGGGTTAGAGTTCAGGACACACATATGTTCGGTTTAAAATTGGGGTCTGGTTTAGGGTTGGGTAAGATGTATTTTTAATATCACACTGAATGGTACACTATTGATGGGGAAAATTTTTGGATGTTTTTCCATTCTCCATTATAGCCTATGAGATTCATTAGAATGAATGGGCCCATAGGGTTAGGGTTAGGGTTAGAGTTCAGGACACACTTATGTTTGGGTGAATATTGGGGTTGGGTTTAGGGTTGGATAAGATGTATTTTTAATATCACACTGAAGGGTACACTCTTGATGGGGAAAATTTTGGATGTTTTTCCATTCTCCATTATAGCCTATGAGATTCATTAGAATGAATGGGCCCATATGGTGAGGGTTAGGGTTAGGGTTAGAGTTCAGGACACACATATGTTCGGTTTAAAATTGGGGTCTGGTTGAGGGTTGGGTAAGATGTATTTTTAATATCACACTGAATGGTACACTATTGATGGAGAAAAATTTTGGATGTTTTTCCATTCTCCATTATAGCCTATGAGATTCATTAGAATGAATGGGCCCATATGGTAAGGATTAGGGTTAGGGTTAGAGTTCAGGACACACATATGTTCGGTTTAAAATTGGGGTCTGGTTTAGGGTTGGGTAAGATGTATTTTTAATATCACACTGAATGCTACACTATTGAAGGAGAAAAATTTTGGATGTTTTTCCATTCCCCATTATATCCTATGAGATTCATTGGAATGAATGGGCCCATATGGTAAGGGTTATGGTTAGGGTTAGAGTTCAGGACACACTTATGTTTGGGTGAATTTTGGGGTTGGGTTTAGGGTTGGATAAGATGTCTTTTTAATATCACACTGAATGGTACACTCTTGATGGGGAAAAATTTTGGATGTTTTTCCATTCTCCATTATAGCCTATGAGATTCATTAGAATGAATGGGTCCATAGGGTAAGGGTTAGGGTTAGGGTTAAAGTTCAGGACACACATATGTTCGGTTTAAAATTGGGGCCTGGTTTAGGGTTGGGTAAGATGTATTTTTAATATCACACTGAATGCTACACTCCTGATGGAGAAAAATTTTGGATGTTTTTCCATTCCCCATTATATCCTATGAGATTCATTAGAATGAATGGGCCCATATGGTAAGGGTTAAAGTTAGGGTTAGAGTTCAGGACACACTTATGTTTGGGTGAATACTGGGGTTCAGTTTAGGGTTGGATAAGATGTCTTTTTATATCACACTGAATGCTACACTATTGATAGGGAAAAATTTTGGATGTTTTTCATTCTCCATTATAGCCTATGAGATTCACTAGAAAGAATGGGCCCATATGGTAAGGGTTAGGGTTAGGGTTAGAGTTCAGGACACACTTATGTTTGGGTGAATATTGGGGTTGGGTTTAGGGTTGGATAAGATGTATTTTTAATATCACACTGAATGGTACACTCTTGATGGGGAAAAATTTTGGATGTTTTTCCATTCTCCGTTATAGCCTATGAGATTCATTAGAATGAACGGGCCCATATGGTAAGGGTTAGGGTTAGGGTTAGAGTTCAGGACACACTTATGAATGGGTGAATATTGGGGTTGGGTTTAGGGTTGGATAAGATGTATTTTTAATATCACACCGAATGGTACAGTATTGATGGAGAAAAATTTTGGATGTTTTTCCATTCTCCATTATAGCCTATGAGATTTATTAGAATGAATGGGCCCATATGGTAAGGGTTAAAGTTAGGGTTAGAGTTCAGGACACACTTATGTTTGGGTGAATACTGGGGTTCAGTTTAGGGTTGGATAAGATGTCTTTTTATATCACACTGAATGCTACACTATTGATAGGGAAAAATTTTGGATGTTTTTCATTCTCCATTATAGCCTATGAGATTCACTAGAAAGAATGGGCCCATATGGTAAGGGTTAGGGTTAGGGTTAGAGTTCAGGACACACTTATGTTTGGGTGAATATTGGGGTTGGGTTTAGGGTTGGAAACGATGTATTTTTAATATCACACTGAATGGTACACTCTTGATGGGGAAAAATTTTGGATGTTTTTCCATTCTCCGTTATAGCCTATGAGATTCATTAGAATGAACGTGCCCATATGGTAAGGGTTAGGGTTAGGGTTAGAGTTCAGGACACACTTATGAATGGGTGAATATTGGGGTTGGGTTTAGGGTTGGATAAGATGTATTTTTAATATCACACTGAATGGTACACTCTTGATGGGGAAAAATTTTGGATGTTTTTCCATGCTCCATTATAGCCTATGAGATTCATTAGAATGAATGGGCCCATATGGAAAGGCTTAGGGTTAGGGTTAGAGTTCAGGACACACTTATGTTTGGGTGAATATTGGGGTTGGGTTTAGGGTTGGATAAGATGTCTTTAATATCACACTGAATGCTACACTCTTGATGGGGAAAAATTTTGGATGTTTTTCCATTCTCCATTATATCCTATGAGATTCATTAGAATGAATGGGCCCATATGGTAAGGGTTAGGGTTAGGGTTAGAGTTCAGGACACACATATGTTCGGTTTAAGATTGGGGTCTGGTTTAGGGTTGGGTAAGATGTATTTTTAATATCACACTGAATGGTACACTATTGATGGGGAAAAATTTTGGATGTTTTTCCATTCTCCATTATAGCCTATGAGATTCACTAGAATGAATGGGCCCATATGTTAAGGGTTAGGGTTAGGGTTAGAGTTCAGGACACACTTATGTTTGGGTGAATATTGGGGTTGGGTTTAGGGTTGGGAAAGATGTCTTTTTAATATCACACTGAATGCTACACTATTGATGGAGAAAAATTTTGGATGTTTTTCCATTCTCCGTTATAGCCTATGAGATTCATTAGAATGAATGTGCCCATATGGTAAGGGTTAGGGTTAGGGTTAGAGTTCAGGACACACTTATGTTTGGGTGAATATTGGGGTTGGGTTTAGGGTTGTGAAAGATGTCTTTTTAATATCACACTGAATGCTACACTATTGATGGGGAAAAATTTTGGATGTTTTTTCATTCTCCATTATAGCCTATGAGATTCACTAGAATGAATGGGCCCATATGGTAAGGGTTAGGGTTAGGGTTAGAGTTCAGGACACACTTATGTTTGGGTGAATATTGGGGTTGGGTTTAGGGTTGGAAACGATGTATTTTTAATATCACACTGAATGCTACACTATTGATGGGGGAAAAATTTTGGATGTTTTTTCATTCTCCATTATAGCCTATGAGATTCACTAGAATGAATGGGCCCATATGGTAAGGGTTAGGGTTAGGGTTAGAGTTCAGGACACACATATGTTCGGTTTAAAATTGGGGTCTGGTTGAGGGTTGGGTAAGATGTATTTTTAATATCACACTGAATGGTACACTATTGATGGAGAAAAATTTTGGATGTTTTTCCATTCTCCATTATAGCCTATGAGATTCATTAGAATGAATGGGCCCATATGGTAAGGATTAGGGTTAGGGTTAGAGTTCAGGACACACATATGTTCGGTTTAAAATTGGGGTCTGGTTTAGGGTTGGGTAAGATGTATTTTTAATATCACACTGAATGCTACACTATTGAAGGAGAAAAATTCTGGATGTTTTTCCATTCCCCATTATATCCTATGAGATTCATTGGAATGAATGGGCCCATATGGTAAGGGTTATGGTTAGGGTTAGAGTTCAGGACACACTTATGTTTGGGTGAATTTTGGGGTTGGGTTTAGGGTTGGATAAGATGTCTTTTTAATATCACACTGAATGGTACACTCCTGATGGAGAAAAATTTTGGATGTTTTTCCATTCCCCATTATATCCTATGAGATTCATTAGAATGAATGGGCCCATATGGTAAGGGTTAAAGTTAGGGTTAGAGTTCAGGACACACTTATGTTTGGGTGAATACTGGGGTTCAGTTTAGGGTTGGATAAGATGTCTTTTTATATCACACTGAATGCTACACTATTGATAGGGAAAAATTTTGGATGTTTTTCATTCTCCATTATAGCCTATGAGATTCACTAGAAAGAATGGGCCCATATGGTAAGGGTTAGGGTTAGGGTTAGAGTTCAGGACACACTTATGTTTGGGTGAATATTGGGGTTGGGTTTAGGGTTGGATAAGATGTATTTTTAATATCACACTGAATGGTACACTCTTGATGGGGAAAAATTTTGGATGTTTTTCCATTCTCCGTTATAGCCTATGAGATTCATTAGAATGAACGGGCCCATATGGTAAGGGTTAGGGTTAGGGTTAGAGTTCAGGACACACTTATGAATGGGTGAATATTGGGGTTGGGTTTAGGGTTGGATAAGATGTATTTTTAATATCACACCGAATGGTACAGTATTGATGGAGAAAAATTTTGGATGTTTTTCCATTCTCCATTAGAGCCTATGAGATTTATTAGAATGAATGGGCCCATATGGTAAGGGTTAAAGTTAGGGTTAGAGTTCAGGACACACTTATGTTTGGGTGAATACTGGGGTTCAGTTTAGGGTTGGATAAGATGTCTTTTTATATCACACTGAATGCTACACTATTGATAGGGAAAAATTTTGGATGTTTTTCATTCTCCATTATAGCCTATGAGATTCACTAGAAAGAATGGGCCCATATGGTAAGGGTTAGGGTTAGGGTTAGAGTTCAGGACACACTTATGTTTGGGTGAATATTGGGGTTGGGTTTAGGGTTGGAAACGATGTATTTTTAATATCACACTGAATGGTACACTCTTGATGGGGAAAAATTTTGGATGTTTTTCCATTCTCCGTTATAGCCTATGAGATTCATTAGAATGAACGGGCCCATATGGTAAGGGTTAGGGTTAGGGTTAGAGTTCAGGACACACTTATGAATGGGTGAATATTGGGGTTGGGTTTAGGGTTGGATAAGATGTATTTTTAATATCACACTGAATGGTACACTCTTGATGGGGAAAAATTTTGGATGTTTTTCCATGCTCCATTATAGCCTATGAGATTCATTAGAATGAATGGGCCCATATGGTAAGGCTTAGGGTTAGGGTTAGAGTTCAGGACACACTTATGTTTGGGTGAATATTGGGGTTGGGTTTAGGGTTGGATAAGATGTCTTTAATATCACACTGAATGCTACACTCTTGATGGGGAAAAATTTTGGATGTTTTTCCATTCTCCATTATAGCCTATGAGATTCATTAGAATGAATGGGCCCATATGGTAAGGGTTAGGGTTAGGGTTAGAGTTCAGGACACACATATGTTCGGTTTAAGATTGGGGGTCTGGTTTAGGGTTGGGTAAGATGTATTTTTAATATCACACTGAATGGTACACTATTGATGGGGAAAAATTTTGGATGTTTTTCCATTCTCCATTATAGCCTATGAGATTCACTAGAATGAATGGGCCCATATGTTAAGGGTTAGGGTTAGGGTTAGAGTTCAGGACACACTTATGTTTGGGTGAATATTGGGGTTGGGTTTAGGGTTGGGAAAGATGTCTTTTTAATATCACACTGAATGCTACACTATTGATGGAGAAAAATTTTGGATGTTTTTCCATTCTCCGTTATAGCCTATGAGATTCATTAGAATGAATGTGCCCATATGGTAAGGGTTAGGGTTAGGGTTAGAGTTCAGGACACACTTATGTTTGGGTGAATATTGGGGTTGGGTTTAGGGTTGTGAAAGATGTCTTTTTAATATCACACTGAATGCTACACTATTGATGGGGAAAAATTTTGGATGTTTTTTCATTCTCCATTATAGCCTATGAGATTCACTAGAATGAATGGGCCCATATGGTAAGGGTTAGGGTTAGGGTTAGAGTTCAGGACACACTTATGTTTGGGTGAATATTGGGGTTGGGTTTAGGGTTGGAAACGATGTATTTTTAATATCACACTGAATGCTACACTATTGATGGGGAAAAATTTTGGATGTTTTTTCATTCTCCATTATAGCCTATGAGATTCACTAGAATGAATGGGCCCATATGGTAAGGGTTAGGGTTAGGGTTAGAGTTCAGGACACACATATGTTCGGTTTAAAATTGGGGTCTGGTTTAGGGTTGGGTAAGATGTATTTTTAATATCACACTGAATGGTACACTATTGATGGGGAAAAATTTTGGATGTTTTTCCATTCTCCATTATAGCCTATGAGATTCATTAGAATGAATGGGCCCATATGGTAAGGGTTAGGGTTAGGGTTAGAGTTCAGGACACACATATGTTCGGTTTAAAATTGGGGTCTGGTTTAGGGTTGTGTAAGACGTATTTTTAATATCACACTGAATGGTACACTCTTGATGGGGAAAAATTTTAGATGTTTTTCCATTCTCCATTATAGCCTATGAGATTCATTAGAATGAATGGGCCCATATGGTAAGGGTTAGGGTTAGGGTTAGAGTTCATGGCACACATATATTCGGTTTAAAATTGGGGTTGGGTTTAGTGTTGTGTAAGATGTATTTTTAATATCACACTGAATGGTACACTATTGATGGAGAAAAATTTTGCATGTTTTTCCATTCTCCATTATAGCCTATGAGATTCATTAGAATGAATGGGCCCATATGGTAAGGGTTAGGGTTAGGGTTAGAGTTCAGGACACACATATGTTCGGTTTAAAATTGGGGTTGGGTTTAGGGTTGGGTAAGATGTATTTTTAATATCACACTGAATGCTACACTATTGATGGAGAAAAATTTTGGATGTTTTTCCATTCTCCGTTATAGCCTATGAGATTCATTAGAATGAATGGGCCCATATGGTAAGGGTTAGGGTTAGGGTTAGAGTTCAGGACACACTTATGAATGGGTGAATATTGGGGTTGGGTTTAGGGTTGGGAAAGATGTCTTTTTAATATCACACTGAATGCTACACTATTGATGGGGAAAAATTTTGGATGTTTTTTCATTCTCCATTATAGCCTATGAGATTCACTAGAATGAATGGGCCCATATGGTAAGGGTTAGGGTTAGGGTTAGAGTTCAGGACACACATATGTTCGGTTTAAAATTGGGGTCTGGTTTAGGGTTGGGTAAGATGTATTTTTAATATCACACTGAATGCTACACTCTTGATGGAGAAAAATTTTGGATGTTTTTCCATTCCCCATTCTATCCTATGAAATTCATTAGAATGAATGGGCCTATATGGTAAGGGTTAGGGTTAGGGTTAGAGTTCATGACACACTTATGTTTGGGTGAATATTGGGGTTGGGTTTAGGGTTGGATAAGATGTATTTTTAATATCACACTGAATGGTACACTCTTGATGGGGAAAATTTTTGGATGTTTTTCCATTCTCCATTATAGCCTATGAGATTCACTAGAATGAATGGGCCCATATGGTAAGGGTTAGGGTTAGGGTTAGAGTTCAGGACACACTTATGTTTGGGTGAATATTGGGGTTGGGTTTAGGGTTGGAAACAATGTATTTTTAATTTCACACTGAATGGTACACTCTTGATGGGGAAAAATTTTGGATGTTTTTCCATTCTCCAATATAGCCTATGAGATTCATTAGAATGAATGGGCCCATATGGTAAGGGTTAGGGTTAGGGTTAGAGTTCAGGACACACATATGTTCGGTTTAAAATTGGGGTCTGGTTTAGGGTTGGGTAAGATGTATTTTTAATATCACACTGAATGGTACACTATTGATGGGGAAAATTTTTGGATGTTTTTCCATTCTCCATTATAGCCTATGAGATTCATTAGAATGAATGGGCCCATAGGGTTAGGGTTAGGGTTAGAGTTCAGGACACACTTATGTTTGGGTGAATATTGGGGTTGGGTTTAGGGTTGGATAAGATGTATTTTTAATATCACACTGAAGGGTACACTCTTGATGGGGAAAATTTTGGATGTTTTTCCATTCTCCATTATAGCCTATGAGATTCATTAGAATGAATGGGCCCATATGGTGAGGGTTAGGGTTAGGGTTAGAGTTCAGGACACACATATGTTCGGTTTAAAATTGGGGTCTGGTTGAGGGTTGGGTAAGATGTATTTTTAATATCACACTGAATGGTACACTATTGATGGAGAAAAATTTTGGATGTTTTTCCATTCTCCATTATAGCCTATGAGATTCATTAGAATGAATGGGCCCATATGGTAAGGATTAGGGTTAGGGTTAGAGTTCAGGACACACATATGTTCGGTTTAAAATTGGGGTCTGGTTTAGGGTTGGGTAAGATGTATTTTTAATATCACACTGAATGCTACACTATTGAAGGAGAAAAATTTTGGATGTTTTTCCATTCCCCATTATATCCTATGAGATTCATTGGAATGAATGGGCCCATATGGTAAGGGTTAGGGTTAGGGTTAGAGTTCAGGACACACTTATGTTTGGGTGAATTTTGGGGTTGGGTTTAGGGTTGGATAAGATGTCTTTTTAATATCACACTGAATGGTACACTCTTGATGGGGAAAAATTTTGGATGTTTTTCCATTCTCCATTATAGCCTATGAGATTCATTAGAATGAATGGGTCCATAGGGTAAGGGTTAGGGTTAGGGTTAAAGTTCAGGACACACATATGTTCGGTTTAAAATTGGGGCCTGGTTTAGGGTTGGGTAAGATGTATTTTTAATATCACACTGAATGCTACACTCTTGATGGAGAAAAATTTTGGATGTTTTTCCATTCCCCATTATATCCTATGAGATTCATTAGAATGAATGGGCCCATATGTAAAGGGTTAGGGTTAGGGTTAGAGTTCAGTACACACATATGTTCGGTTTAAAATTGGGGTCTGGTTTAGGGTTGGGTGAGATGAATTTTTAATATCACACCGAATGGTACAGTATTGATGGAGAAAAATTTTGGATGTTTTTCCATTCTCCATTATAGCCTATGAGATTCATTAGAATGAATGGGCCCATATGGTAAGGGTTCGGGTTATGGTTAGAGTTCAGGACACACATATGTTCGGTTTAAAATTGGGGTCTGGTTTAGGGTTGGGTAAGATGTATTTTTAATATCACACTGAATGTTACACTATTGATGGAGAAAAATTTTGGATGTTTTTCCATTCCCCATTATATCCTATGAGATTCATTAGAATGAATGGGCCCATATGGTAAGGGTTAGGGTTAGAGTTCAGGACACACTTATGTTTGGGTGAATATTGGGGTTGGGTTTAGGGTTGGATAAGATGTCTTTTTAATGTCACACTGAATGCTACACTATTGATAGGGAAAAATTTTGGATGTTTTTCATTCTCCATTATAGCCTATGAGATACACTAGAAAGAATGGGCCCATATGGTAAGGGTTAGGGTTATGGTTAGAGTTCAGGACACACATATGTTCGGTTTAAAATTGGGGTTGGGTTTAGGGTTGGGTAAGATGTATTTTTAATATCACACTGAATGCTACACTATTGATGGAGAAAAATTTTGGATGTTTTTCCATTCTCCATTATAGCCTATGAGATTCATTAGAATGAATGGGCCCATATGGTAAGGATTAGGGTTAGGGTTAGAGTTCAGGACACACATATGTTCGGTTTAAAATTGGGGTCTGGTTTAGGGTTGGGTAAGATGTATTTTTAATATCACACTGAATGCTACACTATTGAAGGAGAAAAATTTTGGATGTTTTTCCATTCCCCATTATATCCTATGAGATTCATTGGAATGAATGGGCCCATATGGTAAGGGTTAGGGTTAGGGTTAGAGTTCAGGACACACTTATGTTTGAGTGAATTTTGGGGTTGGGTTTAGGGTTGGATAAGATGTCTTTTTAATATCACACTGAATGGTACACTCTTGATGGGGAAAAATTTTGGATGTTTTTCCATTCTCCATTATAGCCTATGAGATTCATTAGAATGAATGGGTCCATAGGGTAAGGGTTAGGGTTAGGGTTAAAGTTCAGGACACACATATGTTCGGTTTAAAATTGGGGCCTGGTTTAGGGTTGGGTAAGATGTATTTTTAATATCACACTGAATGCTACACTCTTGATGGAGAAAAATTTTGGATGTTTTTCCATTCCCCATTATATCCTATGAGATTCATTAGAATGAATGGGCCCATATGGTAAGGGTTAAAGTTAGGGTTAGAGTTCAGGACACACTTATGTTTGGGTGAATATTGGGGTTCAGTTTAGGGTTGGATAAGATGTCTTTTTATATCACACTGAATGCTACACTATTGATAGGGAAAAATTTTGGATGTTTTTCATTCTCCATTATAGCCTATGAGATTCACTAGAAAGAATGGGCCCATATGGTAAGGGTTAGGGTTAGGGTTAGAGTTCAGGACACACTTATGTTTGGGTGAATATTGGGGTTGGGTTTAGTGTTGTATAAGATGTATTTTTAATATCACACTGAATGGTACACTATTGATGGGGAAAATTTTTGGATGTTTTTCCATTCTCCGTTATAGCCTATGAGATTCATTAGAATGAATGGGCCCATATGGTAAGGGTTAGGGTTAGGGTTAGAGTTCAGGACACACTTATGAATGGGTGAATATTGGGGTTGGGTTTAGGGTTGGATAAGATGTATTTTTAATATCACACTGAATGGTACACTCTTGATGGGGAAAAATTTTGGATGTTTTTCCATGCTCCATTATAGCCTATGAGATTCATTAGAATGAACGGGCCCATATGGTAAGGGTTAGGGTTAGGGTTAAAGTTCATGGCACACATATATTCGGTTTAAAATTGGGGTTGGGTTTAGTGTTGGGTAAGATGTATTTTTAATATCACACTGAATGGTACACTATTGATGGAGAAAAATTTTGGATGTTTTTACATTCTCCATTATAGCCTATGAGATTCATTAGAATGAATGGGCCCATATGGTAAGGATTAGGGTTAGGGTTAGAGTTCAGGACACACATATGTTCGGTTTAAAATTGGGGTCTGGTTTAGGGTTGGGTAAGATGTATTTTTAATATCACACTGAATGCTACACTATTGAAGGAGAAAAATTTTGGATGTTTTTCCATTCCCCATTATATCCTATGAGATTCATTGGAATGAATGGGCCCATATGGTAAGGGTTAGGGTTAGGGTTAGAGTTCAGGACACACTTATGTTTGGGTGAATTTTGGGGTTGGGTTTGGGGTTGGATAAGATGTCTTTTTAATATCACACTGAATGGTACACTCTTGATGGGGAAAAATTTTGGATGTTTTTCCATTCTCCATTATAGCCTATGAGATTCATTAGAATGAATGGGTCCATAGGGTAAGGGTTAGGGTTAGGGTTAAAGTTCAGGACACACATATGTTCGGTTTAAAATTGGGGCCTGGTTTAGGGTTGGGTAAGATGTATTTTTAATATCACACTGAATGCTACACTCTTGATGGAGAAAAATTTTGGATGTTTATCCATTCCCCATTATATCCTATGAGATTCATTAGAATGAATGGGCCCATATGGTAAGGGTTAAAGTTAGGGTTAGAGTTCAGGACACACTTATGTTTGGGTGAATATTGGGGTTCAGTTTAGGGTTGGATAAGATGTCTTTTTATATCACACTGAATGCTACACTATTGATAGGGAAAAATTTTGGATGTTTTTCATTCTCCATTATAGCCTATGAGATTCACTAGAAAGAATGGGCCCATATGGTAAGGGTTAGGGTTAGGGTTAGAGTTCAGGACACACTTATATTTGGGTGAATATTGGGGTTGGGTTTAGGGTTGGATAAGATGTATTTTTAATATCACACTGAATGGTACACTCTTGATGGGGAAAAATTTTGGATGTTTTTCCATTCTCCGTTATAGCCTATGAGATTCATTAGAATGAATGGGCCCATATGGTAAGGGTTAGGGTTAGGGTTAGAGTTCAGGACACACTTATGAATGGGTGAATATTGGGGTTGGGTTTAGGGTTGGATAAGATGTATTTTTAATATCACACTGAATGGTACACTCTTGATGGGGAAAAATTTTGGATGTTTTTCCATTCTCCGTTATAGCCTATGAGATTCATTAGAATGAATGGGCCCATATGGTAAGGGTTAGGGTTAGGGTTAGAGTTCAGGACACACTTATGAATGGGTGAATATTGGGGTTGGGTTTAGGGTTGGATAAGATGTATTTTTAATATCACACTGAATGGTACACTCTTGATGGGGAAAAATTTTGGATGTTTTTCCATGCTCCATTATAGCCTATGAGATTCATTAGAATGAACGGGCCCATATGGTAAGGGTTAGGGTTAGGGTTAAAGTTCATGGCACACATATATTCGGTTTAAAATTGGGGTTGGTTTTAGTGTTGGGTAAGATGTATTTTTAATATCACACTGAATGGTACACTATTGATGGAGAAAAATTTTGGATGTTTTTTCATTCTTCATTATAGCCTATGAGATTCATTAGAATGAATGGGCCCATATGGTAATGGTTAGGGTTAGAGTTCAGGACACACATATGTTCGGTTTAAAATTGGGGTCTGGTTTAGGGTTGGGTAAGATGTATTTTTAATATCACACTGAATGGTACACTATTGATGGGGAAAATTTTTGGATGTTTTTCCATTCTCCATTATAGCCTATGAGATTCATTAGAATGAATGGGCCCATAGGGTTAGGGTTAGGGTTGGGGTTAGAGTTCAGGACACACTTATGTTTGGGTGAATATTGGGGTTGGGTTTAGGGTTGGATAAGATGTATTTTTAATATCACACTGAAGGGTACACTCTTGATGGGGAAAATTTTGGATGTTTTTCCATTCTCCATTATAGCCTATGAGATTCATTAGAATGAATGGGCCCATATGGTGAGGGTTAGGGTTAGGGTTAGAGTTCAGGACACACATATGTTCGGTTTAAAATTGGGGTCTGGTTGAGGGTTGGGTAAGATGTATTTTTAATATCACACTGAATGGTACACTATTGATGGAGAAAAATTTTGGATGTTTTTCCATTCTCCATTATAGCCTATGAGATTCATTAGAATGAATGGGCCCATATGGTAAGGATTAGGGTTAGGGTTAGAGTTGAGGACACACATATGTTCGGTTTAAAATTGGGGTCTGGTTTAGGGTTGGGTAAGATGTATTTTTAATATCACACTGAATGCTACACTATTGAAGGAGAAAAATTTTGGATGTTTTTCCATTCCCCATTATATCCTATGAGATTCATTGGAATGAATGGGCCCATATGGTAAGGGTTAGGGTTAGGGTTAGAGTTCAGGACACACTTATGTTTGGGTGAATTTTGGGGTTGGGTTTAGGGTTGGATAAGATGAATTTTAATATCACACTGAATGGTACACTCTTGATGGGGAAAAATTTTGGATGTTTTTCCATTCTCCATTATAGCCTATGAGATTCATTAGAATGAATGGGCCCATATGGTAAGGGTTAGGGTTAGGGTTAGAGTTCAGGACACACATATGTTCGGTTTAAAATTGGGGTCTGGTTTAGGGTTGGGTAAGATGTATTTTTAATATCACACTGAATGGTACACTATAGATGGAGAAAGATTTTGGATGTTTTTCCATTCCCCATTATATCCTAAGAGATTCATTAGAATGAATGGGCCCATATGGTAAGGGTTAGGGTTAGGGTTAGAGTTCAGGACACACTTATGTTTGGGTGAATATTAAGGTTGGGTTTAGGGTTGGATAAGATGTCTTTTTAATATCACACTGAATGGTACACTCTTGATGGGGAAAAATTTTGGATGTTTTTCCATTCTCCATTATAACCTATGAGATTCATTAGAATGAATGGGTCCATAGGGTAAGGGTTAGGGTTAGGGTTAAAGTTCAGGACACACATATGTTCGGTTTAAAATTGGGGTCTGGTTTAGGGTTGGGTAAGATGTATTTTTAATATCACACTGAATGCTACACTCTTGATGGAGAAAAATTTTGGATGTTTTTCCATTCCCCATTCTATCCTATGAGATTCATTAGAATGAATGGGCCTATATGGTAAGGGTTAGGGTTAGGGTTAGAGTTCAGGACACACTTATGTTTGGGTGAATATTGGGGTTGGGTTTAGGGTTGGATAAGATGTATTTTTAATATCACACTGAATGGTACACTCTTGATGGGGAAAAATTTTGGATGTTTTTCCATTCTCCTTTATAGCCTATGAGATTCACTAGAATGAATGGGCCCATATGGTAAGGGTTAGGGTTAGGGTTAGAGTTCAGGACACACTTATGTTTGGGTGAATATTGGGGTTGGGTTTAGGGTTGGAAACGATGTATTTTTAATTTCACACTGAATGGTACACTCTTGATGGGGAAAAATTTTGGATGTTTTTCCATTCTCCAATATAGCCTATGAGATTCATTAGAATGAATGGGCCCATATGGTAAGGGTTAGGGTTAGGGTTAGAGTTCAGGACACACATATGTTCGGTTTAAAATTGGGGTCTGGTTTAGGGTTGGGTAAGATGTATTTTTAATATCACACTGAATGGTACACTATTGATGGGGAAAATTTTTGGATGTTTTTCCATTCTCCATTATAGCCTATGAGATTCATTAGAATGAATGGGCCCATAGGGTTAGGGTTAGGGTTAGGGTTAGAGTTCAGGACACACTTATGTTTGGGTGAATATTGGGGTTGGGTTTAGGGTTGGATAAGATGTATTTTTAATATCACACTGAAGGGTACACTCTTGATGGGGAAAATTTTGGATGTTTTTCCATTCTCCATTATAGCCTATGAGATTCATTAGAATGAATGGGCCCATATGGTGAGGGTTAGGGTTAGGGTTAGAGTTCAGGACACACATATGTTCGGTTTAAAATTGGGGTCTGGTTGAGGGTTGGGTAAGATGTATTTTTAATATCACACTGAATGGTACACTATTGATGGAGAAAAATTTTGGATGTTTTTCCATTCTCCATTATAGCCTATGAGATTCATTAGAATGAATGGGCCCATATGGTAAGGATTAGGGTTAGGGTTAGAGTTCAGGACACACATATGTTCGGTTTAAAATTGGGGTCTGGTTTAGGGTTGGGTAAGATGTATTTTTAATATCACACTGAATGCTACACTATTGAAGGAGAAAAATTTTGGATGTTTTTCCATTCCCCATTATATCCTATGAGATTCATTGGAATGAATGGGACCATATGGTAAGGGTTAGGGTTAGGGTTAGAGTTCAGGACACACTTATGTTTGGGTGAATTTTGGGGTTGGGTTTAGGGTTGGATAAGATGTCTTTTTAATATCACACTGAATGGTACACTCTTGATGGGGAAAAATTTTGGATGTTTTTCCATTCTCCATTATAGCCTATGAGATTCATTAGAATGAATGGGTCCATAGGGTAAGGGTTAGGGTTAGGGTTAAAGTTCAGGACACACATATGTTCGGTTTAAAATTGGGGCCTGGTTTAGGGTTGGGTAAGATGTATTTTTAATATCACACTGAATGCTACACTCCTGATGGAGAAAAATTTTGGATGTTTTTCCATTCCCCATTATATCCTATGAGATTAATTAGAATGAATGGGCCCATATGGTAAGGGTTAGGGTTAGGGTTAGAGTTCAGTACACACATATGTTCGGTTTAAAATTGGGGTCTGGTTTAGGGTTGGGTAAGATGTATTTTTAATATCACACCGAATGGGACAGTATTGATGGAGAAAAATTTTGGATGTTTTTCCATTCTCCATTATAGCCTATGAGATTTATTAGAATGAATGGGCCCATATGGTAAGGGTTAAAGTTAGGGTTAGAGTTCAGGGCACACTTATGTTTGGGTGAATACTGGGGTTCAGTTTAGGGTTGGATAAGATGTCTTTTTATATCACACTGAATGCTACACTATTGATAGGGAAAAATTTTGGATGTTTTTCATTCTCCATTATAGCCTATGAGATTCACTAGAAAGAATGGGCCCATATGGTAAGGGTTAGGGTTAGGGTTAGAGTTCAGGACACACTTATGTTTGGGTGAATATTGGGGTTGGGTTTAGGGTTGGATAAGATGTATTTTTAATATCACACTGAATGGTACACTCTTGATGGGGAAAAATTTTGGATGTTTTTCCATTCTCCGTTATAGCCTATGAGATTCATTAGAATGAACGGGCCCATATGGTAAGGGTTAGGGTTAGGGTTAGAGTTCAGGACACACTTATGAATGGGTGAATATTGGGGTTGGGTTTAGGGTTGGATAAGTTGTATTTTTAATATCACACTGAATGGTACACTCTTGATGGGGAAAAATTTTGGATGTTTTTCCATGCTCCATTATAGCCTATGAGATTCATTAGAATGAATGGGCCCATATGGTAAGGCTTAGGGTTAGGGTTAGAGTTCAGGACACACTTATGTTTGGGTGAATATTGGGGTTGGGTTTAGGGTTGGATAAGATGTCTTTAATATCACACTGAATGCTACACTCTTGATGGGGAAAAATTTTGGATGTTTTTCCATTCTCCATTATAGCCTATGAGATTCATTAGAATGAATGGGCCCATATGGTAAGGGTTAGGGTTAGGGTTAGAGTTCAGGACACACATATGTTCGGTTTAAGATTGGGGTCTGGTTTAGGGTTGGGTAAGATGTATTTTTAATATCACACTGAATGGTACACTATTGATGGGGAAAAATTTTGGATGTTTTTCCATTCTCCATTATAGCCTATGAGATTCACTAGAATGAATGGGCCCATATGTTAAGGGTTAGGGTTAGGGTTAGAGTTCAGGACACACTTATGTTTGGGTGAATATTGGGGTTGGGTTTAGGGTTGGGAAAGATGTCTTTTTAATATCACACTGAATGCTACACTATTGATGGAGAAAAATTTTGGATGTTTTTCCATTCTCCGTTATAGCCTATGAGATTCATTAGAATGAATGGGCCCATATGGTAAGTGTTAGGGTTAGGGTTAGAGTTCAGGACACACTTATGTTTGGGTGAATATTGGGGTTGGGTTTAGGGTTGTGAAAGATGTCTTTTTAATATCACACTGAATGCTACACTATTGATGGGGAAAAATTTTGGATGTTTTTTCATTCTCCATTATAGCCTATGAGATTCACTAGAATGAATGGGCCCATATGGTAAGGGTTAGGGTTAGGGTTAGAGTTCAGGACACACTTATGTTTGGGTGAATATTGGGGTTGGGTTTAGGGTTGGAAACGATGTATTTTTAATATCACACTGAATGCTACACTATTGATGGGGAAAAATTTTGGATGTTTTTTCATTCTCCATTATAGCCTATGAGATTCACTAGAATGAATGGGCCCATATGGTAAGGGTTAGGGTTAGGGTTAGAGTTCAGGACACACATATGTTCGGTTTAAAATTGGGGTCTGGTTTAGGGTTGGGTAAGATGTATTTTTAATATCACACTGAATGGTACACTATTGATGGGGAAAAATTTTGGATGTTTTTCCATTCTCCATTATAGCCTATGAGATTCATTAGAATGAATGGGCCCATATGGTAAGGGTTAGGGTTAGGGTTAGAGTTCAGGACACACATATGTTCGGTTTAAAATTGGGGTCTGGTTTAGGGTTGTGTAAGACGTATTTTTAATATCACACTGAATGGTACACTCTTGATGGGGAAAAATTTTAGATGTTTTTCCATTCTCCATTATAGCCTATGAGATTCATTAGAATGAATGGGCCCATATGGTAAGGGTTAGGGTTAGGGTTAGAGTTCATGGCACACATATATTCGGTTTAAAATTGGGGTTGGGTTTAGTGTTGGGTAAGATGTATTTTTAATATCACACTGAATGGTACACTATTGATGGAGAAAAATTTTGGATGTTTTTCCATTCTCCATTATAGCCTATGAGATTCATTAGAATGAATGGGCCCATATGGTAAGGGTTAGGGTTAGGGTTAGAGTTCAGGACACACATATGTTCGGTTTAAAATTGGGGTTGGGTTTAGGGTTGGGTAAGATGTATTTTTAATATCACACTGAATGCTACACTATTGATGGAGAAAAATTTTGGATGTTTTTCCATTCTCCGTTATAGCCTATGAGATTCATTAGAATGAATGGGCCCATATGGTAAGGGTTAGGGTTAGGGTTAGAGTTCAGGACACACTTATGTTTGGGTGAATATTGGGGTTGGGTTTAGGGTTGGGAAAGATGTATTTTTAATATCACACTGAATGCTACACTCTTGATGGAGAAAAATTTTGGATGTTTTTCCATTCCCCATTCTATGCTATGAGATTCATTAGAATGAATGAGCCTATATGGTAAGGGTTAGGGTTAGGGTTAGAGTTCAGGACACACTTATGTTTGGGTGAATATTGGGGTTGGGTTTAGGGTTGGATAAGATGTATTTTTAATATCACACTGAATGGTACACTCTTGATGGGGAAAAATTTTGGATGTTTTTCCATTCCCCATTATATCCTAAGAGATTCATTAGAATGAATGGGCCCATATGGTAAGGGTTAGGGTTAGGGTTAGAGTTCAGGACACACTTATGTTTGGGTGAATATTGGGGTTGGGTTTAGGGTTGGAAACAATGTATTTTTAATATCACACTGAATGGTACACTCTTGATGGGGAAAAATTTTGGATGTTTTTCCATTCTCCAATATAGCCTATGAGATTCATTAGAATGAATGGGCACATATGGTAAGGGTTAGGGTTAGGGTTAGAGTTCAGGACACACATATGTTCGGTTTAAAATTGGGGTCTGGTTTAGGGTTGGGTAAGATGTATTTTTAATATCACACTGAATGGTACACTATTGATGGGGAAAATTTTTGGATGTTTTTCCATTCTCCATTATAGCCTATGAGATTCATTAGAATGAATGGGCCCATATGATAAGGGTTAGGGTTAGGGTTAGAGTTCAGTACACACATATGTTCGGTTTAAAATTGGGGTTGGGTTTAGGGTTGGGTAAGATGTATTTTTAATATCACACTGAATGCTACACTATTGATGGGGAAAAATTTTGGATGTTTTTCCATTCTCCATTATAGCCTATGAGATTCATTAGAATGAATGGGTCCATAGGGTAAGGGTTAGGGTTAGGGTTAAAGTTCAGGACACACATATGTTCGGTTTAAAATTGGGGCCTGGTTTAGGGTTGGGTAAGATGTATTTTTAATATCACACTGAATGCTACACTCTTGATGGAGAAAAATTTTGGATGTTTTTCCATTCCCCATTATATCCTATGAGATTCATTAGAATGAATGGGCCCATATGGTAAGGGTTAAAGTTAGGGTTAGAGTTCAGGACACACTTATGTTTGGGTGAATATTGGGGTTCAGTTTAGGGTTGGATAAGATGTCTTTTTATATCACACTGAATGCTACACTATTGATAGGGAAAAATTTTGGATGTTTTTCATTCTCCATTATAGCCTATGAGATTCACTAGAAAGAATGGGCCCATATGGTAAGGGTTAGGGTTAGGGTTAGAGTTCAGGACACACTTATATTTGGGTGAATATTGGGGTTGGGTTTAGGGTTGGATAAGATGTATTTTTAATATCACACTGAATGGTACACTCTTGATGGGGAAAAATTTTGGATGTTTTTCCATTCTCCGTTATAGCCTATGAGATTCATTAGAATGAATGGGCCCATATGGTAAGGGTTAGGGTTAGGGTTAGAGTTCAGGACACACTTATGAATGGGTGAATATTGGGGTTGGGTTTAGGGTTGGATAAGATGTATTTTTAATATCACACTGAATGGTACACTCTTGATGGGGAAAAATTTTGGATGTTTTTCCATGCTCCATTATAGCCTATGAGATTCATTAGAATGAACGGGCCCATATGGTAAGGGTTAGGGTTAGGGTTAAAGTTCATGGCACACATATATTCGGTTTAAAATTGGGGTTGGGTTTAGTGTTGGGTAAGATGTATTTTTAATATCACACTGAATGGTACACTATTGATGGAGAAAAATTTTGGATGTTTTTTCATTCTCCATTATAGCCTATGAGATTCATTAGAATGAATGGGCCCATATGGTAATGGTTAGGGTTAGAGTTCAGGACACACATATGTTCGGTTTAAAATTGGGGTCTGGTTTAGGGTTGGGTAAGATGTATTTTTAATATCACACTGAATGGTACACTATTGATGGGGAAAAATTTTGGATGTTTTTCCATTCTCCATTATAGCCTATGAGATTCATTAGAATGAATGGGCCCATATGGTAAGGGTTAGGGTTAGGGTTAGAGTTCAGGACACACATATGTTCGGTTTAAAATTGGGGTCTGGTTTAGGGTTGGGTAAGATGTATTTTTTAATATCACACTGAATGGTACACTATTCATGGAGAAAAATTTTGGATGTTTTTCCATCCCCATTATATCCTATGAGATTCATTAGAATGAATGGGCCCATATGGTAAGGGTTAGGGTTAGGGTTAGAGTTCAGGACACACTTATGTTTGGGTGAATATTGGGGTTGGGTTTAGGGTTGGAAACGATGTATTTTTAATTTCACACTGAATGGTACACTCTTGATGGGGAAAAATTTTGGATGTTTTTCCATTCTCCAATATAGCCTATGAGATTCATTAGAATGAATGGGCCCATATGGTAAGGGTTAGGGTTAGGGTTAGAGTTCAGGACACACATATGTTCGGTTTAAAATTGGGGTCTGGTTTAGGGTTGGGTAAGATGTATTTTTAATATCACACTGAATGGTACACTATTGATGGGGAAAATTTTTGGATGTTTTTCCATTCTCCATTATAGCCTATGAGATTCATTAGAATGAATGGGCCCATAGGGTTAGGGTTAGGGTTGGGGTTAGAGTTCAGGACACACTTATGTTTGGGTGAATATTGGGGTTGGGTTTAGGGTTGGATAAGATGTATTTTTAATATCACACTGAAGGGTACACTCTTGATGGGGAAAATTTTGGATGTTTTTCCATTCTCCATTATAGCCTATGAGATTCATTAGAATGAATGGGCCCATATGGTGAGGTTTAGGGTTAGGGTTAGAGTTCAGGACACACATATGTTCGGTTTAAAATTGGGGTCTGGTTGAGGGTTGGGTAAGATGTATTTTTAATATCACACTGAATGGTACACTATTGATGGAGAAAAATTTTGGATGTTTTTCCATTCTCCATTATAGCCTATGAGATTCATTAGAATGAATGGGCCCATATGGTAAGGATTAGGGTTAGGGTTAGAGTTGAGGACACACATATGTTCGGTTTAAAATTGGGGTCTGGTTTAGGGTTGGGTAAGATGTATTTTTAATATCACACTGAATGCTACACTATTGAAGGAGAAAAATTTTGGATGTTTTTCCATTCCCCATTATATCCTATGAGATTCATTGGAATGAATGGGCCCATATGGTAAGGGTTAGGGTTAGGGTTAGAGTTCAGGACACACTTATGTTTGGGTGAATTTTGGGGTTGGGTTTAGGGTTGGATAAGATGAATTTTAATATCACACTGAATGGTACACTCTTGATGGGGAAAAATTTTGGATGTTTTTCCATTCTCCATTATAGCCTATGAGATTCATTAGAATGAATGGGCCCATATGGTAAGGGTTAGGGTTAGGGTTAGAGTTCAGGACACACATATGTTCGGTTTAAAATTGGGGTCTGGTTTAGGGTTGGGTAAGATGTATTTTTAATATCACACTGAATGGTACACTATTGATGGAGAAAGATTTTGGATGTTTTTCCATTCCCCATTATATCCTAAGAGATTCATTAGAATGAATGGGCCCATATGGTAAGGGTTAGGGTTAGGGTTAGAGTTCAGGACACACTTATGTTTGGGTGAATATTAAGGTTGGGTTTAGGGTTGGATAAGATGTCTTTTTAATATCACACTGAATGGTACACTCTTGATGGGGAAAAATTTTGGATGTTTTTCCATTCTCCATTATAACCTATGAGATTCATTAGAATGAATGGGTCCATAGGGTAAGGGTTAGGGTTAGGGTTAAAGTTCAGGACACACATATGTTCGGTTTAAAATTGGGGTCTGGTTTAGGGTTGGGTAAGATGTATTTTTAATATCACACTGAATGCTACACTCTTGATGGAGAAAAATTTTGGATGTTTTTCCATTCCCCATTCTATCCTATGAGATTCATTAGAATGAATGGGCCTATATGGTAAGGGTTAGGGTTAGGGTTAGAGTTCAGGACACACTTATGTTTGGGTGAATATTGGGGTTGGGTTTAGGGTTGGATAAGATGTATTTTTAATATCACACTGAATGGTACACTCTTGATGGGGAAAAATTTTGGATGTTTTTCCATTCTCCATTATAGCCTATGAGATTCACTAGAATGAATGGGCCCATATGGTAAGGGTTAGGGTTAGGGTTAGAGTTCAGGACACACTTATGTTTGGGTGAATATTGGGGTTGGGTTTAGGGTTGGAAACGATGTATTTTTAATTTCACACTGAATGGTACACTCTTGATGGGGAAAAATTTTGGATGTTTTTCCATTCTCCAATATAGCCTATGAGATTCATTAGAATGAATGGGCCCATATGGTAAGGGTTAGGGTTAGGGTTAGAGTTCAGGACACACATATGTTCGGTTTAAAATTGGGGTCTGGTTTAGGGTTGGGTAAGATGTATTTTTAATATCACACTGAATGGTACACTATTGATGGGGAAAATTTTTGGATGTTTTTCCATTCTCCATTATAGCCTATGAGATTCATTAGAATGAATGGGCCCATAGGGTTAGGGTTAGGGTTAGGGTTAGAGTTCAGGACACACTTATGTTTGGGTGAATATTGGGGTTGGGTTTAGGGTTGGATAAGATGTATTTTTAATATCACACTGAAGGGTACACTCTTGATGGGGAAAATTTTGGATGTTTTTCCATTCTCCATTATAGCCTATGAGATTCATTAGAATGAATGGGCCCATATGGTGAGGGTTAGGGTTAGGGTTAGAGTTCAGGACACACATATGTTCGGTTTAAAATTGGGGTCTGGTTGAGGGTTGGGTAAGATGTATTTTTAATATCACACTGAATGGTACACTATTGATGGAGAAAAATTTTGGATGTTTTTCCATTCTCCATTATAGCCTATGAGATTCATTAGAATGAATGGGCCCATATGGTAAGGATTAGGGTTAGGGTTAGAGTTCAGGACACACATATGTTCGGTTTAAAATTGGGGTCTGGTTTAGTGTTGGGTAAGATGTATTTTTAATATCAGACTGAATGCTACACTATTGAAGGAGAAAAATTTTGGATTTTTTTCCATTCCCCATTATATCCTATGAGATTCATTGGAATGAATGGGCCCATATGGTAAGGGTTAGGGTTAGGGTTAGAGTTCAGGACACACTTATGTTTGGGTGAATTTTGGGGTTGGGTTTAGGGTTGGATAAGATGTCTTTTTAATATCACACTGAATGGTACACTCTTGATGGGGAAAAATTTTGGATGTTTTTCCATTCTCCATTATAGCCTATGAGATTCATTAGAATGAATGGGTCCATAGGGTAAGGGTTAGGGTTAGGGTTAAAGTTCAGGACACACATATGTTCGGTTTAAAATTGGGGCCTGGTTTAGGGTTGGGTAAGATGTATTTTTAATATCACACTGAATGCTACACTCCTGATGGAGAAAAATTTTGGATGTTTTTCCATTCCCCATTATATCCTATGAGATTCATTAGAATGAATGGGCCCATATGGTAAGGGTTAGGGTTAGGGTTAGAGTTCAGTACACACATATGTTCGGTTTAAAATTGGGGTCTGGTTTAGGGTTGGGTAAGATGTATTTTTAATATCACACCGAATGGTACAGTATTGATGGAGAAAAATTTTGGATGTTTTTCCATTCTCCATTATAGCCTATGAGATTTATTAGAATGAATGGGCCCATATGGTAAGGGTTAAAGTTAGGGTTAGAGTTCAGGACACACTTATGTTTGGGTGAATACTGGGGTTCAGTTTAGGGTTGGATAAGATGTCTTTTTATATCACACTGAATGCTACACTATTGATAGGGAAAAATTTTGGATGTTTTTCATTCTCCATTATAGCCTATGAGATTCACTAGAAAGAATGGGCCCATATGGTAAGGGTTAGGGTTAGGGTTAGAGTTCAGGACACACTTATGTTTGGGTGAATATTGGGGTTGGGTTTAGGGTTGGATAAGATGTATTTTTAATATCACACTGAATGGTACACTCTTGATGGGGAAAAATTTTGGATGTTTTTCCATTCTCCGTTATAGCCTATGAGATTCATTAGAATGAACGGGCCCATATGGTAAGGGTTAGGGTTAGGGTTAGAGTTCAGGACACACTTATGAATGGGTGAATATTGGGGTTGGGTTTAGGGTTGGATAAGATGTATTTTTAATATCACACCGAATGGTACAGTATTGATGGAGAAAAATTTTGGATGTTTTTCCATTCTCCATTATAGCCTATGAGATTTATTAGAATGAATGGGCCCATATGGTAAGGGTTAAAGTTAGGGTTAGAGTTCAGGACACACTTATGTTTGGGTGAATACTGGGGTTCAGTTTAGGGTTGGATAAGATGTCTTTTTATATCACACTGAATGCTACACTATTGATAGGGAAAAATTTTGGATGTTTTTCATTCTCCATTATAGCCTATGAGATTCACTAGAAAGAATGGGCCCATATGGTAAGGGTTAGGGTTAGGGTTAGAGTTCAGGACACACTTATGTTTGGGTGAATATTGGGGTTGGGTTTAGGGTTGGATAAGATGTCTTTAATATCACACTGAATGCTACACTCTTGATGGGGAAAAATTTTGGATGTTTTTCATTCTCCATTATAGCCTATGAGATTCACTAGAAAGAATGGGCCCATATGGTAAGGGTTAGGGTTAGGGTTAGAGTTCAGGACACACTTATGTTTGGGTGAATATTGGGGTTGGGTTTAGGGTTGGATAAGATGTATTTTTAATATCACACTGAATGGTACACTCTTGATGGGGAAAAATTTTGGATGTTTTTCCATTCTCCGTTATAGCCTATGAGATTCATTAGAATGAACGGGCCCATATGGTAAGGGTTAGGGTTAGGGTTAGAGTTCAGGACACACTTATGAATGGGTGAATATTGGGGTTGGGTTTAGGGTTGGATAAGATGTATTTTTAATATCACACTGAATGGTACACTCTTGATGGGGAAAAATTTTGGATGTTTTTCCATGCTCCATTATAGCCTATGAGATTCATTAGAATGAATGGGCCCATATGGTAAGGCTTAGGGTTAGGGTTAGAGTTCAGGACACACTTATGTTTGGGTGAATATTGGGGTTGGGTTTAGGGTTGGATAAGATGTCTTTAATATCACACTGAATGCTACACTCTTGATGGGGAAAAATTTTGGATGTTTTTCCATTCTCCATTATAGCCTATGAGATTCATTAGAATGAATGGGCCCATATGGTAAGGGTTAGGGTTAGGGTTAGAGTTCAGGACACACATATGTTCGGTTTAAGATTGGGGTCTGGTTTAGGGTTGGGTAAGATGTATTTTTAATATCACACTGAATGGTACACTATTGATGGGGAAAAATTTTGGATGTTTTTCCATTCTCCATTATAGCCTATGAGATTCACGAGAATGAATGGGCCCATATGTTAAGGGTTAGGGTTAGGGTTAGAGTTCAGGACACACTTATGTTTGGGTGAATATTGGGGTTGGGTTTAGGATTGGGAAAGATGTCTTTTTAATATCACACTGAATGCTACACTAGTGATGGAGAAAAATTTTGGATGTTTTTCCATTCTCCGTTATAGCCTATGAGATTCATTAGAATGAATGGGCCCATATGGTAAGGGTTAGGGTTAGGGTTAGAGTTCAGGACACACTTATGTTTGGGTGAATATTGGGGTTGGGTTTAGGGTTGTGAAAGATGTCTTTTTAATATCACACTGAATGCTACACTATTGATGGGGAAAAATTTTGGATGTTTTTTCATTCTCCATTATAGCCTATGAGATTCACTAGAATGAATGGGCCCATATGGTAAGGGTTAGGGTTAGGGTTAGAGTTCAGGACACACTTATGTTTGGGTGAATATTGGGGTTGGGTTTAGGGTTGGAAACGATGTATTTTTAATATCACACTGAATGCTACACTATTGATGGGGAAAAATTTTGGATGTTTTTTCATTCTCCATTATAGCCTATGAGATTCACTAGAATGAATGGGCCCATATGGTAAGGGTTAGGGTTAGGGTTAGAGTTCAGGACACACATATGTTCGGTTTAAAATTGGGGTCTGGTTTAGGGTTGGGTAAGATGTATTTTTAATATCACACTGAATGGTACACTATTGATGGGGAAAAATTTTGGATGTTTTTCCATTCTCCATTATAGCCTATGAGATTCATTAGAATGAATGGGCCCATATGGTAAGGGTTAGGGTTAGGGTTAGAGTTCAGGACACACATATGTTCGGTTTAAAATTGGGGTCTGGTTTAGGGTTGTGTAAGACGTATTTTTAATATCACACTGAATGGTACACTCTTGATGGGGAAAAATTTTAGATGTTTTTCCATTCTCCATTATAGCCTATGAGATTCATTAGAATGAATGGGCCCATATGGTAAGGGTTAGGGTTAGGGTTAGAGTTCATGGCACACTTATGTTTGGGTGAATATTGGGGTTGGGTTTAGGGTTGGATAAGATGTATTTTTAATATCACACTGAATGGTACACTCTTGATGGGGAAAAATTTTGGATGTTTTTCCATTCTCCATTATAGCCTATGAGATTCACTAGAATGAATGGGCCCATATGGTAAGGGTTAGGGTTAGGGTTAGAGTTCAGGACACACTTATGTTTGGGTGAATATTGGGGTTGGGTTTAGGGTTGGAAACAATGTATTTTTAATTTCACACTGAATGGTACACTCTTGATGGGGAAAAATTTTGGATGTTTTTCCATTCTCCAATATAGCCTATGAGATTCATTAGAATGAATGGGCCCATATGGTAAGGGTTAGGGTTAGGGTTAGAGTTCAGGACACACATATGTTCGGTTTAAAATTGGGGTCTGGTTTAGGGTTGGGTAAGATGTATTTTTAATATCACACTGAATGGTACACTATTGATGGGGAAAATTTTTGGATGTTTTTCCATTCTCCATTATAGCCTATGAGATTCATTAGAATGAATGGGCCCATAGGGTTAGGGTTAGGGTTAGAGTTCAGGACACACTTATGTTTGGGTGAATATTGGGGTTGGGTTTAGGGTTGGATAAGATGTATTTTTAATATCACACTGAAGGGTACACTCTTGATGGGGAAAATTTTGGATGTTTTTCCATTCTCCATTATAGCCTATGAGATTCATTAGAATGAATGGGCCCATATGGTGAGGGTTAGGGTTAGGGTTAGAGTTCAGGACACACATATGTTCGGTTTAAAATTGGGGTCTGGTTGAGGGTTGGGTAAGATGTATTTTTAATATCACACTGAATGGTACACTATTGATGGAGAAAAATTTTGGATGTTTTTCCATTCTCCATTATAGCCTATGAGATTCATTAGAATGAATGGGCCCATATGGTAAGGATTAGGGTTAGGGTTAGAGTTCAGGACACACATATGTTCGGTTTAAAATTGGGGTCTGGTTTAGGGTTGGGTAAGATGTATTTTTAATATCACACTGAATGCTACACTATTGAAGGAGAAAAATTTTGGATGTTTTTCCATTCCCCATTATATCCTATGAGATTCATTGGAATGAATGGGCCCATATGGTATGGGTTAGGGTTAGGGTTAGAGTTCAGGACACACTTATGTTTGGGTGAATTTTGGGGTTGGGTTTAGGGTTGGATAAGATGTCTTTTTAATATCACACTGAATGGTACACTCTTGATGGGGAAAAATTTTGGATGTTTTTCCATTCTCCATTATAGCCTATGAGATTCATTAGAATGAATGGGTCCATAGGGTAAGGGTTAGGGTTAGGGTTAAAGTTCAGGACACACATATGTTCGGTTTAAAATTGGGGCCTGGTTTAGGGTTGGGTAAGATGTATTTTTAATATCACACTGAATGCTACACTCTTGATGGAGAAAAATTTTGGATGTTTTTCCATTCCCCATTATATCCTATGAGATTCATTAGAATGAATGGGCCCATATGTAAAGGGTTAGGGTTAGGGTTAGAGTTCAGTACACACATATGTTCGGTTTAAAATTGGGGTCTGGTTTAGGGTTGGGTGAGATGATTTTTTAATATCACACCGAATGGTACAGTATTGATGGAGAAAAATTTTGGATGTTTTTCCATTCTCCATTATAGCCTATGAGATTCATTAGAATGAATGGGCCCATATGGTAAGGGTTCGGGTTATGGTTAGAGTTCAGGACACACATATGTTCGGTTTAAAATTGGGGTCTGGTTTAGGGTTGGGTAAGATGTATTTTTAATATCACACTGAATGTTACACTATTGATGGAGAAAAATTTTGGATGTTTTTCCATTCCCCATTATATCCTATGAGATTCATTAGAATGAATGGGCCCATATGGTAAGGGTTAGGGTTAGAGTTCAGGACACACTTATGTTTGGGTGAATATTGGGGTTGGGTTTAGGGTTGGATAAGATGTCTTTTTAATGTCACACTGAATGCTACACTATTGATAGGGAAAATTTTTGGATGTTTTTCATTCTCCATTATAGCCTATGAGATACACTAGAAAGAATGGGCCCATATGGTAAGGGTTAGGGTTATGGTTAGAGTTCAGGACACACATATGTTCGGTTTAAAATTGGGGTTGGGTTTAGGTTTGGGTAAGATGTATTTTTAATATCACACTGAATGCTACACTATTGATGGAGAAAAATTTTGGATGTTTTTCCATTCTCCATTATAGCCTATGAGATTCATTAGAATGAATGGGCCCATATGGTAAGGGTTAGGGTTAGGGTTAGAGTTCAGGACACACATATGTTCGGTTTAAAATTGGGGTTGGGTTTAGGGTTGGGTAAGATGTATTTTTAATATCACACTGAATGCTACACTATTGATGGAGAAAAATTTTGGATGTTTTTCCATTCTCCGTTATAGCCTATGAGATTCATTAGAATGAATGGGCCCATATGGTAAGGGTTAGGGTTAGGGTTAGAGTTCAGGACACACATATGTTCGGTTTAAAATTGGGGTTGGGTTTAGGGTTGGGAAAGATGTCTTTTTAATATCACACTGAATGCTACACTATTGATGGGGAAAAATTTTGGATGTTTTTTCATTCTCCGTTATAGCCTATGAGATTCACTAGAATGAATGGGCCCATATGGTAAGGGTTAGGGTTAGGGTTAGAGTTCAGGACACACTTATGTTTGGGTGAATATTGGGGTTGGGTTTAGGGTTGGAAACGATGTATTTTTAATATCACACTGAATGCTACACTATTGATGGGGAAAAATTTTGGATGTTTTTTCATTCTCCATTATAGCCTATGAGATTCACTAGAATGAATGGGCCCATATGGTAAGGGTTAGGGTTAGGGTTAGAGTTCAGGACACACATATGTTCGGTTTAAAATTGGGGTCTGGTTTAGGGTTGGGTAAGATGTATTTTTAATATCACACTGAATGGTACACTATTGATGGGGAAAAATTTTGGATGTTTTTCCATTCTCCATTATAGCCTATGAGATTCATTAGAATGAATGGGCCCATATGGTAAGGGTTAGGGTTAGGGTTAGAGTTCAGGACACACATATGTTCGGTTTAAAATTGGGGTCTGGTTTAGGGTTGTGTAAGACGTATTTTTAATATCACACTGAATGGTACACTCTTGATGGGGAAAAATTTTAGATGTTTTTCCATTCTCCATTATAGCCTATGAGATTCATTAGAATGAATGGGCCCATATGGTAAGGGTTAGGGTTAGGGTTAGAGTTCATGGCACACTTATGTTTGGGTGAATATTGGGGTTGGGTTTAGGGTTGGATAAGATGTATTTTTAATATCACACTGAATGGTACACTCTTGATGGGGAAAAATTTTGGATGTTTTTCCATTCTCCATTATAGCCTATGAGATTCACTAGAATGAATGGGCCCATATGGTAAGGGTTAGGGTTAGGGTTAGAGTTCAGGACACACTTACGTTTGGGTGAATATTGGGGTTGGGTTTAGGGTTGGAAACAATGTATTTTTAATTTCACACTGAATGGTACACTCTTGATGGGGAAAAATTTTGGATGTTTTTCCATTCTCCAATATAGCCTATGAGATTCATTAGAATGAATGGGCCCATATGGTAAGGGTTAGGGTTAGGGTTAGAGTTCAGGACACACATATGTTCGGTTTAAAATTGGGGTCTGGTTTAGGGTTGGGTAAGATGTATTTTTAATATCACACTGAATGGTACACTATTGATGGGGAAAATTTTTGGATGTTTTTCCATTCTCCATTATAGCCTATGAGATTCATTAGAATGAATGGGCCCATAGGGTTAGGGTTAGGGTTAGAGTTCAGGACACACTTATGTTTGGGTGAATATTGGGGTTGGGTTTAGGGTTGGATAAGATGTATTTTTAATATCACACTGAAGGGTACACTCTTGATGGGGAAAATTTTGGATGTTTTTCCATTCTCCATTATAGCCTATGAGATTCATTAGAATGAATGGGCCCATATGGTGAGGGTTAGGGTTAGGGTTAGAGTTCAGGACACACATATGTTCGGTTTAAAATTGGGGTCTGGTTGAGGGTTGGGTAAGATGTATTTTTAATATCACACTGAATGGTACACTATTGATGGAGAAAAATTTTGGATGTTTTTCCATTCTCCATTATAGCCTATGAGATTCATTAGAATGAATGGGCCCATATGGTAAGGATTAGGGTTAGGGTTAGAGTTCAGGACACACATATGTTCGGTTTAAAATTGGGGTCTGGTTTAGGGTTGGGTAAGATGTATTTTTAATATCACACTGAATGCTACACTATTGAAGGAGAAAAATTTTGGATGTTTTTCCATTCCCCATTATATCCTATGAGATTCATTGGAATGAATGGGCCCATATGGTATGGGTTAGGGTTAGGGTTAGAGTTCAGGACACACTTATGTTTGGGTGAATTTTGGGGTTGGGTTTAGGGTTGGATAAGATGTCTTTTTAATATCACACTGAATGGTACACTCTTGATGGGGAAAAATTTTGGATGTTTTTCCATTCTCCATTATAGCCTATGAGATTCATTAGAATGAATGGGTCCATAGGGTAAGGGTTAGGGTTAGGGTTAAAGTTCAGGACACACATATGTTCGGTTTAAAATTGGGGCCTGGTTTAGGGTTGGGTAAGATGTATTTTTAATATCACACTGAATGCTACACTCTTGATGGAGAAAAATTTTGGATGTTTTTCCATTCCCCATTATATCCTATGAGATTCATTAGAATGAATGGGCCCATATGTAAAGGGTTAGGGTTAGGGTTAGAGTTCAGTACACACATATGTTCGGTTTAAAATTGGGGTCTGGTTTAGGGTTGGGTGAGATGATTTTTTAATATCACACCGAATGGTACAGTATTGATGGAGAAAAATTTTGGATGTTTTTCCATTCTCCATTATAGCCTATGAGATTCATTAGAATGAATGGGCCCATATGGTAAGGGTTCGGGTTATGGTTAGAGTTCAGGACACACATATGTTCGGTTTAAAATTGGGGTCTGGTTTAGGGTTGGGTAAGATGTATTTTTAATATCACACTGAATGTTACACTATTGATGGAGAAAAATTTTGGATGTTTTTCCATTCCCCATTATATCCTATGAGATTCATTAGAATGAATGGGCCCATATGGTAAGGGTTAGGGTTAGAGTTCAGGACACACTTATGTTTGGGTGAATATTGGGGTTGGGTTTAGGGTTGGATAAGATGTCTTTTTAATGTCACACTGAATGCTACACTATTGATAGGGAAAATTTTTGGATGTTTTTCATTCTCCATTATAGCCTATGAGATACACTAGAAAGAATGGGCCCATATGGTAAGGGTTAGGGTTATGGTTAGAGTTCAGGACACACATATGTTCGGTTTAAAATTGGGGTTGGGTTTAGGGTTGGGTAAGATGTATTTTTAATATCACACTGAATGCTACACTATTGATGGAGAAAAATTTTGGATGTTTTTCCATTCTCCATTATAGCCTATGAGATTCATTAGAATGAATGGGCCCATATGGTAAGGGTTAGGGTTAGGGTTAGAGTTCAGGACACACATATGTTCGGTTTAAAATTGGGGTTGGGTTTAGGGTTGGGTAAGATGTATTTTTAATATCACACTGAATGCTACACTATTGATGGAGAAAAATTTTGGATGTTTTTCCATTCTCCGTTATAGCCTATGAGATTCATTAGAATGAATGGGCCCATATGGTAAGGGTTAGGGTTAGGGTTAGAGTTCAGGACACACATATGTTCGGTTTAAAATTGGGGTTGGGTTTAGGGTTGGGAAAGATGTCTTTTTAATATCACACTGAATGCTACACTATTGATGGGGAAAAATTTTGGATGTTTTTTCATTCTCCGTTATAGCCTATGAGATTCACTAGAATGAATGGGCCCATATGGTAAGGGTTAGGGTTAGGGTTAGAGTTCAGGACACACTTATGTTTGGGTGAATATTGGGGTTGGGTTTAGGGTTGGATAAGATGTATTTTTAATATCACACTGAATGGTACACTCTTGATGGGGAAAAATTTTAGATGTTTTTCCATTCTCCATTATAGCCTATGAGATTCATTAGAATGAATGTGCCCATATGGTAAGGGTTAGGGTTAGGGTTAGAGTTCATGGCACACATATATTCGGTTTAAAATTGGGGTTGGGTTTAGTGTTGGGTAAGATGTATTTTTAATATCACACTGAATGGTACAGTATTGATGGAGAAAAATTTTGGATGTTTTTCCATTCTCCATTATAGCCTATGAGATTCATTAGAATGAATGGGCCCATAGGGTAAGGGTTAGGGTTATGGTTAGAGTTCAGGACACACATATGTTCGGTTTAAAATTGGGGTCTGGTTTAGGGTTGGGTAAGATGTATTTTTAATATCACACTGAATGTTACACTATTGATGGAGAAAAATTTTGGATGTTTTTCCATTCCCCATTATATCCTATGAGATTCATTAGAATGAATGGGCCCATATGGTAAGGGTTAGGGTTAGAGTTCAGGACACACTTATGTTTGGGTGAATATTGGGGTTGGGTTTAGGGTTGGATAAGATGTCTTTTTAATGTCACACTGAATGCTACACTATTGATAGGGAAAAATATTGGATGTTTTTCATTCTCCATTATAGCCTATGAGATACACTAGAAAGAATGGGCCCATATGGTAAGGGTTAGGGTTAGGGTTAGAGTTCAGGACACACATATGTTCGGTTTAAAATTGGGGTTGGGTTTAGGGTTGGGTAAGATGTATTTTTAATATCACACTGAATGCTACACTATTGATGGAGAAAAATTTTGGATGTTTTTCCATTCCCCATTATATCCTATGAGATTCATTAGAATGAATGGGCCCATATGGTAAGGGTTAGGGTTAGGGTTAGAGTTCAGTACACACATATGTTCGGTTTAAAATTGGGGTCTGGTTTAGGGTTGGGTAAGATGTATTTTTAATATCACACCGAATGGTACAGTATTGATGGAGAAAAATTTTGGATGTTTTTCCATTCTCCATTATAGCCTATGAGATTCATTAGAATGAATGGGCCCATATGGTAAGCGTTAAAGTTAGGGTTAGAGTTCAGGGCACACTTATGTTTGGGTGAATACTGGGGTTCAGTTTAGGGTTGGATAAGATGTCTTTTTAATATCACACTGAATGCTACACTATTGATAGGGAAAAATTTTGGATGTTTTTCATTCTCCATTATAGCCTATGAGATTCACTAGAAAGAATGGGCCCATATGGTAAGGGTTAGGGTTAGGGTTAGAGTTCAGGACACACTTATGTTTGGGTGAATATTGGGGTTGGGTTTAGGGTTGGATAAGATGTATTTTTAATATCACACTGAATGGTACACTCTTGATGGGGAAAAATTTTGGATGTTTTTCCATTCTCCGTTATAGCCTATGAGATTCATTAGAATGAACGGGCCCATATGGTAAGGGTTAGGGTTAGGGTTAGAGTTCAGGACACACTTATGAATGGGTGAATATTGGGGTTGGGTTTAGGGTTGGATAAGATGTATTTTTAATATCACACTGAATGGTACACTCTTGATGGGGAAAAATTTTGGATGTTTTTCCATGCTCCATTATAGCCTATGAGATTCATTAGAATGAATGGGCCCATATGGTAAGGCTTAGGGTTAGGGTTAGAGTTCAGGACACACTTATGTTTGGGTGAATATTGGGGTTGGGTTTAGGGTTGGATAAGATGTCTTTAATATCACACTGAATGCTACACTCTTGATGGGGAAAAATTTTGGATGTTTTTCCATTCTCCATTATAGCCTATGAGATTCATTAGAATGAATGGGCCCATATGGTAAGGGTTAGGGTTAGGGTTAGAGTTCATGGCACACATATATTCGGTTTAAAATTGGGGTTGGGTTTAGTGTTGGGTAAGATGTATTTTTAATATCACACTGAATGGTACACTATTGATGGGGAAAAATTTTGGATGTTTTTCCATTCTCCATTATAGCCTATGAGATTCATTAGAATGAATGGGCCCATATGGTAAGGGTTAGGGTTAGGGTTAGAGTTCAGGACACACATATGTTCGGTTTAAGATTGGGGTCTGGTTTAGGGTTGGGTAAGATGTATTTTTAATATCACACTGAATGGTACAGTATTGATGGAGAAAAATTTTGGATGTTTTTCCATTCTCCATTATAGCCTATGAGATTCATTAGAATGAATGGGCCCATATGGTAAGGGTTAGGGTTATGGTTAGAGTTCAGGACACACATATGTTCGGTTTAAAATTGGGGTCTGGTTTAGGGTTGGGTAAGATGTATTTTTAATATCACACTGAATGTTACACTATTGATGGAGAAAAATTTTGGATGTTTTTCCATTCCCCATTATATCCTATGAGATTCATTAGAATGAATGGGCCCATATGGTAAGGGTTAGGGTTAGAGTTCAGGACACACTTATGTTTGGGTGAATATTGGGGTTGGGTTTAGGGTTGGATAAGATGTCTTTTTAATGTCACACTGAATGCTACACTATTGATAGGGAAAAATATTGGATGTTTTTCATTCTCCATTATAGCCTATGAGATACACTAGAAAGAATGGGCCCATATGGTAAGGGTTAGGGTTAGGGTTAGAGTTCAGGACACACATATGTTCGGTTTAAAATTGGGGTTGGGTTTAGGGTTGGGTAAGATGTATTTTTAATATCACACTGAATGCTACACTATTGATGGAGAAAAATTTTGGATGTTTTTCCATTCCCCATTATATCCTATGAGATTCATTAGAATGAATGGGCCCATATGGTAAGGGTTAGGGTTAGGGTTAGAGTTCAGTACACACATATGTTCGGTTTAAAATTGGGGTCTGGTTTAGGGTTGGGTAAGATGTATTTTTAATATCACACCGAATGGTACAGTATTGATGGAGAAAAATTTTGGATGTTTTTCCATTCTCCATTATAGCCTATGAGATTCATTAGAATGAATGGGCCCATATGGTAAGCGTTAAAGTTAGGGTTAGAGTTCAGGGCACACTTATGTTTGGGTGAATACTGGGGTTCAGTTTAGGGTTGGATAAGATGTCTTTTTAATATCACACTGAATGCTACACTATTGATAGGGAAAAATTTTGGATGTTTTTCATTCTCCATTATAGCCTATGTGATTCACTAGAAAGAATGGGCCCATATGGTAAGGGTTAGGGTTAGGGTTAGAGTTCAGGACACACTTATGTTTGGGTGAATATTGGGGTTGGGTTTAGGGTTGGATAAGATGTATTTTTAATATCACACTGAATGGTACACTCTTGATGGGGAAAAATTTTGGATGTTTTTCCATTCTCCGTTATAGCCTATGAGATTCATTAGAATGAACGGGCCCATATGGTAAGGGTTAGGGTTAGGGTTAGAGTTCAGGACACACTTATGAATGGGTGAATATTGGGGTTGGGTTTAGGGTTGGATAAGATGTATTTTTAATATCACACTGAATGGTACACTCTTGATGGGGAAAAATTTTGGATGTTTTTCCATGCTCCATTATAGCCTATGAGATTCATTAGAATGAATGGGCCCATATGGTAAGGCTTAGGGTTAGGGTTAGAGTTCAGGACACACTTATGTTTGGGTGAATATTGGGGTTGGGTTTAGGGTTGGATAAGATGTCTTTAATATCACACTGAATGCTACACTCTTGATGGGGAAAAATTTTGGATGTTTTTCCATTCTCCATTATAGCCTATGAGATTCATTAGAATGAATGGGCCCATATGGTAAGGGTTAGGGTTAGGGTTAGAGTTCCTGGCACACATATATTCGGTTTAAAATTGGGGTTGGGTTTAGTGTTGGGTAAGATGTATTTTTAATATCACACTGAATGGTACACTATTGATGGGGAAAATTTTGGATGTTTTTCCATTCTCCATTATAGCCTATGAGATTCATTAGAATGAATGGGCCCATATGGTAAGGGTTAGGGTTAGGGTTAGAGTTCAGGACACACATATGTTCGGTTTAAGATTGGGGTCTGGTTTAGGGTTGGGTAAGATGTATTTTTAATATCACACTGAATGGTACACTATTGATGGGGAAAAATTTTGGATGTTTTTCCATTCTCCATTATAGCCTATGAGATTCATTAGAATGAATGGGCCCATATGGTAAGGGTTAGGGTTAGGGTTAGAGTTCAGGACACACATATGTTCGGTTTAAAATTGGGGTCTGGTTTAGGGTTGGGTAAGATGTATTTTTAATATCACACTGAATGGTACAGTATTGATGGAGAAAAATTTTGGATGTTTTTCCATTCTCCATTATAGCCTATGAGATTCATTAGAATGAATGGGCCCATATGGTAAGGGTTAGGGTTATGGTTAGAGTTCAGGACACACATATGTTCGGTTTAAAATTGGGGTCTGGTTTAGGGTTGGGTAAGATGTATTTTTAATATCACACTGAATGTTACACTATTGATGGAGAAAAATTTTGGATGTTTTTCCATTCCCCATTATATCCTATGAGATTCATTAGAATGAATGGGCCCATATGGTAAGGGTTAGGGTTAGAGTTCAGGACACACTTATGTTTGGGTGAATATTGGGGTTGGGTTTAGGGTTGGATAAGATGTCTTTTTAATGTCACACTGAATGCTACACTATTGATAGGGAAAAATTTTGGATGTTTTTCATTCTCCATTATAGCCTATGAGATACACTAGAAAGAATGGGCCCATATGGTAAGGGTTAGGGTTAGGGTTAGAGTTCAGGACACACATATGTTCGGTTTAAAATTGGGGTTGGGTTTAGGGTTGGGTAAGATGTATTTTTAATATCACACTGAATGCTACACTATTGATGGAGAAAAATTTTGGATGTTTGTCCATTCTCCATTATAGCCTATGAGATTCATTAGAATGAATGGGCCCATATGGTAAGGGTTAGGGTTAGGGTTAGAGTTCAGGACACACATATGTTCGGTTTAAAATTGGGGTTGGGTTTAGGGTTGGGTAAGATGTATTTTTAATATCACACTGAATGCTACACTATTGATGGAGAAAAATTTTGGATGTTTTTCCATTCTCCGTTATAGCCTATGAGATTCATTAGAATGAATGGGCCCATATGGTAAGGGTTAGGGTTAGGGTTAGAGTTCAGGACACACTTATGTTTGGGTGAATATTGGGGTTGGGTTTAGGGTTGGGAAAGATGTCTTTTTAATATCACACTGAATGCTACACTATTGATGGGGAAAAATTTTGGATGTTTTTTCATTCTCCATTATAGCCTATGAGATTCACTAGAATGAATGGGCCCATATGGTAAGGGTTAGGGTTAGGGTTAGAGTTCAGGACACACTTATGTTTGGGTGAATATTGGGGTTGGGTTTAGGGTTGGATAAGATGTATTTTTAATATCACACTGAATGGTACACTCTTGATGGGGAAAAATTTTAGATGTTTTTCCATTCTCCATTATAGCCTATGAGATTCAATACAATGAATGGGCCCATATGGTAAGGGTTAGGGTTAGGGTTAGAGTTCATGGCACACATATATTCGGTTTAAAATTGGGGTTGGGTTTAGTGTTGGGTAAGATGTATTTTTAATATCACACTGAATGGTACACTATTGATGGGGAAAAATTTTGGATGTTTTTCCATTCTCCATTATAGCCTATGAGATTCATTAGAATGAATGGGCCCATATGGTAAGGGTTAGGGTTAGGGTTAGAGTTCAGGACACACATATGTTCGGTTTAAGATTGGGGTCTGGTTTAGGGTTGGGTAAGATGTATTTTTAATATCACACTGAATGGTACACTATTGATGGGGAAAAATTTTGGATGTTTTTCCATTCTCCATTATAGCCTATGAGATTCATTAGAATGAATGGGCCCATATGGTAAGGGTTAGGGTTAGGGTTAGAGTTCAGGACACACATATGTTCGGTTTAAAATTGGGGTCTGGTTTAGTGTTGGGTAAGATGTATTTTTAATATCACACTGAATGGTACACTATTGATGGGGAAAAATTTTGGATGTTTTTCCATTCTCCATTATAGCCTATGAGATTCATTAGAATGAATGGGCCCATATGGTAAGGGTTAGGGTTAGGGTTAGAGTTCAGGACACACATATGTTCGGTTTAAAATTGGGGTCTGGTTTAGGGTTGGGTAAGATGTATTTTTAATATCACACTGAATGGTACAGTATTGATGGAGAAAAATTTTGGATGTTTTTCCATTCTCCATTATAGCCTATGAGATTCATTAGAATGAATGGGCCCATATGGTAAGGGTTAGGGTTATGGTTAGAGTTCAGGACACACATATGTTCGGTTTAAAATTGGGGTCTGGTTTAGGGTTGGGTAAGATGTATTTTTAATATCACACTGAATGTTACACTATTGATGGAGAAAAATTTTGGATGTTTTTCCATTCCCCATTATATCCTATGAGATTCATTAGAATGAATGGGCCCATATGGTAAGGGTTAGGGTTAGAGTTCAGGACACACTTATGTTTGGGTGAATATTGGGGTTGGGTTTAGGGTTGGATAAGATGTCTTTTTAATGTCACACTGAATGCTACACTATTGATAGGGAAAAATTTTGGATGTTTTTCATTCTCCATTATAGCCTATGAGATACACTAGAAAGAATGGGCCCATATGGTAAGGGTTAGGGTTAGGGTTAGAGTTCAGGACACACATATGTTCGGTTTAAAATTGGGGTTGGGTTTAGGGTTGGGTAAGATGTATTTTTAATATCACACTGAATGCTACACTATTGATGGAGAAAAATTTTGGATGTTTGTCCATTCTCCATTATAGCCTATGAGATTCATTAGAATGAATGGGCCCATATGGTAAGGGTTAGGGTTAGGGTTAGAGTTCAGGACACACATATGTTCGGTTTAAAATTGGGGTTGGGTTTAGGGTTGGGTAAGATGTATTTTTAATATCACACTGAATGCTACACTATTGATGGAGAAAAATTTTGGATGTTTTTCCATTCTCCGTTATAGCCTATGAGATTCATTAGAATGAATGGGCCCATATGGTAAGGGTTAGGGTTAGGGTTAGAGTTCAGGACACACTTATGTTTGGGTGAATATTGGGGTTGGGTTTAGGGTTGGGAAAGATGTCTTTTTAATATCACACTGAATGCTACACTATTGATGGGGAAAAATTTTGGATGTTTTTTCATTCTCCATTATAGCCTATGAGATTCACTAGAATGAATGGGCCCATATGGTAAGGGTTAGGGTTAGGGTTAGAGTTCAGGACACACTTATGTTTGGGTGAATATTGGGGTTGGGTTTAGGGTTGGATAAGATGTATTTTTAATATCACACTGAATGGTACACTCTTGATGGGGAAAAATTTTAGATGTTTTTCCATTCTCCATTATAGCCTATGAGATTCAATACAATGAATGGGCCCATATGGTAAGGGTTAGGGTTAGGGTTAGAGTTCATGGCACACATATATTCGGTTTAAAATTGGGGTTGGGTTTAGTGTTGGGTAAGATGTATTTTTAATATCACACTGAATGGTACACTATTGATGGGGAAAAATTTTGGATGTTTTTCCATTCTCCATTATAGCCTATGAGATTCATTAGAATGAATGGGCCCATATGGTAAGGGTTAGGGTTAGGGTTAGAGTTCAGGACACACATATGTTCGGTTTAAGATTGGGGTCTGGTTTAGGGTTGGGTAAGATGTATTTTTAATATCACACTGAATGGTACACTATTGATGGGGAAAAATTTTGGATGTTTTTCCATTCTCCATTATAGCCTATGAGATTCATTAGAATGAATGGGCCCATATGGTAAGGGTTAGGGTTAGGGTTAGAGTTCAGGACACACATATGTTCGGTTTAAAATTGGGGTCTGGTTTAGGGTTGGGTAAGATGTATTTTTAATATCACACTGAATGGTACAGTATTGATGGAGAAAAATTTTGGATGTTTTTCCATTCTCCATTATATCCTATGAGATTCATTAGAATGAATGGGCCCATATGGTAAGGGTTAGGGTTAGAGTTCAGGACACACTTATGTTTGGGTGAATATTGGGGTTGGGTTGAGGGTTGGATAAGATGTCTTTTTAATGTCACACTGAATGCTACACTATTGATAGGGAAAAATTTTGGATGTTTTTCATTCTCCATTATAGCCTATGAGATACACTAGAAAGAATGGGCCCATATGGTAAGGGTTAGGGTTAGGGTTAGAGTTCAGGACACACATATGTTCGGTTTAAAATTGGGGTTGGGTTTAGGGTTGGGTAAGATGTATTTTTAATATCACACTGAATGCTACGCTATTGATGGAGAAAAATTTTGGATGTTTTTCCATTCTCCATTATAGCCTATGAGATTCATTAGAATGAATGGGCCCATATGGTAAGGGTTAGGGTTAGGGTTAGAGTTCAGGACACACATATGTTCGGTTTAAAATTGGGGTTGGGTTTAGGGTTGGGTAAGATGTATTTTTAATATCACACTGAATGCTACACTATTGATGGAGAAGAATTTTGGATGTTTTTCCATTCTCCGTTATAGCCTATGAGAATCATTAGAATGAATGGGCCCATATGGTAAGGGTTAGGGTTAGAGTTCAGGACACACTTATGTTTGGGTGAATATTGGGGTTGGGTTTAGGGTTGGGAAAGATGTCTTTTTAATATCACACTGAATGCTACACTATTGATGGGGAAAAATTTTGGATGTTTTTCCATTCTCCATTATAGCCTATGAGATTCACTAGAATGAATGGGCCCATATGGTAAGGGTTAGGGTTAGGGTTAGAGTTCAGGACACACATATGTTCGGTTTAAGATTGGGGTCTGGTTTAGGGTTGGGTAAGATGTATTTTTAATATCACACTGAATGGTACAGTATTGATGGAGAAAAATTTTGGATGTTTTTCCATTCTCCATTATAGCCTATGAGATTCATTAGAATGAATGGGCCCATATGGTAAGGGTTAGGGTTATGGTTAGAGTTCAGGACACACATATGTTCGGTTTAAAATTGGGGTCTGGTTTAGGGTTGGGTAAGATGTATTTTTAATATCACACTGAATGTTACACTATTGATGGAGAAAAATTTTGGATGTTTTTCCATTCCCCATTATATCCTATGAGATTCATTAGAATGAATGGGCCCATATGGTAAGGGTTAGGGTTAGAGTTCAGGACACACTTATGTTTGGGTGAATATTGGGGTTGGGTTTAGGGTTGGATAAGATGTCTTTTTAATGTCACACTGAATGCTACACTATTGATAGGGAAAAATATTGGATGTTTTTCATTCTCCATTATAGCCTATGAGATACACTAGAAAGAAATGGCCCATATGGTAAGGGTTAGGGTTAGGGTTAGAGTTCAGGACACACATATGTTCGGATTAAAATTGGGGTTGGGTTTAGGGTTGGGTAAGATGTATTTTTAATATCACACTGAATGCTACACTATTGATGGAGAAAAATTTTGGATGTTTTTCCATTCCCCATTATATCCTATGAGATTCATTAGAATGAATGGGCCCATATGGTAAGGGTTAGGGTTAGGGTTCAGGACACACTTATGTTTGGGTGAATATTGGGGTTGGGTTTAGGGTTGGATAAGATGTCTTTTTAATGTCACACTGAATGCTACACTATTGATAGGGAAAAATATTGGATGTTTTTCATTCTCCATTATAGCCTATGAGATACACTAGAAAGAATGGGCCCATATGGTAAGGGTTAGGGTTAGGGTTAGAGTTCAGGACACACATATGTTCGGTTTAAAATTGGGGTTGGGTTTAGGGTTGGGTAAGATGTATTTTTAATATCACACTGAATGCTACACTATTGATGGAGAAAAATTTTGGATGTTTTTCCATTCCCCATTATATCCTATGAGATTCATTAGAATGAATGGGCCCATATGGTAAGGGTTAGGGTTAGGGTTAGAGTTCAGTACACACATATGTTCGGTTTAAAATTGGGGTCTGGTTTAGGGTTGGGTAAGATGTATTTTTAATATCACACCGAATGGTACAGTATTGATGGAGAAAAATTTTGGATGTTTTTCCATTCTCCATTATAGCCTATGAGATTCATTAGAATGAATGGGCCCATATGGTAAGCGTTAAAGTTAGGGTTAGAGTTCAGGGCACACTTATGTTTGGGTGAATACTGGGGTTCAGTTTAGGGTTGGATAAGATGTCTTTTTAATATCACACTGAATGCTACACTATTGATAGGGAAAAATTTTGGATGTTTTTCATTCTCCATTATAGCCTATGAGATTCACTAGAAAGAATGGGCCCATATGGTAAGGGTTAGGGTTAGGGTTAGAGTTCAGGACACACTTATGTTTGGGTGAATATTGGGGTTGGGTTTAGGGTTGGATAAGATGTATTTTTAATATCACACTGAATGGTACACTCTTGATGGGGAAAAATTTTGGATGTTTTTCCATTCTCCGTTATAGCCTATGAGATTCATTAGAATGAACGGGCCCATATGGTAAGGGTTAGGGTTAGGGTTAGAGTTCAGGACACACTTATGAATGGGTGAATATTGGGGTTGGGTTTAGGGTTGGATAAGATGTATTTTTAATATCACACTGAATGGTACACTCTTGATGGGGAAAAATTTTGGATGTTTTTCCATTCTCCATTATAGCCTATGAGATTCATTAGAATGAATGGGCCCATATGGTAAGGGTTAGGGATAGCGTTAGAGTTCAGGACACACATATGTTCGGTTTAAAATTGGGGTTGGGTTTAGGGTTGGATAAGATGTCTTTAATATCACACTGAATGCTACACTCTTGATGGGGAAAAATTTTGGATGTTTTTCCATTCTCCATTATAGCCTATGAGATTCATTAGAATGAATGGGCCCATATGGTAAGGGTTAGGGTTAGGGTTAGAGTTCCTGGCACACATATATTCGGTTTAAAATTGGGGTTGGGTTTAGTGTTGGGTAAGATGTATTTTTAATATCACACTGAATGGTACACTATTGATGGGGAAAAATTTTGGATGTTTTTCCATTCTCCATTATAGCCTATGAGATTCATTAGAATGAATGGGCCCATATGGTAAGGGTTAGGGTTAGGGTTAGAGTTCAGGACACACATATGTTCGGTTTAAGATTGGGGTCTGGTTTAGGGTTGGGTAAGATGTATTTTTAATATCACACTGAATGGTACACTATTGATGGGGAAAAATTTTGGATGTTTTTCCATTCTCCATTATAGCCTATGAGATTCATTAGAATGAATGGGCCCATATGGTAAGGGTTAGGGTTAGGGTTAGAGTTCAGGACACACATATGTTCGGTTTAAAATTGGGGTCTGGTTTAGGGTTGGGTAAGATGTATTTTTAATATCACACTGAATGGTACAGTATTGATGGAGAAAAATTTTGGATGTTTTTCCATTCCCCATTATATCCTATGAGATTCATTAGAATGAATGGGCCCATATGGTAAGGGTTAGGGTTAGGGTTCAGGACACACTTATGTTTGGGTGAATATTGGGGTTGGGTTTAGGGTTGGATAAGATGTCTTTTTAATGTCACACTGAATGCTACACTATTGATAGGGAAAAATATTGGATGTTTTTCATTCTCCATTATAGCCTATGAGATACACTAGAAAGAATGGGCCCATATGGTAAGGGTTAGGGTTAGGGTTAGAGTTCAGGACACACATATGTTCGGTTTAAAATTGGGGTCTGGTTTAGGGTTGGGTAAGATGTATTTTTAATATCACACCGAATGGTACAGTATTGATGGAGAAAAATTTTGGATGTTTTTCCATTCTCCATTATAGCCTATGAGATTCATTAGAATGAATGGGCCCATATGGTAAGCGTTAAAGTTAGGGTTAGAGTTCAGGGCACACTTATGTTTGGGTGAATACTGGGGTTCAGTTTAGGGTTGGATAAGATGTCTTTTTAATATCACACTGAATGCTACACTATTGATAGGGAAAAATTTTGGATGTTTTTCATTCTCCATTATAGCCTATGAGATTCACTAGAAAGAATGGGCCCATATGGTAAGGGTTAGGGTTAGGGTTAGAGTTCAGGACACACTTATGTTTGGGTGAATATTGGGGTTGGGTTTAGGGTTGGATAAGATGTATTTTTAATATCACACTGAATGGTACACTCTTGATGGGGAAAAATTTTGGATGTTTTTCCATGCTCCATTATAGCCTATGAGATTCATTAGAATGAATGGGCCCATATGGTAAGGCTTAGGGTTAGAGTTCAGGACACACTTATGTTTGGGTGAATATTGGGGTTGGGTTTAGGGTTGGATAAGATGTCTTTAATATCACACTGAATGCTACACTCTTGATGGGGAAAAATTTTGGATGTTTTTCCATTCTCCATTATAGCCTATGAGATTCATTAGAATGAATGGGCCCATATGGTAAGGGTTAGGGTTAGGGTTAGAGTTCATGGCACACATATATTCGGTTTAAAATTGGGGTTGGGTTTAGTGTTGGGTAAGATGTATTTTTAATATCACACTGAATGGTACACTATTGATGGGGAAAAATTTTGGATGTTTTTCCATTCTCCATTATAGCCTATGAGATTCATTAGAATGAATGGGCCCATATGGTAAGGGTTAGGGTTAGGGTTAGAGTTCAGGACACACATATGTTCGGTTTAAGATTGGGGTCTGGTTTAGGGTTGGGTAAGATGTATTTTTAATATCACACTGAATGGTACACTATTGATGGGGAAAAATTTTGGATGTTTTTCCATTCTCCATTATAGCCTATGAGATTCATTAGAATGAATGGGCCCATATGGTAAGGGTTAGGGTTAGGGTTAGAGTTCAGGACACACATATGTTCGGTTTAAAATTGGGGTCTGGTTTAGGGTTGGGTAAGATGTATTTTTAATATCACACTGAATGGTACAGTATTGATGGAGAAAAATTTTGGATGTTTTTCCATTCTCCATTATAGCCTATGAGATTCATTAGAATGAATGGGCCCATATGGTAAGGGTTAGGGTTATGGTTAGAGTTCAGGACACACATATGTTCGGTTTAAAATTGGGGTCTGGTTTAGGGTTGGGTAAGATGTATTTTTAATATCACACTGAATGTTACACTATTGATGGAGAAAAATTTTGGATGTTTTTCCATTCCCCATTATATCCTATGAGATTCATTAGAATGAATGGGCCCATATGGTAAGGGTTAGGGTTAGAGTTCAGGACACACTTATGTTTGGGTGAATAATGGGGTTGGGTTTAGGGTTGGATAAGATGTCTTTTTAATGTCACACTGAATGCTACACTATTGATAGGGAAAAATTTTGGATGTTTTTCATTCTCCATTATAGCCTATGAGATACACTAGAAAGAATGGGCCCATATGGTAAGGGTTAGGGTTAGGGTTAGAGTTCAGGACACACATATGTTCGGTTTAAAATTGGGGTTGGGTTTAGGGTTGGGTAAGATGTATTTTTAATATCACACTGAATGCTACACTATTGATGGAGAAAAATTTTGGATGTTTGTCCATTCTCCATTATAGCCTATGAGATTCATTAGAATGAATGGGCCCATATGGTAAGGGTTAGGGTTAGGGTTAGAGTTCAGGACACACATATGTTCGGTTTAAAATTGGGGTTGGGTTTAGGGTTGGGTAAGATGTATTTTTAATATCACACTGAATGCTACACTATTGATGGAGAAAAATTTTGGATGTTTTTCCGTTCTCCGTTATAGCCTATGAGATTCATTAGAATGAATGGGCCCATATGGTAAGGGTTAGGGTTAGGGTTAGAGTTCAGGACACACTTATGTTTGGGTGAATATTGGGGTTGGGTTTAGGGTTGGGAAAGATGTCTTTTTAATATCACACTGAATGCTACACTATTGATGGGGAAAAATTTTGGATGTTTTTTCATTCTCCATTATAGCCTATGAGATTCACTAGAATGAATGGGCCCATATGGTAAGGGTTAGGGTTAGGGTTAGAGTTCAGGACACACTTATGTTTGGGTGAATATTGGGGTTGGGTTTAGGGTTGGATAAGATGTATTTTTAATATCACACTGAATGGTACACTCTTGATGGGGAAAAATTTTAGATGTTTTTCCATTCTCCATTATAGCCTATGAGATTCAATACAATGAATGGGCCGATATGGTAAGGGTTAGGGTTAGGGTTAGAGTTCATGGCACACATATATTCGGTTTAAAATTGGGGTTGGGTTTAGTGTTGGGTAAGATGTATTTTTAATATCACACTGAATGGTACACTATTGATGGGGAAAAATTTTGGATGTTTTTCCATTCTCCATTATAGCCTATGAGATTCATTAGAATGAATGGGCCCATATGGTAAGGGTTAGGGTTAGGGTTAGAGTTCAGGACACACATATGTTCGGTTTAAGATTGGGGTCTGGTTTAGGGTTGGGTAAGATGTATTTTTAATATCACACTGAATGGTACACTATTGATGGGGAAAAATTTTGGATGTTTTTCCATTCTCCATTATAGCCTATGAGATTCTTTAGAATGAATGGGCCCATATGGTAAGGGTTAGGGTTAGGGTTAGAGTTCAGGACACACATATGTTCGGTTTAAAATTGGGGTCTGGTTTAGGGTTGGGTAAGATGTATTTTTAATATCACACTGGATGGTACAGTATTGATGGAGAAAAATTTTGGATGTTTTTCCATTCTCCATTATAGCCTATGAGATTCATTAGAATGAATGGGCCCATATGGTAAGGGTTAGGGTTAGAGTTCAGGACACACTTATGTTTGGGTGAATATTGGGGTTGGGTTGAGGGTTGGATAAGATGTCTTTTTAATGTCACACTGAATGCTACACTATTGATAGGGAAAAATTTTGGATGTTTTTCATTCTCCATTATAGCCTATGAGATACACTAGAAAGAATGGGCCCATATGGTAAGGGTTAGGGTTAGGGTTAGAGTTCAGGACACACATATGTTCGGTTTAAAATTGGGGTTGGGTTTAGGGTTGGGTAAGATGTATTTTTAATATCACACTGAATGCTACACTATTGATGGAGAAAAATTTTGGATGTTTTTCCATTCTCCATTATAGCCTATGAGATTCATTAGAATGAATGGGCCCATATGGTAAGGGTTAGGGATAGCGTTAGAGTTCAGGACACACATATGTTCGGTTTAAAATTGGGGTTGGGTTTAGGGTTGGGTAAGATGTATTTTTAATATCACACTGAATGCTACACTATTGATGGAGAAAAATTTTGGATGTTTTTCCATTCTCCGTTATAGCCTATGAGATTCATTAGAATGAATGGGCCCATATGGTAAGGGTTAGGGTTAGAGTTCAGGACACACTTATGTTTGGGTGAATATTGGGGTTGGGTTTAGGGTTGGGAAAGATGTCTTTTTAATATCACACTGAATGCTACACTATTGATGGGGAAAAATTTTGGATGTTTTTCCATTCTCCATTATAGCCTATGAGATTCACTAGAATGAATGGGCCCATATGGTAAGGGTTAGGGTTAGGGTTAGAGTTCAGGACACACATATGTTCGGTTTAAGATTGGGGTCTGGTTTAGGGTTGGGTAAGATGTATTTTTAATATCACACTGAATGGTACAGTATTGATGGAGAAAAATTTTGGATGTTTTTCCATTCTCCATTATAGCCTATGAGATTCATTAGAATGAATGGGCCCATATGGTAAGGGTTAGGGTTATGGTTAGAGTTCAGGACACACATATGTTCGGTTTAAAATTGGGGTCTGGTTTAGGGTTGGGTAAGATGTATTTTTAATATCACACTGAATGTTACACTATTGATGGTGAAAAATTTTGGATGTTTTTCCATTCCCCATTATATCCTATGAGATTCATTAGAATGAATGGGCCCATATGGTAAGGGTTAGGGTTAGAGTTCAGGACACACTTATGTTTGGGTGAATATTGGGGTTGGGTTTAGGGTTGGATAAGATGTCTTTTTAATGTCACACTGAATGCTACACTATTGATAGGGAAAAATATTGGATGTTTTTCATTCTCCATTATAGCCTATGAGATACACTAGAAAGAATGGGCCCATATGGTAAGGGTTAGGGTTAGGGTTAGAGTTCAGGACACACATATGTTCGGTTTAAAATTGGGGTTGGGTTTAGGGTTGGGTAAGATGTATTTTTAATATCACACTGAATGCTACACTATTGATGGAGAAAAATTTTGGATGTTTTTCCATTCCCCATTATATCCTATGAGATTCATTAGAATGAATGGGCCCATATGGTAAGGGTTAGGGTTAGGGTTAGAGTTCAGTACACACATATGTTCGGTTTAAAATTGGGGTCTGGTTTAGGGTTGGGTAAGATGTATTTTTAATATCACACCGAATGGTACAGTATTGATGGAGAAAAATTTTGGATGTTTTTCCATTCTCCATTATAGCCTATGAGATTCATTAGAATGAATGGGCCCATATGGTAAGCGTTAAAGTTAGGGTTAGAGTTCAGGGCACACTTATGTTTGGGTGAATACTGGGGTTCAGTTTAGGGTTGGATAAGATGTCTTTTTAATATCACACTGAATGCTACACTATTGATAGGGAAAAATTTTGGATGTTTTTCATTCTCCATTATAGCCTATGAGATTCACTAGAAAGAATGGGCCCATATGGTAAGGGTTAGGGTTAGGGTTAGAGTTCAGGACACACTTATGTTTGGGTGAATATTGGGGTTGGGTTTAGGGTTGGATAAGATGTATTTTTAATATCACACTGAATGGTACACTCTTGATGGGGAAAAATTTTGGATGTTTTTCCATTCTCCGTTATAGCCTATGAGATTCATTAGAATGAACGCGCCCATATGGTAAGGGTTAGGGTTAGGGTTAGAGTTCAGGACACACTTATGAATGGGTGAATATTGGGGTTGGGTTTAGGGTTGGATAAGATGTATTTTTAATATCACACTGAATGGTACACTCTTGATGGGGAAAAATTTTGGATGTTTTTCCATGCTCCATTATAGCCTATGAGATTCATTAGAATGAATGGGCCCATATGGTAAGGCTTAGGGTTAGAGTTCAGGACACACTTATGTTTGGGTGAATATTGGGGTTGGGTTTAGGGTTGGATAAGATGTCTTTAATATCACACTGAATGCTACACTCTTGATGGGGAAAAATTTTGGATGTTTTTCCATTCTCCATTATAGCCTATGAGATTCATTAGAATGAATGGGCCCATATGGTAAGGGTTAGGGTTAGGGTTAGAGTTCATGGCACACATATATTCGGTTTAAAATTGGGGTTGGGTTTAGTGTTGGGTAAGATGTATTTTTAATATCACACTGAATGGTACACTATTGATGGGGAAAAATTTTGGATGTTTTTCCATTCTCCATTATAGCCTATGAGATTCATTAGAATGAATGGGCCCATATGGTAAGGGTTAGGGTTAGGGTTAGAGTTCAGGACACACATATGTTCGGTTTAAGATTGGGGTCTGGTTTAGGGTTGGGTAAGATGTATTTTTAATATCACACTGAATGGTACACTATTGATGGGGAAAAATTTTGGATGTTTTTCCATTCTCCATTATAGCCTATGAGATTCATTAGAATGAATGGGCCCATATGGTAAGGGTTAGGGTTAGGGTTAGAGTTCAGGACACACATATGTTCGGTTTAAAATTGGGGTCTGGTTTAGGGTTGGGTAAGATGTATTTTTAATATCACACTGAATGGTACAGTATTGATGGAGAAAAATTTTGGATGTTTTTCCATTCTCCATTATAGCCTATGAGATTCATTAGAATGAATGGGCCCATATGGTAAGGGTTAGGGTTATGGTTAGAGTTCAGGACACACATATGTTCGGTTTAAAATTGGGGTCTGGTTTAGGGTTGGGTAAGATGTATTTTTAATATCACACTGAATGTTACACTATTGATGGAGAAAAATTTTGGATGTTTTTCCATTCCCCATTATATCCTATGAGATTCATTAGAATGAATGGGCCCATATGGTAAGGGTTAGGGTTAGAGTTCAGGACACACTTATGTTTGGGTGAATATTGGGGTTGGGTTTAGGGTTGGATAAGATGTCTTTTTAATGTCACACTGAATGCTACACTATTGATAGGGAAAAATTTTGGATGTTTTTCATTCTCCATTATAGCCTATGAGATACACTAGAAAGAATGGGCCCATATGGTAAGGGTTAGGGTTAGGGTTAGAGTTCAGGACACACATATGTTCGGTTTAAAATTGGGGTTGGGTTTAGGGTTGGGTAAGATGTATTTTTAATATCACACTGAATGCTACACTATTGATGGAGAAAAATTTTGGATGTTTGTCCATTCTCCATTATAGCCTATGAGATTCATTAGAATGAATGGGCCCATATGGTAAGGGTTAGGGTTAGGGTTAGAGTTCAGGACACACATATGTTCGGTTTAAAATTGGGGTTGGGTTTAGGGTTGGGTAAGATGTATTTTTAATATCACACTGAATGCTACACTATTGATGGAGAAAAATTTTGGATGTTTTTCCATTCTCCGTTATAGCCTATGAGATTCATTAGAATGAATGGGCCCATATGGTAAGGGTTAGGGTTAGGGTTAGAGTTCAGGACACACTTATGTTTGGGTGAATATTGGGGTTGGGTTTAGGGTTGGGAAAGATGTCTTTTTAATATCACACTGAATGCTACACTATTGATGGGGAAAAATTTTGGATGTTTTTTCATTCTCCATTATAGCCTATGAGATTCACTAGAATGAATGGGCCCATATGGTAAGGGTTAGGGTTAGGGTTAGAGTTCAGGACACACTTATGTTTGGGTGAATATTGGGGTTGGGTTTAGGGTTGGATAAGATGTATTTTTAATATCACACTGAATGGTACACTCTTGATGGGGAAAAATTTTAGATGTTTTTCCATTCTCCATTATAGCCTATGAGATTCAATACAATGAATGGGCCCATATGGTAAGGGTTAGGGTTAGGGTTAGAGTTCATGGCACACATATATTCGGTTTAAAATTGGGGTTGGGTTTAGTGTTGGGTAAGATGTATTTTTAATATCACACTGAATGGTACACTATTGATGGGGAAAAATTTTGGATGTTTTTCCATTCTCCATTATAGCCTATGAGATTCATTAGAATGAATGGGCCCATATGGTAAGGGTTAGGGTTAGGGTTAGAGTTCAGGACACACATATGTTCGGTTTAAGATTGGGGTCTGGTTTAGGGTTGGGTAAGATGTATTTTTAATATCACACTGAATGGTACACTATTGATGGGGAAAAATTTTGGATGTTTTTCCATTCTCCATTATAGCCTATGAGATTCATTAGAATGAATGGGCCCATATGGTAAGGGTTAGGGTTAGGGTTAGAGTTCAGGACACACATATGTTCGGTTTAAAATTGGGGTTGGGTTTAGGGTTGGGTAAGATGTATTTTTAATATCACACTGAATGCTACACTATTGATGGAGCAAAATTTTGGATGTTTTTCCATTCTCCGTTATAGCCTATGAGATTCATTAGAATGAATGGGCCGATATGGTAAGGGTTAGGGTTAGAGTTCAGGACACACTTATGTTTGGGTGAATATTGGGGTTGGGTTTAGGGTTGGATAAGATGTATTTTTAATATCACACTGAATGGTACACTCTTGATGGGGAAAAATTTTGGATGTTTTTCCATTTTCCATTATAGCCTATGAGATTCATTACAATGAATGGGCCCATATGGTAAGGGTTAGGGTTAGGGTTAGAGTTCAGGACACACTTATGTTTGGGTGAATATTGGGGTTGGGTTTAGGGTTGGATAAGATGTATTTTTAATATCACACTGAATGCTACACTATTGATGGAGCAAAATTTTGGATGTTTTTCCATTCTCCGTTATAGCCTATGAGATTCATTAGAATGAATGGGCCCATATGGTAAGGGTTAGGGTTAGAGTTCAGGACACACTTATGTTTGGGTGAATATTGGGGTTGGGTTTAGGGTTGGATAAGATGTATTTTTAATATCACACTGAATGGTACACTCTTGATGGGGAAAAATTTTGGATGTTTTTCCATTTTCCATTATAGCCTATGAGATTCATTACAATGAATGGGCCCATATGGTAAGGGTTAGGGTTAGGGTTAGAGTTCAGGACACACTTATGTTTGGGTGAATATTGGGGTTGGGTTTAGGGTTGGATAAGATGTATTTTTAATATCACACTGAATGGTAAACTCTTGATGGGGAAAAATTTTGGATGTTTTTCCATTCCCCATTATATCCTATGAGATTCATTAGAATGAATGGGCCCATATGGTAAGGGTTAGGGTTAGAGTTCAGGACACACATATGTTCGGTTTAAAATTGGGGTCTGGTTTAGGGTTGGGTAAGATGTATTTTTAATATCACACTGAATGGTACACTATTCATGGAGAAAAATTTTGGATGTTTTTCCATTCCCCATTATATCCTATGAGATTCATTAGAATGAATGGGCCCATATGGTAAGGGTTAGTGTTAGGGTTAGAGTTCAGGACACACTTACGTTTGGGTGAATATTGGGGTTGGGTTTAGGGTTGGATAAGATGTATTTTTAATATCACACTGAATGGTACACTCTTGATGGGGAAAAATTTTGGATGTTTTTCCATTTTCCATTATAGCCTATGAGATTCATTAGAATGAATGGGCCCATATGGTAAGGGTTAGGGTTAGCTTAGAGTTCAGGACACACATATGTTCGGTTTAAAATTGGGGTTGGGTTTAGGGTTGGGTAAGATGTATTTTTAATATCACACTGAATGCTACACTCTTGATGGAGAAAAATTTTGGATGTTTTTCCATTCCCCATTATATCCGATGAGATTCATTAGAATGAATGGGCCCATATGGTAAGGGTTAGGGTTAGGGTTAGAGTTCAGGACACACTTATGTTTGGGTGAATTTTGGGGTTGGGTTTAGGGTTGGATAAGATGTATTTTTAATATCACACTGAATGGTACACTCTTGATGGGGAAAAATTTTGGATGTTTTTCCATTCTCCATTATAACCTATGAGATTCATTAGAATGAATGGGTCCAAAGGGTAAGGGTTAGGGTTAGGGTTAAAGTTCAGGACACACATATGTTCGGTTCAAAATTGGGGTCTGGTTTAGGGTTGGGTAAGATGTATTTTTAATATCACACTGAATGCTACACTCTTGATGGAGAAAAATTTTGGATGTTTTTCCATTCCCCATTATATCCTATGAGATTCATTAGAATGAATGGGCCCATATGGTAAGGGTTAGGGTTAGAGTTCAGGACACACTTATGTTTGGGTGAATATTGGGGTTGGGTTTAGGGTTGGATAAGATGTATTTTTAATATCACACTGAATGGTAAACTCTTGATGGGGAAAAATTTTTGATGTTTTTCCATTCTCCTTTATAGCCTATGAGATTCATTAGAATGAATGGGCCCATATGGTAAGGGTTAGGGTTAGAGTTCAGGACACACATACGTTCGGTTTAAAATTGGGGTCTGGTTTAGGGTTGGGTAAGATGTATTTTTAATATCACACTGAATGTTACACTCTTGATGGGGAAAAATTTTGGATGTTTTTCCATTCCCCATTATATCCTATGAGATTCAATAGAATGAATGGGCCCATATGGTAAGGGTTAGGGTTAGGGTTAGAGTTCAGGACACACTTACGTTTGGGTGAATATTGGGGTTGGGTTTAGGGTTGGATAAGATGTCTTTTTAATATCACACTGAATGGTACACTCTTGATGGGGAAAAATTTTGGATGTTTTTCCATTCTCCATTATAACCTATGAGATTCATTAGAATGAATGGGTCCAAAGGGTAAGGGTTAGGGTTAAAGTTCAGGACACACATATGTTCGGTTCAAAATTGGGGTCTGGTTTAGGGTTGGGTAAGATGTATTTTTAATATCACACTGAATGCTACACTCTTGATGGAGAAAAATTTTGGATGTTTTTCCATTCCCCATTATATCCTATGAGATTCATTAGAATGAATGGGCCCATATGGTAAGGGTTAGGGTTAGAGTTCAGGACACACTTATGTTTGGGTGAATATTGGGGTTGCGTTTAGGGTTGGATAAGATGTATTTTTAATATCACACTGAATGGTAAACTCTTGATGGGGAAAATTTTTTGATGTTTTTCCATTCTCCTTTATAGCCTATGAGATTCATTAGAATGAATGGGCCCATATGGTAAGGGTTAGGGTTAGAGTTCAGGACACACATACGTTCGGTTTAAAATTGGGGTCTGGTTTAGGGTTGGGTAAGATGTATTTTTAATATCACACTGAATGTTACACTCTTGATGGGGAAAAATTTTGGATGTTTTTCCATTCCCCATTATATCCTATGAGATTCAATAGAATGAATGGGCCCATATGGTAAGGGTTAGGGTTAGGGTTAGAGTTCAGGACACACTTACGTTTGGGTGAATATTGGGGTTGGGTTTAGGGTTGGATAAGATGTATTTTTAATATCACACTGAATGGTACACTATTGATAGGGAAAAATTTTGGATGTTTTTCCATTCTCCTTTATAGCCTATGAGATTCATTAGAATGAATGGGCCCATATAGTAAGGGTTAGGGTTAGGGTTAGAGTTCAGGACACACATATGTTCGGTTTAAAATTGGGGTCTGGTTTAGGGTTGGGTAAGATGTATTTTTAATATCACACTCAATGGTACACTATTGATAGGGAAAAATTTTGGATGTTTTTCCATTCCCCATTATATCCTATGAGATTCATTAGAATGAATGGGCCCATATGGTAAGGGTTAGGGTTAGAGTTCAGGACACACTTATGTCTGGGTGAATATTGGGGTTGGGTTTAGGGTTGGATAAGATGTATTTTTAATATCACACTGAATGGTACACTCTTGATGGGGAAAAATTTTGGATGTTTTTCCGTTTTCCATCATAGCCTATGAGATTCATTAGAATGAATGGGCCCATATGGTAAGGGTTAGGGTTAGGGTTAGAGTTCAGGACACACTTATGTTTGGGTGAATATTGGGGTTGGGTTTAGGGTTGGATAAGATGTATTTTTAATATCACACTGAATGGTAAACTCTTGATGGGGAAAAATTTTGGATGTTTTTCCATTCCCCATTATATCCTATGAGATTCATTAGAATGAATGGGCCCATATGGTAAGGGTTAGGGTTAGAGTTCAGGACACACATATGTTCGGTTTAAAATTGGGGTCTGGTTTAGGGTTGGGTAAGATGTATTTTTAATATCACACTGAATGGTACACTATTCATGGAGAAAAATTTTGGATGTTTTTCCATTCCCCATTATATCCTATGAGATTCATTAGAATGAATGGGCCCATATGGTAAGGGTTAGGGTTAGGGTTAGAGTTCAGGACACACTTACGTTTGGGTGAATATTGGGGTTGGGTTTAGGGTTGGATAAGATGTCTTTTTAATATCACACTGAATGGTACACTCTTGATGGGGAAAAATTTTGGATGTTTTTCCATTCTCCATTATAACCTATGAGATTCATTAGAATGAATGGGTCCAAAGGGTAAGGGTTAGGGTTAGGGTTAAAGTTCAGGACACACATATGTTCGGTTCAAAATTGGGGTCTGGTTTAGGGTTGGGTAAGATGTATTTTTAATATCACACTGAATGCTACACTCTTGATGGAGAAAAATTTTGGATGTTTTTCCATTCCCCATTATATCCTATGAGATTCATTAGAATGAATGGGCCCATATGGTAAGGGTTAGGGTTAGAGTTCAGGACACACTTATGTTTGGGTGAATATTGGGGTTGGGTTTAGGGTTGGATAAGATGTCTTTTTAATGTCACACTGAATGCTACACTATTGATAGGGAAAAATTTTGGATGTTTTTCATTCTCCATTATAGCCTATGAGATACACTAGAAAGAATGGGCCCATATGGTAAGGGTTAGGGTTAGGGTTAGAGTTCAGGACACACATATGTTCGGTTTAAAATTGGGGTTGGGTTTAGGGTTGGGTAAGATGTATTTTTAATATCACACTGAATGCTACACTATTGATGGAGAAAAATTTTGGATGTTTGTCCATTCTCCATTATAGCCTATGAGATTCATTAGAATGAATGGGCCCATATGGTAAGGGTTAGGGTTAGGGTTAGAGTTCAGGACACACATATGTTCGGTTTAAAATTGGGGTTGGGTTTAGGGTTGGGTAAGATGTATTTTTAATATCACACTGAATGCTACACTATTGATGGAGAAAAATTTTGGATGTTTTTCCATTCTCCGTTATAGCCTATGAGATTCATTAGAATGAATGGGCCCATATGGTAAGGGTTAGGGTTAGGGTTAGAGTTCAGGACACACTTATGTTTGGGTGAATATTGGGGTTGGGTTTAGGGTTGGGAAAGATGTCTTTTTAATATCACACTGAATGCTACACTATTGATGGGGAAAAATTTTGGATGTTTTTTCATTCTCCATTATAGCCTATGAGATTCACTAGAATGAATGGGCCCATATGGTAAGGGTTAGGGTTAGGGTTAGAGTTCAGGACACACTTATGTTTGGGTGAATATTGGGGTTGGGTTTAGGGTTGGATAAGATGTATTTTTAATATCACACTGAATGGTACACTCTTGATGGGGAAAAATTTTAGATGTTTTTCCATTCTCCATTATAGCCTATGAGATTCAATACAATGAATGGGCCCATATGGTAAGGGTTAGGGTTAGGGTTAGAGTTCATGGCACACATATATTCGGTTTAAAATTGGGGTTGGGTTTAGTGTTGGGTAAGATGTATTTTTAATATCACACTGAATGGTACACTATTGATGGGGAAAAATTTTGGATGTTTTTCCATTCTCCATTATAGCCTATGAGATTCATTAGAATGAATGGGCCCATATGGTAAGGGTTAGGGTTAGGGTTAGAGTTCAGGACACACATATGTTCGGTTTAAGATTGGGGTCTGGTTTAGGGTTGGGTAAGATGTATTTTTAATATCACACTGAATGGTACACTATTGATGGGGAAAAATTTTGGATGTTTTTCCATTCTCCATTATAGCCTATGAGATTCATTAGAATGAATGGGCCCATATGGTAAGGGTTAGGGTTAGGGTTAGAGTTCAGGACACACATATGTTCGGTTTAAAATTGGGGTTGGGTTTAGGGTTGGGTAAGATGTATTTTTAATATCACACTGAATGCTACACTATTGATGGAGCAAAATTTTGGATGTTTTTCCATTCTCCGTTATAGCCTATGAGATTCATTAGAATGAATGGGCCCATATGGTAAGGGTTAGGGTTAGAGTTCAGGACACACTTATGTTTGGGTGAATATTGGGGTTGGGTTTAGGGTTGGATAAGATGTATTTTTAATATCACACTGAATGGTACACTCTTGATGGGGAAAAATTTTGGATGTTTTTCCATTTTCCATTATAGCCTATGAGATTCATTACAATGAATGGGCCCATATGGTAAGGGTTAGGGTTAGGGTTAGAGTTCAGGACACACTTATGTTTGGGTGAATATTGGGGTTGGGTTTAGGGTTGGATAAGATGTATTTTTAATATCACACTGAATGCTACACTATTGATGGAGCAAAATTTTGGATGTTTTTCCATTCTCCGTTATAGCCTATGAGATTCATTAGAATGAATGGGCCCATATGGTAAGGGTTAGGGTTAGAGTTCAGGACACACTTATGTTTGGGTGAATATTGGGGTTGGGTTTAGGGTTGGATAAGATGTATTTTTAATATCACACTGAATGGTACACTCTTGATGGGGAAAAATTTTGGATGTTTTTCCATTTTCCATTATAGCCTATGAGATTCATTACAATGAATGGGCCCATATGGTAAGGGTTAGGGTTAGGGTTAGAGTTCAGGACACACTTATGTTTGGGTGAATATTGGGGTTGGGTTTAGGGTTGGATAAGATGTATTTTTAATATCACACTGAATGGTAAACTCTTGATGGGGAAAAATTTTGGATGTTTTTCCATTCCCCATTATATCCTATGAGATTCATTAGAATGAATGGGCCCATATGGTAAGGGTTAGGGTTAGAGTTCAGGACACACATATGTTCGGTTTAAAATTGGGGTCTGGTTTAGGGTTGGGTAAGATGTATTTTTAATATCACACTGAATGGTACACTATTCATGGAGAAAAATTTTGGATGTTTTTCCATTCCCCATTATATCCTATGAGATTCATTAGAATGAATGGGCCCATATGGTAAGGGTTAGTGTTAGGGTTAGAGTTCAGGACACACTTACGTTTGGGTGAATATTGGGGTTGGGTTTAGGGTTGGATAAGATGTATTTTTAATATCACACTGAATGGTACACTCTTGATGGGGAAAAATTTTGGATGTTTTTCCATTTTCCATTATAGCCTATGAGATTCATTAGAATGAATGGGCCCATATGGTAAGGGTTAGGGTTAGCTTAGAGTTCAGGACACACATATGTTCGGTTTAAAATTGGGGTTGGGTTTAGGGTTGGGTAAGATGTATTTTTAATATCACACTGAATGCTACACTCTTGATGGAGAAAAATTTTGGATGTTTTTGCATTCCCCATTATATCCGATGAGATTCATTAGAATGAATGGGCCCATATGGTAAGGGTTAGGGTTAGGGTTAGAGTTCAGGACACACTTATGTTTGGGTGAATTTTGGGGTTGGGTTTAGGGTTGGATAAGATGTATTTTTAATATCACACTGAATGGTACACTCTTGATGGGGAAAAATTTTGGATGTTTTTCCATTCTCCATTATAACCTATGAGATTCATTAGAATGAATGGGTCCAAAGGGTAAGGGTTAGGGTTAGGGTTAAAGTTCAGGACACACATATGTTCGGTTCAAAATTGGGGTCTGGTTTAGGGTTGGGTAAGATGTATTTTTAATATCACACTGAATGCTACACTCTTGATGGAGAAAAATTTTGGATGTTTTTCCATTCCCCATTATATCCTATGAGATTCATTAGAATGAATGGGCCCATATGGTAAGGGTTAGGGTTAGAGTTCAGGACACACTTATGTTTGGGTGAATATTGGGGTTGGGTTTAGGGTTGGATAAGATGTATTTTTAATATCACACTGAATGGTAAACTCTTGATGGGGAAAAATTTTTGATGTTTTTCCATTCTCCTTTATAGCCTATGAGATTCATTAGAATGAATGGGCCCATATGGTAAGGGTTAGGGTTAGAGTTCAGGACACACATACGTTCGGTTTAAAATTGGGGTCTGGTTTAGGGTTGGGTAAGATGTATTTTTAATATCACACTGAATGTTACACTCTTGATGGGGAAAAATTTTGGATGTTTTTCCATTCCCCATTATATCCTATGAGATTCAATAGAATGAATGGGCCCATATGGTAAGGGTTAGGGTTAGGGTTAGAGTTCAGGACACACTTACGTTTGGGTGAATATTGGGGTTGGGTTTAGGGTTGGATAAGATGTCTTTTTAATATCACACTGAATGGTACACTCTTGATGGGGAAAAATTTTGGATGTTTTTCCATTCTCCATTATAACCTATGAGATTCATTAGAATGAATGGGTCCAAAGGGTAAGGGTTAGGGTTAAAGTTCAGGACACACATATGTTCGGTTCAAAATTGGGGTCTGGTTTAGGGTTGGGTAAGATGTATTTTTAATATCACACTGAATGCTACACTCTTGATGGAGAAAAATTTTGGATGTTTTTCCATTCCCCATTATATCCTATGAGATTCATTAGAATGAATGGGCCCATATGGTAAGGGTTAGGGTTAGAGTTCAGGACACACTTATGTTTGGGTGAATATTGGGGTTGCGTTTAGGGTTGGATAAGATGTATTTTTAATATCACACTGAATGGTAAACTCTTGATGGGGAAAATTTTTTGATGTTTTTCCATTCTCCTTTATAGCCTATGAGATTCATTAGAATGAATGGGCCCATATGGTAAGGGTTAGGGTTAGAGTTCAGGACACACATACGTTCGGTTTAAAATTGGGGTCTGGTTTAGGGTTGGGTAAGATGTATTTTTAATATCACACTGAATGTTACACTCTTGATGGGGAAAAATTTTGGATGTTTTTCCATTCCCCATTATATCCTATGAGATTCAATAGAATGAATGGGCCCATATGGTAAGGGTTAGGGTTAGGGTTAGAGTTCAGGACACACTTACGTTTGGGTGAATATTGGGGTTGGGTTTAGGGTTGGATAAGATGTATTTTTAATATCACACTGAATGGTACACTATTGATAGGGAAAAATTTTGGATGTTTTTCCATTCTCCTTTATAGCCTATGAGATTCATTAGAATGAATGGGCCCATATAGTAAGGGTTAGGGTTAGGGTTAGAGTTCAGGACACACATATGTTCGGTTTAAAATTGGGGTCTGGTTTAGGGTTGGGTAAGATGTATTTTTAATATCACACTCAATGGTACACTATTGATAGGGAAAAATTTTGGATGTTTTTCCATTCCCCATTATATCCTATGAGATTCATTAGAATGAATGGGCCCATATGGTAAGGGTTAGGGTTAGAGTTCAGGACACACTTATGTCTGGGTGAATATTGGGGTTGGGTTTAGGGTTGGATAAGATGTATTTTTAATATCACACTGAATGGTACACTCTTGATGGGGAAAAATTTTGGATGTTTTTCCGTTTTCCATCATAGCCTATGAGATTCATTAGAATGAATGGGCCCATATGGTAAGGGTTAGGGTTAGGGTTAGAGTTCAGGACACACTTATGTTTGGGTGAATATTGGGGTTGGGTTTAGGGTTGGATAAGATGTATTTTTAATATCACACTGAATGGTAAACTCTTGATGGGGAAAAATTTTGGATGTTTTTCCATTCCCCATTATATCCTATGAGATTCATTAGAATGAATGGGCCCATATGGTAAGGGTTAGGGTTAGAGTTCAGGACACACATATGTTCGGTTTAAAATTGGGGTCTGGTTTAGGGTTGGGTAAGATGTATTTTTAATATCACACTGAATGGTACACTATTCATGGAGAAAAATTTTGGATGTTTTTCCATTCCCCATTATATCCTATGAGATTCATTAGAATGAATGGGCCCATATGGTAAGGGTTAGGGTTAGGGTTAGAGTTCAGGACACACTTACGTTTGGGTGAATATTGGGGTTGGGTTTAGGGTTGGATAAGATGTCTTTTTAATATCACACTGAATGGTACACTCTTGATGGGGAAAAATTTTGGATGTTTTTCCATTCTCCATTATAACCTATGAGATTCATTAGAATGAATGGGTCCAAAGGGTAAGGGTTAGGGTTAGGGTTAAAGTTCAGGACACACATATGTTCGGTTCAAAATTGGGGTCTGGTTTAGGGTTGGGTAAGATGTATTTTTAATATCACACTGAATGCTACACTCTTGATGGAGAAAAATTTTGGATGTTTTTCCATTCCCCATTATATCCTATGAGATTCATTAGAATGAATGGGCCCATATGGTAAGGGTTAGGGTTAGAGTTCAGGACACACTTATGTTTGGGTGAATATTGGGGTTGGGTTTAGGGTTGGATAAGATGTATTTTTAATATCACACTGAATGGTAAACTCTTGATGGGGAAAATTTTTTGATGTTTTTCCATTCTCCTTTATAGCCTATGAGATTCATTAGAATGAATGGGCCCATATGGTAAGGGTTAGGGTTAGAGTTCAGGACACACATACGTTCGGTTTAAAATTGGGGTCTGGTTTAGGGTTGGGTAAGATGTATTTTTAATATCACACTGAATGTTACACTCTTGATGGGGAAAAATTTTGGATGTTTTTCCATTCCCCATTATATCCTATGAGATTCAATAGAATGAATGGGCCCATATGGTAAGGGTTAGGGTTAGGGTTAGAGTTCAGGACACACTTACGTTTGGGTGAATATTGGGGTTGGGTTTAGGGTTGGATAAGATGTCTTTTTAATATCACACTGAATGGTACACTCTTGATGGGGAAAAATTTTGGATGTTTTTCCATTCTCCATTATAACCTATGAGATTCATTAGAATGAATGGGTCCAAAGGGTAAGGGTTAGGGTTAGGGTTAAAGTTCAGGACACACATATGTTCGGTTCAAAATTGGGGTCTGGTTTAGGGTTGGGTAAGATGTATTTTTAATATCACACTGAATGCTACACTCTTGATGGAGAAAAATTTTGGATGTTTTTCCATTCCCCATTATATCCTATGAGATTCATTAGAATGAATGGGCCCATATGGTAAGGGTTAGGGTTAGAGTTCAGGACACACTTATGTTTGGGTGAATATTGGAGTTGCGTTTAGGGTTGGATAAGATGTATTTTTAATATCACACTGAATGGTAAACTCTTGATGGGGAAAATTTTTTGATGTTTTTCCATTCTCCTTTATAGCCAGTCAGGCGACGGACCTAGTGTCTTCCATGGCGACACTGGGACTCTCTCAATTTGTTGTAACCCCCACTCACCAGGCCGGACACATGTTAGACCTGATCTTCGCGGCCGGGATTGTAGTGAGCGACATAACCGCAGAGGTAGTGCCATGGTCGGATCACTTCGCTCTCAAGGCCCGTGTAAATATGCCCCCCCAAACCTGTTTAGGCGAGGAGCCGATTATGGCTCGCCCGCGGAGCCAAATGGACCCGGAACGGTTCCAGATGGCTCTACGGGACCCCTGGCCCTCTGGCGATTCCCTCGATGGCCTGATTGAGACCTGGAATAGCCGGCTCTCTAGGGCCATCGAGGAAATCGCACCTCGGCGCCCTCTGCGACCTCGGACTAAGCTGGCTCCGTGGTATACCCCGGAATTACGCCAGCTGAAACAAGGCCTTAGACGGCTAGAGAGGCAATGGCGACGTACTCGTGACGAGGCGATTAGAACATCTTACAGGAAGTTTATGAAGTCCTATGAGATGGCAATCAAGGCCGCAAAGAAAACATACTTTGCGGCTAAGATTGCATCCGCAAATTCGCGCCCAGCCCAATTATTCAGAATAATTCGGAATCTGACTACATTGCCTCAAGGCAATTCAAAAGCTAAGGAATTGGAGATTGGCTGTGAGGCTTTTGCAAAATTCTTTGCGGATAAGGTCCAATCGCTCCGCCAGGACTGCCCCGCCAATTTTGAGGCAGTAAGTGGACTCGAAACCCAATGCGTGTCTTCTGAGTTAACTCTGGATTGCTTCGACCCGCTCAGCTTGGAGGAAGTCGACAGAATTCTTGGCACTGCACGATCCACAACTTGTGATCTGGACCCATGCCCCTCCTGGCTAATTAAGGCCTGCCAGGAGGAATTAAGATATCCTATACGGGATATTATAAATCGATCCCTTTCAGAAGGCGTTTTTCCAACACCCCTGAAAGAGGCATTGGTCCGCCCTCTCCTGAAAAAACCGTCATCAGACCCGGCCGAATTGGCACACTACCGGCCGGTCTCAAACTTGCCCTTTTTGGGCAAAATTATCGAGAGGGCTGTGGCGGTGCAGTTACAGGAATTTCTGGAGGACGCTTCCGTCCTAGACCCATGCCAGTCCGGCTTCCGCCCGGGCCATGGGACGGAAACAGTCCTGGTCGCCCTCATGGATGACCTCCGACGACAACTGGATCGAGGCGGCTCGGCGGTATTGCTGTTGCTAGACCTATCGGCTGCGTTCGATATGGTCGACCATCAGCTGCTGACCCGCCGCCTCGCCGACGCAGGAATTCGGGGGCTAGCCTTACAGTGGCTCTCCTCCTTTCTTGATGGTCGGGGACAAAGGGTGGCAATTGGGGGGGAGCTGTCTCAGAGATACCCACTTCATTGTGGTGTGCCTCAGGGGGCAGTTCTCTCCCCGATGTTGTTTAACATCTTTATGCGCCCCCTTGCCCAGATTGCACGGAGGTATGGGCTGGGTTGTCATCAATACGCAGATGACACCCAGCTCTATCTATTGATGGACGGCCGGGCTGGCGATGTCCCTACAAATTTGGACCGGGCATTACAAGCCGTGGCTGACTGGCTCAGGCTGAGCGGGCTGAAGTTGAATCCGGCGAAGACTGAGGTCCTTTGCGTGGGCCGCGGCGGACCGGGAGGGGAGATCACTTTACCGGCCTTTGACGGTGCGCCACTGGTACCAGTGCGCAAAGTCAAGAGCCTGGGAGTGCTACTGGAATCCTCTTTATCAATGGAGGCCCAGGTAGCCGCCACTGCTAGATCCGCCTTCTTTCACCTTAAGAGGGCGAGGCAGTTGGCTCCCTTCTTGGAGCGCACCGACCTAGCAACTGTGATCCACGCAACGGTCACTTCGAGATTGGACTACTGCAATGCCCTCTACATGGGGCTGCCCCTATACCGAACACGGAGACTTCAGGTAGTCCAGAACGCGGCGGCCAGGCTACTGGAGGGACTACCACGGTGGGAACCTGCGCGGCCTGGGCTGCGGGATCTGCATTGGCTGCCGGTTGTCTACCGTGTTCGCTATAAGGTGCTGGTCATCACCTTTAAAGCCCTATATGGCCGAGGACCTGCCTACCTAAAGGACCGCCTCTCCCCATATGTGCCCCAGAGAGCGCTGAGATCCGGTTCTCAGAACTTACTAACAATCCCTGGGCCAAGAGAAGCTAGGTTGAAGACTACCAGGGAGCAGGCCTTCTCAGTGATAGCCCCTCGTTGGTGGAACGACCTTCCTGAGATGGTGCGAGCCCTGCGGGACCTGAACAAGTTCCGCAGGGCTTGCAAAACATTTCTTTTCCAGCTGGCTTTTGAGATAGAACTTGATTAATCCAACGAATGGACATCTAGCCATCTTGCGTACACTATGATACAGTATTTTAGCACCATTTTATATATTTTAACTATTTTAAATAATTTATTTGTGACTGATATATTTAAAACTGTTTATCTTGTTTTATGTGAATCATGGGATCCCCATGTCTGTTAGCCGCCCTGAGCCCGCCTGGCGGGGAGGGCGGGATATAAAAATAAAATATTGTTATTATTATTATTATTATTATTATAGCCTATGAGATTCATTAGAATGAATGGGCCCATATGGTAAGGGTTAGGGTTAGAGTTCAGGACACACATACGTTCGGTTTAAAATTGGGGTCTGGTTTAGGGTTGGGTAAGATGTATTTTTAATATCACACTGAATGTTACACTCTTGATGGGGAAAAATTTTGGATGTTTTTCCATTCCCCATTATATCCTATGAGATTCAATAGAATGAATGGGCCCATATGGTAAGGGTTAGGGTTAGGGTTAGAGTTCAGGACACACTTACGTTTGGGTGAATATTGGGGTTGGGTTTAGGGTTGGATAAGATGTATTTTTAATATCACACTGAATGGTACACTATTGATAGGGAAAAATTTTGGATGTTTTTCCATTCTCCTTTATAGCCTATGAGATTCATTAGAATGAATGGGCCCATATAGTAAGGGTTAGGGTTAGGGTTAGAGTTCAGGACACACATATGTTCGGTTTAAAATTGGGGTCTGGTTTAGGGTTGGGTAAGATGTATTTTTAATATCACACTCAATGGTACACTATTGATGGAGAAAAATTTTGGATGTTTTTCCATTCCCCATTATATCCTATGAGATTCATTAGAATGAATGGGCCCATATGGTAAGGGTTAGGGTTAGAGTTCAGGACACACTTATGTTTGGGTGAATATTGGGGTTGCGTTTAGGGTTGGATAAGATGTATTTTTAATATCACACTGAATGGTAAACTCTTGATGGGGAAAATTTTTTGATGTTTTTCCATTCTCCTTTATAGCCTATGAGATTCATTAGAATGAATGGGCCCATATGGTAAGGGTTAGGGTTAGAGTTCAGGACACACATACGTTCGGTTTAAAATTGGGGTCTGGTTTAGGGTTGGGTAAGATGTATTTTTAATATCACACTGAATGTTACACTCTTGATGGGGAAAAATTTTGGATGTTTTTCCATTCCCCATTATATCCTATGAGATTCAATAGAATGAATGGGCCCATATGGTAAGGGTTAGGGTTAGGGTTAGAGTTCAGGACACACTTACGTTTGGGTGAATATTGGGGTTGGGTTTAGGGTTGGATAAGATGTATTTTTAATATCACACTGAATGGTACACTATTGATAGGGAAAAATTTTGGATGTTTTTCCATTCTCCTTTATAGCCTATGAGATTCATTAGAATGAATGGGCCCATATAGTAAGGGTTAGGGTTAGGGTTAGAGTTCAGGACACACATATGTTCGGTTTAAAATTGGGGTCTGGTTTAGGGTTGGGTAAGATGTATTTTTAATATCACACTCAATGGTACACTATTGATAGGGAAAAATTTTGGATGTTTTTCCATTCCCCATTATATCCTATGAGATTCATTGGAATGAATGTGACCATATGGTAAGGGTTAGGGTTAGGGTTAGAGTTCAGGACACACTTATGTCTGGGTGAATATTGGGGTTGGGTTTAGGGTTGGATAAGATGTATTTTTAATATCACACTGAATGGTACACTCTTGATGGGGAAAAATTTTGGATGTTTTTCCGTTTTCCATCATAGCCTATGAGATTCATTAGAATGAATGGGCCCATATGGTAAGGGTTAGGGTTAGGGTTAGAGTTCAGGACACACTTATGTTTGGGTGAATATTGGGGTTGGGTTTAGGGTTGGATAAGATGTATTTTTAATATCACACTGAATGGTAAACTCTTGATGGGGAAAAATTTTGGATGTTTTTCCATTCCCCATTATATCCTATGAGATTCATTAGAATGAATGGGCCCATATGGTAAGGGTTAGGGTTAGAGTTCAGGACACACATATGTTCGGTTTAAAATTGGGGTCTGGTTTAGGGTTGGGTAAGATGTATTTTTAATATCACACTGAATGGTACACTATTCATGGAGAAAAATTTTGGATGTTTTTCCATTCCCCATTATATCCTATGAGATTCATTAGAATGAATGGGCCCATATGGTAAGGGTTAGTGTTAGGGTTAGAGTTCAGGACACACTTACGTTTGGGTGAATATTGGGGTTGGGTTTAGGGTTGGATAAGATGTATTTTTAATATCACACTGAATGGTACACTCTTGATGGGGAAAAATTTTGGATGTTTTTCCATTCTCCATTATAGCCTATGAGATTCATTAGAATGAATGGGCCCATAAGGTAAGGGTTAGGGTTAGGGTTAGAGTTCAGGACACACATATGTTCGGTTTAAAATTCGGGTTGGGTTTAGGGTTGGATAAGATGTATTTTTAATATCACACTGAATGGTACACTCTTGATGGGGAAAAATTTTGGATGTTTTTCCATTCTCCATTATAGCCTATGAGATTCATTAGAATGAATGGGCCCATATGGTAAGGGTTAGGGTTAGGGTTAGAGTTCAGGACACACATATGTTTGGTTTAAAATTGGGGTCTGGTTTAGGGTTGGGTAAGATGTATTTTTAATATCACACTGAATGGTACACTATTGACGGGGAAAAATTTTGGATGTTTTTCCACTCCCCATTATATCCTATGAGATTCATTAGAATAAATGGGCCCATATGGTAAGGGTTAGGGTTAGAGTTCAGGACACACTTATGTTTGGGTGAATATTGGGGTTGGGTTTAGGGTTGGATAAGATGTATTTTTAATATCACACTGAATGGTACACTCTTGATGGGGAAAAATTTTGGATGTTTTTCCATTTTCCATTATAGCCTATGAGATTCATTACAATGAATGGGCCCATATGGTAAGGGTTAGGGTTAGGGTTAGAGTTCAGGACACACTTATGTTTGGGTGAATATTGTTTTTGGGTTTAGGGTTGGATAAGTTGTATTTTTAATATCACACTGAATGGTAAACTCTTGATGGGGAAAAATTTTGGATGTTTTTCCATTCCCCATTATATCCTATGAGATTCATTAGAATGAATGGGCCCATATGGTAAGGGTTAGGGTTAGAGTTCAGGACACACATATGTTCGGTTTAAAATTGGGGTCTGGTTTAGGGTTGGGTAAGATGTATTTTTAATATCACACTGAATGGTACACTATTCATGGAGAAAAATTTTGGATGTTTTTCCATTCCCCATTATATCCTATGAGATTCATTAGAATGAATGGGCCCATATGGTAAGGGTTAGTGTTAGGGTTAGAGTTCAGGACACACTTACGTTTGGGTGAATATTGGGGTTGGGTTTAGGGTTGGATAAGATGTATTTTTAATATCACACTGAATGGTACACTCTTGATGGGGAAAAATTTTGGATGTTTTTCCATTTTCCATTATAGCCTATGAGATTCATTAGAATGAATGGGCCCATATGGTAAGGGTTAGGGTTAGGGTTAGAGTTCAGGACACACATATGTTCGGTTTAAAATTGGGGTTGGGTTTTGGGTTGGGTAAGATGTATTTTTAATATCACACTGAATGCTACACTCTTGATGGAGAAAAATTTTGGATGTTTTTCCATTCCCCATTATATCCGATGAGATTCATTAGAATGAATGGGCCCATATGGTAAGGGTTAGGGTTAGGGTTAGAGTTCAGGACACACTTATGTTTGGGTGAATTTTGGGGTTGGGTTTAGGGTTGGATAAGATGTCTTTTTAATATCACACTGAATGGTACACTCTTGATGGGGAAAAATTTTGGATGTTTTTCCATTCTCCATTATAACCTATGAGATTCATTAGAATGAATGGGTCCAAAGGGTAAGGGTTAGGGTTAGGGTTAAAGTTCAGGACACACATATGTTCGGTTCAAAATTGGGGTCTGGTTTAGGGTTGGGTAAGATGTATTTTTAATATCACACTGAATGCTACACTCTTGATGGAGAAAAATTTTGGATGTTTTTCCATTCCCCAGTATATCCTATGAGATTCATTAGAATGAATGGGCCCATATGGTAAGGGTTAGGGTTAGAGTTCAGGACACACTTATGTTTGGGTGAATATTGGGGTTGGGTTTAGGGTTGGATAAGATGTATTTTTAATATCACACAGAATGGTAAACTCTTGATGGGGAAACATTTTTGATGTTTTTCCATTCTCCTTTATAGCCTATGAGATTTATTAGAATGAATGGGCCCATATGGTAAGGGTTAGGGTTAGAGTTCAGGACACACATATGTTCGGTTTAAAATTGGGGTCTGGTTTAGGGTTGGGTAAGATGTATTTTTAATATCACACTCAATGGTACACTATTGATAGGGAAAAATTTTGGATGTTTTTCCATTCCCCATTATATCCTATGAGATTCATTAGAATGAATGGGCCCATATGGTAAGGGTTAGGGTTAGAGTTCAGGACACACTTATGTTTGGGTGAATATTGTGGTTGGGTTTAGGGTTGGATAAGATGTATTTTTAATATCACACTGAATGGTACACTCTTGATGGGGAAAAATTTTGGATGTTTTTCCATTCCCCATTATATCCTATGAGATTCATTAGAATGAATGGGCCCATATGGTAAGGGTTAGTGTTAGGGTTAGAGTTCAGGACACACTTACGTTTGGGTGAATATTGGGGTTGGGTTTAGGGTTGGATAAGATGTATTTTTAATATCACACTGAATGGTACACTCTTGATGGGGAAAAATTTTGGATGTTTTTCCATTCTCCATTATAGCCTATGAGATTCATTAGAATGAATGGGCCCATAAGGTTAGGGTTAGGGTTAGAGTTCAGGACACACATATGTTCGGTTTAAAATTCGGGTTGGGTTTAGGGTTGGATAAGATGTATTTTTAATATCACACTGAATGGTACACTCTTGATGGGGAAAAATTTTGGATGTTTTTCCATTCTCCATTATAGCCTATGAGATTCATTAGAATGAATGGGCCCATATGGTAAGGGTTAGGGTTAGGGTTAGAGTTCAGGACACACATATGTTCGGTTTAAAATTGGGGTCTGGTTTAGGGTTGGGTAAGATGTATTTTTAATATCACACTGAATGGTACACTATTGATGGGGAAAAATTTTGGATGTTTTTCCACTCCCCATTATATCCTATGAGATTCATTAGAATGAATGGGCCCATATGGTAAGGGTTAGGGTTAGAGTTCAGGACACACTTATGTCTGGGTGAATATTGGGGTTGGGTTTAGGGTTGGATAAGATGTATTTTTAATATCACACTGAATGGTACACTCTTGATAGGGAAAAATTTTGGATGTTTTTCCATTTTCCATTATAGCCTATGAGATTCATTAGAATGAATGGGCCCATATGGTAAGGGTTAGGGTTAGGGTTAGAGTTCAGGACACACTTATGTTTGGGTGAATATTGGGGTTGGGTTTAGGGTTGGATAAGATGTATTTTTAATATCACACTGAATGGTAAACTCTTGATGGGGAAAAATTTTGGATGTTTTTCCATTCCCCATTATATCCTATGAGATTCATTAGAATGAATGGGCCCATATGGTAAGGGTTAGGGTTAGAGTTCAGGACACACATATGTTCGGTTTAAAATTGGGGTCTGGTTTAGGGTTGGGTAAGATGTATTTTTAATATCACACTGAATGGTACACTATTCATGGAGAAAAATTTTGGATGTTTTTCCATTCCCCATTATATCCTATGAGATTCATTAGAATGAATGGGCCCATATGGTAAGGGTTAGTGTTAGGGTTAGAGTTCAGGACACACTTACGTTTGGGTGAATATTGGGGTTGGGTTTAGGGTTGGATAAGATGTATTTTTAATATCACACTGAATGGTACACTCTTGATGGGGAAAAATTTTGGATGTTTTTCCATTTTCCATTATAGCCTATGAGATTCATTAGAATGAATGGGCCCATATGGTAAGGGTTAGGGTTAGGGTTAGAGTTCAGGACACACATATGTTCGGTTTAAAATTGGGGTTGGGTTTAGGGTTGGGTAAGATGTATTTTTAATATCACACTGAATGGTACACTCTTGATGGGGAAAAATTTTGGATGTTTTTCCATTCTCCATTATATCCTATGAGATTCATTAGAATGAATGGGTCCAAAGGGTAAGGGTTAGGGTTAGGGTTAAAGTTCAGGACACACATATGTTCGGTTCAAAATTGGGGTCTGGTTTAGGGTTGGGTAAGATGTATTTTTAATATCACACTGAATGCTACACTCTTGATGGAGAAAAATTTTGGATGTTTTTCCATTCTCCATTATAACCTATGAGATTCATTAGAATGAATGGGTCCATAGGGTAAGGGTTAGGGTTAGGGTTAAAGTTCAGGACACACATATGTTCGGTTTAAAATTGGGGTCTGGTTTAGGGTTGGGTAAGATGTATTTTTAATATCACACTGAATGCTACACTCTTGATGGAGAAAAATTTTGGATGTTTTTCCATTCCCCATTCTATCCTATGAGATTCATTAGAATGAATGGGCCTATATGGTAAGGGTTAGGGTTAGGGTTAGAGTTCAGGACACACTTATGTTTGGGTGAACATTGGGGTTGGGTTTCTGGTTGGATAAGATGTATTTTTAATATCACACTGAATGGTACACTCTTAATGGGGAAAAATTTTGGATGTTTTTCCATTCTCCATTATAGCCTATGAGATTCATTAGAATGAATGGGCCCATATGGTAAGCGTTAGGGTTAGGGTTAGAGTTCAGGACACACTTATGTTTGGGTGAATATTGGGGTTGGGTTTAGGGTTGGAAAAGATGTATTTTTAATTTCACACTGAATGGTACACTCTTGATGGGGAAAAATTTTGGATGTTTTTCCATTCTCCATTATAGCCTATGAGATTCATTAGAATGAATGGGCCCATATGGTAAGGGTTAGGGTTAGGGTTAGCGTTCAGGACACACATATGTTCGGTTTAAAATTGGGGTTGGGTTTAGGGTTGGATAAGATGTATTTTTAATATCACACTGAATGGTACACTCTTGATGGGGAAAAATTTTGGATGTTTTTCCATTCTCCATTATAGCCTATGAGATTCATTAGAATGAATGGGCCCATATGGTAAGGGTTAGGGTTACGGTTAGAGTTCAGGACACACATATGTTCGGTTTAAAATTCGGGTCTGGTTTAGGGTTGGGTAAGATGTATTTTTAATATAACACTGAATGGTACACTATTGATGGGGAAAAATTTTGGATGTTTTTCCACTCCCCATTATATCCTATGAGATTCATTAGAATGAATGGGCCCATATGGTAAGGGTTAGGGTTAGTGTTCAGGACACACTTATGTTTGTGTGAATATTGGGGTTGGGTTTAGGGTTGGATAAGATGTATTTTTAATATCACACTGAATGGTAAACTCTTGATGGGGAAAAATTTTGGATGTTTTTCCATTCTCCATTATAGCCTATGAGATTCATTAGAATGAATGGGCCCATATGGTAAGGGTTAGGGTTAGAGTTCAGGACACACATATGTTCGGTTTAAAATTGGGGTCTGGTTTAGGGTTGGGTAAGATGTATTTTTAATATCACACTGAATGGTACACTATTCATGGAGAAAAATTTTGGATGTTTTTCCATTCCCCATTATTTCCTATGAGATTCATTAGAATGAACGGGCCCATATGGTAAGGGTTAGGGTTAGGGTTAGAGTTCAGGACACACTTACGTTTGGGTGAATATTGGGGTTGGGTTTAGGGTTGGATAAGATGTATTTTTAATATCACACTGAATGGTACACTCTTGATGGGGAAAAATTTTGGATGTTTTTCCATTTTCCATTATAGCCTATGAGATTCATTAGAATGAATGGGCCCATATGGTAAGGGTTAGGGTTAGAGTTCAGGACACACATATGTTCGGTATAAAATTGGAGTCTGGTTTAGGGTTGGGTAACATGTATTTTTAAAATCACACTGAATGGTACACTATTGATGGAGAAAAATTTTGGATGTTTTTCCATTCTCCATTATAGCCTATGAGATTCATTAGAATGAATGGGCCCATATGGTAAGGGTTAGGGTTAGAGTTCAGGACACACATGTGTTCGGTTTAAAATTGGGGTTGGGTTTAGGGTTGGGTAAGATGTATTTTTAATATCACACTGAATGCTACACTCTTGATGAAGAAAAATTTTGGATGTTTTTCCATTCCCCATTATATCCTATGAGCTTAATTAGAATGAATGGGCCCATATGGTAAGGGTTAGGGTTAGGGTTAGAGTTCAGGACACACTTATGTTTGGGTGAATTTTGGGGTTGGGTTTAGGGTTGGATAAGATGTCTTTTTAATATCACACTGAATGGTACACTCTTGATGGGGAAAAATTTTGGATGTTTTTCCATTCTCCATTATAACCTATGAGATTCATTAGAATGAATGGGTCCATAGGGTAAGGGTTAGGGTTAGGGTTAAAGTTCAGGACACACATATGTTCGGTTTAAAATTGGGGTCTGGTTTAGGGTTGGGTAAGATGTATTTTTATTATCACACTGAATGGTACACTCTTGATGGGGAAAAATTTTGGATGTTTTTCCATTCTCCATTATAGCCTATGAGATTCATTAGAATGAATGGGCCCATATGGTAAGGGTTAGGGTTAGAGTTCAGGACACACATATGTTCGGTTTAAAATTGGGGTCTGGTTTAGGGTTGGGTAAGATGTATTTTTAATATCACACTGAATGGTACACTATTCATGGAGAAAAATTTTGGATGTTTTTCCATTCCCCATTATTTCCTATGAGATTCATTAGAATGAATGGGCCCATATGGTAAGGGTTAGGGTTAGGGTTAGAGTTCAGGACACACTTACGTTTGGGTGAATATTGGGGTTGGGTTTAGGGTTGGATAAGATGTCTTTTTAATATCACACTGAATGGTACACTCTTGATGGGGAAAAATTTTGGATGTTTTTCCATTTTCCATTATAGCCTATGAGATTCATTAGAATGAATGGGCCCATATGGTAAGGGTTAGGGTTAGGGTTAGAGTTCAGGACACACATATGTTCGGTATAAAATTGGAGTCTGGTTTAGGGTTGGGTAACATGTATTTTTAAAATCACACTGAATGGTACACTATTGATGGAGAAAAATTTTGGATGTTTTTCCATTCTCCATTATAGCCTATGAGATTCATTAGAATGAATGGGCCCATATGGTAAGGGTTAGGGTTAGAGTTCAGGACACACATGTGTTCGGTTTAAAATTGGGGTTGGGTTTAGGGTTGGGTAAGATGTATTTTTAATATCACACTGAATGCTACACTCTTGATGAAGAAAAATTTTGGATGTTTTTCCATTCCCCATTATATCCTATGAGCTTAATTAGAATGAATGGGCCCATATGGTAAGGGTTAGGGTTAGGGTTAGAGTTCAGGACACACTTATGTTTGGGTGAATTTTGGGGTTGGGTTTAGGGTTGGATAAGATGTCTTTTTAATATCACACTGAATGGTACACTCTTGATGGGGAAAAATTTTGGATGTTTTTCCATTCTCCATTATAACCTATGAGATTCATTAGAATGAATGGGTCCATAGGGTAAGGGTTAGGGTTAGGGTTAAAGTTCAGGACACACATATGTTCGGTTTAAAATTGGGGTCTGGTTTAGGGTTGTGTAAGATGTATTTTTAATATCACACTGAATGCTACACTCTTGATGGAGAAAAATTTTGGATGTTTTTCCATTCCCCATTCTATCCTATGAGATTCATTAGAATGAATGGGCCTATATGGTAAGGGTTAGGGTTAGGGTTAGAGTTCAGGACACACTTATGTTTGGGTGAATATTGGGGTTGGGTTTAGGGTTGGATAAGATGTATTTTTAATATCACACTGAATGGTACACTCTTGATGGGGAAAAATTTTGGATGTTTTTCCATTCTCCATTATAGCCTATGAGATTCACTAGAATGAATGGGCCCATATGGTAAGGGTTAGGGTTAGGGTTAGAGTTCAGGACACACTTATGTTTGGGTGAATATTGGGGTTGGGTTTAGGGTTGGAAACGATGTATTTTTAATATCACACTGAATGGTACACTCTTGATGGGGAAAAATTTTGGATGTTTTTCCATTCTCCAATATAGCCTATGAGATTCATTAGAATGAATGGGCCCATATGGTAAGGGTTAGGGTTAGGGTTAGAGTTCAGGACACACATATGTTCGGTTTAAAATTGGGGTCTGGTTTAGGGTTGGGTAAGATGTATTTTTAATATCACACTGAATGGTACACTATTGATGGGGAAAATTTTTGGATGTTTTTCCATTCTCCATTATAGCCTATGAGATTCATTAGAATGAATGGGCCCATAGGGTTAGGGTTAGGGTTAGGGTTAGAGTTAGAGTTCAGGACACACTTATGTTTGGGTGAATATTGGGGTTGGGTTTAGGGTTGGATAAGATGTATTTTTAATATCACACTGAAGGGTACACTCTTGATGGGGAAAATTTTGGATGTTTTTCCATTCTCCATTATAGCCTATGAGATTCATTAGAATGAATGGGCCCATATGGTGAGGGTTAGGGTTAGGGTTAGAGTTCAGGACACACATATGTTCGGTTTAAAATTGGGGTCTGGTTGAGGGTTGGGTAAGATGTATTTTTAATATCACACTGAATGGTACACTATTGATGGAGAAAAATTTTGGATGTTTTTCCATTCTCCATCATAGCCTATGAGATTCACTAGAATGAATGGGCCCATATGGTAAGGGTTAGGGTTAGAGTTCAGGACACACTTATGTTTGTGTGAATATTGGGGTTGGGTTTAGGGTTGGATAAGATGTATTTTTAATATCACACTGAATGGTAAACTCTTGATGGGGAAAAATTTTGGATGTTTTTCCATTCTCCATTATAGCCTATGAGATTCATTAGAATGAATGGGCCCATATGGTAAGGGTTAGGGTTAGAGTTCAGGACACACATGTGTTCGGTTTAAAATTGGGGTTGGGTTTAGGGTTGGGTAAGATGTATTTTTAATATCACACTGAATGCTACACTCTTGATGAAGAAAAATTTTGGATGTTTTTCCATTCCCCATTATATCCTATGAGCTTCATTAGAATGAATGGGCCCATATGGTAAGGGTTAGGGTTAGGGTTAGAGTTCAGGACACACTTATGTTTGGGTGAATTTTGGGGTTGGGTTTAGGGTTGGATAAGATGTCTTTTTAATATCACACTGAATGGTACACTCTTGATGGGGAAAAATTTTGGATGTTTTTCCATTCTCCATTATAACCTCTGAGATTCATTAGAATGAATGGGTCCATAGGGTAAGGGTTAGGGTTAGGGTTAAAGTTCAAGACACACATATGTTCGGTTTAAAATTGGGGTCTGGTTTAGGGTTGGGTAAGATGTATTTTTAATATCACACTGAATGCTACACTCTTGATGGAGAAAAATTTTGGATGTTTTTCCATTCCCCATTCTATCCTATGAGATTCATTAGAATGAATGGGCCTATATGGTAAGGGTTAGGGTTAGGGTTAGAGTTCAGGACACACTTATGTTTGGGTGAATATTGGGGTTGGGTTTAGGGTTGGATAAGATGTATTTTTAATATCACACTGAATGGTACACTCTTGATGGGGAAAAATTTTGGATGTTTTTCCATTCTCCATTATAGCCTATGAGATTCACTAGAATGAATGGGCCCATATGGTAAGGGTTAGGGTTAGGGTTAGAGTTCAGGACACACTTATGTTTGGGTGAATATTGGGGTTGGGTTTAGGGTTGGAAACGATGTATTTTTAATATCACACTGAATGGTACACTCTTGATGGGGAAAAATTTTGGATGTTTTTCCATTCTCCAATATAGCCTATGAGATTCATTAGAATGAATGGGCCCATATGGTAAGGGTTAGGGTTAGAGTTCAGGACACACATATGTTCGGTTTAAAATTGGGGTCTGGTTTAGGGTTGGGTAAGATGTATTTTTAATATCACACTGAATGGTACACTATTGATGGGGAAAATTTTTGGATGTTTTTCCATTCTCCATTATAGCCTATGAGATTCATTAGAATGAATGGGCCCATAGGGTTAGGGTTAGGGTTAGGGTTAGAGTTCAGGACACACTTATGTTTGGGTGAATATTGGGGTTGGGTTTAGGGTTGGATAAGATGTATTTTTAATATCACACTGAAGGGTACACTCTTGATGGGGAAAATTTTGGATGTTTTTCCATTCTCCATTATAGCCTATGAGATTCATTAGAATGAATGGGCCCATATGGTGAGGGTTAGGGTTAGGGTTAGAGTTCAGGACACACATATGTTCGGTTTAAAATTGGGGTCTGGTTGAGGGTTGGGTAAGATGTATTTTTAATATCACACTGAATGGTACACTATTGATGGAGAAAAATTTTGGATGTTTTTCCATTCTCCATTATAGCCTATGAGATTCATTAGAATGAATGGGCCCATATGGTAAGGATTAGGGTTAGGGTTAGAGTTCAGGACACACATATGTTCGGTTTAAAATTGGGGTCTGGTTTAGGGTTGGGTAAGATGTATTTTTAATATCACACTGAATGCTACACTATTGAAGGAGAAAAATTTTGGATGTTTTTCCATTCCCCATTATATCCTATGAGATTCATTGGAATGAATGGGCCCATATGGTAAGGGTTAGGGTTAGGGTTAGAGTTCAGGACACACTTATGTTTGAGTGAATTTTGGGGTTGGGTTTAGGGTTGGATAAGATGTCTTTTTAATATCACACTGAATGGTACACTCTTGATGGAGAAAAATTTTGGATGTTTTTCCATTCCCCATTATATCCTATGAGATTCATTAGAATGAATGGGCCCATATGGTAAGGGTTAAAGTTAGGGTTAGAGTTCAGGACACACTTATGTTTGGGTGAATATTGGGGTTCAGTTTAGGGTTGGATAAGATGTCTTTTTATATCACACTGAATGCTACACTATTGATAGGGAAAAATTTTGGATGTTTTTCATTCTCCATTATAGCCTATGAGATTCACTAGAAAGAATGGGCCCATATGGTAAGGGTTAGGGTTAGGGTTAGAGTTCAGGACACACTTATGTTTGGGTGAATATTGGGGTTGGGTTTAGTGTTGTATAAGATGTATTTTTAATATCACACTGAATGGTACACTATTGATGGGGAAAATTTTTGGATGTTTTTCCATTCTCCGTTATAGCCTATGAGATTCATTAGAATGAATGGGCCCATATGGTAAGGGTTAGGGTTAGGGTTAGAGTTCAGGACACACTTATGAATGGGTGAATATTGGGGTTGGGTTTAGGGTTGGATAAGATGTATTTTTAATATCACACTGAATGGTACACTCTTGATGGGGAAAAATTTTGGATGTTTTTCCATTCTCCATTATAGCCTATGAGATTCATTAGAATGAATGGGTCCATAGGGTAAGGGTTAGGGTTAGGGTTAAAGTTCAGGACACACATATGTTCGGTTTAAAATTGGGGCCTGGTTTAGGGTTGGGTAAGATGTATTTTTAATATCACACTGAATGCTACACTCTTGATGGAGAAAAATTTTGGATGTTTTTCCATTCCCCATTATATCCTATGAGATTCATTAGAATGAATGGGCCCATATGGTAAGGGTTAAAGTTAGGGTTAGAGTTCAGGACACACTTATGTTTGGGTGAATATTGGGGTTCAGTTTAGGGTTGGATAAGATGTCTTTTTATATCACACTGAATGCTACACTATTGATAGGGAAAAATTTTGGATGTTTTTCATTCTCCATTATAGCCTATGAGATTCACTAGAAAGAATGGGCCCATATGGTAAGGGTTAGGGTTAGGGTTAGAGTTCAGGACACACTTATGTTTGGGTGAATATTGGGGTTGGGTTTAGTGTTGTATAAGATGTATTTTTAATATCACACTGAATGGTACACTATTGATGGGGAAAATTTTTGGATGTTTTTCCATTCTCCGTTATAGCCTATGAGATTCATTAGAATGAATGGGCCCATATGGTAAGGGTTAGGGTTAGGGTTAGAGTTCAGGACACACTTATGAATGGGTGAATATTGGGGTTGGGTTTAGGGTTGGATAAGATGTATTTTTAATATCACACTGAATGGTACACTCTTGATGGGGAAAAATTTTGGATGTTTTTCCATGCTCCATTATAGCCTATGAGATTCATTAGAATGAACGGGCCCATATGGTAAGGGTTAGGGTTAGGGTTAAAGTTCATGGCACACATATATTCGGTTTAAAATTGGGGTTGGGTTTAGTGTTGGGTAAGATGTATTTTTAATATCACACTGAATGGTACACTATTGATGGAGAAAAATTTTGGATGTTTTTCCATTCTCCATTATAGCCTATGAGATTCATTAGAATGAATGGGCCCATATGGTAAGGATTAGGGTTAGGGTTAGAGTTCAGGACACACATATGTTCGGTTTAAAATTGGGGTCTGGTTTAGGGTTGGGTAAGATGTATTTTTAATATCACACTGAATGCTACACTATTGAAGGAGAAAAATTTTGGATGTTTTTCCATTCCCCATTATATCCTATGAGATTCATTGGAATGAATGGGCCCATATGGTAAGGGTTAGGGTTAGGGTTAGAGTTCAGGACACACTTATGTTTGGGTGAATTTTGGGGTTGGGTTTAGGGTTGGATAAGATGTCTTTTTAATATCACACTGAATGGTACACTCTTGATGGGGAAAAATTTTGGATGTTTTTCCATTCTCCATTATAGCCTATGAGATTCATTAGAATGAATGGGTCCATAGGTTAAGGGTTAGGGTTAGGGTTAAAGTTCAGGACACACATATGTTCGGTTTAAAATTGGGGCCTGGTTTAGGGTTGGGTAAGATGTATTTTTAATATCACACTGAATGCTACACTCTTGATGGAGAAAAATTTTGGATGTTTTTCCATTCCCCATTATATCCTATGAGATTCATTAGAATGAATGGGCCCATATGGTAAGGGTTAAAGTTAGGGTTAGAGTTCAGGACACACTTATGTTTGGGTGAATATTGGGGTTCAGTTTAGGGTTGGATAAGATGTCTTTTTATATCACACTGAATGCTACACTATTGATAGGGAAAAATTTTGGATGTTTTTCATTCTCCATTATAGCCTATGAGATTCACTAGAAAGAATGGGCCCATATGGTAAGGGTTAGGGTTAGGGTTAGAGTTCAGGACACACTTATATTTGGGTGAATATTGGGGTTGGGTTTAGGGTTGGATAAGATGTATTTTTAATATCACACTGAATGGTACACTCTTGATGGGGAAAAATTTTGGATGTTTTTCCATTCTCCGTTATAGCCTATGAGATTCATTAGAATGAATGGGCCCATATGGTAAGGGTTAGGGTTAGGGTTAGAGTTCAGGACACACTTATGAATGGGTGAATATTGGGGTTGGGTTTAGGGTTGGATAAGATGTATTTTTAATATCACACTGAATGGTACACTCTTGATGGGGAAAAATTTTGGATGTTTTTCCATTCTCCGTTATAGCCTATGAGATTCATTAGAATGAATGGGCCCATATGGTAAGGGTTAGGGTTAGGGTTAGAGTTCAGGACACACTTATGAATGGGTGAATATTGGGGTTGGGTTTAGGGTTGGATAAGATGTATTTTTAATATCACACTGAATGGTACACTCTTGATGGGGAAAAATTTTGGATGTTTTTCCATGCTCCATTATCGCCTATGAGATTCATTAGAATGAACGGGCCCATATGGTAAGGGTTAGGGTTAGGGTTAAAATTCATGGCACACATATATTCGGTTTAAAATTGGGGTTGGGTTTAGTGTTGGGTAAGATGTATTTTTAATATCACACTGAATGGTACACTATTGATGGAGAAAAATTTTGGATGTTTTTTCATTCTTCATTATAGCCTATGAGATTCATTAGAATGAATGGGCCCATATGGTAATGGTTAGGGTTAGAGTTCAGGACACACATATGTTCGGTTTAAAATTGGGGTCTGGTTTAGGGTTGGGTAAGATGTATTTTTAATATCACACTGAATGGTACACTATTGATGGGGAAAAATTTTGGATGTTTTTCCATTCTCCATTATAGCCTATGAGATTCATTAGAATGAATGGGCCCATATGGTAAGGGTTAGGGTTAGGGTTAGAGTTCAGGACACACATATGTTCGGTTTAAAATTGGGGTCTGGTTTAGGGTTGGGTAAGATGTATTTTTTAATATCACACTGAATGGTACACTATTCATGGAGAAAAATTTTGGATGTTTTTCCATCCCCATTATATCCTAAGAGATTCATTAGAATGAATGGGCCCATATGGTAAGGGTTAGGGTTAGGGTTAGAGTTCAGGACACACTTATGTTTGGGTGAATATTGGGGTTGGGTTTAGGGTTGGATAAGATGTATTTTTAATATCACACTGAATGATACACTCTTGATGGGGAAAAATTTTGGATGTTTTTCCATTCTCCATTATAGCCTATGAGATTCACTAGAATGAATGGGCCATATGGTAAGGGTTAGGGTTAGGGTTAGAGTTCAGGACACACTTATGTTTGGGTGAATATTGGGGTTGGGTTTAGGGTTGGAAACGATGTATTTTTAATTTCACACTGAATGGTACACTCTTGATGGGGAAAAATTTTGGATGTTTTTCCATTCTCCAATATAGCCTATGAGATTCATTAGAATGAATGGGCCCATATGGTAAGGGTTAGGGTTAGGGTTAGAGTTCAGGACACACATATGTTCGGTTTAAAATTGGGGTCTGGTTTAGGGTTGGGTAAGATGTATTTTTAATATCACACTGAATGGTACACTATTGATGGGGAAAATTTTTGGATGTTTTTCCATTCTCCATTATAGCCTATGAGATTCATTAGAATGAATGGGCCCATAGGGTTAGGGTTAGGGTTGGGGTTAGAGTTCAGGACACACTTATGTTTGGGTGAATATTGGGGTTGGGTTTAGGGTTGGATAAGATGTATTTTTAATATCACACTGAAGGGTACACTCTTGATGGGGAAAATTTTGGATGTTTTTCCATTCTCCATTATAGCCTATGAGATTCATTAGAATGAATGGGCCCATATGGTGAGGTTTAGGGTTAGGGTTAGAGTTCAGGACACACATATGTTCGGTTTAAAATTGGGGTCTGGTTGAGGGTTGGGTAAGATGTATTTTTAATATCACACTGAATGGTACACTATTGATGGAGAAAAATTTTGGATGTTTTTCCATTCTCCATTATAGCCTATGAGATTTATTAGAATGAATGGGCCCATATGGTAAGGGTTAAAGTTAGGGTTAGAGTTCAGGGCACACTTATGTTTGGGTGAATACTGGGGTTCAGTTTAGGGTTGGATAAGATGTCTTTTTATATCACACTGAATGCTACACTATTGATAGGGAAAAATTTTGGATGTTTTTCATTCTCCATTATAGCCTATGAGATTCACTAGAAAGAATGGGCCCATATGGTAAGGGTTAGGGTTAGGGTTAGAGTTCAGGACACACTTATGTTTGGGTGAATATTGGGGTTGGGTTTAGGGTTGGATAAGATGTATTTTTAATATCACACTGAATGGTACACTCTTGATGGGGAAAAATTTTGGATGTTTTTCCATTCTCCGTTATATCCTATGAGATTCGTTAGAATGAACGGGCCCATATGGTAAGGGTTAGGGTTAGGGTTAGAGTTCAGGACACACTTATGAATGGGTGAATATTGGGGTTGGGTTTAGGGTTGGATAAGATGTATTTTTAATATCACACTGAATGGTACACTCTTGATGGGGAAAAATTTTGGATGTTTTTCCATGCTCCATTATAGCCTATGAGATTCATTAGAATGAATGGGCCCATATGGTAAGGCTTAGGGTTAGGGTTAGAGTTCAGGACACACTTATGTTTGGGTGAATATTGGGGTTGGGTTTAGGGTTGGATAAGATGTCTTTAATATCACACTGAATGCTACACTCTTGATGGGGAAAAATTTTGGATTTTTTTCCATTCTCCATTATAGCCTATGAGATTCATTAGAATGAATGGGCCCATATGGTAAGGGTTAGGGTTAGGGTTAGAGTTCAGGACACACATATTTTCGGTTTAAGATTGGGGTCTGGTTTAGGGTTGGGTAAGATGTATTTTTAATATCACACTGAATGGTACACTATTGATGGGGAAAAATTTTGGATGTTTTTCCATTCTCCATTATAGCCTATGAGATTCACTAGAATGAATGGGCCCATATGTTAAGGGTTAGGGTTAGGGTTAGAGTTCAGGACACACTTATGTTTGGGTGAATATTGGGGTTGGGTTTAGGGTTGGGAAAGATGTCTTTTTAATATCACACTGAATGCTACACTATTGATGGAGAAAAATTTTGGATGTTTTTCCATTCTCCGTTATAGCCTATGAGATTCATTAGAATGAATGGGCCCATATGGTAAGGGTTAGGGTTAGGGTTAGAGTTCAGGACACACTTATGTTTGGGTGAATATTGGGGTTGGGTTTAGGGTTGTGAAAGATGTCTTTTTAATATCACACTGAATGCTACATTATTGATGGGGAAAAATTTTGGATGTTTTTTCATTCTCCATTATAGCCTATGAGATTCACTAGAATGAACGGGCCCATATGGTAAGGGTTAGGGTTAGGGTTAGAGTTCAGGACACACTTATGTTTGGGTGAATATTGGGGTTGGGTTTAGGGTTGGAAACGATGTATTTTTAATATCACACTGAATGCTACACTATTGATGGGGAAAAATTTTGGATGTTTTTTCATTCTCCATTATAGCCTATGAGATTCACTAGAATGAATGGGCCCATATGGTAAGGGTTAGGGTTAGGGTTAGAGTTCAGGACACACATATGTTCGGTTTAAAATTGGGGTCTGGTTTAGGGTTGGGTAAGATGTATTTTTAATATCACACTGAATGGTACACTATTGATGGGGAAAAATTTTGGATGTTTTTCCATTCTCCATTATAGCCTATGAGATTCATTAGAATGAATGGGCCCATATGGTAAGGGTTAGGGTTAGGGTTAGAGTTCAGGACACACATATGTTCGGTTTAAAATTGGGGTCTGGTTTAGGGTTGTGTAAGACGTATTTTTAATATCACACTGAATGGTACACTCTTGATGGGGAAAAATTTTAGATGTTTTTCCATTCTCCATTATAGCCTATGAGATTCATTAGAATGAATGGGCCCATATGGTAAGGGTTAGGGTTAGGGTTAGAGTTCATGGCACACATATATTCGGTTTAAAATTGGGGTTGGGTTTAGTGTTGGGTAAGATGTATTTTTAATATCACACTGAATGGTACACTATTGATGGAGAAAAATTTTGGATGTTTTTCCATTCTCCATTATAGCCTATGAGATTCATTAGAATGAATGGGCCCATATGGTAAGGGTTAGGGTTAGGGTTAGAGTTCAGGACACACATATGTTCGGTTTAAAATTGGGGTTGGGTTTAGGGTTGGGTAAGATGTATTTTTAATATCACACTGAATGCTACACTATTGATGGAGAAAAATTTTGGATGTTTTTCCATTCTCCGTTATAGCCTATGAGATTCATTAGAATGAATGGGCCCATATGGTAAGGGTTAGGGTTAGGGTTAGAGTTCAGGACACACTTATGTTTGGGTGAATATTGGGGTTGGGTTTAGGGTTGGGAAAGATGTCTTTTTAATATCACACTGAATGCTACACTATTGATGGGGAAAAATTTTGGATGTTTTTTCATTCTCCATTATAGCCTATGAGATTCACTAGAATGAATGGGCCCATATGGTAAGGGTTAGGGTTAGGGTTAGAGTTCAGGACACACATATGTTCGGTTTAAAATTGGGGTCTGGTTTAGGGTTGGGTAAGATGTATTTTTAATATCACACTGAATGCTACACTCTTGATGGAGAAAAATTTTGGATGTTTTTCCATTCCCCATTCTATCCTATGAGATTCATTAGAATGAATGGGCCTATATGGTAAGGGTTAGGGTTAGGGTTAGAGTTCAGGACACACTTATGTTTGGGTGAATATTGGGGTTGGGTTTAGGGTTGGATAAGATGTATTTTTAATATCACACTGAATGGTACACTCTTGATGGGGAAAAATTTTGGATGTTTTTCCATTCTCCATTATAGCCTATGAGATTCACTAGAATGAATGGGCCCATATGGTAAGGGTTAGGGTTAGGGTTAGAGTTCAGGACACACTTATGTTTGGGTGAATATTGGGGTTGGGTTTAGGGTTGGAAACAATGTATTTTTAATTTCACACTGAATGGTACACTCTTGATGGGGAAAAATTTTGGATGTTTTTCCATTCTCCAATATAGCCTATGAGATTCATTAGAATGAATGGGCACATATGGTAAGGGTTAGGGTTAGGGTTAGAGTTCAGGACACACATATGTTCGGTTTAAAATTGGGGTCTGGTTTAGGGTTGGGTAAGATGTATTTTTAATATCACACTGAATGGTACACTATTGATGGGGAAAATTTTTGGATGTTTTTCCATTCTCCATTATAGCCTATGAGATTCATTAGAATGAATGGGCCCATATGGTAAGGGTTAGGGTTAGGGTTAGAGTTCAGTACACACATATGTTCGGTTTAAAATTGGGGTTGGGTTTAGGGTTGGGTAAGATGTATTTTTAATATCACACTGAATGCTACACTATTGATGGGGAAAAATTTTGGATGTTTTTCCATTCTCCATTATAGCCTATGAGATTCATTAGAATGAATGGGTCCATAGGGTAAGGGTTAGGGTTAGGGTTAAAGTTCAGGACACACATATGTTCGGTTTAAAATTGGGGCCTGGTTTAGGGTTGGGTAAGATGTATTTTTAATATCACACTGAATGCTACACTCTTGATGGAGAAAAATTTTGGATGTTTTTCCATTCCCCATTATATCCTATGAGATTCATTAGAATGAATGGGCCCATATGGTAAGGGTTAAAGTTAGGGTTAGAGTTCAGGACACACTTATGTTTGGGTGAATATTGGGGTTCAGTTTAGGGTTGGATAAGATGTCTTTTTATATCACACTGAATGCTACACTATTGATAGGGAAAAATTTTGGATGTTTTTCATTCTCCATTATAGCCTATGAGATTCACTAGAAATAATGGGCCCATATGGTAAGGGTTAGGGTTAGGGTTAGAGTTCAGGACACACTTATATTTGGGTGAATATTGGGGTTGGGTTTAGGGTTGGATAAGATGTATTTTTAATATCACACTGAATGGTACACTCTTGATGGGGAAAAATTTTGGATGTTTTTCCATTCTCCGTTATAGCCTATGAGATTCATTAGAATGAATGGGCCCATATGGTAAGGGTTAGGGTTAGGGTTAGAGTTCAGGACACACTTATGAATGGGTGAATATTGGGGTTGGGTTTAGGGTTGGATAAGATGTATTTTTAATATCACACTGAATGGTACACTCTTGATGGGGAAAAATTTTGGATGTTTTTCCATGCTCCATTATAGCCTATGAGATTCATTAGAATGAACGGGCCCATATGGTAAGGGTTAGGGTTAGGGTTAAAGTTCATGGCACACATATATTCGGTTTAAAATTGGGGTTGGGTTTAGTGTTGGGTAAGATGTATTTTTAATATCACACTGAATGGTACACTATTGATGGAGAAAAATTTTGGATGTTTTTTCATTCTCCATTATAGCCTATGAGATTCATTAGAATGAATGGGCCCATATGGTAATGGTTAGGGTTAGAGTTCAGGACACACATATGTTCGGTTTAAAATTGGGGTCTGGTTTAGGGTTGGGTAAGATGTATTTTTAATATCACACTGAATGGTACACTATTGATGGGGAAAAATTTTGGATGTTTTTCCATTCTCCATTATAGCCTATGAGATTCATTAGAATGAATGGGCCCATATGGTAAGGGTTAGGGTTAGGGTTAGAGTTCAGGACACACATATGTTCGGTTTAAAATTGGGGTCTGGTTTAGGGTTGGGTAAGATGTATTTTTTAATATCACACTGAATGGTACACTATTCATGGAGAAAAATTTTGGATGTTTTTCCATCCCCATTATATCCTATGAGATTCATTAGAATGAATGGGCCCATATGGTAAGGGTTAGGGTTAGGGTTAGAGTTCAGGACACACATATGTTCGGTTTAAAATTGGGGTCTGGTTTAGGGTTGGGTAAGATGTATTTTTAATATCACACTGAATGGTACACTATTGATGGGGAAAATTTTTGGATGTTTTTCCATTCTCCATTATAGCCTATGAGATTCATTAGAATGAATGGGCCCATAGGGTTAGGGTTAGGGTTGGGGTTAGAGTTCAGGACACACTTATGTTTGGGTGAATATTGGGGTTGGGTTTAGGGTTGGATAAGATGTATTTTTAATATCACACTGAAGGGTACACTCTTGATGGGGAAAATTTTGGATGTTTTTCCATTCTCCATTATAGCCTATGAGATTCATTAGAATGAATGGGCCCATATGGTGAGGTTTAGGGTTAGGGTTAGAGTTCAGGACACACATATGTTCGGTTTAAAATTGGGGTCTGGTTGAGGGTTGGGTAAGATGTATTTTTAATATCACACTGAATGGTACACTATTGATGGAGAAAAATTTTGGATGTTTTTCCATTCTCCATTATAGCCTATGAGATTCATTAGAATGAATGGGCCCATATGGTAAGGATTAGGGTTAGGGTTAGAGTTGAGGACACACATATGTTCGGTTTAAAATTGGGGTCTGGTTTAGGGTTGGGTAAGATGTATTTTTAATATCACACTGAATGCTACACTATTGAAGGAGAAAAATTTTGGATGTTTTTCCATTCCCCATTATATCCTATGAGATTCATTGGAATGAATGGGCCCATATGGTAAGGGTTAGGGTTAGGGTTAGAGTTCAGGACACACTTATGTTTGGGTGAATTTTGGGGTTGGGTTTAGGGTTGGATAAGATGAATTTTAATATCACACTGAATGGTACACTCTTGATGGGGAAAAATTTTGGATGTTTTTCCATTCTCCATTATAGCCTATGAGATTCATTAGAATGAATGGGCCCATATGGTAAGGGTTAGGGTTAGGGTTAGAGTTCAGGACACACATATGTTCGGTTTAAAATTGGGGTCTGGTTTAGGGTTGGGTAAGATGTATTTTTAATATCACACTGAATGGTACACTATTGATGGAGAAAGATTTTGGATGTTTTTCCATTCCCCATTATATCCTAAGAGATTCATTAGAATGAATGGGCCCATATGGTAAGGGTTAGGGTTAGGGTTAGAGTTCAGGACACACTTATGTTTGGGTGAATATTAAGGTTGGGTTTAGGGTTGGATAAGATGTCTTTTTAATATCACACTGAATGGTACACTCTTGATGGGGAAAAATTTTGGATGTTTTTCCATTCTCCATTATAACCTATGAGATTCATTAGAATGAATGGGTCCATAGGGTAAGGGTTAGGGTTAGGGTTAAAGTTCAGGACACACATATGTTCGGTTTAAAATTGGGGTCTGGTTTAGGGTTGGGTAAGATGTATTTTTAATATCACACTGAATGCTACACTCTTGATGGAGAAAAATTTTGGATGTTTTTCCATTCCCCATTCTATCCTATGAGATTCATTAGAATGAATGGGCCTATATGGTAAGGGTTATTGTTAGCGTTAGAGTTCAGGACACACTTATGTTTGGGTGAATATTGGGGTTGGGTTTAGGGTTGGATAAGATGTATTTTTAATATCACACTGAATGGTACACTCTTGATGGGGAAAAATTTTGGATGTTTTTCCATTCTCCATTATAGCCTATGAGATTCACTAGAATGAATGGGCCCATATGGTAAGGGTTAGGGTTAGGGTTAGAGTTCAGGACACACTTATGTTTGGGTGAATATTGGGGTTGGGTTTAGGGTTGGAAACGATGTATTTTTAATTTCACACTGAATGGTACACTCTTGATGGGGAAAAATTTTGGATGTTTTTCCATTCTCCAATATAGCCTATGAGATTCATTAGAATGAATGGGCCCATATGGTAAGGGTTAGGGTTAGGGTTAGAGTTCAGGACACACTTATGTTTGGGTGAATTTTGGGGTTGGGTTTAGGGTTGGATAAGATGAATTTTAATATCACACTGAATGGTACACTCTTGATGGGGAAAAATTTTGGATGTTTTTCCATTCTCCATTATAGCCTATGAGATTCATTAGAATGAATGGGCCCATATGGTAAGGGTTAGGGTTAGGGTTAGAGTTCAGGACACACATATGTTCGGTTTAAAATTGGGGTCTGGTTTAGGGTTGGGTAAGATGTATTTTTAATATCACACTGAATGGTACACTATTGATGGAGAAAGATTTTGGATGTTTTTCCATTCCCCATTATATCCTAAGAGATTCATTAGAATGAATGGGCCCATATGGTAAGGGTTAGGGTTAGGGTTAGAGTTCAGGACACACTTATGTTTGGGTGAATATTAAGGTTGGGTTTAGGGTTGGATAAGATGTCTTTTTAATATCACACTGAATGGTACACTCTTGATGGGGAAAAATTTTGGATGTTTTTCCATTCTCCATTATAACCTATGAGATTCATTAGAATGAATGGGTCCATAGGGTAAGGGTTAGGGTTAGGGTTAAAGTTCAGGACACACATATGTTCGGTTTAAAATTGGGGTCTGGTTTAGGGTTGGGTAAGATGTATTTTTAATATCACACTGAATGCTACACTCTTGATGGAGAAAAATTTTGGATGTTTTTCCATTCCCCATTCTATCCTATGAGATTCATTAGAATGAATGGGCCTATATGGTAAGGGTTATTGTTAGCGTTAGAGTTCAGGACACACTTATGTTTGGGTGAATATTGGGGTTGGGTTTAGGGTTGGATAAGATGTATTTTTAATATCACACTGAATGGTACACTCTTGATGGGGAAAAATTTTGGATGTTTTTCCATTCTCCATTATAGCCTATGAGATTCACTAGAATGAATGGGCCCATATGGTAAGGGTTAGGGTTAGGGTTAGAGTTCAGGACACACTTATGTTTGGGTGAATATTGGGGTTGGGTTTAGGGTTGGAAACGATGTATTTTTAATTTCACACTGAATGGTACACTCTTGATGGGGAAAAATTTTGGATGTTTTTCCATTCTCCAATATAGCCTATGAGATTCATTAGAATGAATGGGCCCATATGGTAAGGGTTAGGGTTAGGGTTAGAGTTCAGGACACACATATGTTCGGTTTAAAATTGGGGTCTGGTTTAGGGTTGGGTAAGATGTATTTTTAATATCACACTGAATGGTACACTATTGATGGGGAAAATTTTTGGATGTTTTTCCATTCTCCATTATAGCCTATGAGATTCATTAGAATGAATGGGCCCATAGGGTTAGGGTTAGGGTTAGGGTTAGAGTTCAGGACACACTTATGTTTGGGTGAATATTGGGGTTGGGTTTAGGGTTGGATAAGATGTATTTTTAATATCACACTGAAGGGTACACTCTTGATGGGGAAAATTTTGGATGTTTTTCCATTCTCCATTATAGCCTATGAGATTCATTAGAATGAATGGGCCCATATGGTGAGGGTTAGGGTTAGGGTTAGAGTTCAGGACACACATATGTTCGGTTTAAAATTGGGGTCTGGTTGAGGGTTGGGTAAGATGTATTTTTAATATCACACTGAATGGTACACTATTGATGGAGAAAAATTTTGGATGTTTTTCCATTCTCCAATATAGCCTATGAGATTCATTAGAATGAATGGGCCCATATGGTAAGGATTAGGGTTAGGGTTAGAGTTCAGGACACACATATGTTCGGTTTAAAATTGGGGTCTGGTTTAGGGTTGGGTAAGATGTATTTTTAATATCACACTGAATGCTACACTATTGAAGGAGAAAAATTTTGGATGTTTTTCCATTCCCCATTATATCCTATGAGATTCATTGGAATGAATGGGCCCATATGGTAAGGGTTATGGTTAGGGTTAGAGTTCAGGACACACTTATGTTTGGGTGAATTTTGGGGTTGGGTTTAGGGTTGGATAAGATGTCTTTTTAATATCACACTGAATGGTACACTCTTGATGGGGAAAAATTTTGGATGTTTTTCCATTCTCCATTATAGCCTATGAGATTCATTAGAATGAATGGGTCCATAGGGTAAGGGTTAGGGTTAGGGTTAAAGTTCAGGACACACATATGTTCGGTTTAAAATTGGGGCCTGGTTTAGGGTTGGGTAAGATGTATTTTTAATATCACACTGAATGCTACACTCCTGATGGAGAAAAATTTTGGATGTTTTTCCATTCCCCATTATATCCTATGAGATTCATTAGAATGAATGGGCCCATATGGTAAGGGTTAGGGTTAGGGTTAGAGTTCAGTACACACATATGTTCGGTTTAAAATTGGGGTCTGGTTTAGGGTTGGGTAAGATGTATTTTTAATATCACACCGAATGGTACAGTATTGATGGAGAAAAATTTTGGATGTTTTTCCATTCTCCATTATAGCCTATGAGATTTATTAGAATGAATGGGCCCATATGGTAAGGGTTAAAGTTAGGGTTAGAGTTCAGGACACACTTATGTTTGGGTGAATACTGGGGTTCAGTTTAGGGTTGGATAAGATGTCTTTTTATATCACACTGAATGCTACACTATTGATAGGGAAAAATTTTGGATGTTTTTCATTCTCCATTATAGCCTATGAGATTCACTAGAAAGAATGGGCCCATATGGTAAGGGTTAGGGTTAGGGTTAGAGTTCAGGACACACTTATGTTTGGGTGAATATTGGGGTTGGGTTTAGGGTTGGATAAGATGTATTTTTAATATCACACTGAATGGTACACTCTTGATGGGGAAAAATTTTGGATGTTTTTCCATTCTCCGTTATAGCCTATGAGATTCATTAGAATGAACGGGCCCATATGGTAAGGGTTAGGGTTAGGGTTAGAGTTCAGGACACACTTATGAATGGGTGAATATTGGGGTTGGGTTTAGGGTTGGATAAGATGTATTTTTAATATCACACCGAATGGTACAGTATTGATGGAGAAAAATTTTGGATGTTTTTCCATTCTCCATTATAGCCTATGAGATTTATTAGAATGAATGGGCCCATATGTAATGTAATGTAATGTAATGTAAAATTTTATTTATATCCCGCCCTCCCCGCCGAAGCAGGCTCAGGGCGGCTAACAGCATTTCAGGTAAACAATAGTAATAAAAACATTAAATTCACATTAAAATTCACATTAAAATCAGTCAATAATCAATAATTAATTAAAACATTCCTAAGTCAACATTGGCGGTAAACGTTACTAATCTGGCGGTAAACATTAATTCAGTTATTGGTGAACGCCTGTTTGAAGAGGGCGGTCTTGCAGGCCCTGCGGAACTGGTCTAAGTTCCGCAGGGCCCGCACCTCCTCTGGGAGTTGGTTCCAGAGTTGTGGGGCCGCAACAGAAAAGGCCCGGGTGCGGGTGCTTTGAAGTTTAACTTCTTTTGGCCCAGGGATATTCAGTCTGCTTTTCCCCACTGACCTCAGTGCTCTCTGGGGCTCATATGGGGAGAGACGGTCCCTCAGGTAGGTCGGTCCTTGGCCATATAGGGCTTTAAAGGTTATGACCAGCACTTTGTACTGGATCCGGTATACGATTGGCAGCCAGTGCAGTCCGCGCAGCCCTGGCCGTATA